>NC_079196.1:188593254-189286379 GCF_029499605.1 Hyla sarda | reverse complement strand
TACACGGCAAGACAATATTCAGGAATGCTTTCTCTCGGGCACAAGGCAACAAAGATCCGGCAGGGAAATGAGGAGGGTGGAGGAATTTATCATGAGCCACAGGTGAATTATACTGGCCCTTTAAATATTAAAACTCCCGCACGCGCCCTAGGGTACTGGACAGGCATGCCAGAGCAGAGAGGCAGAGGCGGGGGCAGGAGAAGCACGTCCCGCAATGCGAGTCCCAGCCCCGCCGGCAGCAGCAGGTAACGGGACCACGCGCTCGCGGCCAGCGTGTGTGGCCGGAGCGCATAACGTAACATCAACATAAGGCTATACAATTTAGTCGAATGTCGGCCGAAACCACCTACTTTGGCAGGTCCGACTGTCTATCTAAAGTGTACAGGAAGTTCTCTCTCCATACAAAAAGTGCCATAGGAAACACCTTGTGTTGACAGAGAGATAAGCTGCCAGAGATGTCTACCTCCTTCGCCTTCCTTGAGGCAAATTTTCAGCCGACAGCTATTGATAGGTATCCGTCCACCTTTAACTGGTGTATTAGAGTGATTACACAAAGCATTTATCTCTGGAGAACTAAAGCTGTCCAGAGAGCCCACTTGTTTAAACACAACCCATTGTGGGTTATCGGGGAGATAAACGTTTGCTCCTGGATTCTATTATCTGATCCGTATGAGTCCCAGCAGCAAAATCCATGGCCCATCTTCTTATTTTCATCAAACTTTCCTAACAAAGGGATTATTAATAGCTTGCAGTGTATCAAATGATTCTGTAGCATTAGTAGTCCAAAGGGTGCTGACGTGGCTGAAAAAAACTTGTTTAGTTATGTTTCGGTCACTGAGCAAATTTCATTTGAATGAACTGCAGGATTCATGGTTGGCTTAACGTTTAATTATTGAGTACCCGATGCTGTCTAAGCTGCTCTAACTGAAAAGGTTCATCCCCAGTTGCTATAAAATACATGAAGTTTCCACCATGTTCACACATAGGTGATAAAAGGTGAACATGGGAAATTGGACAAAATTAGACATTTCAGAAATCCTACATGTGTAATATTCTCATGAGATAACCACTCGATAAATGGAATGACCTGTAGAAGGCTTAACCCAAAATCAATGCTCTCCAGAGATAGATGCAAATTGGTTATTGTTTCATGACATTAAGATTATGGATTGAAGTAGATTACTGTAATACTTCATGAAAATCCCCACATCTATCTTGAACTGGTTTCTTTTTAAGATTGTATTGTATTGTATTATAGCTAGAAGTACATAGAATTGGGAAGACCCAGTTGAAGACAATCTTAAGTAAGTTGAAGAATGGATCGATATTTAGTAAATGAGCATCTTGAGGACCAGAACAATTGTTACATTATTACTTTTTGCATTGCATGGGTCTAAAATTATTGCATATGCAGCATAGTTGTATGAGGCTTTGCTTGCTGTGGAAATAATTTGTCTTTTTCATTTTTTTTGCTAGTGATACCTTAGCATTTACTATATATAAATTTGGCAAAAAATGCTAAAAAAATTATGGTATAAATTTATTGGTTGGGTTGTTACGTTCATGACAATACCAAATACCGTATATACTCGAGTATAAGCCGAGTTTTTCAGCACAATTTTTCGTGCTAAAAACCCCCCCCCTCGGCTTATACTCGAGTGAACTCTCCGCCCTCAGTGGTCTTCAACCTGCGGACCTCCAGAGGTTTCAAAACTACAACTCCCAGCAAGCCCGGACAGCCATCGGGCTTGCTGGGAGTTGTAGTTTTGAAACCTCTGGAGGTCCACAGGTTGAAGACCACTGCGGCCTTCGACATCATCCAGCCCCCTCTCACCCCCTTTAGTTCTGTACTCACCTCCGCTCGGCGCTGGTCCGGTGCTACAGGACTGTCCAGTGGGGAGGTCGTCCGGTGGGATAGTGGTTCCGGGCTGCTATCTTCACTGGGGGCGCCTCTTCTCCGCGTTTCGGGCCCGGCCCCAGAATAGTCACTTTGCCTTGACGACGACGCAGAGGTACGTTCATTACCAACTTCCTCTGCGTCATCATCAAGGCAATGCCTCTATTCCGGCCCGAAGCACGGAGAAGAGGCGCCCCTGGTGAAGACAGCAGCCCGGAACCACTATCTCACCGGACGACCTCTTCACCGGACAGTTCTGCAGCACCGAACCAGCGCCGAGCGGAGGTGAGTACAGAACTAAAGGGGGTGAGAGGGGGCTGGATGATGTCGAAGGCCGCAGTGGTCTTCAACCTGCGGACCTCCAGAGGTTTCAACACTACAACTCCCAGCAAGCTTGCTGCGAGTTGTAGTTTTGAAACCTCTGGAGGTCAGCAGGTTGAAGACCACTGAGGGCAGAGAGTTCACCAGAGGATGATGACAAAAGGATGATGACACGAGGATGATGACAAGGGGATGATGAAGGGGGGTGGGGATGATGACAAGGGGATGATGAAAAGGGGATGATGACAAGGGGATGATGAAGGGGGGGTGTGGGATGATGACAAGGGGATGATGACAAGGGGATGATGACAAGGGGATGATGAAGGGGGGGTGTGGGATGATGACAGGCGATGATGATGAAGGGGGGATGATAACAGGCGGTGATGATGAAGGGGGGATGATGACAGGGTGATGATGATGAGGGTCTGGATGATGACATGGGGGGGTTGATGTATTTCCCACCCTAGGCTTATACTCGAGTCAATAACTTTTCCTGGGATTTTGGGGTTAAATTAGGGACCTCAGCTTATATTCGGGTCGGCTCATACTCGAGTATATACGATATGTGTATATGATGTTATATTTTGGCACTTTATTTTAAATTGTTTGTTTATTTTAATAATACTGGGCATTGGCCCCAATCAATAATACTGGGCACAGGCCCCAATCAGTTCATAGGGACTCCCAGTGATGATATCAATGGGGGGCCATTTAGACTGGCTTTTTGAATGCCTCATCAGCATTGATTGTGGCATTCAACGGGGTAAATGGTATATATCAAAGGTCTTCCTGATCTCTGCCATTAGAATGGGGTTTCAGCTGTGTTTTGCAGCCATTGCCTGCTCCTGCTCAGAAGTGATCAGCGTGATAAATATGTTTGGCGTGTTTCCTGAAAGGGTTAACCCTTTCAGGATGGCTCCAATGGTCCCTGAATGAGAGGTAGCATAATCATGACTGGTAGGACATAATCGAGAGAGATTGCCACCTTTTGGTCCGATCTCATTCATCTGGACCTCTACAAACCTTTGGACCTTTCATTCTTATAATGGCAGGTATGGGTGAGATCTACTCTTGCATCTTTTCCATATACATCATGTGTGATCCGCCATTGCTCTGTTACTATGTATAACAATTGTATGTGGAGGAGGTCATATATTTGTGATGCATTATGGTTTTCTCGGGCTGCTAGATATTGGGCAACTTGGTATTGGCTGTGACCTGCTGGACGCCTTGTATTATATGTTGTGGGTAAAAGTTTTTAATGTTATAAAAAATATTATGTTTTCATCACCCCTCTACCTGAACTTTTTACTGTTGTGTACCTTGACCTTGTGTTTTTGGTCATTTCTCATTGATTAGTAATTACATTTTCAGCATTAAGTTAAATCTGCAGTGAAATTAAGAGGTTGTCCAATGTTTTTTTTTTTTTTGATCAGGCTGCCACAGGAAAAATAGTTAACTTTAACTTACTACTTCCGGCTTCCCCAGTGCCACTGGAGTTGGTGTCTGGTACTTCAGCGTCAATCTTCTTCTTCATTCTGGGGCCCAACATGTCACACTGTGCTGAGCTTATCGCCGCCCACACCAGCAGGTGATTTGCAGAGCGGCAGTGTCCGGCCTATTTCCTGATGCCCGGGCCTGTTATATTCCACTGCTACTCAGCGTATCACTGGCCGAGGCTCGATATCTCTGCGGTCGGCAATAAATTCAACACAGTGTAATGTGTCAGGCCCCAGTATGCAAAAGAAGACCAGGGCTGAAGGAAAGGAAACCAATTCCAGTGTCAGCAGTGGAGCTGCGGAAGATAAAAGTATGTTAAAGTATGTTTTTAAAATTGCTCATTTATTTTGCAGTGCCACCATAGGAAAAACTAAAAATTATTTATTTAAATCAATGTTTAGTAAAAGGAGTTGCAACAGGATTGGTGGGTGAAGAAGAAATATCTTTTGTATGAAAAATCACCACATTTTTTCCCTTTTTCGGATAATGGCGGGTTGTGTATATGTAGTATATGTAGTAGGAGTTGTAGTATCCAGAAGACAGCAGGTAGTGGTAGGCTGGTGGTAGTTTTAGTAGCCAGAGGACAGTAGATAGTGGTGGATTGGTGGAAGTTGTAGTATCCAGCGGAAAGAAGGAGTGGTGGACCAGTGCTAGTTGTAGCCATGAACAACAGACAGTGGTAAATTAGTGCTAGTTGTAACCAGGCCTTGTGATGCTGCTCCGCAGACAGAAGGCAGTGGTGACCTGGCAGTATTTTAGTATCCAGCAGACAGCAGGCAGTGGTGATATTGTCGTAGTAGCCAGCGGACAGCAGGCAGTGGTGAACTAGTGACTGCTGTAGCCATCAGATAGCAGAATGTGGTATACTGGTGGTAGTTGTAGCAGCCAGCGGACAGCAGGGGTGGTTGACTAATGCTAGTTGTATCCATGGACAACAGACAGTGGTGAGCAAGTACTAGTTGTAGCCATGCCTTGCCATGCTGCTCCATGTGCTTATGCAGAGCCATAGTTGCTAAACAGGGACCTTTGCTATAGTAGGGGGCTTTATTTATAGGGAAAGGAGGGCTAGAAAAGGGGGAAGATAAGGCAGAAGTGAGGATAGTAGGACAGATTGATTGGTTAAGGGGGAAAGAAGGGGTGTTGGATTGGCAAGGGGAAGAAATGGAGGAGAAAGATGGAATGACAGGGAGAAGATATATAAGTGAAGTATTGGAAGTTGGGGATAGCCTTTTCAATTTTACAGCGGTGTGAAGAGCCTTCCTCACATCTGTCAGCTTTACCTCATGGAGGCTGTTCATGTTCTTCTGGACCAGTTGAGGAGAGAGGCAGAAAGTCGTGGTCTGAGCTGGTTACAGGAGCAGCTTGAAGGTCTGCTGTCGAGGTCAGGAGCTATTCCCATTGAGCCTGTCTCAAATGGGCCCCAGCCAAGGAGGGCCCAGCTTCCTGAGCATCTGACGCCCAGGGTGACCTGCCCAAGTCAGGCGTCTTATAAGGTGACACAGTGGCAATCATCCAGCAGTGATACACAGGCTAGCCTTGGAGGACTCAGCAGACAAGATGTGGACTGCAGCAAGGGGAGGATTTCCCTTTCCCTCCAGATAGTGACGGCATGGGTCCTGGACCTGGAGCAGCTGCCTTCCTGCAGGAGCTAGTGGGAGATATGGGCCAGTGTGCTGCAGTGGTGAGCAAAGAAGATGCTGAAAGCAGTAGCCGTGCTGAGGAGGTGTCATACAAGACGTCCAAGACTGGGCAGCAAGAGTATTGCCTTGACTTCATCCCTTTCAGAGACATCGCTTCTTTCATGTTGATTGGACAGGAACATGTCCTCATCAACCCGGGGCTGGAGCATGATGTCATTAACTGCTTACCAAGATTATATGGTTCCAGCCTTGTCCCATTACTCACTGCAACAGCCTAGTCAACTTTCACTTTCACAGCTAGAAATACCCAGAAATGCTCATAAAATACAGGTAAAATGCAGGTCAACCCACTGCACAATGCTTTGCATTCTATGGGTTCACTGTGCAGTCACACTTCTGGAATTTGCAGTGCAGCAGAATCACTGGACACAGTAATGCAAGTCATCCCACTGCACAATGCTTTGCTAAATTTGCTTTGTGTCATAGTGTGATAGTTTATTTTGCTGGTCTCTGTAGTTCCACAGTGAGTTCTTCTGGGCACTGCTTACTACTCAACTTATCTGTTTAAAATGATGGCCGCAACACAGTACATCGTTTTTTTTAACTCCTTTTAGACCGACCCCATGCTACCTCCTGATTGGCCTGGGAGCTGCATGCAAGTAATGATTGCCTAACCTGTACTCATCTGATCTTACTGATAGCTGCAAAGTATTCTGGGCTACCCTGACATATTTTTCCTCCTCCCATGAATTCAGACACCAGCACGCCATGTGTTCTTTATCCCTTCTTCTATAATAGTGCCATTGTCTGGCTTGCGCAAAGCCAACCTGGAAATGTTCTAATGTTTGCCGAACATTACTTTATGCAAAGTTCTAAGTAAACCGGGTTCTAATGTTTTAGCTCATTAATTTATACCCCAGAAGCTAAAAGTCCTATCGTTACATGCTTGCAGCCGCAGACAATCAAGATGGAGACAAAAACATTTAAACTGATCCACAATGTTTTGACTTTTTCTACTTGACAAGACAAGATGTGACAAGAATTTGTCCATTAACATGGACTGTGGCGGTGACGTGGGGTCTGACAAACATTGCTTGGTTCTTGATGTAAAGGAAACACTTTAAAGAAAATATTTTATTTTCAGATACTGGACTTCCTTATACTTGTGCATCAGTTCCTGTTTTGTCCTTTTTTTTTTCCTCAGGAAGAGCTAGATTCTTGTGATAGTGCTAATTGATATATATATATATATATATATATATATATATATACATTCAGAACCTTTTTAGACCCTTACACCTTTCTGCATTTTGTTATATTGTGACCTTGTGCTAGAAATTCGAAAAAAAAAAAAAAATTTCCCCACTCAATACCCCACCATAATGAGAATGAGAAAATAGGGAATTTTTTTATGTTTTGAAAGTTTCTTTTTATGTGTAATGTTTATATAATGTACCAAATAAGTCACACTTTAAAGGAGATGTCCGGTGCAGACTTCTTCTATTCCATCCTGCCCGGGCTGCAAAAAAAGAGAAAACACTTTCACTCACCTTCCTACGTTCCCCCGGAGCACCGCATCAGCTGATCGGTCGGCCGGGCTGTCTACTTCCTATTTCCCTTAGCCTGGTACGTCACACAGTGCTTCAGCCTATCACCGGCCGCAACGATGTCCCGCCTCGGCCAATGATAGGCTGAAGCGCCGTGTGACGTACCGGGCTAAGGGAAATAGGAAGTAGACAGCCCGGCCGATCAGCTGTTGCAGAGCTCCGGGGGAGCGTAGGAAGGTAAGTGAAAGTTTATTTTCTCTTTTTTTGTAGCCCGGGCAGGATGGAATAGGAAAAGTCTGCACCGGACATTTCCTTTAAGTCACATATCTCAGATGACAATCTGGTGCCCTCTTTTTTTTAGTTACACTGGAGAGAACAAATGTTTTACTGCCATGTTTGACATTTTGATAGGCACTCTGTAATTTATCCTGATTGTGTTGCGGAGGGATGACTCTATTTTATTGTTTTTGTTTTATTATTGTTATGAAAAAAATCAATAAAAAACTGTTGAAAAATAAACAAACATGTTATACATAGTACAACTGAACTCTTTTTGTCTCTGTCCACACTTGCAATAATGGAGTCTGTCTGGCTTTCTGATATTTTAGAAGTGGAGAATAACAGTCTGCAGTACTATCCTTGCCATTGAAGAACAAAAACTTAACAGACTCCAGTGACTAACTTAGAAATGGAAGCTATGACACAGGTGTGTACAGAGACTTATTTTCTGTGTTTTAAAGTCAAAGGGGTATTCCAGGATTTTTTGTACTTGACTATGCTACAGAGGTTAGTGAAGTTCATATTACAGTGTTTGTAGCTGTGTTTGATGTATGGTCTCGCAATTCTTATGTGATCTTTGCCCCAAAGTTCATTTTTAACAGCATACCAAATGAGTGTCATCTCAGGTTTACCCAGTTTGCAGTGTGGCTCAAAACATCACATCACTAGTCAGGTGTTAAAAGGGAGTCTGTCTGCTTCAATGGGTAGAGTGACCATTGGGTGGGAGGGAGGTCATTCTCCAAAGCTCTGCAGAAAATTGTAATTTCACATACAGCACGCATACCTCAGGTGTGCGTCAAAGGGAGGGGTGATTGATGTGTGGGAGAAAAGTGAACTCACACTTACAAACAAGGGATCCTGTGACTTATAGTTGAAGGGAGGGAACTCCAACAGGAAACAGTCATTCCACAAAAAGAAAGCAGCAGCTTTAAGGTGGACTCACAACATAGCCATTTAGCCCCAAGACAAGCACAGATCCTTCTTAGCATGTCCATTTGTATCTGGCAGGTAAGTGCTAGAGTCCCCTTATGGTGGATAACCCCTTTAACTTGGGTGTAAGACAAGGGAGTAGCTATAAAGGTTGCAGAGGTAACAGAAGTTGAGGGTGGGGGGGGCTCTTACAGATTTTACATTAGGGCCCATTGGCTTTTAGTTATATCTATGGTGTGAGTATTGTTTTGTTACTTTACGAAAACTTTTTTTTTTTATTTGAAGCATATGGAAAAGCGGTAAAATCTACATTATTAAGCTATTTGTCTGTAGAGCAAAAATCCCCCATTTTATTCCCACGAGTTGAAAGGATTTATAACCTCATGTGATTTTATAATGAAAAAGATTACTTCAGTCTAACTTTTGTGCCAACATTCCCTGAAATGCAAGAGAACAAATATTCATATTATAGCAATTTTGAGGAAAATATGAACTTCAAAGTAAGATTTTGTAGCTAAATCTAAATACCACTACATGCTGAGACAAGACATGGGAACCGTGCCGCCGTTCATAAAGACTGTGTTCATAACTGGCGAAAGGACAAGAACAATATCCTGCTTACCATTAGGAAAGAATATTTGATCCTTGCCGCATATAGGCCCGTATAACATTACCTCAAGCCAAGAGTCATGGCACCAGTACAGTTGAGGGAAAGAAAGTAAAATGATGTATGTAAAATATAGTTTTTAAAAAGTCTTAAAAAGTCCAGTTTAATATTTAGTCAACTCCCACTGGATGAAGTAATGTAATATAATGTGGAAGTCTGGATGATACAACCAAAACCAGAATAGAAGAAAATGAACCGTGAAATAATATGTATAATACGGTATGCTGGCGTATGCAGGCAACTGTGATTTTTGGCCTGCGCTTTTATCATCTAGTTCCCATTGTGTGCAAGCAGATATTTATAATGCACACATTTATTATGTTGTCACCAGCCTAAAACCATTTGTCCAGGATTTGAAAACACTTTTGTTTTGTTCCTAGAAACAGCAGTGCCACCTGGGCTGGGATTGCAGTACTTTTCTCTTTACGTGAAAGGGACAGGCCTGCAATACCAGATATGGACAGATGGAAAAAATAGCTTAATCATTTTTTTTTATTCTGGATAACCTCTATAAGCTGCAGACCCATTGGGCACTTTCACCAGAGCTACCATTAAATTATTGTAAAAATTTCAACTTTGAAAATCAGTATAAACCTGCAATGCTCCAATACAGATGTATAGTACAGATTACAATATTGTAAACTATGGTAAACAACGTGTTTGTTAATCTGAAGAAGAGGGTATTTAACCCTGAAAATGCGTTGTAACAATAAAGCTACCTATGATCATTATCTGTGACCGGTCCATATAATGTTATACCACCAGCTGGCACCAGGAAAGTATCAGTTTTTGCCTTAGTTTCTGCCTTGGCAAAGGAACTTCTTTGTTGCTGTCCTGTGTCCCACTATGGACTTCAGCTGGATAGTGGCTGCACCTGGGATCATCGTGTCGGGTGTTTGACACTACAACAATATATGCTGGTTTCGGTGTTACGCCCGTAGTTTAACATCACTGGGTGAGTGCATCTTCATCCTTCCCTGTGCCTAAAACCTGTCACCTGGTAACAGAACATGACAGTTCCTAAAATGGCCAGCGGAGGTCAACAGAGAGAACTGTGCTTGTGACAGAAGAGAAATCCAAAAAGAAAAGCCTTCCTCTGTAGTATACAGCCCCTAAAAAGTACTGGAAGGATTAAGATTTTTTAATAGAAGTGATTTACAAATCTTTTTAACTTTCTGGCACAGTTGATTAAAAAAAAAAAAAAAGTTTTCCATGGGAGTACCCCTTTAACCTCTTAAGGACGCAACCCATTTGGGCATTAAAGGGGTACTCCTTTAAGGGGATAAGATGTCAGATCACCGCGATCCCGCTGCTGGGGACCCCGGGATCGCTGCTGCGGCACCCCGCTATCATTACTGCACAGAGCGAGTTCTATCTGTGCGTAATGACTGGCGATACAGGGGACGGAGCAGCGTGATGTCATGGCTCCACCCTTCCTGACATCACGGCCCGCCCCCTTAACCTGTTAAGGACCAAGGGCGTAAACTTACGCCCCTAGTCCCGCTCCCGTGATATAACGCGGGGTTACAGGGTAACCCCGCATCATATCGCGGCGGGCCCGGCATCATAGTGAAGCCGGGACCCGCCTGTAATAGCACGCGGCAATGATCGCGGTGCAGCGCGCTATTAACCCTTTAGCCGCGTGCTCAAAGCTGAGCCGCGCGGCTAAATACTAAAGTAAAAGTGCCCGGCTAGCTCAGGGAGCTGTTCGGGATCACCGCTGTATAATCGCGGCATCCCGAACAGCTGTAGCACAGGAGGAGGTCTTCTTACCTTCCTCTGCGCTGTCAGATCACCGAATGAATGCTTCAAGCCTGAGATTGAGCATTCAATCGCCGAAAACACTGATTGATCCATTCCTAAATAAAAATAAACATATGTGGTATTGCCGCGTGCGGAAATGTTATAGGGATAAGTTATAGGGCTCAGAAAATGACAATTTTAAACGTATAAATTTTCCTGCATGTATTTATGATTTTTTTTCAGTAGTAATACAAAATCAAACCTATACAAGTAGGGTATCATTTTAACCATATGGACCTAGAGAATAAAGAAAAGGTGTCATTTGTAGAACGGAAGCCCCCAAAAGTTACAAAATGGCATTTTTTTTTTCAATTTTTTTGCACAATGATTTTTTTTTCCGTTTCGCATTCGAGTGGGTACAATGACTGATGTCATTACAAAGTAGAATTGGTGGCGCAAAAAATATGCCATATTACAGATTTTTAGGTGCAAAATTGAAAGAGTTATGTTTTTTAAAGGTAAGGAGGAAAAAACAAAAGTGCAAAAAACGAAAAATGCCTGGTCCTTAAGGGGTTAATGCAAGTCTATGGCATAGGCGTGATGACCGCCATGCCCCCTCCCATAGACTCGTATTGAGGGGGCGTGCCGTGACAGCACGGGGGGCGGAGCCGTGACGTAACGATGCTCCTGCCCCTTTATTGCCCGTCATTAGGTGCAGAGCGAACTCGCTCTGTGCATTAATGACAACGGGGTGCCGTATTGGCGATCCTGAGGGTCCCCAGCAGCGGGACCATGGCGATCTGACATCTTATCCCCTATCCTTTGGATAGGGGATAAGATGTCTAGGGGCGGAGTACCCCTTTAAGGACGCAGACAATTTTATTTTTACGTTTTCGATTTTTCCTCCTCGCCTTCAAAAAATCATAACTCTTTTATATTTTCATCCACAGACTAGTATGAGGGCTTGTTTTTTGCACGACCATTTGTCCGTTGTAATGCTATCAATCACTTTACCATTAACTGTATGGTGCAACCAAAAAAATATTATTTGTGTGGGGAAACTAAAAAGAAAACCGCAATTTTGCTTATTTTGGAAGGTTTAATTTTCACGCCGTACAATTTACGGTAAAAATGACATGTGTTCTTTATTTTTTGGGTCAATACAATTAAAATGAAACCATGATAGTCTACTTTTCTATTACTGTTGCGATTAAAAAAAATCACAAACTTTTTAACCAACTTAGTACGTTTAAAATCCCCCTATTTTGAAGACCCATAACTTTTTCATTTTTCCGTATAAGCAGCGGTATGAGGGCTCATTTTTTGCGCCGTGATCTCTACTTTTAGTGATTCCATATTTGCTTATATAAAACTTTTAATACATTTTTTATGAATTTTTGGGGGAATAAAAGGTTATAAAAAAGCAGCTATTTGGACTTATTTTTTTATGTTCATGCCGTTCACCGTATGGTACCATTAACATTTTATTATTATAGTTCAGATATTTACACACGCGGCCATACCAAATATGTATAGAAAATATTTTTTAACACTTTTTGGGGGTGAAATAGGGAAAATGGGACAATTTACGTTTTTATTGGGGGAGGGGGTTTTTCAAATTTTTTTTTACTTAATTTTTTTACTTTTTTTACTTTTATTTTTACACTTTAATAGTCCCCATAGGGACACAGCACTGATCTGGGTTATCGGTCATCTTCTGCTCTGGTCTGCGGGAAGGCAGATCAGAGCAGAAGACTCCCGGAAGGCAGCGGAGCAAGGTGAGGGGACCTCCGGCTGCCGTGCTGGATGATCGGATCGCTGCTGCAGTGCTGCGGGCGATGCGATCATCCATTTAAGTGACCACGATGCTGCAGATGCCGTGATCTGTATTAATCACTGCATCTGAGGGGTTAATGGTGGACATCCGCAGGATCAGCAGCCGGGACCTGCCGCACATGATACGGGCATCGCTCCGATGCCCGCGGTTATGCTTAGGACGTAAATATACGTCCTGGTGCGTTAAGTACCACGTCACCAGGACGTACATTTGGTTGATTGGACTGGGGGAGAATGTGTGTAAGTGGGTAAATAACTGGCTCATTGATAGGAAACAGAGGGTGGTTATTAATGGTACTTATTCTGATTGGGTGACTGTTACTAGTGATGTACCACAGGGGTCCATCTTGGGTCCTGTTCTATTTAATATATTCATTAATTTACCTTGTAGAGGGGTGGAATAGTAAAGTAGCAATCTTTGCAGATGATACTGAACTCTGTAAAGCGGTAAACACAATAGAGGACAGTGCACTACTACAAATGGATCTGGATAGGTTGGAGGTTTGGGCTGGGAAGTGGCAGATGAGGGTCAACGCTGATAAATGTAAGGTAATGCACATGGGGAAGAAAAATCCGGGCTGGGATTATGTATTAAATGGGAGAACACTTGGGTAGTGTTGAGCGGCATAGGCCATATTCAAATTCGCGAATATTCGCGAATATATGGACGAATATTCGTCATATTCGCGCATATTCGTAATATTCTCGTTTTATTTTCGCATATGCGAATATTCGCGTGTGCGAAAATTACCATATGCGAAAATTTGCATATACAAAAATTAGCATAAGCGAAAATTCACATATGTGAACATTAGCATATGTAAATTTTCGCATATGCGAAAATTCGCACACCAGTCTCACACAGTAGTATTAGAGCCTTCTTACACCATATAAGCTGGAAGCAGAGAGGGATGATCACTTTGATGTGTACTGTGAAAAAAAAAATATATATATATAGCGCTATATTCGCGAATATTCGTGAATTCGCGAATATGCGATATTCGCGAATAAAATTCAAATTGCGAATATTCGCGAGCAACAGTACACTTGGGACGACTGATGTGGAAAAGGACTTGGGAGTCTTAGTTAACAGTAAATTTAGCTGTAGTGACCAGCTGCTGCCAAGGCAAATAAAATCATGGGGGGCATCAAAAGGGGCATAGATCACTTAAGAGTGTGCTGTGGATCTTGCTCTTCTCTCTCTCCCTCCCTCTCTCTCTCTTTCTTTCCTTCTGCCCACCTCTCTTTGCCCTCTCTACCTCTTCTCCTCCCTCCTTTCTTCCTCTTTTTCTTTCCCTGATTCTCCTCCTCTTCTCCCCCCTCTTCTAACCCACTCCCCCCTCCCCCCCTCTCCCTCAGAACAATGCTCATATGCCACATTAGACTGATGTTCCCTCTGCTATTTATATACTTACCAGCGGTTACTCTGATGCTTGTAGTTACTGTCATAAGAGTTTTACTCCTTTGTATGTTATACTAGCTTACCAAGCTTTTCAGTTGTTTATGATTGTTCTTTTATGTGAAACTGAAAATTCAATAAACATTTATTTTAAAAAAGAAAATAGAGGCATAGATGCCCATGACAAGGAAATAATTCTACCACTGTACAAATCACTAGTCAGACCACACATAGATTACTGTGTACAGTACTGGACACCAGTGTACAAGAAAGATATAGTGGAGCTGGAGAGGGTTCAAAGACGGGTAACCAGGGTAATACAGGGAATGGGAGGATTACAGTACCCAGAAAGATTACCAGAATTAGGGTTATTTAGTTTAGAAAAAAGAAGGCTTAGGGGAGACCTAATAACTATGTATAAATATATCAGGGGACAGTACAGAGATCTCTCCCATGATCTATTTATACCCAGGACTGTATCTATAACAAAGGGGCATCCTCTACATCTAGAGGAAAGAAGGTTTCTACACCAGCACATACGGGGGTTCTTTACTGTAAGAGCAGTGAGACTGTGGAATTCTCTCCCGGAGGAAGTGGTCATGGTGAACTCTGCAAATGAATTTAAAAGGGGTCTGGATGCATTTTTGGAGAATAATAACATCGCTGGTTATGTATATTAGATTTATAGGGACAGAACGTTGTTCCAGGGATTTATTCTGATGCCATATTTGGAATCGGGAAGGAATTTTTACCTCTAGTGAGACATTTTTTTTTGCCTTCCTCTGGATCAACTCAGTAGGGACTCATTAGGGTTATAGGTTGAACTTGATGGACTTTTTTCAACCTTATGAACTATGTTACTAACTTTGTATAAATATATCAGGGGACCGTACAGAGATCTCTACCATGATCTATTTATACCCAGGACTGTATCTATAACAAGGGGGCATCCTCTACGTTTAGAGGAAAGAAGGTTTCTAGAGCAGCACAGACGGGGGTTATTTACTGTAAGAGCAGTGAGACTGTGGAATTCTCTGCCTAAGCAGGTGTTCATTTGGAAATAAAATAATTTAAAAGGGGTCTGGATGCATTCTTGGAGAATAATAACATTACAGGTTATGGATTCTAGATCTATAGGGAAAAAAAAGGTTGATCCAGGGTTCAATTGCGGGGGTCCTGCAGCATCACATCTCATCTGCTGCAAGTCTATGGGAGGGGGCGTGGTGGCCTTCACGCCCACTCCCATAGACTTGTATTAAGGGGGCGGGGTCATGACATCATGATACTCTGGCCCCTGTATCATCTGTCATCAGGCATGGAGCGAAGTTTGCTCCGTGCAGCAGATGACATGGGGTGCTGCAGGAGAGACCCCAGCAATCAGATATCTTATTCCCTAGCCTTTGGAGTACCCCTTTAAGGAAGATTTTAGCCTTACATCATTGTCTTTGGATCAGGGATTTGAAGCCAGGCCCCCAGCACTGCAAGGCAACAGTGCTACCCACTGAGCCACCGTGCTGCCCTAATCATTCCAGACTTCACCTATGCTTTAGCCTTTCCTAGCACAGTACCCTCTGTGTATTCTTGTACCGACATGAGAATCCAACAAGCAAAGTCCATGCCTCCTTCTGGGGACTAAGGATGAAGAACACCATGATTCTTTAGCACTAGATCGATTGAGGCTCAAAGATATGCTTCTCTGAGGAGAATCATAACATTCAAAATATTTGATAATTTACGTTTTTAAACAGAAATAAAAAATAAATATTATGTTAAGGACTAAGGGAAAGCTCACATCTAAAACTACAACAGGTTTATGTTATATCTTGGCAAACTGGCAGAACAGAATGCTGATGCATACAATGGAGTACCCACTCAGGATCCATTGGACCCTTAGTCCACGTTTGGTCCACAGAAATTAATGGCTCACATGTAGCTACACTGTGGTATACACCAGCATACAATTCTGCCAGTCTGCCAACGCATACCACAAACTTAGCATTGGATTATACTGTATATGAAATAAACAAATGCTTTGGGTCTTTGATGATTTTTGATGATAAAATAGCAAAGTTTGCAGTGCTTTTCCTGCTATCAAAATATTGGAAACTGTGCAGAAACCAGATTATGAGTCAATGGAATCAACCAAGATTTGTTAGGATCTGTTCAAAAACTGTCATGTCTCTGATGACAAAGGAAAACATAATGCTAATGTGGACCAAGCCTTTTTTCAATTCATAGCTTGAACTTGCTTAGTAGAGAAAAAAAAATAAAAAAAATAAAAAAAAAAAATATATATATATATATATATATATATATATATATTTCTACTTGTCAATTTTTACTAAAGAATATCTACATTAGAAGGTAGGAGCTGCCCACAATCATCCATCTCTGATTGAATTATCCATTCCATGATGCTTTATGGCAATTGGCAAGTGACTATACAATGACGTACGCTACATTGTATGATTCTAGTCTACATGAAGAAGCTTTATGCTGAAGTCTTTACTTTACTGCAACTTCCTTTCCTTTTAATGTCCATGGACCACCAATCGATAAGGACCACAATTATGATTAAACCATAGGAGACAGTGGTTACAAAGCTTTGGCAGTAAATGCACTGCTAGGAAAGAAAAAGTCCCTCCCAAGAAGAATGACAGAACTGTTTAATATGTTTTGAAGCATTGTGAAATTAAAATCGATTCTTATGATGCCATTATTCTCAGGTTGTATTCTTTGATATCACATATACTATACCTATAGGAAGAGATTGCTTGATTAAGATTCATTGCCAGAAGCAAGTAGAAAAGAAGAGAAATAGAGTTTGGACTAATTCAGGGTAGGCACTTTTAAAGGGAACATGGATGTTTTTCTTGATAAAATATAATATTACAGGTTATGGATACTAAACTTATAGGGACAGAACATTGACCTTGGGATTTATTCTGATGCCATATTTGGAGTCTGGAAGGAATTTTTTTACCCTGGTATGGGGCAATTGGCATCTGTCTCAGAAGAGTTTTTGCCTTCCTCTGGATAAACACAGTAGTTATAAGTTGAACATGATGGACTCTTTGGGGGTCATGTATCATGGACTGCGACTTCTGGGGCAGAGGGGTTACACCAAAGTCACACACCATGATTGGGGCTGGCCATAAGCATGAAAAATGTGTTAGATGCAGAGCACCAGGCACACTTATCTGCCGACTGTACATTACACAGCCTAGTGCACTATATATTTTTACTAGGGCGAGAGTCTAAGCTGTCCCGAAGTCCCTGCTCAGAGTTTGTAGTCAGCCAGCTCAGAGCAAGGAGCATTGCGTACCTCCTGCCATTGCTAATATCTGGTGCCTGTGAGCCAGCAGTAATTGAGTGTAGATAAATTAATATTGTGTACAGGAAGAGTGCTGAGAACTTCCAGTGGTTTGGGACTTTGAGGACCACCCCACCATTTTTGACATTATTGGTTGACATTTGGCAAACCTCAGTATAATGTCAAGATCTTAAAATGTAAGTTAAAAAGAAAGTTTATTTTATCAAAATGGCTGCTGTGACCAATTCAACCCAATCCCATTGTAGTGTTGTTATTTATGGTTGGGGGTGTGTGGTTGCGGGACAAAATATGAACGGAATACGGCTGAGCTGCAATTCCAGAGATGGGAGGAGAAGCCTTCCTAGGTTGTCCAGTGCATATTCTGACTCTTACAGGTAGTTGTTAGTGTTGCTCGCGAATATTCGCAATGCTAATTTTATTCGCGAATATTGCATATTCGTGAATTCGCGAATATTCGCGAATATAGCACTATATATTCGTAATGTAGAATATTCTTTTTATTTATTTATTAATTTATTTTCCCAGTACACATCACAGTGATCATCCGTCTCTGCTTCCAGCTTGTGTGGTGTAAAGAAGGCTCTAATACTACTGTGTGAGACTGGTGTGCGAATTTTCGCATATACGAAAATTTGCATATGCGAATTTTCGCATATGCAAATTTCCGCTTATGCAAATTTTGTGCATACGCGAAAATAAATCGAGAATATTACGAATATGCGAATATTCGCGAATATATGACGAATATTCGTCCATATATTCGCGAATATTCACGAATTCGAATATGGCCTATGCCGCTCAACACTAGTAGTTGTGATGGGACATGTTTTTGGCAGTGCTATGGGGTGTTTATATGTAGATTGACCAAGGATGGAAACCAAAACCAATCAAAACAAACAACTCAGTGCTACATACTGCTTATATCTTTTAAGTGTCCAAATCCCCAGATTCTACATACTTGGGTAGAATTGTTTTGTTTTTAAGGATACACCATCTTCTTCCAAAACCAAAGGTAGCATCCAATAAATGCAATAGGGTTCGGACTGAGAGCATCACCATGATAAGAATAATGTGGAATTAAGTTTTTTGGGGTTAAAACCAGGAGGTAATCATTGGCCCTGGTTTACTAAAAGTAAAGTGTAGTTATCTTTGTGGTTTTTGATTCCCGACAGGTATTTTTCTACGGTATTTACGGTATTATGTTTCCCTATGTTTCGCTTTTTTTTTTTATAACTGTCCTGAGCTTTGGGGTTTTCCAGAGCTCAAATCTACCACATTTTCTGTGGAAACATTAATAAATATGTTGGGCCGTGACTCTTTTTCAGGCTTGTTAAGTAAAATGCAGAGTTTGTCGTTTAAAAAAAAAAATAAAAAAATTTAGTTGTGAATTCTGGCACAGACACAAATCCTGGCAATCATCAGTTCATCCTCTTCCACACACAAAACCCCCTACCAAACGTCTCAGGCTTAATGACAAAAGTTGTTGTTGATAGACAGACACTATTGGGAAACAGCTATTGCTTACAATCCCCCCCCCCCCCCCCCCCCGTTATTCTCTGGTACCCACTGCCAAAAACATGTTAAAACTGTTTTCACCATGCATTTAAAAAAAAAAGTAAAAATGAATTGT
The DNA here is from genome assembly GCF_029499605.1 of Hyla sarda. Lineage (NCBI taxonomy): Eukaryota > Metazoa > Chordata > Amphibia > Anura > Hylidae > Hyla > Hyla sarda. The sequence goes on along the minus strand of NC_079196.1, from coordinate 189,267,656 downwards.
TAAAAACACGCTGCAAGGACATAGTTTGACTCATCTGGATTTCTGACTGTTAAGAATTCCTCTAAAGTTTTACCTCTAATGTCCATGACTTCATTAGGGGTGGGGCTGTAGAATGAAAAGTAAGACATGGACTGGTAAATGGACTACTTCATACAGTATACAACTATTCTATTATATTGTTGGCACAGTTCGCTCTTCCTGGATATATAAAGACATAGCCGCTGCCAACTTTAGCATTCTACCCTTTTTCCCAATAGTGTGGTACACCATTCAAAGTATGTATAGGATCGGCTGCATTCATTGTAACAGGTGCAGAGCGAGTACAGAGCTAGTGTATAGAGTGTAAGTGGTGGTGCACATAACACCAAATATTACCTCTGGGCCACTGTATACATTTGCATGTATTGTCACTTAATGTACAGGAGCAGGAGCCCTAGACTATCAGCATAGAGTGCCAAGGAAAATACTTACTGTAGTGAACAGCAACACATGTGCTGCTCACATATATCTGTCTATATCTCACTGCCCAGTGATAAGAGGTAAAGTATGGGTGTTATGGAACATAAATGTCATGCCACATGTCTGTCTTAAAGGGGTACTCAACCCCTAGACATCTTATCCCATATCTAAAGTAGATAGATGGGCCCCACGCCCCCTCCTATAGACATGAATGGAGGGGGCATGGCATGACATCACGGTAGCCCAAATCCAGCTTTCTGAAAATAACTTTCACAATGCTGGGTTCTGCACGAAGATCACGGGGAGGGGGGGGGGTCCCAGCGGCGGGACCCTCACGATCAGACATCTTACCCCCTATCCTTTGGATAGGGGATAAGATGTCTAGGGGCGGAGTACCCCTTTAAGCTACAATGAGTATTTAGCCTGTTTCCTGATATCAAACAGCAGTGTATTTTGGGAAGTAGGTCCCACAAAGCACAGTTGTAGGGTCACATGTCTGACAACACAGTGCTGTCTGTTTCCAAGGGCGACCAGAAGAATTTTAAATCAGATACATTATTTCCCAAAATTGTAATTATAGTGTAATATACAAAAGGCTGTAGATCCTTAAATAAATGTTGATATAATGGGGGATTCCACAACTACTGCCTCCAAACAAAACCCCATCAATGTGAATAATGATGCTCTTTATCCAAAAAAACAAAACTATTGGATGAAACAGATAGTGTACCCTCCCTCCAACATATATATGTACATCTTACAAAAATATATGCAAATTTTCCATCTACCTAATGAGGGGTTAATATATCCCAGTCCTGTTCTCATTGTTGTGCTCAAGGTCAGTGAGAGCATGAAAGAGAATTGCAGAAAGAGATGAGCATCTGGCCTATAAAACAGCAGCATGGCTGGAATGTCTTTATAGCGTTTTATTCCCAGTATTTAATAGTTCTCAGTGGTTCTTGTTTCATATTTCTTAGTGTGATGCTTTTGGAAACCTCAGAATACGGCATTAGGTAAAAAGTGTGTAATGTCAGCTTGAATGTAGCTTTACTAAACGTTAATAACTTCTGTCACTGATCCAAGTCAAAATGATGAAACTAGAAACTAGTTTATTAGAAATGGTAAAAAAAAAAAAAAAAAAAGGTGAATAGCACTAAAAAAAAAAAAAAAAAAAAAAAAAAATAGACCACTAATGTCATTTAAGAAAAATCACATATTGTCATTGTCATATAATTTTCGGAAATAGCAACTTAAAATTCAAATGTACATCTATCAGTATTGAATATATATGGATGTATATTATGCCACCTGGCCTTTTTATTTAATTATTGTTATTTTTATTTTATTTTATTCAAAAACACTGGGATAAGATGTTAGCTGGAAATCAGTAGGAAAATAGGAAACATCGTACCCACATGGTGTTTTTCTTTCGTTTTTTGGTGTTTGTAGGCTCAGCTGCAGTTTTTAAAGATTGCAGCATGCTCCGGGTACGGCCTGTTTTTTAAAGAAATTGTGGCATTTTTCCATCCATAGACTTTGGTATACAGTACACTCATCCTAGTGAAGCTGTAAAAGACTAGCAGCCATGTAGGCTTCTGACCAGGCCTAGTACACAAACTGCTGAGACAAGCAAAAGAGATCCCTCCCTTTGAGCTACATTGTGACAGATTGACACCCCACAGTTGGGAATTGTTGCAGCAGGATTCATTTGTACTGGGGAACTTAGAGTTCTGTGAGCCATCAGCTTTGTCCCTGTGATAAAGAAACTGTACTGGAAAGGGCTAGCTTTATAGAAAGATAAAGCTTTATACAGCTAACAACCTTCTCCAGCTGAAGTGAAGCATGCCTGAAGCTTTGTACATTTGTGCTTCCATATTGGAAATGCTACCAGCTTCTACTAAAGAGAACTTTCTTTTTCAAGTTACTCTTGTGTGATAGCCTGGGGGGTTTAGGGTATGTAGCTGTGCAGTAACTAAAGGGTACTTGTTAACCCTGGCTATTTGTGACACCAGGGTGAGGGTTCCTCAATAACGCTTTTCCTACCGCCATCCTTCCCAAGAGCGATAGGGAGGTAGATAATAAGAATAGATTGTCCACAACAGGAGAGTTTCTAAAACAGCATTAACTTTTACTGAAGGTTTTCTGCAAGCTTCAATAATACAACAGTCTCTGAGCATAACAACAGCTTTCCTTGAAGATTGACAAAGGTTTGGACTTTAGCATTAAGAGTTTTTTAGTACTATGCGTTGCTCCACTGGATTTAGGGGTTAGTTGCGGTCCAGTAGTCACGCTAGCATTAGCGAGGATTCAGATTTGAACTCACGGTTTTGGTTCCTCTGAGGAAGAGGCCTAGCGTGTCTTTGAAAGTTGTGTAGCACCGTCCTGTTAGTCCGGCATCAATGAGAGCAGCAACCCAAGAGAGCAATAATTGGACGCAGCTCCCTTATTTGGGCAGGGGCTGGACTAACGCTACTTGGTCCATACTGATGTCAATCACCATTACAGAGATTTGTGGGTAACACGTGACCCAAGGACCTCCTAAGGTCCTACAACATACCATAGAGGTTACTAGCATGGTCACTAGTGTTGAGCAGCATAGGCCATATTCGAATTTGCGATATTTTGTGAATATATGGATGAATATTCATCATATATTGGCTAAATTCGCATATTCGTAATATTCGCCTTTTATTTTCGCATGTGCAAAAATTTGCGTATGCGAAAATTAGCATATGCTAAAATTTACATAAACCATAATTAGCATAAGTGAAGATTCGCAAATGCGGAAATTAACATATGCACATTTTCGCATATGCGAAAATTCGCACGCCAGTCTCACACAGTAGTATTAGAGCCTTCTTTACACCACACAAGCTGGAAGCAGAGAGGGATGATCACTGTGAAAAAAATTACAAAAAAAAAAAAAACAATATTCGTAATTACGAATATATAGTGCTATATTCGCGAATATTCGCGAATTCGCGAATATGCGATATTCGCGAATAAAATTTGCATTGCGAATATTCGCGAGCAACACTAATGGTCACATGACCGAAGGTCCTGAGATGCTGAACAAGGTCTGTACTATACATTACTATAGAATATATATAATTATTAAATATATACATATATATTAACATTAGAGATAGACTTTAGGAGAGGCGACTAGGGGCTGTCCCACCTGAGGAACCCTACCTGAACGTAGTTACTCTGACTTTGGGGACCTCTACACTAGGTACGGTATGCAATACGGTACCGGGACACCACACTTGTATCTCCCAATCATTCAGGACATGACACAAAGTAAGAACTTTAAATGGGCACCGTCAGATGTAAAAACCTTTTATTTGTTGTACATCTTAGCCAAAGAACAGTTTTTCTGATGTACTTCTTTTTTTTTTTTTTTTATTCACATTTTATTGAAGAACTGCCTTTGAAAATACCACCACTAGGGGTCCCCATATCTCCTGGGACACTGATGAGTCCCACATCAGCATGAGCATGTCCAAGGGTCATGGACACGAGATGGTTGATTGACAAGGTTGCAGGAGGAACACAGCCTGCAGCAACACTGCTGTAACATAGAGTTTTACCAATCATGTTCCTCCAGCTGTAGCAAAACGACAACTCCAAGCATGCCTGGACAGTCAAAGGATATCTGGGCATGCTGGGAGTTGTAGTTTTGCAAAAGCTGTAGGCACACTGAAGGCAACACTGCTGTAAAAAAGAGTTATCAAAACACAGTACCTCCAACTATTCCAAAACTACAAGTCCCAGCATTAAGGACTGGCAAAGAATTATATACATGAATGACATAGGAAGATGTAAGTTATACACTCCTCATATTGTCTTTGTTGGTAGAATACAGCCAATAATAATTGTGTGTGTGTGTGTGCGTGTGTGTACAGCATAAAACCAGAGAGGAAAGAATTACAAGGCAGGGCTGCCAGGCTCCCAAGAGCAGTGAGTCAGCAGAGTGAGGGGGAGGAATCATCACAGTGCAGGCAAGAGAGGGACACACTCCCTTTCTTTGAGACAATTGAAAAGACATTGAGCAGCTGTAAAATGCTATTTATTTAGTGAAATATAGGTGAAAGAGATAAAAATTGCATGCACATGATCAGGTTGAGGTACTGAGTAACATATAACAGTTTTATTTGTTTTCTTGTGGGATCTGACAGGTACTCTTTCAGGAACTACTACCACCATCAACTTCAACCTCTTCACTGCATTGGCCTAAAAAGGGTGGGACCTCTGGTGAAAGGACTCCAGTCACCGTGACCTAATCCCTGCTGCAGGATCAATTTGTTAAACTTTCGTTATGTAACTAAATACATATTGTGAGGTATTATCTCTGAACTATTTTTATTGAACAAAAAATAAATAAATAAAGCAGTACAATAAAATAGGCATTTCACAAGTCATGGACATAAAAGTTAGTAAAAGATACAATAACCAAAAGAAAGGCGGCAACTTTTGACAAGAAATCTTTAATAAATGGTAAGGCGGAATCCAATGTTTTCTGAAACATTTTATGTCCTGTATACTCAGATAATAGCTCATGAAGAAGGAAAAAAACAGCTACTATTTTCTTCATTACATGCTCAGAAAAATCCTGCTAGCAATTAACTGCAGACTCCGGTGGGCACCCTGAAGTGGAGGTCACCCTGTGCCAACCCCTCAGGTTACACTCTGCTTGTTGGCAATGTTCATTTGCTTACAGCATTTCCATGACGCCTTTTCAGTTCTCCTTTGTATTCACCCTGGAGCAGCCAGTTGCCTGATAATATTACATACAATATCCATAATAAGCGCGATTCTTGCATCCAGCATGGCCATTAGCATTCTGTTCGCCAACAGACTCTGCTATGTGCCAATAGAAAAAGTGGCCTCTGTCATGGAAAATGTCTAATCCAGTTGATGTTAATCTGGGCTATGATTCATACATTTTTTACATATAAACAATATATGAAGGTAAATAAAGATGTACATTCACATTACAGATGACTTGAAAACATTAGACACAGAAGAATTACTAGACGTTATCATTTTAAGAGTCTGTTCACACAGAGCAGACTCAATATGGATTTTGGTGTAGAACATGAAAAATGAAAAAAAAAATGCAATTTTAGATATAGTGAATTTGGAAAGTGTTCAGACACATTTACTTTTTTCACATTTTGTTATGTTGAGGCCTTGTGCTCCATTAAAAAATATTCAAGTTTTCCCCCTTAACTCTAAACATAAAGGACAAGTCTCATGATCAAAAACTTATCTCCTATCCAAAGGATAGGGATACGTTTTATATAGCAGGGGTCCGAGCTCTGGGGCCCCCGCGATCTCCTGTTTGGAGCCCCGGTGTGCTAGCACAGGAGTGCGTCATGACCCCCGTCCGAAGCGGGAGCCACTACGCCCCCTCCATATAGTTCTATGGGAGAGCTGTTTGCCAGTCTTTGGCTCTCCCATAGAGCTAAATGGAGTGGGAGTGGGAGCCTCTGCTTCGGGCGGTGTGGTGTGATGTGGGGTGTGATGTACTCCTGTGCTAGTGCATCGGGGCTCCAAATAGGTCTGTGGTCCAGAGCTTTCTAGATCAGCTTTTCATTCAAAAATATCTTTCTACATTGATCTGTACAGTTTTTCCTCAACTCTGACTAGTCTTTCTGTCCCAACTGCTAAAAAAAAATATGGCATGATGCTGCCTCCATCATGCTTCACTGTAGGGATGGCATTGGGCAGGTCATGGGTAGCGCCTTGTTTTCTCCAGACATGATGCTGCCACCACCATGCTGCTTCACTGTAGGGATGGTATTGGGCCGGTCATAGGCAGTGCCTGGTTTTCTCCAGACATGATGCTGCCCCCACCATGCTACACTGTAGGAATGGTATAGGGAAGGTGCTGGACAGTGCCTGGCCTCCTCCAGACGTGATGCTGCCCCCACCATGCTTCACTGTAGGGAAGGTATTAGGAAGGTGAGGAGCAACGCCTGGTTTTCCCCAGACATGATGCTGCCCCCGCCATGCTTCACTATAGGGATGATATTGGGCAGGTGATGGGCAGTGCCTGTTTCCTCTAGACATGATGCTGCCCCACCATGCTTCACTGTAGGGAAGGTATTGGGCAGGTTTAGGGCAGTGCCTTGTTTCCTCCGGACATGATTCTGCCTCCACCATGCGTCACTGTAGGAATGGTATTGAGCAGGTGATGGTCAGTGCTTTGTTTTATCCAGACATGATGCTGCCCCCAACTATGCTTCATTGTAAGGATGGTATGGGGAAAGTAATGGGCAGTGCCTGGTTTCCTCCAGATATGATGCTGCCCCCACCATGCTTCAGTGTAGGGATGGTATTGGGCAGGTGATTGGCAGTGCCTGGTTTCCCCCAGACATGATGCTGCCCCACCATGCTTCACTGTAGGGATGTTACTGGGCAGGTGATGCCCACAGCCTGGTTTACTCTAGACATTATGTTGCCCCCACCATGCTTCACTGTAAAGCCCCCACCATGCTTTACTGTAGGGAAGGTATTGGGCAGGTGATTGCCACTGCCTGGTTTCCTCCAGACATGATGCTGCCCCCACCATGCTTCACTGTAGTGATGGTATTGGGTAGGTGATGGGCAGTGCCTGGTTTCCACCAGACATGATGCTGACCCCACCATGCTTCACTGTAGGGATGGTATTAGGAAGGTGACGAGCAGTGCCTAGTTTCCTTCAGACATGATGCTGCCCCCACCATGCTTCACTGTAGGGATGACATTGGGCAGGTCATGGGCAATGCCTGGTTTCCTCCAGACATGATGCTGCCCCAACCATGCTTCACTGTAGGGATGATATTGGGCAGGGGATGAGCAGTGCCTGGTTTCCTCCAGACATTATGCTGCCCAACCATGCTTCACTGTAGGGATGGTATTGGGCAGGTGATGGGCAGTGCCTGGTTTCCTACAGACATAATGCTGCCCCCACCATGATCACTGTAGGGATGGTATTGGGCAGGTGATGGTAAGAGCCTTGTTTCCTCCAGATATGATGCTGCCCCCACCATGCTTAACTGTAGGGATGGTATTGAGCAGGTGATGGGCAGTGTCTGGTTTCCTCCAGACCTAAGACATTGGTGGGGCGCTAGTTCTGTGCACTTGGCAATTTTCAGTGCAGCAAGGTTTTTCTATGTTTCTCCAAATTTGTTAAAAAAAAAAATCATAGTCTCAACATGCAGAAATTTTGAAAACCTGCTAATAAGATCAAACTGCAGAAAAGCAGAAGAATTAGCATCTAGTCGCGTGGAAACCTCACCTTACTAAGACTTTTTATTTTAATGGAAGATTACCCTGATAATGGGGAAAAATTGTTTGATGTATAGCAACAATGCACCTACTTTAGGGGAAAAACATATTTTGTTGTAAAAACATACAATTTCAGCACTATGTAAATTTTTGGAGAGTAGTAGTAAATTTTTTAGCCACTTCATGTTGTCATGCTCTACAGCTTTATGATTAATTCTGACTTGCAAAATCTTTAGTCAGCCTTGTGAAGTTATGGTTATAGTCAGTACTTACAGGGCAGTTTTGTCATCTTTTATCTGAACCCATCTTCCATAAAAATATACTCTTTTCAGATGCCCCATTTTAGCATATAGATGTCATAGAGGTGGTCACTGCTGTAGTAGGGACCTGCTCTGATAGACCTATTTATGATCACACAGTCAACCCCGACTTGAAAAGGGGTTGTTTTGATACATCCTCACTAGAGATGAGCGAATAAAAAAAAAATTTGATTAGATCCAAATAAATTCTCTGCAAATTTTTATAAGTAATGTATTTTAATAATGTGTTTAATAAAGTGTGTTTCACTTTTTTCCCTCTATTTTTTTAACATTTTTTTAGGTAGTACTACTACTCCCAGCATGGAACAGACTGTTCCATCATGGGAGTAGCAGTACCTGTGCCAATAGACAGATCGCGCCGGGTGTCACTCCTGACACCCCCTGCGATTGTCTTGTATAATGTATAGATGCTGGCGGCTTTCTCAAATCTAGATAGGATGATCGCATCGGGTGTCAGGAGTGATACCTGCTGTGATCTGTCCTTAACTGCTCCATGCTGGGAGCTGTAGTACCTGCATTAATAAACAGATCACAGCGAGTGTCACTTTTGTCACCTGATGCAATCGTCCTGTATAATGTATAGATGCAAGCAGCTTTCTCTTCCGCTTGCATCTCTGCAATAGATAGGATGATTGCAGTGGGTGTCAGGAGTGACACCCACTGTGATCTGTCCTTTACTGCAGGTACTATTGCTCCCAACATGGAGCACACTCTGCTCCATACGGGGAGCTGTAGTACCTGCATTAATAGACACATCACAGTGATCTTCTGTCACCTGATGTTATCGTCCTTTCTAATAAATAGATGCGGGTGGCCGGCCACTCTTCTCTGGTCCCACTGTAGTATGAGTATATGCCGTATATATACCTATTATTAATATTTCCTGCAGAGAGCTGTGAGTGGCTGGAACTATCTGGCCAATCACAGCTCTCTGAGGGAAATATGAAGTGATGTTAATTCTATTCACATCACTGGCCGCCCAAAGTATAGTGCAGAGATGCGAGCGCAGGAGAAAGCTGCTCCATCTCTGCAATAGAAATGACAATCACATCAGGTGTCAGGAAGGGCACCTGCTGTGATCTCTCTATTAGTACAGGTACTACAGCTCCCATCATGAAATAGTATGTTCCATGTTGCGAGTAGTAGTACTACCTAAAAGAAAAAAAATTAAATAAATGAAACACACACACACACTTTATTAAACACAATATTAAAATACATTACTAACAAAATATTTTTAAAAATTAATTGTAAAAAATATATTATTTTTACATTGAAATGGCCCTTTTCTAAATTTTTTTTATTGTCGGTCCCTGCCCACCCACATAAATTGATCCCTGTTTAAAAATTAACATTAACATTTTTATTTTTTTTGTCTTTCAATTTTCAGGAGCGGGAAGGGACCAGAAAATTCAGCGCTCAATATTAAGAATGGGGCTAAAAGTAAAGTGAAAATAAAAAAAAATTATGATTTAGAACAAAAACTAGAAAAAAAAAAATGAAATGCGGTCCTCATATATTTTTAATATTGAGCACTGAATTTTCTGGTCCCTGCCTTCTCCCGAAAATTGAAAGACAAAAGAAAATTGTTAATGTTCATTTTTAACCCCTTCCCGACCTATGACATACCTGTACGTCATGGGTGGCAAGGTGTTCCCGACCCATGACATACAGGTACGTCATGAACATTACTGCCACTACTCGCGGCACCCCGCAGCGCCTGGAAAGATGGTGGCTATCACTGATAGCCAGCCATCTTACCGTGCGACCACGGGGGGTTTCATCCCCCACCCCCCCCAGCGATCGCTGCTATCAGCTGGTCAAATCTGACTAGCTGATAGCAGCGTTTCGCTATCAGAATACTTAGCAGCGCGGTGTGTGAGTCCGGATCACGGGGATCGGGACACACACCGCTCTGCTAAGTGTCCCTGACCCGTCCCCCGGCGTCACTTACCTGTCCGAGCGGTGTCCCGAGCGGTCCCGGCGGTCCCGGCGTCCTCCATGCTGTCCCGGCGGCGCTGCGTCCCGGAGGTGAGTTTGCAGCAGCAGTGCGGCATCTTCATTGGCAGCAGTGAGATCGCCGTAAAGCGATCTCACTGTTGCCTCTGAGAGTTTCAAAACTGCAACTCCCAGCATGCCCAGACAGCCTTTGGCTTTCTGGGCATGCTGGGAGTTGTAGTTTTGCAACATCTGGAGGCCCACAGTATGGAGACCACTGTATAATGGTCTCCAATCTGTTCTCTTCCAGATGTTGCAAAACTACAAATCTCAGCATGCTCAGTTTGTCCAGGCATGCTGGGAGTTGTAGTTCTCTAACATCTGGAAGAGCACAGATTGGAGACCATTATACAGTGGTCTCCAAACTGTGGACCTCCAGATGTTGCAAAACTACAACTCCCAGCATGCCCAGACTGCCCAAGCATGCTGGAAGTTGTAGTTCGGCAACATCTGATCCTTCAGATATTGCCGAACTACAACTTCCAGCATGCCTGGGCAGTCTGGGCATGCTGGGAGTTGTAGTTTTGCAACAACTGGAGGCACACTAGTTGGGAAACATTGTCCGTTTCCTACCTCAGTGCCTCCAGCTGTTGCAATTGTTGCAAAACTATAACTCCCAGCATGCACTGACAGACCATGCATGCTGGGAGTTGTAGTTTTGCAACAGCTGGAGGCACACTGGTTTGGAAACACTAAGTTTGGTTGCAAAACACTTGAAAGTTTATTACTTAACTTAGTGTTTCCAAACCAGTGTTCCTCCAGCTGTTGCAAAACTACAACTCCCAGCATGCACAGACAGCCAAAGGGCATGCTCGGAGTTTGCAACAGCTGGATGTTTGCCCCCTTCCCTCAATGTGAATGTAAAGGGTACACTCACATGGGCGGAGGTTTACAGTGAGTGCTGCAAGTTTGAGATGGCGCAAATTTTGCGCTGCAGCTCAAACTTCCAGCGGCAAACTTGCTGTGAACCTCTGTCCATGTGACTGTACCCTAAAAACACTACACTAACACTAACCTAAAATAAAAAGTAAAAAAACACTACACTAACACAAAATAAAATAAAAAACACTACATATACACATACCCCTACACAGCCCCCCTCCCCCCAAAAAATGAAAAACGTCTGGTACGCTACTGTTTCCAAAACGGAGCCTCCAGCTGTTGCAAAATAATAACTCCCAGTATTGCCGGACAGCCATTGACTGTCCAGGCATGCTGGGAGTTTTGCAACAGCTGGAGGCACCCTGTTTGGGAATCATTGGCATAGAATACCCCTATGTCCACCCCTATGCAAATCCCTAATTCAGGCCTCAAATGCGCATGGCACTCTCTCACTTTGGAGCCCTGTCGTATTTCAGGGCAACAGTTTTGGGACACATATGGGGTATCGCCGTACTCGGGAGAAATTGACTTACAAATTTTGGGGGTCTTTTTCTTCTTTAACCCCTTATGAAAAGGTGAAGTTGGGGTTTACACCAGCACGTAAGTGTAAAAAAATAAATTTTTTACACTGACATGCTGGTGTTGCCCTATACTTTTCATTTTCACAAGAGGTAAAAGGGAAAAAAGACCCTCTAAATTTGTAACGTAATTTCTCCCGAGTACGGAGATACCCCATATGTGGGCGCAAAGTGCTCTGGGGGCGCACAACAAGGCCCAGAAGGGAGAGTGCGCCATGTACATTTGAGGTGATTTGCACAGGGGTGGCTGATTGTTACAGCAGTTCTGACAAACGCAAAACAATAAATATCCATATGTGACCCCATTTTGGAAACTACACCCCTCATGGAATGTAATAAGGGGTGCAGTGAGCATTTACACCCCACTGGTGTATGACAGATTTTTGGAACAGTGGTCTGTGAAAATGAAAAATAAAATTTTTGATTTGCACAGTCCACTGTTTCAAATATCTGTCAAACGCCAGTGGGGTGTAAATGCTCACTGCACCCCTTATTAAATTCCATGAGGGGTATAGTTTCCAAAATGGGGTCACATGTGGGGGGGGTCCACTGTTCTGGCACCATAGGGGCTTCCTAAATGCGACATGCCCCCCAAAAACCCTTTCAGAAAAACTCACTCTCCAAAATCCCATTGTCGCTCCTTCCCTTCTGAGCCCTCTACTGCGCCCGCCGAACACTTTACATACGCATATGAGGTATTTCCTTACTCGAGAGAAATTGGGTTACAATTTTTAGGGTGATTTCTCTCCTTTTACCCCTTGTAAAAATTCAAAAATTGGGTCTACAAGAAAATGCGAGTGTAAAAAATGAAGATTTAGAATTTTCTCCTTCACTTTGCTGCTATTCCTGTGAAACACCTAAAGGGTTAAAACACTTACTGAATGTCATTTTGAATACTTTGGGGGGTGCAGTTTTTATAATGGGGTCATTTATGGGGTATTTCTAATAGGAAGACCCTTAAAATCCAGTTCCAACCTGAACTGGGCCCTGAAAAATTACGATTTTGAAAATCTTGAGAAAAATTGGAAAATTGCTGCGGAATTTTGAAGCCCTCTGGTGCCCTCCAAAAGTAAAAACTTGTCAATTTTTTTTATGCAAACACAAAGTAGACATATTGTATATGTGAATCAATATGTAATTTATTTGGAATATCCATTTTCCTTTCAAGCAGAGACTTTCAAAGTTAGAAAAATTGTAAATTTTCAAAATTTTCATGAAATTTTTAGATTTTTTACCAAGAAAGGATATAAATATCAGTGAAATTTTACCAATAACATAAAGTAGAATATGTCACGAAAAAACAATCTCGAAATCAGAATGATAAGTAAAAGCATTCCAAAGTTTTTAATGTTTAAAGTGACAGTGGTCAGATTTTCAAAAAATGCCCAGGTCATGAAGGTAAAAATGGGCTGGGTCATGAAGGGGTTAAACAGGGATCAATTTATGTGGGCGGGCAGGGACCTAAAAATGTAGCCGACAATAATACAAATGTGGTGCGTGTGTGTGTTTTTCACTTTTTTTCTTAAAAAAATAAAATATATTTTTTAGGTAGTACTACTACTCCCAGCATGGGACACACTGTTCCATGATGGGAGTAGTAGTGCCTGTACTAATAGAAAGATCACCCCTGATGTCACTCCTGACACCCGATGTGTCACTCCTGACACCCGATGTGATCGTACATAATATAGCAGAGATACAGCGCTCGCATCTCTGCACTATACTCCTGGCTGGCCAGTGATATGAATAGAATTCACATCACTCATTCATGTTTTCCGCCCAGAGTGGGGATTGGCTGGATGGTGGCAGCCAATCACCGCTTTCAGAGGGAAATATGAATAAGTGAGTGGCTGGCCGGAGTGCAGGAGAAAGCCGCTGTCTGTCCTTAACTGCAGGTACTACTGCTCCCAACATGGAGCACAATTTGCTCCATGCTGGGAGCTGAAGTACCTGCATTAATAGACATATCGCAGTGAGTGTCACTCCTGACACCCGCTGTGATCCTCCTGTATAATTTATAGATGTGGGCGGCCACTCTTCTATGGTCCCCTGCACTGACGTATATATATATACACCTATTCATATTTCCCACAGAGAGTTGTGATTGGCTGGAACCATCTGGCCCATCACGGCTCTCTGCGGGAAATATGAATAGGTGTATATATATGCCTCAGTGCAGGGGACCATAGAAGAGCGTCCGGCCATATCTATACATTATACAGGACGTAGATGGGAGGGAAAAAAGAAAGAGACAGGGGGGCTCCCTTGTAGCGTATATTGATTTGGTGTGATCCCTCCACCACACCTAAGTGATATACTCACCTTTAGGTGATGACGTTTAGATACCATGACTGTTCCGGGTCATGGTAATCGAGGTGCGCCAGAGCTGCTGCATTTGGACCGATTCTGGGTTCCCAATATGGGACCAGCTTGGAAATGTGTAAATATTTGGAAAAGACGGTCTTGGAGGTGCTGCTCGAGCTTGCTCACAATAAATCGGACGCAGCCGGCACAGGACAATACATTTTTTATTGGGTAATACGCACAACATGTTTCGACACTCACAGGTGCCTTCCTCAGGTCCAATTTGGCAGTTCACTTTGGTCGGGTAGGTGCATTTAAAAGTGTGCTGCAGCGATGAAAGTTTGGATGGGGTTAAGATGAGGTTAAAAAAGCTCTGTGAACAGAGTATGTGAGTGAGCGAGAATAGCTGGTAAGGACCCTGTCTCTTTTTCTGTGCCGGCGTGGTCTGGCTGCACGTGCCGGGAGTGCGCGCTTAAGGCAGAGACTCCCGATATGTCACTTTCGGCCAGCGCCGACGCTGTCATGGTACCGCAGACGCTGTGCTGTCAGCAGCGCATGGGCCCATGTGTATTGAATAGGACTTGTGTTATATACGCAGCCCGGGCTTGAGAGAGTGTTAGGAGGAGGTGGGGATGGCTTGAGGGAGATCGAGGGTGATAGTGAGAGTATTGTATGTGTGGAATAGATGCCAGGGGATGGATAAATAGAATGGAAAAGTGTGGCTGTGGTGTAATTGGGGATGATATGATTATGGATGGGATATGGGTACATGGTATATGACAATGAATTTACTGAACTTCTGGAAGGAAATGTATGGTGCATGGACAGTAAATGTGCAAATGGTAAAGATAAATAAATAATTGCAGGGGGGTTGGTTAATGGGATTTTGTGATAGAGGTATATATATGGAGGGGAAGGTGTGATATTATGGATGAGATGCAGGTATAGGTGAGGAATAGTGGTGGGTGGACTGTATGAGTGTAAATGATACAAGTGTATGCAAACCTGCATTGGGCGATACTTACCTGTGGGGTATGATGTGTGGTATAGTGGTATGACTGGTATGTATACAGGTTTATGTGGTCTGTATGGTGTGTGTATATGGAGAGTGTAGATAAAAGATTTTTAGTTTTGTAAAAAAAATATTAATAGTAAATAAATAATAATAATAAAAAAATAAAGGATAGTAAATCTGATGAAATGGGATGATTGCGGAGGTATTCACTTTATTAGAGTTCAATGCATTCATTGAGTCCTTCTGGATATAAACAGCGCATTTTGAAGATCCAGTATGATTCTCTTCTGTTCAGGGTCTGTATTCTGTCCTCGCTATGACGTGGAATTTGTTCAATTGGGGTAATGGTGATGGAAGAAAAGTCCTTGTTGTGTCTTTCTGTGAGATGGCGGGATACACTTTGCTTGAGATAACCATTCTGGTGTTTTCTTAACGTTTGTGTGGATCTTGCAATGTATTGAATTCCGCAGATGCAATCATTGCAAGTTAGGTGGGCTTTGATGGGAAAGGTCATGGAGGTGGTTTTGGAAGTATAAGTACATGAATTGTGAGTTATATTCTCGCAACACAGACAACCTTTCTGACCACATTTGAACATGTGGTGATAAAATTGGTACTGAATTCGGTCGACTTTTTTGTAGATTTTTAGTCTATACAGGAGTGGTTCAATGTTTCGGTGGAGGGGTTGATAGTGGGTGGAGGTAGTAGAGATGCCTGGCTACTGAATAAATTGCGAGTGAAGGCATCTTTAAGGATGTTAGCGGGGTAGTGTTTCTGTTTGAACTGTTTTGCCAGTATTTTAGATTGAGATTTGTAATCGTCCACTTGTGTACAATTCCTGCGTTTTCTCTGATACTGGCTAAATGGAAAGTTCTTAAGACAGTTTTTGTAATGGGTGCTTTTAAAATCCAAAAAACTGTTAATGTCCACATCTTTGAAGTGGGTACATGTTATGATTTTTTATCAGTGTGACTTACTTTGAGGTCCAAAAAAGACTGTTGATTCGTGACTGACATTTGGGCTGAATTCCAGGCCCAGATTGTTGTCATTCAGATGTTGGAAAAAATTGTCTGCTTTCTCTGGTACTCCTTTCCAGATGATGAATAAGTCATCTATGTATCGTTTGAAATACAAAAATGTCCATAGCAAAACAGGTTGATCCATGGATGTATTTGGATTCAAACCCCCCCAAGAAGAGATTACCATAGCTGGGGGCCACACTGGTCCCCATTGCGATGCCCCGCTTCTGAGGGTAAAGAGTACCTTCATGGCTGAATATATTGTGGGTGAGAATGAATTCCAAACCTTCTAATAAGAAATTAATTGTTTTTTCTTCCAGGTTTCTACTTTGGATTAAAAATTTAGATGTAGTTTTAAGACCGAGTTCTAGGTGTATGTTTGAGTATAGTGAGGATACGTCAAGGGTGAGGAACATGTAGTGTAGTTCCCAGTGGATGTCTATGAGATCTCGGATGAGGCTTGCTGAGTCCTTTAGGTATGATGGTAGTGTGGTGACGATCTCTTGTAGATACAGGTCTATGAAATGCAATAGTTGGCTGTTGAGTGATCCGATTCCTGATATTATTGGCCTACCTCGTGAAGTTCTCAGATCTTTATGAATCTTGGGTAGATGATAAAAAATGCAAGTCTGGCAGTTGGTATTGTGAGAAAATGCCTTTCATCTTTGTTGAGTATGCCGTCAGAATAAGCTGCAGAGATGAGTTATGTGTAGTCATGATGGTACTCTAAGGATGGGTCTACTGATAGTTTTGTGTTTTACAATGTATCTGATAGCATGCGGTTTGCTTCCTTGAGGTAATGGGCTCTGTTCTGAATTACTACTCCTCCTACTTTGTCAGCATTGCATATAATTAGATCCTGGTTTTCATTCAGGTGTTTCATTGCTTGGTTTTCTTCTTTAGTAAGGGTATTGGTAGGTAGCTTGTGTGATGCTGTAGCGGGAAATCTGGTAAGTTCCTCTAAAAAAATACTTTAGAAAGTATGAAGGTGATGACCTTTGTGATGGTGGGGATAAAAATTGGATTTACCCTTGACGGATTTCCTTCCAGAAGTTCAGTATATTCATTGTCATATACCATGTACCCATATCTCACCCATAATCACATCATCCCCAATTACACCACAGCCACACTTTCCCATTCTGTTCATCCATCCCTCTGCATCTATTCCACATATACAATACTCTCACTATCACCCTCGATCTCCCTCAAGCCATCCCCACCTCCTTCTAACACTCTCTCAAGCCCGGGCTGCGCATCTAACACAAGCCCCGTTCAATACACATGGGCCTGCACGCTGCTGACAGCACAGCGTCTGCGGTACCATGACAACATGGGTGCTGGCCAGAAGTGACGTGTCGGGAGTCCCTGCCTTACTACCAAAAAACAGCTGCCACTGAAAACAAGATGCACTCCACTAGATTTACAACAATATCTTTATTGGTACAAAATAGCAGATCAAGTTAACAGAAATATTAAAACCATTTAAAAGGCTCCTAAAGAGCCACAACACAGCCTCAGAGCGACCCCGTCCTCTGTCACAGCATCTGTGTTGCTGGCCCCTGTGGAGTACATCTTATGTGTGGTATTGTATACTGGCAATAGGGCAGTATCATAAGGCTATCATTGTATTTTAGATAGAATTATTTTTCGTGTTACATTATTGTGGTGTATACTGTGCCCTTATTTTGTCTTTTGTAGCCACATTGAGCCGACACTATTTATTAATATTACATCTTCAGTAGGACGGGGTCATTTACCCGGAGCAGGGGGTCATGGCCCTGCTCTGAGGCTGTGTTGTGGCTCTTTAGGAGCCTTTTAAATGGTTTTAATATTTCTGTTAACTTGATCTGCTATTTTGTACCAATAAAGATATTGTTGTAAATCTAGTGGAGTGCATCTTGTTTTCAGTGGCAGCTGTTTTTTTGTAGTATGATATATTGCACTGAGTTGCACCCACATCTATATATTATATTGCGGTGAGCCCCCACACATTGCTTTTTCTTCAGTCTCTGCCTTAAGCGCGCGCTCCCGGCACGCGCAGCCAGACCACATCGGCACAGAAACAGAGACAGGATCCTTACCAAGTATTCTCGCTCACTCACATCCTCTGTTCACAGAGCTTTTTTAACCCGATTTTAACCCTATCTTAACCCCATCCAAACTTTCATCCCTGCAGCACACTTTTAAAGGCACCTACCCGACCAAAGTGTACTGCCAAATTGGACCTGAGGAAGGCACTTTAAGTGCCGAAACATATTGTCCGTATTACCCAATAAAAATATTTATTGTCCTGTGCCGGCCTGCGTCCGTTTTATTGTGAGCAACCTTGAGACAGCACCTCCAAGACCGTCTTTTCCAAATATGTGCACACATTATGCAGGAGGATTGCAACGGGTGTCAGAAGTACAAGTACTACTACTCCCATTATGGAACAGTGTGTTCCATAATGGGAGTAGTAATACTACCTAAAAAATATAAAAAATAAAAAGTGAAACACACACACACACACACTACATTTTTATTATTGCAGGCTACATTTTTAGTGCCAAGCACAAATAAAGTGATCCCTGTTTAAAAATTACTAAAAATGTCATTATAATAAAGATAAATTTCGCTAAATACAATTTTTTCCATCATTACTGTATCTTTTTTAATATATATATATATATATATATATATATATATATATATATATATATATATATATATATTAATGGTACCCTACTAAAATTTATTTAAAATGTTATCTCTTTATTACTTTTTTGGATCGCTAAAGTTCATATTTTCTCTGTTATTGTCTCCTAAATAGACCATTCTAGTAATGGATGCAAACTGATGCAAAGGATGCCTTTTAGTGACACCCATTTGCATCAGTTTTTCACCCATTAGTATCAGCCATCGGCAGACTCCCACAGCCGGGACTACTACTAATACCATGAAACATAATTATTTCCATGATGGGAGTAGTAGTTCCCCGACTGCGGGAGTCTGCAGGTGGCTGGGGAGGCTTCATTAGTGTTTGCACTACTACCCCCATCATAGAACAGAGTCTGTTCCATGTTGGGGGTAGTAGTACAGGGGAAAAGGGATCGATCGCATTGGGTCTCACTTGAGACTTCGCATATGCGAAAAATTAGCATATACAAATTTTCGCATATGCGAAAATTTGTACGCCAGTCTCACACAGTAGTATTAGAGCCTTCTTTACACCACACAAGCTGGAAGCAGAGAGGGATGATCACTGTGATATGTACTGTGCAAAATATATATATATATATATATATATATATATATATATATATATATTCAAAATTGCAAATATATAGTGCTATATTCTCGAATATTTGCGAATATGCAATATTTGCGAATAAAATTTGCATTGCGAATATTCGCGATCAGCAGTTATAAAGCAGGGGAATGAAGGGCATGCTCCGCACCTCTGCGATGTATATACTTATGTGTCAATTTTCATTTTTAAATCCCCTGCCGGGAGCCCTGAATGGCAGACACCGGGGAGCCATTAAGGGCTCTCGGAGGGGTATTTACACTACTACTTTGTCCCCCAAATTTATGCCCTCATGCATGTTTATAATAATTCATTGGCTCAAGTGTGTTTATGATAATTCATTGGCCCCAGTGTGTTTATGATAATTCATTGGCCCCAGTGTGTTTATGATAATTCATTGGCCCCAGTGCGTTTATAATAATTCATTGGCCCCAGTGCGTTTATAATAATTAATTGGCCCCAGTGTGCTTATAATAATTCATTGGCCCCAGTGTGTTTATAATAATTCATTGGGCCCAGTATGCTTATAATAATGCATTGGTCCCAGTTTGCTTATTCCCCCTCCAGCTGCCTGCTCTTCCTCTTCTTGGAGCAGGATAGTGATGAGCAGCATTGGCCATATTCGCTGTTGTGATATTTTGCAAATATTTAGACAAATATTCATCCTATATTCACAAATTTCACGTATTTATTATTTTTGCATATTCGTATATTCACATATTTGCGTATTCGAGGAAGAAAACAGTGAGGGGGTGGGCAACTTTACTATTGGTTGCTAGGGATGTTGTTTATAACCTCTGACAAGTTTATTTGCATCATTCTAATTGGCCCACAAGTAAAAAGAAGGACTATGCGAATATTCGCATATGCAAATATACACTCAGGGGTATGGTGTGGGGCAGTATTATACTCAGGGGCATGGTGTGTGGCAGTATTATACTCAGGCGCATGGTGAGTGGCAGCATTATATCAGGGGCACAGTGTTTTACAGCATTCTAATTAAGTACACCGTGTGTGGTAGTATTATATTAAGGGGCACAGCATGTGGCAGTATTATACCAGGAGCACAGTGTGTAACAATATTACACCAGGGGCATAGTGTGTGACAGTATTGTACCAGGGGCACGTTGTGTGGCAGTATTATACCTGGGGCACAGTGTGTGACGGTATTATTCCAGGGGCACAGTGTGTGGCAGTTATATATTCAGGGGCACAGTATTTGGCAGTATTATACCAGGGGCACAGTGTGTGGCAGTATTATACCAGGAGCACAGAGTGTGTGTCAATTGGGGAATGATTATGACTTATTATTAGGGTACTTATAAAGTTCTACAACAAGCAGTGCCTATTTCTTGCATGGCACTGCGGGCGCTAGGTGTGAAGGTCAGGTCTTAGCGTTTCGCTCGGACCTTCACCAGATGGCAGACCTGGAGTACCCCAGCACTATATTGTCTCTAATCCTTGCTGCCTGATCCATGTTCTTCTCCACTGCTGCACCATTTCCTATCTCTGCTGCTCCTGGCTCTCCCTGTAGGTTGCATCATTTTCTTTCAGTCACCTGCCATTACTTGGAATACTAAGCAGTCACACCAGTTCTACCCTGCCTTGGCAAGATAGCAGTAGGTCAGAGCAGGTAACACAGGTACAGGGTAGGTAAGGTAAGCAGGGAAAAGGCACACGATAACAGGGACACAGGACTTTCACTCTGGCACAAGACAATCAGAGATCTGGCAGGGAACCAAGGGAGGGGACAGGTGTAGACAATTAATTGAGCACTGGCCCTTTAAGTGAAAGAGCTCAGGCGCACGTGCACCCTAGGAGGCGGGGGCACGCACGCCGGGGCTGCGAGGATATGGAAAGGCGGGACGATGAGGGATGTGAGTGATGGGCTGGGATTGCATACAGGCACGTCCCGCGATGCAAATCCCAGCCCCGCCGGCAGCAGGGACATACGCAGAGAGCGCTCACGACCAGAGCACAGGTGTTATAGTACCCCCCCCTTTTGTCTCCCCCTCTTCTTTGGAATTCAGAGTGAGTTAACCACTACATGAGTGTTTTTGGAATGGGCAAAGGCTCGAAGAAACTTGCAGGCTTCTGTCGTGGAGTCTTCAATCTTCTAAGGTGACCAACTGGCAAGGAAGAATGTCTCCAACTCAAAACTTTACATCTGAGTTTAACAGGCACAGAAGATATCACAGGGGAAACAAGACAGTGATCTTGGCCATATTGTCCCTAACAAGTGATTTCACCAGATTTCCAGTCAAGTTGTGGAGAATGAAGTTGAAGCCAAGGAAGACCAAGAAGAAGCTCCAAAGTACAATGTGGTAGCACATAGAACTCCACGTTTTCCTTATGCAAACGTCCTACTTGCATGAAGAGGGGTTCCATGCGTAATTGCACCTTATAGTTCAGATTTTGTCCTTTAACAAAAGAGATGTAGAAGTCCTTGGCAAGACGAGACTCTGGAAGATGGTGTTTATGGATCTTGGAGGCACCAATAAAGTTACCAGCGGAACCGGAGCCCAAAAGATCTGAAGCGATGAAAGACGTCTTGGCAGAGGAAAATACTTGAACAGGGGTCGTCAAGCGAGGAAAGGTAATATTGACATCTAGGGAAGCCACTCCTACTTGTCCAAGTTGAGAGCATTCTCCCGGACGCAGTGGACGTATAGAACAGTCTTTGAGAAAGTGCTCTGGACTGGCACAATATAAGCACAAATTCTCATTATGTCGACGGATTTTTCCTGCTGCGTTTAGTGAAAACGGTCCACTTCCATATCCTCTTCGGCAAGAGGCAAAGTACAGAGTAGGGGTGTATGTTGGAACACGGGGCCAGAAAGTTCCTTCTGCCTCTAGGCAAAACGCACATCAATTCGAGTGGCTAAATGGATAAGTTCACTCAGGTTAGCCGGAGAATCTCGTGCAACGAGAGCATCCTTGTTTCTAGAGGAAAGTCCTTTTTTAAAGGTAGCACACAAGGCTTCGTCGCTCCAAGAAAGTTCAGAGGCAAAAGTGCGGAACTGAACCGCGTAGTCGCCAA
Source organism: Hyla sarda (assembly GCF_029499605.1). Classification (NCBI taxonomy): domain Eukaryota; kingdom Metazoa; phylum Chordata; class Amphibia; order Anura; family Hylidae; genus Hyla; species Hyla sarda. The sequence goes on along the minus strand of NC_079196.1, from coordinate 189,245,474 downwards.
TGGAGGAGTTCCCTTGGCAGAGGTTCAGTAGAGCCGTCTTGGGAGAGGGGGCTCGTGAGGGTTCTTCAAATGCATTGCGGAATTCTGTAAGGAAGTCTGACAGGTTCAAGGAGACCGAATCTCTACGATCCCAGAGAGGAGAAGCCCCGTCCAAAGCTTTTCCAGACAGTAGACTGAACCCAAACACCACTTTAGCATGCTTCGTCGGGAACAGATCTGCCATGAGTTCAAGATAGATAGAACACTGTGTCACAAAGCCTCTACACAGCTTGGGATCTCCATAATACTTTGAAGGCAAGGACAAATGAAGCTTGGTCCCAGAGGAAGCTGCAGACACAGGAGGAGGCTCAGGAACAGGTGGCTGCTGCTGTCATTGCTGCTGAGCAGCAAGAAGCTGTTGTACCATGGTTGATTCAGTTGTTGTGCCTGATGAGCTAACTGCTGCGACTGCTGAGCCACGAAGGTAGAAAGATCCGAGACATCTGGCAAAGGCACCCCTGCGGGATCCATGGCCGGATCTTACTGTAAAGGGTAACGGCAGGTGGGGGGATCCTCTGGGCTTGTGTTGATGATGATGACGTGAGCCGTGCCAGGGAGTAGAGTCATCCACACAGGTAGCTGGGAGGTGGCGTGGCACAGAAGGAGACTGCTAGGACATGGCAAGATGGCAGTAGGTCAGGGCAGGTAACACAGGTACAGGGAAGGGAAGGTAGCAGGGAACAGGTACACGGTAACAAGGACTTTCACTATGACACAAGGCAACCAAAGATTCAGCAGGGAACCAAGGGAAGAGCTGATATTAAAGGACAGGGGAAAGGTATAGACACTAAATTAATTGAGCACTGGCCTTTTAAGTGAAAGAGCTCCGGCACGCATGAGCCGGGGCTGCGAGGACACAGAGAGATTCAAGATGAGTGAGGTGAGTGATGGACTGGGATTCGCATGTGGGCGCGTCCCGCGATGCGAATCCCAGCCCCACCGGCAGCAGGGATATATGCAACTTATTCCTAAGGCTGCATTCACACTATGTTTTGACAATACGGGGACCGCATCTGGCTGGGAGATGGGAAAGCTAGGTGCTCCCATATCCCAGCCGGACCCGGCCCCCATCCCATTCATTTGAATGAGCCGACCGGAGTGAGATAGTGACTCCGGTCGGCTAATTTTTGCCCTGTATCCAGTTTTCTGGCCGGACTGAAAACCGCAGAATACCAAGGTTTACAGTCCGGCCAGAAAACGGGATATGGGGCAAAAATTATCCGACCGGAGTCACTGTCTCACTCCGGTCGGCTCATTCAAATGAATGAGATGGGGGCTGGGTTCAGCTGGGACACGGGAGCGCCTGGTTTTCCCATCTCCCAGCCGAATTTGGTCCCAGTATGGACGAAATGTAGTGTGAATGCAGCCTTACTTTGTCCAGCACAGCAACTTTGTCCAGCACAGCAATCTTCAGAACAGCCCAGTCATGTCCTACTTCCTCCACAGTGTATGCGCATACAACTGAAAGCATCGCTCACTTGCCTGGGGATCCGGGGGAAGTGTTCCAGATCCGCATTAGTAGCGAGCGCCGTCTTTGGCTTCGGCTATGCCTGATGCATAGGCAGTGTTCGTAGGTACATCACAGTCCATGATCTAACAAAAAAAAATCTATTGTTGTGACTGTTTTATTAACTCTATTTTTATAATAAACTTCAAAATGCAAAACACTAAAAAATTAACTTTATTGACTTATTTCTCAGTTTATATTATGACTTCTTAACTTCCACAGTGCTCAGTTCTGTCATCTTCAAAATGTAACAGCATTTAGCTACAGCTACATGTATCATAAATCCAAGGATGACAGGAGTCATAATAAAGGACCAGTGTGAGTAATAGTCCCATCATCATTATGATTATACTATGGCTATAGCAGTAGTCCCTATCAGCTAAGGAATTAGAGAGACATCTCCGGATCATTCTGAATACACAGCGCTAGGCCAGAGATTGCACATCTATTTTTTATTGTCTATGTGAAATGTTCTGGAGTCTTTCTGATAAATAGGAAGTGTTGACTAGTTTTGGTATCTGTGAGTTTTTCATCTAGATTTGCAGATGACTTTTTTGCTCCAATCTGAAGCCTATTAATCCATTTTTATCTAATTTAGCTGATACTACATTCACAGTGTTTGTGATCTTCTCGCTGCATCGATTTTCTAGCAAAATGCTCAGTGAAGGCTGGAGAATAGCATTCCAGAATACACCGGGCCTAATCATGGATGAGATTTGCAGACACAGCAATATTCTTCAATTAGCCATTTTTTCGACAGCCAAGGTACAAAAAAGTCAGTTCCATAATGATATAGCCACATTATACAGGGTATTGGGTAAAAAAAAAAAAAAACAGCATCAGATAATTTGTGATACAACTGCTGAAGATATATTCACTATCTACTTCCCAAATCAAAATGTGACTGTCACGATTCGGCTGGCTGGAGGTGGATCCTCTGTGCCAGAGAGGGATTGGCGTGGACCGTGTTGGTGGACCGGTTCTAAGTTGCTACTGGTATTCACCAGAGCCCACCGCAAAGCGGGATGGTCTTGCAGCGGCGGTAGCAACCAGGTCGTATCCACCAGCAACGGCTCAACCTCTCTGACTGCTGAAAATAGGCGCGGTACAAGGGAGTAGACAAGAGCAAGGTCGGACGTAGCAGAAGGTCAGGGCAGGCAGCAAGGATCGTAGTCAGGGGCAACGGCAGGAGGTCTGGAGCACAGGCTAGGAACACACAAGGAAACGCTTTCACTGGCACAATGGCAACAAGATCCGGCAAGGGAGTGCAGGGGAAGTGATGTATAAATAGGGAGTGCACAGGTGAACACACTAATTAAGCCTGCTGCGCCAATCAGTGGCGCAGTGGCCCTTTAAATTGCAGAGACCCGGCGCGCGCGCGCCCTAAGGAGCGGGGCCGCGCGCGCCGGGACAAGACCGACGGGGAGCGAGTCAGGTACGGGAGCCGGGATGCGCATCGCGAGCGGGCGCCTCCCGCATCGCGAATCGCATCCCGGCTGAGAGAGACATTGCAGCGCACCTGGTCAGCAGGTCTGACCGGGGCGCTGCAAATGCGAGGAAGTTGCGAGCGCTCCGGGGAGGAGCGGGGACCCAGAGCGCTCGGCGTAACAGTGACCTATAAAGAACAAAACAAAAAACTTATGCTAGGTTCACACGACCGTTTGCATCCGATCTTCTCTTTATTTTTATTCTTTTTAGCCAATCGGACCCTGAAATGGGTCGGATGCAAATGGCTACTACTGGGTCATGGCGGACCCCAGTCACTTACATGGGGTTCGTTGGTGTCCCTCTGGCCGGATTGCCTAAGGAACTCTGACAAGCGGTCTCCGACGGCAATGTGAACGAGGCCACAATGTGGCTTATTTGCCAACACCTTTTCTGGGCTCCTATTGGGCAATTTTGCAGAAATAAAATTGAGCAAATCAAAAGTAGAAGCATGAGTGCAAGAAATTCCAAATAAACAAACTAATAAACAATGCAATACTTACCCGATAAATGCTTCACTGCTTCAGTTGCTCCTCCCTGGTGTTTGTTGACTATGCTGCAGTGCTGATTTGCCCATACTCATATGACTACTGGCCTCGGTGGTCTCTTGCCGAGCACCCCTGAGGCCAGTGATTGGCTGCAGCAGACATGTGGGTATATGGGCAATTCATCACTGCCATCACGGCCGAACCCCGCAGCGCAAAAACAGTGTTCAGAACATTTACTTCAAAACACTGGCCAGTGGAGTACCACTTAAAAGTAGGCCATTCAACATTCTTCAAAGAGCGTTCCTGTTTGTGATTCCGTGTATGACTTTGGCCTGGTCGACATCCACTCTGGTTCCATATCCTGTGTCTGACTATGGTGCTTTCGGGTATCCTGACTTCTGTCCCTGACTAACCGCTTCGGCTCCTGACACGGGGCTGTTTGTGCTCAATGCCTGTATGCACGGCGCGGCGCACTGACGTCATGCGCCGCGCCGTGCAGCGCATAGCAACGACGCAGGGTACGTACGCCGGAGGCCTGCAGCAGCGCGGAAACGACCCCGGCAACAGGTAATTATGCCACCGGGGATGGGGGGAGGCAACGGGGCAGCGGCGCCGGCAATGGGTGCCGGCACCGATAGTCAGGGGGACAGAACGGGCAGCGGCGCCGATAGCCAGGGGGAGAGAAGGGCCGGCAGCAGGGCTCTTGACCCCAGGAAAGGCAGGGGAGAGAAGCGGGCAGCGACGGCCTCTCTCCCCCTTCCTTTCCTGGGGGTGTATCGGGGTATACACGCGCACACACGCACCCTCATTTTACCATGGATATTTGGGTAAAAAACTTTTTTTACCCAAATATCCTTGGTAAAATGAGGGTGCGTGTTATAGGCCAGTGCGTGGTATACCCCGATAAATATGGTATATCAGTCAGTTCTATTGAATAAGACCTGAAATGATTTTTTTTGAGTTTCAATCCTAACGACCATGAATCATTCGAAGTTGTTCAGATCACAGGATTTTCCCATTGTAACGTGGCTGCTACTATAACTGGGCCACGGTACACTTGTTGACTTGATTTTATGCTGCACTCTAGGTTGCTCATCCAATTTCCATTAAGGGATGAAAGTGTCGGGGTCTGTAAAATGTGGCTGTTCAGGATAGATAGATAGATAGATTAGGGATGAGCGAATCGAATGTGACAAATGCAAATTCATTACGAATTTTAGGAAAAATTTGATCTGCAACGAATCCGAATATCGCCGCGATTCGATGAAACAAATGGCTTCATTAAACTTCATTTAGTACGGACCAGGCATCCACATGTGAGGACATGGGGCAAGGAACTCTGGGTAGGCGGGATGACCTTGAATCACATACAGCATGCAGGCGATCAGGCTAATCGGCAGCCATCTTATGGCCAGCCATTCCAGCGTTTTATGTCAGAGAGATAAAGCAGTGTGTGTGTGTTGCATGGAAAAACAGCTTCACAGCAGTGATTCACCACAAGCCCAAATCACTGCAGAAGAGCACTGAAGATGAAAATGGTATTTTTATAATTTGCACTGTCACTTTAATAACACCTGTGATCAGAGAATTCAAAAGAAAATATTGTCACTAGTATGGAGATATAGCTATTAATCACGGGTAATAATAATAATTATATATAGTTATGACAATACTGATATCTGCAATACATGTCCCTTTGGTCATACCATGGTGCGCACATCGGTGATGAATAGCTGGAGCGACTGGGTCTCCGGCGGTTAGTAGCGCTGTGCGCATGTAGGCCACAGGGTGAGCCGGACATGCACAGAACTCTGATGACGCTGGGAAACTAGGGCATGATTCTCTGGCATCTCATGTGATGCGCACCACATCATGTGATCAACATGATGCGGGCGGAAGTTACAGTGGTGTCCCGGAAGTGACTAGTGGAGAGTAGCGGTATTTAAACAAGCTCCGGACAATCAAATGTTATGCCCCCTGAGGAAGGAGCCAAAACAGCTGTAGGGGTAGCGAGGTGTGACTGCACAGACTTAACATGGGTAAGATACTATTATATGCACGATGCCCCTAATTTGTGGTAATATTATACATGGGACCATATCTTGTCTTTTAGAATATCAGGGAAATTAATTAGCTGAGGTATACTATAAGAATTGAGCTATAACAATAGCTATATCTCCCAGCAATATATGACAGTATTGTTAAACTGTATGTAGTTATTTGTGATCTCAATGTTGTTTATGAGGTATCGTATGCATATCACCTAATTGTGTCTGTGCAAAACCACCCCGCAAATAGTGGGTATTCCTGCCTGTAATATTTGTGTTGTTCTTGTATTAATAATAAAAATTGTTATAATTTTGGTAGAATCATATACTCTACGTGGTGTTTCTTGAGTGTATAACACTTGTTTCTGTAGTCGAATACAGTTTTAAGTGTAGTGGAGCACATAGTCCTCCTTTCAAAAGTGTAAACTGTACATACACCTATGTGGTATCCTTTATATTTTTTCCTGTTAAAATAATTTGGGCCTAGTTACTGTGAAAGGCCACCCAAAGATACACACTTGTTTCTGTAGTCTAATACAGTCCAGTGTGGGAGAATCATCACAGGATAGACACCAGTGAGGTGCACGTTATCCACCCGCTTGCTAAACACCGGGTTCAATCCACAATCCCCACTCCAGGATACAGCACCAGCTACTAGGTCCGGTTTAATTGCAGACTTTAAAATTTATTGCATCAGAGCATATACAAATGCAATGTTTCGGCTAGTAAGCCTTTCTCAAGCATACTTGAGAAAGGCTTACTAGCCGAAACGTCGCATTTGTATATGCTCTGCTGTAATACATTTTAAAGTCTGCAATTAAACCGGACCTGGTGACTGGTGCTGTATCCTGGAGTGGGGATTATGTAGTCTAATCCAGTTTTAAGCGTAGTGGAGCTGTAACACCTTGCGCTCAGGCCGCTCGCACTGGCCGCGAGTCCATTGTCCCTCTCTCACTTGCTGCCGGCGGGACTGGAATTCGCATCGCGGGACACGCCCGCATGTGAATCCCAGCCCGTCACTTACAATGCTCCTTTGCCGCCTCCTCCTCTGCTTCTCAGCTCCGGCGCGCATGTCCCCATCTCCTACGGTGCGCGCGCGCAGGAGCTCTGAAATTTAAAGGGCCAGTAAGCCCATAATTATGTGTTACACCTGAGGTTATTCTATAAGTTCCTGCACCTCCCACTCTTCCCTGCTGGATCTTCAGTGCCCCTAGCCTGAGATTAAGTGTATCTTACTGTCTGTTGTCTTGCCCATGTATATTGACCCTTCCGCTATGTTATTTGACTACACATCTTTGCCGGCTGCCTTGACCTTCTGCTAAGTCCGACTATGCCTCTGCCTTATCCTTCTGTACCACGTCTTTGTCCAGCTTCCTGTGTGGTTGAGTCGTATCGGGGGGTAGCGACCTGGGTGTCGCCTGCCGCAGATAGCCCATCCTGCCTTGCGGCGGGCTCTGGTGAAGAACTTAGCCTCCGCTCCCCAATACGACCCGCATCATCTGCCACACAGGTCAGAGGATCCACATCCAGCATCTTTACAGGAGCGCATAGTCCTCCTCTCATAAGTGTAAACTGTACGTATAGCTACGTGGTGTCCTTTATATTTTTCCTGTTAAAATAATTTGGGCCTAGTTACCGTGAAAGGCCAGCCAAAGCTACACACTTACTTCTGTAGTCTAATTCAGTTTAAAGCGTAGTGGAGCATATTGTCCTCCTCTCAAAAATGTATAGTGTATGTACACCTACATGCTGTACAGTTTTGTTCCTGTTAAAGTCGTAAGGGCCTAGTTACTCTGAAAGGCCAGCCAAAACTACACATCTGCACATCAAATACAGTTTTAAGTGTAGTGGAGCGTATTGTCCTCCTCTCATAAGTGGAACATATACACACTCAGCTGGTGTATAAGTATGTCAGGCAGAGAAGTGCCAGGACGTGCACAGAGGAGTGGCATAGGTCTAAATTCATCAGGCAGAGGTCGCAGCAGACTAGGGGCGAGTGCCAGCAGGAGTCGCAGCGGGAGGCCTGAGCTCCCGGTGACAGCTAATGGTCATGTCTCGACCAGCAACCCATCTGCCATCGTTGATTGGTTAATTCGGTCATCCACTTCATCACAAGTGACATTTGACACCCCCAGTCAACAATCGGTGGATTCCTCAGACACAACCCTCAGTTGGCATGGCCCGGGAGCAGTCCTTGTCCTCCCATTGCCTCTGTCCTATGCTGTTCCCTCCCCCACAGAAGTATCATATGCTGTGGGTCCAGCTTCACTATTCACTTAAGACGATCTAATAGAGGACAGTCAGCAGCTACTGCCCAGCCAACAAGTGTAGGAGACACCCGCCGCTTCCTCTGTTAGGCGGGCAAGTAGTAATGAGGAGAGTGGCGTGTTCAGGCTCCTGAAGCAGTCACTGTTGAGGAACCTGGGGAGGACATCAGTGGCATGCAGACACAACTCGATGATGATGAAGCCGATCGCACTTGGCAGCTGGGTGCAGAAGGAGCTTCATCATCATCTGGAGAAGAGGGTTGCTGGTTGACCGTGAGGCAGCAGCTAAGCCAGCAGGGTGGTAGCATGGTTGGCTGTCAGCATGGTGGCAGCAGTGCGAAGTCTGGAGCCAAATGTGCCTGGGGTAGACCACCTGCTTTTCGGCAGCCTATTTTCCCTGGAGGTAGTTCAACAGGGGTTCCTGGATTCGGCGGCAGTAGCAATCAGTGCGGACTATTGAGGGAAAAATCAGCTACTCAGCAGTGTGGCAGTTTTTCATCAAGCATCCGGAGGATGTTAACCTTGCCACATGTAAGATGTGTTGGCAGAAGGTGAAGCGTGACCAGGGTCCCAATGTTGGCACCACAGCCCTGCGTCAACATATGCAGCATCACCATAAAGCAGCCTGGGAGAGCCATGGCTCCGATGTGGTAGTCCAGCTTGTTGCATCACCCAGTGGCATGCCACTCCCTGTTTCAGCCAGCCAAGGCTCCGCCACCTCTGTCGAAGAGAGCTGTCTGTCATATCCATCTTCTGTCAGTCCAGATGCTCCTGCTCCTCTTACTTTGAGTCAGTCATTCCACCAGCAATCCATCAGCAAAGCCATGTCCAAGTGACAACAGTATATGCCCACTCATCCAATGGCGCAGAAGCCTAATTTTCTCCTGTCCAAGTTGCTGGTGCTGCAGTCCCTCCCTTTTCAGAGGGTGGACTCTGCACCGTTCAGGGAACTGATGGCTTGTGTCGAGCCGAGGTGGAGAGTCCAAAGCCGCTATTTCTTTGCGAAAAAGGCAGTACCAGCCCTGCACAGTTTTTGGAAACAGAAGATGGGCCAGTCCTTGGGCCTGTCGATGTGTACCAAAGTGCACAGCAGCGCCGACGTGGGGAGCTGTAACTACGGTCAGGGACAATACATGTCCTTTACAGCCCACTGGGTGAATGGGGTTCCTGCACAGCCACAACAGCAACATGGACAGGTCTTCCCACTTCCACCTCCATGCTCTCAGGCCGTTGGTCCTGCGTCAGTGTGTAACTCTGCCTCCTCATCCTCCACTGCACGGACAAGTCTCAGTGCCCCTTCAGCATACCATGTGTGCAGGACACGGCAGTGTCATGCTGTTCTTCTTTACATGGTTTGCCTTGGCGAACGGAGTCACACAGGGGAGGAACTGCTAAAAGTCATTCAACAAGAAATCGAATCATGGCTTACTCCACGAAAACTGGAAATGGGAACCCTGGTGACCGACAACGGGAAGAACATCTTGTCTGCGATGGATCAAGGAAGCCTGAGCCATGCGCCCTGCATGGCACACGTGTTCAATCCGTTTGCCAAGAGGGGTTCCCCCCATTTGCAAGACATCCTTACATTGGGAAGGAAATTTTGCATGCACTTCAGCCATTCGTACTCCGCAAAGCAGACCTTACTTGAGCTGCAGTGTCAGAACGGCATCCCCCAATGTAGTCTGATTTGCGACATTTCCAAACGTTGGAATTCACCCCTCCATATGTTGGACCGACTGTGTGAACAGAGAAAAGCCATCACCAATTTCTTGAGGATCCAAGTGGATAGGGGGACTCCCCTGTGTAACTTCAATGTCAACCAGTGGCAGCTCATACGTGACACCTGCCGTTTGCTCAGGCCCTTTGAGGAGGCCACATTATTAGTCAGTCGCCAGGATTACAGGATGAACAACGTCATTCCACTGCTTAATTTCCTACAACACGTGTTTTAAAAGATGGCCGATCAGGGCACTGAAGACGTGGCTCCTACATCTCCGAGCCACATGAGCCCTATGGGGGTTGAACTGGAAGAGGAGGAGAAGTGGGACAGTGGCGCACGGGCAAGGTTATGCGAAATGGGTGGTCTTTATAGTCATCTGACAGGAGAGGACGAGTGGCTGCCTGTGAACACCCGTGACTCAAATAGTGGCCTGTAATATAGGGAAGCCATCCCAGCTCTATCTGCATATACCCCTGCCGAGGAACACGGGACAGCTGACTTTAATATGATGGGGTATTCATTCTTACACTGTGGGCTACTTTGCCCTTACACAAGATGGCTTCCGTGCTCTCCAAACGCTCTACCACGCATGCGCTACATCTCTGCAGTCTCCTACGACGCTGGCACGTCTCTATTGGCTGCCAGCTCACGGGTAGTCATGCACCTGATTGGTGAACCCGGTGCAGCTGCGCAGGAGCCGGCGGTCCACGCTCCACATCGCAACACAGGTGTATGCACAGTACGCTTTGCTGTGTAAGTGCCATATTCTTTGACATGTAAATATGTAAAATTGCAAAGAAATGATTCAAGCATATCGCTGCAAATCAACTATTGTCACAAGAGGTGAACACTATCATCACGATATGTGAATATGAACACCGATCACCAACAGCATTGTTCTACTTTGTTTTAATAACATGTGCTATGTTTACATTTGTATGTGTCATCACTGTATACACTGTGTATCAATTATCCAATTATGTTATTTACTGAGCATATACAGTATAAAGAATCACATGGGGTCAAACTCAGTTGAGTTTGAAAATGGCGAGGTGAGGTCACAGAAACATTGTTCTGTATTGCACTGGATTGATGGACTGATAGATTGCTATCAGTATCCGAAGGAAAACAGCACTCCCTTAAAGGGTACCTCTCATCAAAAAAAACTTTTGATATATTATAGATTAATGTATGCAGAATAACTTTACAATTGCATGTTATTAAAAAATATGCTTCTTTCTATTTAATTTTCCACTTTGAAGAAATGACCACTAGGGGTCTCCCTACCAGTCCTGGCAGCAAGCATTTCAGACTCATGCTGGAGTCCTAAACACTACGAGCTGCCAGTCTGCTTTGTTCACAAAGGAGAACACTCAGAGCTGCCAGCCTGCTTTGTTCACAGCCTGTTTGGCTGTGAACAAAGCAGGCTGGCAGCTCTGAGTGTTTAGGACTCCAGCATGAGTCAGAAATGCTTGCTGACAGGACTGATCGGGAAAAATATAAGAGAAAGAAGCATATTTTTCATTAACATGCTATTGGAAAGTTAGTCAACATTCATTAATCTAAAATATATGAAAAGTTTATTTGATGAGAGGTACCCTTTAAGGTAATTCCAGAAAAGGTAGATATCGATGCACACAGAAGTAAGAGCTGAGTCGGGAGTTCATAAATGTACAAAATAAGGAATATATCCGCAGCACTCAAGTCCATGAAAAAACATGAAAATGTATTCCATCAAAAAAAGTGAATGTCACATAGCAACCTTTCAACCAACTCTCCTGGTCTTTCTCAAGGAGCTTGAGAAAGAGCAGGAGAGCTGGTTGAAACGTTGCTATGAGACATTCACTTTTTTTGATGGAATAAGATAGATAGGCTTGACAATGGCTGTGCGAGACAGACAAAACGTCGCCTCTGATGTTGGTTGAATAAAGCCACACATATTTTTCACCAAGAATTGTGTGCCGCTATTTTTTGTTTATTGAATTATCTGGGACTTTCTCTCTGGGACCGAGTCCAGCTATAGCCAACACCTATCAGAACTTTTCTGAAGTGCTGCCCAAATCGCTTGGTAACTAGATAGATAGATAGATAGATAGATAGATTTGAGATAGATAGATAGATAATCATACAAAACTGTGTCTGCAACTACTATGTTACTGCAATCCATTCTATTTTCCCTTGTGACTAAGGTATCCATACCTTGTATAAGCTCATGGACATGAATCTTAGAAAGTGAATTTGCTCCCAGCCTGAGATCAATGATTGTAATTAATTACATCAATAACAAGGGGAAATGCACATTATTTTATTACACTACATTTGTTTACTACGCCCTTCATCACAGGATACTACAGAAGCCATGATTCTTTAGAGATTTGGAAAATAATTTGTATTAATATAAAGTTAAGACTTTGGAGGAGATAATGAAAAGCAGCAGTGTTACAGTGTGACCTATATTTATCAGATCGGTTATTGTAAACTTGCTTTAACCCCTTAAGGACCAAGCCCATTTTGGCCTTAAGGACCAGGACAATTTTATTTTTGCATTTTCGTTTTTTCCTCCTCGCCTTCTAAAAATCATAACTCTTATAAATTTTATCCACAGACATGTATGAGGGCTTGTCTTTTGCACAACCAGTTGTCCTTTGTAATGGCATCAATCATTTTCCAGCATTCAAATTTAGGGGGGGGGGCACATGGGGGGCCAGTGACAAAAGTGGGGGGGGGGGGGGGCAATTTTAAAACGTGTGTATGTGTATATATATATATATATATATATATATATATACACACACACATATATATATATATATATATATATATATATATATATACATATATATATATATATATATATATATATATATATATAAACACACAATGATTTTTTTTCCGTTTTTGCCATAGATTTTTGGGTAAATGACTGATGTCATTATAAAGTAGCATTGGTGGCGCAAAAAATAAGCCATCATATGGACTTTTAGGTGCAAAATTGAAAGGGTTATGATTTTTAAAAGGTGAGGAGGAAAAAACAAAAGTACAAAAACGGAAAAACGCTCGGACCTTAAGGCGTCAAAACTTTTGGACACTACCATCAACTTTGATAGCGGCATCTAAAGTGTTAATGTCAGACATCAGCCTGATTGGTGATGTCTGGCATTAGCCGAGGGTTCTAGCTAATGATTTATACAACACAGTGGAAGCAGGCACTGTGCGTACACATACGCCTTGTGTCCTTAGGGCTCATTTACACGGACGGATCCTCAGCATATTTTACGCTGCGGATCCCCCGACAATGCACACATAGCGCCTGCTCTCGGCCTAGTTCAGAGAGCAGGAGGAGCGGCCATGATGTGCGCGAGCGACACAAAGCGCGTCAGCTTGTAGCGGAGGATTGCCATTATGAGAAGGCACAGATGGAGGCAGCACTGTAGGGTCCATTGTCGGTGGATCCGCAGCGTAAAATATACTGGGGATCCACCCCTGAATGAGCCCTTAGGATACGCTCACACATACAGGATCTGCTGCATATTTTCTGCAGCTGATTTTGCTACCTATTGAAGCTAATGGGTTGCAAAATCACCTGCACAAAATATGCAGCAAAAATATGCAGCAGATCCTGTACATGTGAATGTACCCTTGAGGGGTTAATGAGGCGTTAATGTGTTCACATGTTGTCGCCCCAGTGGGGTCACTTTCCCTCCTCCAGTGTCCACAGGTCACCAATAGGTCACATTACCAGAACAATTTATGGAAAAATCGCGGCAAAAATTGCGCTGTTTTACCGCGATTTACGAAAAATCGCGGTAAAAGCGCGCAATTTTTGCCGCGATTTTTCCTAAAAATTGTTGTGATAATGTGGCCTGTTGGTGACCTGTGGACACTGGAGGAGGGAAAGTGACCCCTCTGGACTGCTACTATACACATGACCCAGCCCCAGGATAGACTGCTGATCAGGGGGGAGAGAGGGAGGACACGGGACATCACTCACCTCACATGAAGCGCCGCTCTGCTGTGTGACCTGTCAGCTCTCGGCCCGTCCTCTCCTGTGCTGGGGGCGGAGCCATCAATGTATCGGGACATCCCTATTTATTTTAAATTGGGGGGGCCCAAGGGGGGGCACTGCCTGATCTAGGGGGGGCCATGGGCCCCTCTGGCCCCCCCCTAGCGACGCCACTGGGCGCAACCCAAAACATACTATTTGTGTGGCTAAATTGAAAAGAAAACCGGAATTTTGCTAAATAAATTTACATAAAAAATTACATATTCTCTTTATTCTGTAGGTCAATACAATTAAAATGATACCCAAGATTGCATACTTTTTATTAAATAAACTAAATAATAATAGTAATAATTTGTCAGTTATTGGCACAGTAGTCCTGCATATGGGAATATGAAAATCAAAAAAGAGAGAATGATACACAACATCATCACTTAAAGGGGTACTCCGGTGGAAAACTTTTTTTTTTAAATCAACTGGTGCTAGAAAGTTAAACAGATTTGTAAATTACTTCTATTAAAAAATCGTATTCCTTCCAGTACTTATTAGCTGCTGAATACTACAGAGGTTTTTTTTTTTCTTTTTGGAACACAGTGCTCTCTGCTAACATCACAAGCACAGTGCTCTCTGCTAACATCTCTGTCCATTTTAGAAAATGTCCATAGCAGCATATGTTTGCTATGGGGATTTACGCCCACTCTGGACAGTTCTTAAAATGGACAGAGATGTCAGCAGAGTGCACTGTGTTTGTGATGTCAGCAGAGAGCACTGTGTTCCAAAAAGAAAACAATTTCCTCTGTAGTATTCAGCAGCTAATAAGTACTGTAAGGAATAGGATTTTTGTAATAGAAGTAATTTACAAATCTGTTTAACTTTCTAGCACCAGTTGATGGAAAAAAAAAAAAGTTTTCCACCGGAGTACCCCTTTAAGTGATGATGTTGTGTATCATTCTCTCTTTTTGATTTTCATATTCCCATATGCAGGACTACTGTGCCAATGACTGGCAAATTATTACTATTATTATTTAGTTTATTTAATAAAATGATCAATGAGGGGTTATTAGGGTGTTTGTTGTTTTCAACACATTTTTTCCACTGGTGCCCTGTGTTTTTTAAAGGACAACTGTAGTGGTCAAAAATCCCTGCCCAAATGTTCCCAAACAAAAGTTATACAATTCAGTCAATTAGTTCTATTTACCTATATGCAGCCGTTTCTGAGATATTAGAGTTGCCAGCATAGCCCAGTAGTCCTGCGTCCGTCCCCTATTCATTACATTGCAGCCGCCATCTTGGGGACGGAGATCTCTTCCTCCCAGCAGTGTTTGTGCTCCCCCTAGCCTCTGTCAGGTCCTCCCTCTTATACATATGCATGAGCGGGTGCTTTCTGAGGCAGCCATAGGCTCATCCTCAGAAACGCCCCTATCTGTAAGATTGAAGCAGGGGGAGAATGAGGACGTCCACAGCTCCTCCCCCCTCCCCTGCTCTGTCTACATAGGACCTCACTTATCACCGGGAGGATTCAAGTTTTCATGGGGGAAACACAGAGCAAACCACAGAGCAGGGAGGGGAGGACGTGTGTGTGAAGGAGACATATTACACTGCACGGGCTGGTGGTGAATACAGGGAATAAATATCATACTGATTCTGTGTGTGAGATGGGGGGGGGGGGGGGGAGGGGGACTACTGAATGACACATGCTGGGAGTTGTAGTCCCTGTTATGTGTGTGTGTGTATGCCAGTGTTTTCCAACCAGGGAATGCTGGGAGTAGTAGTTTTGCAACATCTGGAGGCACCCTGGTTGGGAAACACTGGTGTATGAACTACAACTCCCAGGAGATTACAGAGATACAATATAGGTGTTGGTGAACTACAACTCCCAGGAGATTACAGAGATACAATATAGGTGTTGGTGAACTACAACTCCCAGGAGACTCCTGATACAATAGAGGTGTTGGTGAACTACAACACCCAGGAGACTA
The DNA here is from genome assembly GCF_029499605.1 of Hyla sarda. Taxonomy (NCBI): domain Eukaryota; kingdom Metazoa; phylum Chordata; class Amphibia; order Anura; family Hylidae; genus Hyla; species Hyla sarda. The sequence goes on along the minus strand of NC_079196.1, from coordinate 189,229,941 downwards.
CAGAGATACAATATAGGTGTTGGTGAACTACAACACCCAGGAGACTACAGAGGTACAATAGAGGTGTTGGTGAACTACAACTCCCAGGAGACTACAGAGATACAATAGAGGTGTTGGAGAACTACAACCCCCAGGAGACTACAGAGATACAATATAGGTGTTGGTGAACTACAACTCCCAGGAGACTACAGAGATACAATATAGGTGTTGGTGAACTACAACTCCCAGGAGACTACAGAGATACAATAGAGGTGTTGGTGAACTACAACCCCCAGGAGACTACAGAGATACAATATAGGTGTTGGTGAACTACAACCCCCAGGAGACTACAGAGATACAATAGAGGTGTTGGTGAACTACAACTCCCAGGAGTCTCCTGATACAGTAGAGGTGTTGGTGAACTACAACTCCTTTATACACTCAAACAGCAGAAAGCTGACACGGCATGCTTGGATGTATAGTCTTACAACAGCTGGAGTCACCTCTGCAACTCCAAGCATGCACATACAGCAGAAAGCTGACAGGGCATGCTGGGATTTGTAGTTTTGCAACAGCTGGAGGCACCACTGGAATTCCCAGCATGCCCGAACAGCATATAAAATAACTGGGCATGCTTGGAGTTGTAGTTGTGAAAAAGATGGAGGGACCCCTATCAGGACAGTTTTATAGACAAACAATTATGTTTTTTTTTTTACCATTTTTCCTTTCACTATCCACTCTCCAGTGTCCACACTACAGTGAGCACGGGGGCAGCTGCTTCATCACTGGACAGGAGCCAGCATGGGGAGGGGGAGATGAGCAGAAGGGGAGGGTGTATGCATAGGGAAGGGAGATGTGGGCGTTACAATATAATAATTTGCTCGGGGGGGGGGATAGAACAGGGGGAGGGCAGCAGCTTACAGGAAGTAAGCACAAGGCATGATGGGAGATGTAGTTTTTCTTTCACTTGTCCTCAGTAATTCATGTGCTGATAACGGGAGAACGACTGGGCCAATTTTGATGGGGGAGACATTGTTGGAAAGGTCTTTCAAAGACCTATTAAATGAGGTAAAAAAAAAGTTTTTTTGCCCAGCACTGCAGATATCCTTTAATTTTAATTTAAATTTTTTTATTTGTTCAATTTACAGGCTGTCTGGGCATGCTAGTAAGTTTCAGTTTTGCAAAATCTGGAGGACCACAGTTTGGGGACAACTGAATTAGATGAACATCGAGAAAAAGAAGGATCTGGCAGATGGGTTTCAACATGTCTGATCCATGTTACGCCGAGCGCTCCGGGTCCCCGCTCCTCCCCGGAGCGCTCGCAACATCCTCGCTACGGCAGCGCCCCGGTCAGATCCACTGACCGGGTGCGCTGCGATACCGCCTCCAGCCGGGATGCGATTCGCGATGCGGGTGGCGCCCGCTCGCGATGCGCACCCCGGCTCCCGTACCTGACTCGCTCTCCGTCGGTCCTGTCCCGGCGCGCGCGGCCCCACTCCCTAGGGCGCGTGCGCGCCGGGTCTCTGCGATTTAAAGGGCCACTGCGCCACTGATTGGCGCAGTGGTTCTAATTAGTGTGTTCACCTGTGCACTCCCTATGTATACCTCACTTCCCCTGCACTCCCTCGCCGGATCTTGTTGCCATCGTGCCAGTGAAAGCGTTTCCTTGTGTGTTCCTAGCCTGTGTTCCAGACCTCCTGCCGTTGCCCCTGACTACGATCCTTGCTGCCTGCCCCGACCTTCTGCTACGTCCGACCTTGCTCTTGTCTACTCCCTTGTACCGCGCCTATCTTCAGCAGTCAGAGAGGTTGAGCCGTTGCTAGTGGATACGACCTGGTTACTACCGCCGCTGCAAGACCATCCCGCTTTGCGGCGGGCTCTGGTGAATACCAGTAGTAACTTAGAACCGGTCCACTAGCACGGTCCACGCCAATCCCTCTCTGGCACAGAGGATCCACCTCCTGCCAGCCGGGATCGTGACAGTAGATCCGGCCATGGATCCCGCTGAAGTTCCTTTGCCAGTTGTCGCCGACCTCACCACGGTGGTCGCCCAGCAGTCACAACAGATAGCGCAACAAGGCCATCAGCTGTCTCAACTGACCGTGATGCTACAGCAGCTACTACCACAGCTTCAGCAATCATCTCCTCCGCCAGCTCCTGCACCTCCTCCGCAGCGAGTGGCCGCTTCCGGCCTACGACTATCCCTGCCGGATAAATTTGATGGGGACTCTAAGTTTTGCCGTGGCTTTCTTTCACAATGTTCCCTGCACTTGGAGATGATGTCGGACCAGTTTCCTACTGAAAGGTCTAAGGTGGCTTTCGTAGTCAGCCTTCTGACTGGGAAAGCTCTGTCATGGGCCACACCGCTCTGGGACCGCAATGACCCTGTCACTGCCTCTGTACACTCCTTCTTCTCGGAAATTCGAAGTGTCTTTGAGGAACCTGCCCGAGCCTCTTCTGCTGAGACTGCCCTACTGAACCTGGTCCAGGGTAATTCTTCCGTTGGCGAGTACGCCATACAATTCCGTACTCTTGCTTCCGAACTATCCTGGAATAATGATGCCCTCTGCGCGACCTTTAAAAAAGGCCTATCCAGCAACATTAAAGATGTTCTGGCCGCACGAGAAATTCCTGCTAACCTACATGAACTCATTCATCTAGCCACTCGCATTGACATGCGTTTTTCCGAAAGGCGTCAGGAGCTCCGCCAGGATATGGACTTTGTTCGCACGAGGCGTTTTTTCTCCCCGGCTCCTCTCTCCTCTGGTCCTCTGCAATCCGTTCCTGTGCCTCCCGCCGTGGAGGCTATGCAAGTTGACCGGTCTCGCCTGACACCTCAAGAGAGGACACGACGCCGCATGGAGAATCTCTGCCTGTACTGTGCCGGTACCGAACACTTCCTGAAGGATTGTCCTATCCGTCCTCCCCGCCTGGAAAGACGTACGCTGACTCCGCACAAGGGTGAGACAGTCCTTGATGTCAACTCTGCTTCTCCACGTCTTACTGTGCCTGTGCGGATATCTGCCTCTACCTTCTCCTTCTCTACTATGGCCTTCTTGGATTCCGGATCTGCAGGAAATTTTATTTTGGCCTCTCTCATCAACAGGTTCAACATCCCGGTGACCAGTCTCGCCAGACCCCTCTACATCAATTGTGTTAACAATGAAAGATTGGACTGTACCATACGTTACCGCACGGAGCCCCTCCTAATGTGCATTGGTCCTCATCACGAAAAAATTGAGTTTTTGGTCCTCCCCAATTGCACTTCCGAAATTCTCCTTGGACTACCATGGCTTCAACGCCATTCCCCAACCCTTGATTGGTCCACAGGGGAGATCAAGAGCTGGGGTACCTCTTGTTTCAAGGACTGCCTTAAACCGGTTCCCAGTACTCCCTGCCGTGACCCTGTGGTTCCCCCTGTAACCGGTCTCCCTAAGGCCTATATGGACTATGCTGACGTATTTTGCAAAAAACAAGCTGAGACTTTACCTCCTCACAGGCCTTATGACTGTCCTATTGACCTCCTCCCGGGCACTACTCCACCCCGGGGCAGAATTTATCCTCTGTCCGCCCCAGAGACTCTTGCTATGTCTGAATACATCCAGGAAAATTTAAAAAAGGGGTTTATCCGCAAATCCTCCTCTCCTGCCGGAGCTGGATTTTTCTTTGTGTCCAAAAAAGATGGCTCCCTACGTCCTTGCATTGACTACCGCGGACTTAATAAAATCACGGTAAAGAACCGCTACCCCCTTCCTCTTATCTCTGAACTCTTTGATCGCCTTCAAGGTGCCCACATCTTTACCAAACTGGACTTAAGAGGTGCTTATAATCTCATCCGCATCAGGGAGGGGGACGAATGGAAAACTGCATTTAACACTAGAGATGGACACTTTGAGTATCTGGTCATGCCCTTTGGCCTGTGCAACGCCCCTTCCGTCTTCCAAGACTTTGTTAATGAAATTTTTCGTGATCTCTTATATTCCTGTGTTGTTGTGTATCTGGACGATATTCAGATTTTTTCTGCCAACTTAGAAGAACACCGCCAGCATGTCCGCATGGTTCTTCAGAGACTTCGAGACAATCAACTTTATGCCAAAATGGAGAAATGTCTGTTTGAATGTCAATCTCTTCCTTTCCTAGGATACTTGGTCTCTGGCCAGGGACTACAAATGGACCCAGATAAACTCTCTGCCGTCTTAGATTGACCACGCCCCTCCGGACTCCGTGCTATCCAACGTTTTTTGGGGTTCGCCAATTATTACAGACAATTTATTCCACATTTTTCCACCATTGTGGCTCCTATAGTGGCTTTAACCAAGAAGAATGCCAATCCTAAGTCATGGCCTCCTCAAGCGGAAGACGCTTTTAAACGGCTCAAGTCTGCCTTTTCTTCTGCCCCCGTGCTCTCCAGACCTGACCCATCTAGACCCTTCCTATTGGAGGTTGATGCCTCCTCAGTGGGAGCTGGAGCGGTCCTTCTACAAAAAAATTCTTCCGGGCATGCTGTTACTTGTGGTTTTTTTTCTAGGACCTTCTCTCCGGCGGAGAGGAACTACTCCATCGGGGATCGAGAGTTACTGGCCATTAAATTAGCACTTGAGGAATGGAGGCATCTGCTGGAGGGATCAAAATTTCCAGTTATTATTTACACCGATCACAAGAATCTCTTCTATCTCCAGTCTGCCCAACGGCTGAATCCTCGCCAGGCCAGGTGGTCTCTGTTCTTTGCCCGGTTTAATTTTGAAATTCATTTTCGCCCTGCCGACAAGAACATTAGGGCCGATGCTCTCTCTCGTTCCTCGGATGCCTCGGAAGTAGAGCTCTCTCCGCAACACATCATTCCTCCTGACTGCCTGATCTCCACTTCTCCAGCCTCCATCAGGCAAACTCCTCCAGGGAAGACCTTCGTCTCTCCACGCCAACGCCTCGGAATCCTCAAATGGGGTCACTCCTCCCACCTCGCAGGCCATGCGGGCATCAAAAAATCCTTGCAACTCATCTCTCGTTTCTATTGGTGGCCGACTCTGGAGACGGATGTTGTTGATTTTGTGCGGGCCTGCACTGTCTGTGCCCGAGATAAGACTCCTCGCCAGAAGCCTGCTGGTCTCCTTCATCCTCTGCCTGTCCCCGAACAGCCTTGGTCTCTGATTGGTATGGACTTTATTACAGACTTACCCCCATCCCGTGGCAACACTGTTGTTTGGGTGGTCGTTGATCGATTTTCCAAGATGGCACATTTTATTCCTCTTCCTGGTCTTCCTTCAGCACCTCAGTTGGCAAAACTATTTTTTGTACACATTTTTCGTCTTCACGGTTTACCTACGCAGATCGTCTCGGATAGAGGCGTCCAATTCGTGTCAAAATTCTGGAGGGCTCTCTGTAAACAACTCAAGATTAAATTAAACTTTTCTTCTGCTTATCATCCTCAATTCAATGGGCAAGTAGAAATAATTAACCAAGTCCTGGGTGACTATTTACGGCTTTTTTTTTCCTCCCGCCAGGATGACTGGGCAGATCTTCTACCATGGGCCGAATTCTCGTACAACTTCAGAGTCTCTGAATCTTCTTCCAAATCCCCATTTTTCGTGGTGTACGGCCGTCACCCTCTTCCCCCCCTCCCTACTCCCTTGCCCTCTGGCTTGCCCGCTGTGGATGAAATAACTCGTGATCTTTCCACCATATGGAAAGAGACCCAAAATTCTCTCTTACAGGCTTCATCGCGCATGAAAAAGTTTGCCGATAAGAAAAGAAGAGCTCCCCCCATCTTTTCTCCCGGAGACAAGGTATGGCTCTCCGCTAAATATGTCCGCTTCCGTGTCCCCAGCTACAAATTGGGACCACGCTATCTTGGTCCTTTCAAAATCTTGTGCCAAATTAATCCTGTCTCTTACAAACTTCTTCTTCCTCCTTCTCTTCGTATTCCTAATGCCTTTCATGTCTCTCTTCTTAAACCACTCATCATCAACCGTTTCTCTCCCAAACTTGTTTCTCCCACTCCTGTTCCCGGTTCTTCTGACATCTTTTCCGTAAAGGAGATACTGGCCTCCAAAAAGGTCAGAGGAAAAACTTTTTTTTTGGTTGACTGGGAGGGCTGTGGTCCTGAAGAGAGATCCTGGGAACCTGAGGACAATATCCTAGATAAAAGTCTGGTCCTCAGGTTCTCAGGCTCCAAGAAGAGGGGGAGACCCAAGGGGGGGGTACTGTTACGCCGAGCGCTCCGGGTCCCCGCTCCTCCCCGGAGCGCTCGCAACATCCTCGCTACGGCAGCGCCCCGGTCAGATCCACTGACCGGGTGCGCTGCGATACCGCCTCCAGCCCGCTCGCGATGCGCACCCCGGCTCCCGTACCTGACTCGCTCTCCGTCGGTCCTGTCCCGGCGCGCGCGGCCCCGCTCCCTAGGGCGCGCGCACGCCGGGTCTCTGCGATTTAAAGGGCCAGTGCGCCACTGATTGGCGCAGTGGTTCTAATTAGTGTGTTCACCTGTGCACTCCCTATGTATACCTCACTTCCCCTGCACTCCCTCGCCGGATCTTGTTGCCATCGTGCCAGTGAAAGCGTTTCCTTGTGTGTTCCTAGCCTGTGTTCCAGACCTCCTGCCGTTGCCCCTGACTACGATCCTTGCTGCCTGCCCCGACCTTCTGCTACGTCCGACCTTGCTCTTGTCTACTCCCTTGTACCGCGCCTATCTTCAGCAGTCAGAGAGGTTGAGCCGTTGCTAGTGGATACGACCTGGTTACTACCGCCGCTGCAAGACCATCCCGCTTTGCGGCGGGCTCTGGTGAATACCAGTAGTAACTTAGAACCAGTCCACTAGCACGGTCCACGCCAATCCCTCTCTGGCACAGAGGATCCACCTCCTGCCAGCCGGGATCGTGACAATCCATTTGTTCTCAAGTGAGAGTAAAAGGGTACTCGGCCCCTAGACATCTTATCCCTTATGAAAAGAATAGGGGATAAGATGTCTAATCGCGGGGGTCCCGCCGCCGGGAACCCCTACGATCTCTCCTGCATTGCCCCTGTCATCTGGTGCCCAGAGTGAGCTTTGCTTCGTGCCCTAATGACTGGCGATGCAGGGGTCAGAGGCTTGTGACGTCAGGGCCCTGCATCCTCAATGCAAGTCTATGGGAGGGGGCGTGATGTCCGTCACGCCCCCTCCCATAGACTTGCATTGAGGGGCATGGCCTTGACGTCACAAATCTACGGTGCTGCACCCGGCACTCTAAACAAACGCCGGGTGCAGCAGGGAGATCACGGGGGTCCCCAATGGCGGAACCGCCGCGATCAGACATCTTATCCCCTATCCTTTGAATAGGGGATAAGATGTCTAGGGGTGGAGTACCCATTTAAAGTCTGGCAGTGGCTTATTCCCCTCACTATATGGAAAACACAAATACTTGATCCAACTGGCCATGCATGCAAATGATAGAATTGGAGTGAATGGCCATCAAAGGTTTACTTTGTATTCTCCATTGTTTGTCCAGATATTTGCAGAACTGCACTTTATATGAACTCACTACTTTTCTGACAAGAATCTAGGGACAAAATCTCTACTCTTATGCCTACTATCCTACGTTAGGATGGAAAGTGCGAGTCGAGATAAAAGTCCACATAATGAAGTTACTTGCTCTGAGGCTTTTTAAATATTAAATAGACAATCACAGAGACAGCGCTTTATTACCTAGGTCTTTTAAGTTTATACCATTCAGGAACCCTGCCGCACTGCCTCCAATACGCCTGCACTTTCTCCCCTCTCTAAAATACAAACACATGGAAAATAGCACAGCATAAAGTAAAGTAAAAGTGATGGGCACTCAATTATGTATGTGTGGAGACCATAAATAGAGGAGCCATTGTTGCGAGAAGACTCACTTTCATCTGCCAAACAGTAAAAAAAAAAAAAAAAAAGTCTATAGTCTACCCTGAGAAATTGCAATCGACTTCATAGTATATCATAAAATATGATTTACACTGTTATGGATAAACTGGAATATCTTATATTTGGAAATTATAGATTCACACTTTCCAACAATTTAAAATACCTTTATGTTTGATTCTACACCTTAAGGGAAAAAGGATTAGGGAGTTACAGCATGTCTGATCCTTTTTTTTTGGGGGAGGAAGGTAAACCACTGGAGGCAATCCATACAATGCACATCTGCAGAGGCTATTGGTAGAGATAGCTGTTGGCCAAGAAACGCTCAGCCAGTAGCTATCTAATATGTATGGAAAGCTTAAAGGGGTACTCCGGTGAAAACCTTTTTTCTTTTAAATCAACTGGTGCCAGAAAGTTAAACATATTTGCAAATGACTTCTATTAAAAAATCTTAATCCTTCCAGTACTTATTAGCTGCTGAATGCCACAGAGGAAATTCCTTTCTTTTTGGAACACTGATGACATCACGAGCACAGTGCTCTCTGCTGACATATCTGTCCATTTTAGCAACCGTGTATAGCAGATGTATGCTAAGGGTAGCACGGTGGCTCAGTGGTTAGCACTGCTGCCTTGCAGTGCTGGGGCCTTGGGTTCAAATCCCACTAAGGACAACAATAAAGAAAGAGTTATTATTATTATAATGACATCAGCAAAGAGCACTGTGCTCGTGATGTCATCAGAGAGAATTCCAAAAAGAAAAGAATTCCTTTGTAGTATTCAGCAGCTAATAAGTAAAGGAAGGTTTAAGTTTTTTTAAAAGAAGTCATTTACAAATCTGTTTAACTTTCTGGCACCAGTTGATTTAAAAGAAAAAGGTTTTCACCAGAGTTCTCCACCCCTAGACATCTTATCCCCTATCCAAAGGATAGGGGATAATATGTCTGATCGCAGGGGTCCGGACACTGGGGATCCCAGTCACCAGGTGGACGGAGTGAACTCCGATCCATTCCGGGTGACTGGCGATGCGGGCTGTTTCCCCTGTGTGCCCAACACATGACCTGACTCCTGATTTCCTTCTTTGGAAGTTAATAATGAAGGTACTATTCAGAATGCTACAAGTTTATTTTCATTGTGCAGAAGTTTTCCCTGCCCCCTCAATGCAAGTCTATGGGCAGGGGCCGTCACTCCCCCTCCCATAGACTTGCATCAAGGGGGTGTGGCCGTGATGTTGCGAGCCTCCGGCACTGCATCCTACGCTCTAAACGAACGCCGGGTGCAAGAGGGAGATCGCGGAGGTCCAAAGCTGCAAGACCCCCTGCGATCAGACATATCATCCCCTATCCAAAGGATAGGGGATAAGATGTCTAGAGGCAGAGTACCCCTTTAAGGACCAAGTTTTGGCACCCAACCTCCAAGTTGTAGAGGGACTCTACAGGGGCACCCACAAGCTTCTGCTGGGGGCATGAGACTTAAAGTATTTCTGAAAATAAAGCTTAGTCAATGTTTTTTGGAAACTTCTGCACATTTCCAATAAACTTGTAATATACTGAAATCTCTTCTTGCTGTTATTGTACATATACCTTCATTGTTAACTTCCAAAGAAGGAAATCAGGAGACAGGTCATGCGTTGGACACACAGGGAAACTGTTTGTTGCAAGTCATGTCAGAGACATGTCGAGACGGTTTATTACAAGACATGTCGGAAAGTGAATGTCTGGCTGGTTTCTTGATACTCATTGCCACTGGCTGGTTCCCCACTTTCTGGCCAATGCTGTCCTTTGACATTCCCAGATCAGGTGCTGGAGGATGGCTCCTGTTGGCATGCTGCTCTTGTTGCCTCTATAACTCTGTGCTCTGTGCCCCACTTCCCCATTGAGGGTGGGGGTGGGGTTAGCTTCTCAACATAGTTTCCATGGTGCCATCTAAGCTACATTCTGAGCATACATTGTTTGCCTTCTGTTTTATAAACACTCACAAGGAGGATAGCATGTTACTTATTTCCTTATGCTCAAAGGACAGTAGGCAGTAATGAATAGAAGACTTTAGTTTAGGCTGGGTTCACATAACATTTTTCCCCATATGTGATTGCATACGGCTGGGGGGAGCTAAAAACTTTCGCTCCCGTATCCCTGCCATATGCGGTCGGTATGTAATTCATTTCAATGAGCCGACTGGAGTGAACCGGTCGGCTAATTTTTCCCTGTATGCGGTTTTCTACCGGACCTAAAACCGTAGTCAACCACGGTTTTTGGTCCGGCAGAAAACCGCATACGGGGAAAAATGAGTTCACTCCAGTCGGCTCATTGAAATGAATTACATACCGTCCGCATATGGCAGGGATACGGCAGCGCAAGTTTAGCTCCCCCCAACCATATGTGGTCACGTATGGAGAAAAATGTGATGTGAACCCAGCCTTACAGTTGAGTCCCTGCTCCTGTATGAAGTATTAATGGGTTCCATGGAAACTGCATACTGAGCTCTGAGGAAAACTGTACATTGTATTCCTTGTTGCTCACTTAACACAATCTGCCTGGCTTAGTACATTTTAACTTAGCAGCACCTCACCGTTGAGTAAGTACTGGAGCAGGGACTCCTGTCAATTTTTTTTTTTTTTTATAACTTGGAACGAATTTGACTCATTCTGAACTGACTTGCTCATCTCTATTTCAAACTTTAGTTGGAAAATATCAGTTTTGGTGTTGTCCACTATAACTACTGCTACTAAAGTCTAATAAAACATGACTCTGGTATTAACATTGGGTGAAGTTCCTAGGCAAGTAGCTGGAGATGATTGGGATCATAACTTTATCCATTTAGGCAAATCATTTGGGCTCAAGAAAAATCTAAGTATATATTAAAGGGGTACTCCAGTGGAAAACATTATTATTATTTTTAAATCATCTACACAACTTCCTCTATAGTATACAGCAGCTGATTAGTACTGGAAGGATTAAGATGTTTAAATAGAAGTCATTTACAAATCTGTTCAACTTTCTGGCACCGGTTGATTTCAGAATACATTTTTTCCATCGGAGTACCCCTTTAATCACAGTTAACTGCAAATAGGCTAGAAAACCAAAGTCTTGTAAAATGTAGCAGGCATTAATAAACTGCTTTACAGCCAGTCATAGTGACCTATAAATAATGCACACTATACTATACTGCTTGTGCCGGTGGCCACGTGCTGCATTTTAAAGAGGTCCCCAAGGGGTAATGAGTACTAATGAGTTCTAATAATTTCCATTCCATAGAGGTTTCTAGGTATTAGTACATGAGAATGTGGCAGACCTCTCTTCAGAGATGTAGGGATCAAATCCCATTTACATGTAGGGGTTCTAAAAGAAAAAAAACTCTTTTGGTGAAAGTCTTGGTAATAGTCAAGGGTGAAACTGTAGACCTGGCCCAAGAAATAAATATACAAAGTTAATGGCATGTCATTTGAAGCCTACAGCAGCTACTAAACATTCTCAATGGGCTCGTCTGCTTTGGACAATCCCTCTTGGCTAGAAGGGTCCCAACCATTAACTGATCACATGGTATTCTATTGCTGGGATCTCCAATGATCAGTTATAATCTGTTGGGGAACCTGGTAGCAGGTGTTCACTTCTCTTGCAGCTCCACCACAAATAATTAAAATATTACACCAGTTTTTTCCAGTGTGTGTGTGTTAAGCTGTTGCAAAACCACAACTCCTGGCATGCTCGGACAGCCTTTGGCTCTGGAAAACACTGCATTACATAGTTACTATTGAAGTCAATGGGCTGTCATTCTAATGCACGGACATGTCAGGTCCTCCAAAGCAGTAGACGCTCTTTGGGGATAAGATGTCTGCTCGCGGGGGTCCAGCCGCTGGGACCGCCTGCGATCTCTGACATGGCACCCTAGTCATCTGGTGCATGGAGCGAACTTCGCTCCAAGCAGGATGATGGGCGAACACAGCTGTCATGCCCCCTCCATTCATGTCTATGGGAAGAGGCGTGACAGCTATGTACTAGCCGTCACGCCCCCTCCAATAGACATGAATGTAGGCGGTATGGCATTATGAACTCAGAAGTTCCAAGCTTCCGTGTTCTGAATGCCGCGGTCACCGGGCCGGAGATTATGGGGGGGAAAACATTGACCGGACATCCCGTGATAAGACATCTTATCCCCTACCCTTTTGGATAGGGGATAAGATGTTTAGGAGCGGAGTACCCCTTTAAGGGTCTATTCAAATGCACAGCATCCTTTGCATATTTTATGCACAGGATTTGAAGCTGCAGAATTCAATGTAAAATAAATGGCTGAACACAGCATCAAATCCTGTACAGGATACTGTACGTGTGAATAGACCCTAAGGGTAGGGTCACACGACATGGATCCACAGCGTATTTTAGGCTATGGATCTGTCAGTGACCAGACCCTTAGTGTGCCTCCAGCTGTGCCCCCCTGCTCGCAGCAGCAGTCCGCCACTTTGAGCAGTCCCACAGGGCGATTCGCCGTGCAAGTCGCCGTGCGCACTCACAGTCACAGTACACTGTGCATGTGCGCACAGCAATTCACCCAATGTGACTGCTTGGAGAAACCAGTTGCCACTGTGAGCAGGAGGAAACAGTGGGAGGCACACTAAGGGTCAGGTCACTGGCAGATCTGCAGCGTAAAATACTCTGCAGATTCGTGTCATATGACCCTTCTCTAATAGAGTATTTCAATATGGATTTTCAGAACTAAGTTATAGAAAAATGATTATTGTGCTTTTTTCTAAATTCCATGGATTATCATTTCTGCCTGTAGATACCTGATCAGAGCGACCATTGCTCCTGCTCCCAGCCACATGTTACTGCGTGGTACGAGATGGAAACTCCCGCTTGGTCTCCTAGGTAACCAAAACCAGCACGAGGCCCAGAGCTAAAATATGGTTTTAGATCTTGTGCTGGCTTTGGTTACCTAGGAGACCAGGTGGAAGACCCCATCTTCTACCACTGGAAGCAGGACAACGGCCACATTAATCAGGTATCTACAGGCAGAAAATCATAATCAGGGCGGCAGAATAGTCATTTATCTATAACTTTGTAGTCACGCTTTAAGTGAGTTACATGGCCCAATGTGAGACAGCTTAGTAAGCCAACCATTCCTAGAACCAACATGGCACCGATCTTGACATCTCTCATACATTTCTTGCATTTCCTGCACTGCTTATTTTCATTTACCCTCTAGAGTTTTCTAGGTAAGTTGACATTATTTGCACAAAAGAGATTCAATGTCATCACAAATACTATGAAGTTTATGTAATAGTGTGAACATGTTTATAGTCTAAGCCTTTGGATTCTATCTCTGAATTACTTTGTTAAAATGTTTAATTCACCTCCCAAGTTAATAAGGAAACATTGCTTAGTATACACCCTGACACTGGAACCATGGATAGTAGTAGTGCTGCCATATCAGCGTAATGTTTAGAGAAGTATCACAGACCAGTTTGGACTCAGGCCTACCGCATCAAATCCCAGGATTACAAATATGACCATGTTAAAATGGATATATTGTTAGAACAGAATACAAGAAGACATCTTGATTTCTTCAAAGGGTTTATTTTTTGTTACATGGGCTTTCTGAAAATAAGCTGATCGGGTTATCCCATGGTAGATAATACCATTATATGTACATTTGCATTATACATTGATTAAAAAAATGTGCATACATTTGTCCCTGCAGCTATTGTCTGAGTGTCTCTGTGAGGAGTCTAAATACAGGAAGTGGGTGGACAAACAGAGCTCTGTACACTGAGGACTAGCAGGGCTCTGTACACTGAGGACAAGCAGGGCTCTTTACATTGAAGACAAGCAGGGCTCTGTACACTGAGGACAAGCAGGGCTCTGTACACCGAGGACAAGTAGGGCTCTGTGCACTGAGGACAAGCAGGGCTCTGTACACAGAGGACAAGCAGGGCTCTGTACACTGAGGACAAGCAGGGATCTGTACACTGTGGGCAAGCAGGGCTCTGTACACTGAAGACAAGCAGGGCTCTGTGCACTGAAGACAAGCAGGGCTCTGTACACTGAGGACAAGCAGAGCTCTGTACACTGAAGACAAGCAGGGCTCTGTGCACTGAGGACAAACAGGGCTCTGTACACTGAGGACAAGCAGGGCTCTATACACTGAGGAAAAGCAGGGCTTTATACACTGAAGACAAGTAGGACTCTGTACACTGAGGACCAGCAGGGCTATGTACATTGGGGAAAAGCAGGGCTCTGTGCACTGAGGACAAGCAGGGCTCTGTACACTGAGGACAAGCAGGGCTCTGTGCACTGGGTACAAGTAGGGCCCTGTACACTGAGGACCAGCAGGGCTCTGTGCACTGGGGACAAGCAGGGCTCTGTGCACTGAGAATAAGCGGGGCTCTGTACACTGAAGACAAGTAGGGCTCTGTACACTGAGTACAAGCAGGGCTCTGTACGCTGAGGACAAGCAGGGCTCTGTACACTGAGGACAAACAGGGCTCTGTACACTGAGGACAAACAGGGCTCTATACACTGAGGAAAAGCAGGGCTTTATACACTGAAGACAAGTAGGACTCTGTACACTGAGGACCAGCAGGGCTATGTACATTGGGGACAAGCAGGGCTCTGTGCACTGAGGACAAGCAGGGCTCTGTACGCTGAGGACAAGCAGGGCTCTGTACACTGAGGACAAGCAGGGCTCTGTACACTGAGGACAAGCAGGGCTCTGTACACTGAGGACAAGCAGGGCTCTGTACACTGAGGACAAGCAGGGCTCTGTACACTGAGGACAAGCAGGGCTCTGTACATTGAGGACAATCAGGGCTCTGTGCACTGAGGGAAAGCAGGGCTTTATACACTGAGGACAAGCAAGGCTCTGTACACTGAGGACAGGTAGGGCTTTATACACTGAAGACAAGTAGGACTCTGTACACTGAGTGCAAGCAGGGCTCTGTACACCGACGACAAGCAGGACTCTGTACACTGAGGACAAGCAGGGCTCTGTACACTGAGGACAAGCAGGGCTCTGTACACTGAAGACAAGAAGGGCTCTGTGCACTGAGGACAAGCTGGGCTCTGTACACTGAGGACAAGCAGGGCTCTGTACACTGAGGACAAGCATGGTTCTGTACAGCAAAGAAAAAAAAATGAAAATGTAGCCAGCACCTAAACCCAATACACGGGTGCACGCTGCTGTGGCAAGTACAAAACATGTAAAAAAAGAAAATGGCAGCAGCACACTTGGTCAACAAAATGGAGGCTCTTAGCGCACTTTTTGATCAAAACGTGTCCCCCATCCACCACGCGGAGGTGGCCTCTTATCGGATGGGTCCCTAAACACTCACCTACCTCAGGCTGGGTGACATGTTGGATCCACTAACGATCCAAACCACCTCCTGTGAAAATAGGGGAGGGGATGCACGGCTACAGAGGAAGCCACTCCCCCCAAATTTGCACAGCAAAGAAAAAAAAATGAAAATGTAGCCAGCACCTAAACCCAATACACGGGTGCACGCTGCTGTGGCAAGTACAAAACATGTAAAAAAAGAAAATGGCAGCAGCACACTTGGTCAACAAAATGGAGGCTCTTAGCGCACTTTTTGATCAAAACGTGTCCCCCACCCACCACGCGGAGGTGGCCTCTTATCGGATGGGTCCCTAAACACTCACCTACCTCAGGCTGGGTGACATGTTGGATCCACTAACGATCCAAACCACCTCCTGTGAAAATAGGGGAGGGGATGCACGGCTACAGAGGAAGCCACTCCCCCCAAATTTGCACAGCAAAGAAAAAAAAATGAAAATGTAGCCAGCACCTAAACCCAATACACGGGTGCACGCTGCTGTGGCAAGTACAAAACATGTAAAAAAAGAAAATGGCAGCAGCACACTTGGTCAACAAAATGGAGGCTCTTAGCGCACTTTTTGATCAAAACGTGTCCCCCATCCACCACGCGGAGGTGGCCTCTTATCGGATGGGTCCCTAAACACTCACCTACCTCAGGCTGGGTGACATGTTGGATCCACTAACGATCCAAACCACCTCCTGTGAAAATAGGGGAGGGGATGCACGGCTACAGAGGAAGCCACTCCCCCCAAATTTGCACAGCAAAGAAAAAAAAAATGAAAATGTAGCCAGCACCTAAACCCAATACACGGGTGCACGCTGCTGTGGCAAGTACAAAACATGTAAAAAAAGAAAATGGCAGCAGCACACTTGGTCAACAAAATGGAGGCTCTTAGCGCACTTTTTGATCAAAACGTGTCCCCCATCCACCACGCGGAGGTGGCCTCTTATCGGATGGGTCCCTAAACACTCACCTACCTCAGGCTGGGTGACATGTTGGATCCACTAACGATCCAAACCACCTCCTGTGAAAATAGGGGAGGGGATGCACGGCTACAGAGGAAGCCACTCCCCCCAAATTTGCACAGCAAAGAAAAAAAAATGAAAATGTAGCCAGCACCTAAACCCAATACACGGGTGCACGCTGCTGTGGCAAGTACAAAACATGTAAAAAAAGAAAATGGCAGCAGCACACTTGGTCAACAAAATGGAGGCTCTTAGCGCACTTTTTGATCAAAACGTGTCCCCCATCCACCACCTATTTTCACAGGAGGTGGTTTGGATCGTTAGTGGATCCAACATGTCACCCAGCCTGAGGTAGGTGAGTGTTTAGGGACCCATCCGATAAGAGGCCACCTCCGCGTGGTGGATGGGGGACACGTTTTGATCAAAAAGTGCGCTAAGAGCCTCCATTTTGTTGACCAAGTGTGCTGCTGCCATTTTCTTTTTTTACATGTTTTGTACTTGCCACAGCAGCGTGCACCCGTGTATTGGGTTTAGGTGCTGGCTACATTTTCATTTTTTTTTCTTTGCTGTGCAAATTTGGGGGGAGTGGCTTCCTCTGTAGCCGTGCATCCCCTCCCCTATTTTCACAGGAGGTGGTTTGGATCGTTAGTGGATCCAACATGTCACCCAGCCTGAGGTAGGTGAGTGTTTAGGGACCCATCCGATAAGAGGCCACCTCCGCGTGGTGGATGGGGGACACGTTTTGATCAAAAAGTGCGCTAAGAGCCTCCATTTTGTTGACCAAGTGTGCTGCTGCCATTTTCTTTTTTTACATGTTTTGTACTTGCCACAGCAGCGTGCACCCGTGTATTGGGTTTAGGTGCTGGCTACATTTTCATTTTTTTTTCTTTGCTGTGCAAATTTGGGGGGAGTGGCTTCCTCTGTAGCCGTGCATCCCCTCCCCTATTTTCACAGGAGGTGGTTTGGATCGTTAGTGGATCCAACATGTCACCCAGCCTGAGGTAGGTGAGTGTTTAGGGACCCATCCGATAAGAGGCCACCTCCGCGTGGTGGATGGGGGACACGTTTTGATCAAAAAGTGCGCTAAGAGCCTCCATTTTGTTGACCAAGTGTGCTGCTGCCATTTTCTTTTTTTACATGTTTTGTACTTGCCACAGCAGCGTGCACCCGTGTATTGGGTTTAGGTGCTGGCTACATTTTCATTTTTTTTTCTTTGCTGTGCAAATTTGGGGGGAGTGGCTTCCTCTGTAGCCGTGCATCCCCTCCCCTATTTTCACAGGAGGTGGTTTGGATCGTTAGTGGATCCAACATGTCACCCAGCCTGAGGTAGGTGAGTGTTTAGGGACCCATCCGATAAGAGGCCACCTCCGCGTGGTGGATGGGGGACACGTTTTGATCAAAAAGTGCGCTAAGAGCCTCCATTTTGTTGACCAAGTGTGCTGCTGCCATTTTCTTTTTTTACATGTTTTGTACTTGCCACAGCAGCGTGCACCCGTGTATTGGGTTTAGGTGCTGGCTACATTTTCATTTTTTTTTCTTTGCTGTGCAAATTTGGGGGGAGTGGCTTCCTCTGTAGCCGTGCATCCCCTCCCCTATTTTCACAGGAGGTGGTTTGGATCGTTAGTGGATCCAACATGTCACCCAGCCTGAGGTAGGTGAGTGTTTAGGGACCCATCCGATAAGAGGCCACCTCCGCGTGGTGGATGGGGGACACGTTTTGATCAAAAAGTGCGCTAAGAGCCTCCATTTTGTTGACCAAGTGTGCTGCTGCCATTTTCTTTTTTTACATGTTTTGTACTTGCCACAGCAGCGTGCACCCGTGTATTGGGTTTAGGTGCTGGCTACATTTTCATTTTTTTTTCTTTGCTGTGCAAATTTGGGGGGAGTGGCTTCCTCTGTAGCCGTGCATCCCCTCCCCTATTTTCACAGGAGGTGGTTTGGATCGTTAGTGGATCCAACATGTCACCCAGCCTGAGGTAGGTGAGTGTTTAGGGACCCATCCGATAAGAGGCCACCTCCGCGTGGTGGATGGGGGACACGTTTTGATCAAAAAGTGCGCTAAGAGCCTCCATTTTGTTGACCAAGTGTGCTGCTGCCATTTTCTTTTTTTACATGTTTTGTACTTGCCACAGCAGCGTGCACCCGTGTATTGGGTTTAGGTGCTGGCTACATTTTCATTTTTTTTTCTTTGCTGTGCAAATTTGGGGGGAGTGGCTTCCTCTGTAGCCGTGCATCCCCTCCCCTATTTTCACAGGAGGTGGTTTGGATCGTTAGTGGATCCAACATGTCACCCAGCCTGAGGTAGGTGAGTGTTTAGGGACCCATCCGATAAGAGGCCACCTCCGCGTGGTGGATGGGGGACACGTTTTGATCAAAAAGTGCGCTAAGAGCCTCCATTTTGTTGACCAAGTGTGCTGCTGCCATTTTCTTTTTTTACATGGTTCTGTACACTGAGGACAAGCTGGGCTCTGTACACTGAGGACAAGCAGGGCTCTGTACACTGAGGACAATAAGGGTTCTGTACACTGAGGACAAACAGGGCTCTGTACACTGAGGACAAGCAGGGCTCTGAACACTGAGGACAAGCAGGGCTCTGTACACTGAGGACCATCAGGGCTCTGTACACTGAGGACAAGCTAAGTTCTGTACACTGAGGGCAAGCTGGGCTCTGTACACTGAGGACAAGCAGGGCTCTGTACACTGAGGACAAGCAGGGCTCTGTACACTGAGGACAATCAGGGTTCTGTACACTGAGGACAAACAGGGCTCTGTACACTGAGGACAAGCAGGGCTCTGTACACAGAGGACAAGCAGGGCTCTGTACACTGAGGACAAGCAGGGATCTGTACACTGTTTACAAGCAGGGCTCTGTACACTGAAGACAAGCAGGGCTCTGTGCACTGAAGACAAGCAGGGCTCTGTACACTGAAGACAAGCAGGGCTCTGTGCACTGAGGACAAACAGGGCTCTGTACACTGAGGACAAACAGGGCTCTATACACTGAGGAAAAGCAGGGCTTTATACACTGAAGACAAGTAGGACTCTGTACACTGAGGACCAGCAGGGCTATGTACATTGGGGACAATCAGGGCTCTGTGCACTGAGGACAAGCAGGGCTCTGTACACTGAGGACAAGCAGGGCTCTGTGCACTGGGTACAAGTAGGGCTCTGTACACTGAGGACAAGCAGGGCTCTGTACACTGGGGACAAGCAGAGCTATATGCACAGAGGACAAGCAGGGCTCTGTACACTGAGGACCAGCAGGGCTCTGTGCACTGGGGACAAGCAGGGCTCTGTGCACTGAGAATAAGCGGGGCTCTGTACACTGAAGACAAGTAGGGCTCTGTACACTGAGGACAAGCAGGGCTCTGTACACTGAGGACAAGCAGGGCTCTGTACATTGAGGACAATCAGGGCTCTGTGCACTGAGGAAAAGCAGGGCTTTATACACTGAGGACAAGCAAGGCTCTGTACACTGAGGACAGGCAGGGCTTTATACACTGAAGACAAGTAGGACTCTGTACACTGAGGGCAAGCAGGGCTCTGTACACCGACGACAAGCAGGACTCTGTACAATGAGGACAAGCAGGGCTCTGTACACTGAGGACAAGCAGGGCTCTGTACAGTGAAGACAAGCAGGGCTTTGTGCACTGAGGACAAGCTGGGCTCTGTACACTGAGGACAAGCAGGGCTCTGTACACTGAGGACAAGCATGGTTCTGTACACTGAGGACAAGCTGGACTCTGTACACTGAGGACAAGCAGGGCTCTGTACACTGAGGACAATAAGGGTTCTGTACACTGAGGACAAACAGGGCTCTGTACACTGAGGACAAGCAGGGCTCTGAACACTGAGGACAAGCAGGGCTCTGTACACTGAGGACCATCAGGGCTCTGTACACTGAGGACAAGCTGGGTTCTGTACACTGAGGGCAAGCTGGGCTCTGTACACTGAGGACAAGCAGGGCTCTGTACACTGAGGACAATCAGGGTTCTGTACACTGAGGACAAACAGGGCTCTGTACACTGAGGACAAGCAGGGCTCTGTACAGTGAAGACAAGCAGGGCTCTGTGCACTGGGTACAAGTAGGGCTCTGTACACTGAGGACAAGCAGGGCTCTGTACACTGGGGACAAGCAGGGCTATATGCACTGAGGACAAGCAGGGCTCTGTACACTGAGGACCAGCAGGGCTCTGTGCACTGGGGACAAGCAGGGCTCTGTGCACTGAGAATAAGCGGGGCTCTGTACACTGAAGACAAGCAGGGCTCTGTACGCTGAGGACAAGCAGGGCTCTGTACACTGAGGACAAGCAGGGCTCTGTACACTGAGGACAAGCAGGGCTTTATACACTGAGGACAAGCAAGGCTCTGTACACTGAGGACAGGCAGGGCTTTATACACTGAAGACAAGTAGGACTCTGTACACTGAGGGCAAGCAGGGCTCTGTACACCGACGACAAGCAGGACTCTGTACACTGAGGACAAGCAGGGCTCTGTACACTGAGGACAAGCAGGGCTCTGTACACTGAAGACAAGCAGAGCTCTGTGCACTGAGGACAAGCTGGGCTCTGTACACTGAGGACAAGCAGGGCTCTGTACACTGAGGACAAGCAGGGTTCTGTACACTGAGGACAAGCTGGGCTCTGTACACTGAGGACAAGCAGGGCTCTGTACACTGAGGACAATAAGGGTTCTGTACACTGAGGACAAACAGGGCTCTGTACACTGAGGACAAGCAGGGCTCTGTACACTGAAGACAAGCAGGGCTCTGTGCACTGAGGACAAACAGGGCTCTGTACACTGAGGACAAACAGGGCTCTATACACTGAGGAAAAGCAGGGCTTTATACACTGAAGACAAGTAGGACTCTGTACACTGAGGACCAGCAGGGCTATGTACAATGGGGACAAGCAGGGCTCTGTGCACTGAGGACAAGCAGGGCTCTGTACACTGAGGACAAGCAGGGCTCTGTGCACTGGGTACAAGTAGGGCTCTGTACACTGAGGACAAGCAGGGCTCTGTACACTGGGGACAAGCAGGGCTATATGCACTGAGGACAAGCAGGGCTCTGTACACTGAGGACCAGCAGGGCTCTGTGCACTGGGGACAAGCAGGGCTCTGTGCACTGAGAATAAGCGGGGCTCTGTACACTGAAGACAAGTAGGGCTCTGTACACTGAGGACAAGCAGGGCTCTGTACGCTGAGGACAAGCAGGGCTCTGTACACTGAGGACAAGCAGGGCTCTGTACACTGAGGACAAGCAGGGCTTTATACACTGAGGACAAGCAAGGCTCTGTACACTGAGGACAGGCAGGGCTTTATACACTGAAGACAAGTAGGACTCTGTACACTGAGGGCAAGCAGGGCTCTGTACACCGACGACAAGCAGGACTCTGTACACTGAGGACAAGCAGGGCTCTGTACACTGAGGACAAGCAGGGCTCTGTACACTGAAGACAAGCAGGGCTCTGTGCACTGAGGACAAGCTGGGCTCTGTACACTGAGGACAAGCAGGGCTCTGTACACTGAGGACAAGCAGGGTTCTGTACACTGAGGACAAGCTGGGCTCTGTACACTGAGGACAAGCAGGGCTCTGTACACTGAGGACAATAAGGGTTCTGTACACTGAGGACAAACAGGGCTCTGTACACTGAGGACAAGCAGGGCTCTGAACACTGAGGACAAGCAGGGCTCTGTACACTGAGGACCATCAGGGCTCTGTACACTGAGGACAAGCTGGGTTCTGTACACTGAGGACAAGCTGGGCTCTGTACACTGAGGACAAGCAGGGCTCTGTACACTGAGGACAATCAGGGTTCTGTACACTGAGGACAAACAGGGCTCTGTACACTGAGGACAAGCAGGGCTCTGTACACTGAGGACAAGCAGGGCTCTGTACACTGAGGACCTTCAGGGCTCTGTACACTGAGGACAATCAGGGCTCTGTACAGTGAAGACAAGCAGGGCTCTGTACACTGAGGACAAGCAGGGCACTGTACACTGAGGACAAGCAAAGCTCTGTACACTGAGGACAAGCAGGGCTCTGTGCACTGGGGACAAGCAGGGCTATGTGCACTGAGGACAAGCAGGGCTCTGTACATTGAGGACAAGCAGGGCTCTGTACACTAAGGACAAGTAGAGCTCTGTACACTGAGGACAAGCAGGGCTCTGTATACTGAGGACAAGCAGGGCTCTGTACACTGAGGACAAACAGGGCTCTGTACACTGAGGACAATCAGGGTTCTGTACACTGAGGACAAACAGGGCTCTGTACACTGAAGACAATCAGGGATCTGTACACTGAGGACAAGGAGGGCTCTGTACACTGAGGACAATCAATGTTCTGTACACTGAGGACAAACAGGGCTCTGTACACTGAGGACAAGCAGGGCTCTATACACTGAGGACAAGCAGGGCTCTGTACACTGAGGACCATCAGGGCTCTGTACACTGAGGACAATCAGGGCTCTGTACAGTGAAGACAAGCAGGGCTCTGTACACTGAGGACAAGCAGGGCTCTGTGCACTGAGGAAAAGCAGGGCTCCATACACTGAAGACAAACAGGGCTTTATACACTGAAGACAAGGAGGGCTCTGTACACCGAGGACAAGCAGGGCTCTGTACACTGAGGACAAGCAGGGCTCTGTACACTGAGGACAAGCAGGGCTCTGTACACTGAGGACAATCAGGGCTCTGTGCACTGAGGACAAGCAGGGCTCTGTACACTGAGAACAAGCAGGGCTTTGTACACTGATGACAAGCAGGGCTCTGTGCACTGAGAACAAGCAGGGCTCTGTGCACTGAGGACAAGCAGGGCTCTGTACACTGAGGACAAGCAGGGCTTTGTACATTGATTACAAGCAAGGCTCTGTGCACTGAGGACAAGCAGGGCTCTGTGCACTGAGGACAGGCAGGGCTTTATACACTGAAGACAAGTAGGACTCTGTACACTGAGGACAAGCAGGGCTCTGTACACCGACGACAAGCAGGACTCTGTACACTGAGGACAAGCAGGACTCTGTACACTGAGGACAAGCAGGGCTCTGTACACTGAAGACAAGCAGGGCTCTGTGCACTGAAGACAAGCTGGGCTCTGTACACTGAGGACAAGCAGGGCTCTGTACACTGAGGACAAGCAGGGTTCTGTACACTGAGGACAAGCTGGGCTCTGTACACTGAGGACAAGCAGGGCTCTGTACACTGAGGACAATAAGGGTTCTGTACACTGAGGACAAACAGGGCTCTGTACACTGAGGACAAGCAGGGCTCTGAACACTGAGGACAAGCAGGGCTCTGTACACTGAGGACCATCAGGGCTCTGTACACTGAGGACAAGCTGGGTTCTGTACATCGAGGACAAGCTGGGCTCTGTACACTGAGGACAAGCAGGGCTCTGTACACTGAGGACAATCAGGGTTCTGTACACTGAGGACAAACAGGGCTCTGTACACTGAGGACAAGCAGGGCTCTGTACACTGAGGACAAGCAGGGCTCTGTACACTGAGGACCAGCAGGGCTCTGTACACTGAGGACAATCAGGGCTCTGTACAGTGAAGACAAGCAGGGCTCTGTACACTGAGGACAATAAGGGTTCTGTACACTGAGGACAAACAGGGCTCTGTACACTGAGGACAAGCAGGGCTCTGAACACTGAGGACAAGCAGGGCTCTGTACACTGAGGACCATCAGGGCTCTGTACACTGAGGACAAGCTGGGTTCTGTACACTGAGGGCAAGCTGGGCTCTGTACACTGAGGACAAGCAGGGCTCTGTACACTGAGGACAATCAGGGTTCTGTACACTGAGGACAAACAGGGCTCTGTACACTGAGGACAAGCAGGGCTCTGTACAGTGAAGACAAGCAGGGCTCTGTGCACTGGGTACAAGTAGGGCTCTGTACACTGAGGACAAGCAGGGCTCTGTACACTGGGGACAAGCAGGGCTATATGCACTGAGGACAAGCAGGGCTCTGTACACTGAGGACCAGCAGGGCTCTGTGCACTGGGGACAAGCAGGGCTCTGTGCACTGAGAATAAGCGGGGCTCTGTACACTGAAGACAAGCAGGGCTCTGTACGCTGAGGACAAGCAGGGCTCTGTACACTGAGGACAAGCAGGGCTCTGTACACTGAGGACAAGCAGGGCTTTATACACTGAGGACAAGCAAGGCTCTGTACACTGAGGACAGGCAGGGCTTTATACACTGAAGACAAGTAGGACTCTGTACACTGAGGGCAAGCAGGGCTCTGTACACCGACGACAAGCAGGACTCTGTACACTGAGGACAAGCAGGGCTCTGTACACTGAGGACAAGCAGGGCTCTGTACACTGAAGACAAGCAGAGCTCTGTGCACTGAGGACAAGCTGGGCTCTGTACACTGAGGACAAGCAGGGCTCTGTACACTGAGGACAAGCAGGGTTCTGTACACTGAGGACAAGCTGGGCTCTGTACACTGAGGACAAGCAGGGCTCTGTACACTGAGGACAATAAGGGTTCTGTACACTGAGGACAATTAGGGCTCTGTACACTGAGGACAAGCAGGGCTCTGTACACTGAAGACAAGCAGGGCTCTGTGCACTGAGGACAAACAGGGCTCTGTACACTGAGGACAAACAGGGCTCTATACACTGAGGAAAAGCAGGGCTTTATACACTGAAGACAAGTAGGACTCTGTACACTGAGGACCAGCAGGGCTATGTACAATGGGGACAAGCAGGGCTCTGTGCACTGAGGACAAGCAGGGCTCTGTACACTGAGGACAAGCAGGGCTCTGTGCACTGGGTACAAGTAGGGCTCTGTACACTGAGGACAAGCAGGGCTCTGTACACTGGGGACAAGCAGGGCTATATGCACTGAGGACAAGCAGGGCTCTGTACACTGAGGACCAGCAGGGCTCTGTGCACTGGGGACAAGCAGGGCTCTGTGCACTGAGAATAAGCGGGGCTCTGTACACTGAAGACAAGTAGGGCTCTGTACACTGAGGACAAGCAGGGCTCTGTACGCTGAGGACAAGCAGGGCTCTGTACACTGAGGACAAGCAGGGCTCTGTACACTGAGGACAAGCAGGGCTTTATACACTGAGGACAAGCAAGGCTCTGTACACTGAGGACAGGCAGGGCTTTATACACTGAAGACAAGTAGGACTCTGTACACTGAGGGCAAGCAGGGCTCTGTACACCGACGACAAGCAGGACTCTGTACACTGAGGACAAGCAGGGCTCTGTACACTGAGGACAAGCAGGGCTCTGTACACTGAAGACAAGCAGGGCTCTGTGCACTGAGGACAAGCTGGGCTCTGTACACTGAGGACAAGCAGGGCTCTGTACACTGAGGACAAGCAGGGTTCTGTACACTGAGGACAAGCTGGGCTCTGTACACTGAGGACAAGCAGGGCTCTGTACACTGAGGACAATAAGGGTTCTGTACACTGAGGACAAACAGGGCTCTGTACACTGAGGACAAGCAGGGCTCTGAACACTGAGGACAAGCAGGGCTCTGTACACTGAGGACCATCAGGGCTCTGTACACTGAGGACAAGCTGGGTTCTGTACACTGAGGACAAGCTGGGCTCTGTACACTGAGGACAAGCAGGGCTCTGTACACTGAGGACAATCAGGGTTCTGTACACTGAGGACAAACAGGGCTCTGTACACTGAGGACAAGCAGGGCTCTGTACACTGAGGACAAGCAGGGCTCTGTACACTGAGGACCTTCAGGGCTCTGTACACTGAGGACAATCAGGGCTCTGTACAGTGAAGACAAGCAGGGCTCTGTACACTGAGGACAAGCAGGGCACTGTACACTGAGGACAAGCAAAGCTCTGTACACTGAGGACAAGCAGGGCTCTGTGCACTGGGGACAAGCAGGGCTATGTGCACTGAGGACAAGCAGGGCTCTGTACATTGAGGACAAGCAGGGCTCTGTACACTAAGGACAAGTAGAGCTCTGTACACTGAGGACAAGCAGGGCTCTGTATACTGAGGACAAGCAGGGCTCTGTACACTGAGGACAAACAGGGCTCTGTACACTGAGGACAATCAGGGTTCTGTACACTGAGGACAAACAGGGCTCTGTACACTGAAGACAATCAGGGATCTGTACACTGAGGACAAGGAGGGCTCTGTACACTGAGGACAATCAATGTTCTGTACACTGAGGACAAACAGGGCTCTGTACACTGAGGACAAGCAGGGCTCTATACACTGAGGACAAGCAGGGCTCTGTACACTGAGGACCATCAGGGCTCTGTACACTGAGGACAATCAGGGCTCTGTACAGTGAAGACAAGCAGGGCTCTGTACACTGAGGACAAGCAGGGCTCTGTGCACTGAGGAAAAGCAGGGCTCCATACACTGAAGACAAACAGGGCTTTATACACTGAAGACAAGGAGGGCTCTGTACACCGAGGACAAGCAGGGCTCTGTACACTGAGGACAAGCAGGGCTCTGTACACTGAGGACAAGCAGGGCTCTGTACACTGAGGACAATCATGGCTCTGTGCACTGAGGACAAGCAGGGCTCTGTACACTGAGAACAAGCAGGGCTTTGTACACTGATGACAAGCAGGGCTCTGTGCACTGAGAACAAGCAGGGCTCTGTGCACTGAGGACAAGCAGGGCTCTGTACACTGAGGACAAGCAGGGCTTTGTACATTGATTACAAGCAAGGCTCTGTGCACTGAGGACAAGCAGGGCTCTGTGCACTGAGGACAGGCAGGGCTTTATACACTGAAGACAAGTAGGACTCTGTACACTGAGGACAAGCAGGGCTCTGTACACCGACGACAAGCAGGACTCTGTACACTGAGGACAAGCAGGACTCTGTACACTGAGGACAAGCAGGGCTCTGTACACTGAAGACAAGCAGGGCTCTGTGCACTGAAGACAAGCTGGGCTCTGTACACTGAGGACAAGCAGGGCTCTGTACACTGAGGACAAGCAGGGTTCTGTACACTGAGGACAAGCTGGGCTCTGTACACTGAGGACAAGCAGGGCTCTGTACACTGAGGACAATAAGGGTTCTGTACACTGAGGACAAACAGGGCTCTGTACACTGAGGACAAGCAGGGCTCTGAACACTGAGGACAAGCAGGGCTCTGTACACTGAGGACCATCAGGGCTCTGTACACTGAGGACAAGCTGGGTTCTGTACATCGAGGACAAGCTGGGCTCTGTACACTGAGGACAAGCAGGGCTCTGTACACTGAGGACAATCAGGGTTCTGTACACTGAGGACAAACAGGGCTCTGTACACTGAGGACAAGCAGGGCTCTGTACACTGAGGACAAGCAGGGCTCTGTACACTGAGGACCAGCAGGGCTCTGTACACTGAGGACAATCAGGGCTCTGTACAGTGAAGACAAGCAGGGCTCTGTACACTGAGGACAAGCAGGGCACTGTACACTGAGGACAAGCAAAGCTCTGTACACTGAGGACAAGCAGGGCTCTGTGCACTGGGTACAAGTAGGGCTCTGTACACTGAGGACAAGCAGGGCTCTGTGCACTGGGGACAAGCAGGGCTATGTGCACTGAGGACAAGCAGGGCTCTGTACATTGAGGACAAGCAGGGCTCTGTACACTAAGGACAAGTAGAGCTCTGTACACTGAGGACAAGCAGGGCTCTGTATACTGAGGACAAGCAGGGCTCTGTACACTGAGGACAAACAGGGCTCTGTACACTGAGGACAAGCAGGGCTCTGTACACTGAGGACAAGCAGGGCTCTGTGCACTGGGTACAAGTAGGGCTCTGTACACTGAGGACAAACAGGGCTTTATACACTGAAGACAAAGAGGACTCTGTACACTGAAGACAAACAGGGCTTTATACACTGAAGACAAGGAGGGCTCTGTACACCGAGGACAAGCAGGGCTCTGTACACTGAGGACAAACAGGGCTTTATACACTGAAGACAAAGAGGACTCTGTACACTGAAGACAAACAGGGCTTTATACACTGAAGACAAGCAGGGCTCTATACACTGAGGACAAGCAGGGCTCTGTACACTGAGGACCATCAGGGCTCTGTACACTGAGGACAATCAGGGCTCTGTACACTGAGGACAAGCAGGGCTCTGTGCACTGGGTACAAGTAGGGCTCTGTACACTGAGGACAAGCAGGGCTCTGTGCACTGGAGACAAGCAGGGCTATGTGCACTGAGGACAAGCAGGGTTCTGTACATTGAGGACAAGCAGGGCTCTGTACACTAAGGACAAGTAGAGCTCTGTACACTGAGGACAAGCAGGGCTCTGTACACTGAGGACAAGGAGGGCTCTGTACACTGAGGACAATCAATGTTCTGTACACTGAGGACAAACAGGGCTCTGTACACTGAGGACAAGCAGGGCTCTATACACTGAGGACAAGCAGGGCTCTGTACACTGAGGACCATCAGGGCTCTGTACACTGAGGACAATCAGGGCTCTGTACAGTGAAGACAAGCAGGGCTCTGTACACTGAGGACAAGCAGGGCTCTGTACACTGAGGAAAAGCAGGGCTCCATACACTGAGGACAGGCAGGGCTTTATACACTGAAGACAAGTAGGCCTCTGTACACTGAGGACAAGCAGGGCTCTGTACACTGAGGACAAACAGGGCTTTATACACTGAAGACAAAGAGGACTCTGTACACTGAAGACAAACAGGGCTTTATACACTGAAGACAAGGAGGGCTCTGTACACCGAGGACAAGCAGGGCTCTGTACACTGAGGACAAACAGGGCTTTATACACTGAAGACAAAGAGGACTCTGTACACTGAAGACAAACAGGGCTTTATACACTGAAGACAAGCAGGGCTCTATACACTGAGAACAAGCAGGGCTCTGTACACTGAGGACCATCAGGGCTCTGTACACTGAGGACAATCAGGGCTCTGTACACTGAGGACAAGCAGGGCTCTGTGCACTGGGTACAAGTAGGGCTCTGTACACTGAGGACAAGCAGGGCTCTGTGCACTGGAGACAAGCAGGGCTATGTGCACTGAGGACAAGCAGGGTTCTGTACATTGAGGACAAGCAGGGCTCTGTACACTAAGGACAAGTAGAGCTCTGTACACTGAGGACAAGCAGGGCTCTGTACACTGAGGACAAGGAGGGCTCTGTACACTGAGGACAATCAATGTTCTGTACACTGAGGACAAACAGGGCTCTGTACACTGAGGACAAGCAGGGCTCTATACACTGAGGACAAGCAGGGCTCTGTACACTGAGGACCATCAGGGCTCTGTACACTGAGGACAATCAGGGCTCTGTACAGTGAAGACAAGCAGGGCTCTGTACACTGAGGACAAGCAGGGCTCTGTACACTGAGGAAAAGCAGGGCTCCATACACTGAGGACAGGCAGGGCTTTATACACTGAAGACAAGTAGGCCTCTGTACACTGAGGACAAGCAGGGCTCTGTACACTGAGGACAAACAGGGCTTTATACACTGAAGACAAGGAGGGCTCTGTACACCGAGGACAAGCAGGGCTCTGTACACTGAGGACAAGCAGGGCTCTGTACACTGAGGACAAGCAGGGCTCTGTACACTGAGGACAATCAGGGCTCTCTGCACTGAGGACAAGCAGGGCTCTGTACACTGAGAACAAGCAGGGCTTTGTACACTGATGACAAGCAGGGCTCTGTGCACTGAGGACAAGCAGGGCTCTGTGCACTGAGGACAAGCAGGGCTCTGTACACTGAGGACAAGCAGGGCTTTGTACATTGATTACAAGCAAGGCTCTGTGCACTTAGGACAAGCAAGGCTCTGTGCACTGAGGACAAGCAGATCCTATATAGACATAGGATCGTCTTATCTGCTGCTGCACTCCCAGGATCATTTCTCAAGCAACAAATTGTAACCAAAAAACATTATATTTCATACTATAGGGGATAAGTTTGAAATATAATACAAACGCTTCATCTCTCCCTTTCCCATAGAGATACATGGAGGGGGCATGTCCGCCGCAGCATCATGCTGCTGTACGGGACCCTGTATATGAGAGCCACCCCATTTCCGATAGCCCCCCCCCCATTCAGACACTAGTGTCTAGGGCTGCTGATCTCCTTTACCAACCCCTATTTGAGAGGGTCAGGGTTTTTGTCTTAAATCCCACAAAAGTATGTGGGACTTCCGGTACCTTACTCCACAAACTCTGTGTCTCTTGTTCAGTGTATCAGCCCAGCTTGCATGTCATGTGCCATACACCCACATCACTGGTCCATCAACTACAATCTCTTAATCACAGCTCAGCCCCACCTTACTCACAAGCTCTGCATCTCCGGATAAATGTATTGATCCAAACAGCAAGCCATGCGCCCTCCCACAAGCCACATCACAGGATATGAGGACAGGATATGATATGAGGATGGGATATGAGAATATGAGGATGAGATATGAAGGTGAGATTTGAGGTCAGGATATGAGGACAAGATATGAAGACAAGATATGAGGACAGGATATGATATAAGGATGGGATATGAGAATATGAGGATGAGATATGAAGTCAGGATATGATATGAGGATATGATATGAGGACAGGATATGAGGACTGGATATGATATGAGGATGGGATATGAGAAAGAATATGAGGATGAGATATGAGGTCGGGATGTAAGGACAAGATATGAGGAGAGGATATGATATGAGGCTGGGATTTAAGGACGGATAGGAGGATGAGAAATGAGGTTGGGATATAAGGACAAGATATGAGGACAGGATATGAGGATAAGAGAGTCATTGTTGCATAAGACATGCTCTATTATTTGAGTCTCATAAGGTTATAAGACACCCAGGACACATCCCTCCCCGTTAAAAATGCTCCAATGTGTTATTTTGCTATATTACTATGCTGACATTTTTGATGATTAGAACACTCTGAAGGTCCAAAGGACCTTCCCCAATGAATAGGGAACTTTAGTGGTTTCTCATAGCATACACAGTAAGGTCATATGAAGCAGATGTGTTCTCGCAAATGTGAATGTTAGTGGCTCAGAGACCACCTAGCTCCAAGGAAAGTAATTACAAGAGATTAAGCAAAATGCCAGCAGAAAATTGAGGTGATGAAACAGCAGAGAGACAAAAAAAAGCTATAAAGGACAAAATACACAACTGGGAGACCAATGCATAAGGCAACAGTGAGATAGAACACAAATAGGATTCTCACAAGTAGAACAGTTGAGAGTCTCTAAGTATTTATTGTGAATCAATTTATTGCAGTATTAAAATCAGGATGAAGTTCATTTCTCTCCGAGCGTTGGGCCGGCTTGAAAATAATTGAGGTCATTGGTCAACCTGTTAAAATGAGTCGTAAATCTTGTCTTATCACAAGCGATAATTTCCTTATTAGAACTTGTACAACATACCTGTATTTCTATCGGTTGCCAAGGAGCGAAGATGGAAATGTTTGTTATGCCCACCTGGGTTGCCAACTCTCTGTAAATCCATCAACAGTTCGTATAAATAGAAGACCCCTGACCTGTGTCTGCAATAAGGAATGATTAGTATTTTACACTTCCCAGTATGTTAAGGTTTATTACCTACATTAATATTCCTGATTCATTTTTGTTTTGCTAACTAGCCAAAAGTGTCTTAAAAAGTATTTATGTATAGATACAAGACAATGGGGAGAATATATCAACTTGCGTTCACCTATAGAGTTGCGTGCGCAGTGTATTTTTATTTTGCACATTCACTTGCGCTTAACTCATAATGTGATTTTGTGCTATTTGTATGTTGTCTGCATTGGCCTCATCATTTTTCTTGTTGTTCAAATCCAGGGGGCGTGGTTAGCAGATTAACTAGTTGGTGCACTGAATTTATCACATGGGAAATAGTTTTTTTTTTTTTTTTTGTACAATTGTGCAGCAGTGGCCGGTTAGCATAGGAATGTGTGTGAGTGTTTCACTCTTTTTTTAACTATCCAGGAGCTTCCTGTCATTTGCGCAAATTTATGAAGTAACATGCGCAACACAATACGCATAATAAGCGCACACTTGTGCATCAAGTTTCACATTATGTAAAAATCTGCGCATATATATATATATATATATATATATATATATATACCATATTTTTCGCCCTATAGGACGCACCGGCATATAAGACGCACCCAATTTTAAAGGTGCAAAATCTAGAAAAAAAAAGATTCTGAACCCAACAGTGATCTTCAACCTGTGGACCTCCAGATGTTGCAAAACTACAACTCCCAGCATGCCTGGACAGCTGTTGGCTGTCCGGGCATGCTAGGAGTTGTAGTTTTGCAACATCTGGAGGTCCGCAGGTTGAAGACCACTGGTAGGAGATAATACTCACGCTCCGCTCCGGACCCGTCACCGCTCGTCACCGCTGCCCTGGATGTCGCTGCGTCCCTGTGGTGTCCCCGACGCTCTGGACGTCTTCTTACCCGGGATCCACGCTCTCTGTCGCCGTCATCATGTTGCAGTCATCACGTCGCTACGCATGCCACTCCTATTGGATGATGGGATGGCGTGCACGATGACTTGATGACGTAGAAAGAGAGTGCCAGCCATGCAGGGGATCCCGGCCCGGAGCAGACATCGAGGACAGCCATGCAGGTAAGGTCCCTCCCGGTGTCCTTTAAGCTGTTCGGGACACCGCGGCAGTCCCGAACAGCCCGACTGAGCAGCCGGATTTGTGTCACTTTCGCTTCAGACGCGGCGGTCAGCTTTGATCGCCGCGTCTGAAGGGTTAATACAGGGCATCACCGCGATCGGTGATGTCCTGTATTAGCCACGGGTCCCGGCCATTGATGGCCGCCGGGACTGACCCGATAGGTGTGTATTCGCCGTATAAGACGGACCAACTTTCCCCCCCCAGTTTTAGGGAAGAAAAAGTGCGTCTTATACGGTGAAAAATACGGTATATATATTATATTATGTATCATATATAGACTTCCCCAGAAACTGCTACTGAGCTCTTGGAGGGAAAACGGGGCAACACAGCTCTGAAGCATCCCTTTTCCCCCATCTTGGATAAAACCCTTTATTTCAAATATAGGTGAGGTGGACTTTTTTCAGGGTCTAGATAAAGAGATTGCAAGGTCATGTTCCCATATAATGACTCCCCACTATTCCAACAGTGCTATCTGTTTCCTTCTAGGTCTGCTGCATCCATACAAGAAAAGGACTTGGGTTTAGGTGTCTCAGAAAGTTATCTGTCCTGGGTCAGCTGACTTCCTGTGTACTATAGGTGGCATCATTATCTATCAGATCCCTTCTACCGGTTCTCAGACCCCTCCCTTCTCCTCCCAGCTCTATCTGTATGCTGTTGTTTCTATTTCTATAAGATCGGGATGTGAATTAGTTATAAAACTCCCCTGAGGCTGTGTTTATATTTTGCATTTTTTTTTTGATAATGTAAAAAACACTTTGAATAAGAAAATACATCAAAACTGCATATAATGTAAAGAGACACCAACCCACTTATGAGCACAGTGAACCTAGCCGGATTCTGTCACCAGCAGCCTAATTCGAGGCTTCATAAGACGTAGGCAGTATTAGGAAATAATGTCATTGGTGTAATAGGAATCAAGAGGAATGAAAACCGATGCATGCCACATCAGCTAAAACAGCCCCCCCCCCCCCCCCCCCCGACGACCCGCTTCCCCAATCCCAATCCCTGGCAACCCCCTTACACGGATGCTCTAATGATATCAGTGATTAAAGCACTGGAGAATACACAGTGATTTAAGTGACTTACAGGCCGGTGTCTGTGTTTTGATGTAGAATGTGATAAACTGGGACCTAAAATAGGCCCAGGCATTTTAAAATAGGCTGTCCATTTTTATGGTGGGACTCTGACTGATGGGACCGCCATCAATCCTCTTGTTTCAAGTGGCTGTTGGAAAGCTGCAACTCCTACCATGTCTGAAGAGCCTCAGGAATTATGGGAGTTGTAGTTTTGCAACAGCTGGAGAGCCACAGATTGGGGTACAGCATCACCCATCATAACTACAGATTTTACAAGTGACTCCTGCTGATGGTACAGTGAGACAGAATACACAATGATATCAGTGAGACAGAGTGATGTCTTCTCTGTTGTATTTTCTATTCTTTCTCATCTGGTCCAGGCACAAGGATGTTTTCCAGCTACATCTTTTCTGCAGATCCTCATGCTCTGTATGAAGACAATAATCATTATATTTCTGACAAATACTGTACCCATTGAATACAGGGTGGGCCATTTATATGGATACACATTAATAAAATGGGAATGGTTGGTGATATTAACTTCCTGTTCGTGGCACATTAGTATATGTGAGGGGGGAAACTTTTCAAGATGGGTGGTATCCATGGCGGCCATTTTGAAGTCAGCCATTTTGAATCCAACTTTTGTTTTTTCAATAGGAAGAGGGTCATGTGACACATCAAACTATACTGTATACTAAAGAGAAATCCAAAAAAGAAATGCATTTCCTCTGATGTCAGGACCACAGTCCTCTCTGCTGACCTCTGCTTTCCATTTTAGGAACTGTCCAGAGCAGCATATGTTTGCTATGGGGATTTTCTCCTGCTCTGGACAGTTCCTAAAATCGACAGCAGAGGTCAGCAGAGAGCACTGTGGTCATGACATCAGAGGAAATGCATTTCTTTTTTTGGATTTCTCTTTAGTATACAGCCCCTAAAAAGTACTGGAAGGATTAAGATTTTTTTTTAATAGAAATGATTTACAAATCTGTTTAACTTTCTGGCACCAGTTGATTTAAAAAAAAAAAAAAAAGTTTTCCACGGGAGTACCCCTTTAATATCACCAACCATTCCCATTTTATTAAGGTGTGTCCATATAAATGGGCCACCCTGTATAATACTGCCAAACACTGTACCCCCTGAATATAATACGGCCAACCACTGTACCCCCTGAATATATTACTGCCAACCACTGTACCCCCTGAATATATTACTGCCAACCACTGTACCCCCTGCATATAATACTGCCAACCACTTTACCCCCTGAATATAATACAGCCAACCACTGTACCTCCTGAATATAATACTGCCAACCACTTTATCCCCTGAATATAATACAGCCAACCACTGTACCCCCTGAATATAATACTGCCAACCACTATCCCCCCTAAATATAACCCTGCCATGGTTATCGCCACACACCGTACCCTCTGAATATAATACTGTCACCCACTGTACCCGCTGAATATAATACTGCCAGGCATTGTACCCTCTAGATATATTATTGCCACCCACCGTCTCCTCATCACCCAATACACCCCACACACCCCATCCTTAGTCTGCACATCATCATTACACCTCTTCATCACCATTGCACCACATAAAACCGGGCGCTCCTGTATCCCTGCTGTATGCCTCCCGTATATATAATTCATTTCAATGAGCCGACATGAGTGAAATGCTGTCTCCAGATGTCTCATTTGTACCCTGTGTGCGGTTTTCCACCGCACCTAAAACCGTGGTAGGGATACAGTAGGGATACGGGAGCGCCCGGTTTTAGCTCCCCCCAGCCATATGCGGTCCTGTATGTCTGAAGACATTATGTTAACCCAGCCTAACAGTAATGTAATCTTTTGTTGTATTAGTGACAATGCTAGAAGCATTAAAATGGGCGACAGATCTAAAAACTACTAGGACACTAACGTCCCGCAGGCTTGTCTATGAGTCATGGACAAGAGAGGAATAATGGAAAAGGCTGCATGAGCAGATGCACCAATCACCTACCACAACAAGGGAAGGATATGCCCTCTTCCTCTGAGAGGATTTCGAACACTGTGAGCTAATGAAAAGAGTTTTTTTTTATAAGAAATATAGGTGATGGAGGCATACAAATTAGATGTACATGATCCGGATTAGGTACTTAGTAACATATTCAATATTTTTTCTTTTTTTGTGGGATCTGACAGATACGCTTTAAGGGAACCTGTCATCTGTTTCATGCATAAAGAGAGAATGAAGTAGGAAAAGGCTCCATTATAACAATAGTGTATGAATTTCAGAGAAGTCATAAAAACCCACCAGGAATTTTGCCGTGAGTCATCAAGGTGTTTCCAAGCAGCTTCCCATGACCTCCTGCCTGCTATGATTGATAGATCTCTCATTATATTCAAATAGGTAGAGATCGATCAATCTGGGATGACAGGTTGAAGAATGCCACCAGGACCACCCCAATCCAGGTATGTTTGACAAATATGATTACTTTTTTAAGCTTAGCAGAGATGTTTGTAAGAAAAGATTCTGTATTTATTGATTCAAATCTTAGATTTTTTTTTTCCATGCTTAAGCGTCCAGTGGGTGGTTCTATTATTTAGTGGCACTGTCCACTGGACTCCTAAGAATAGAAAAAGCAGGGATTTCAGTGGATAAGTTGCAAGTTATAATGGATCTTTTCCCACAAAGATATATATCAATCTGCTCAGCTCTTCCTGCTCTATAATATGATGCCAAGAGGTGAGATAGCTTTTTATGGTGACAAGTTCCCTTTATATGCTTTTCAGTGTAAAGCTTAGCTCACTATACAGGAACCAGTCCCTGTGTCATGCTGATGATCCCTTTTAAGGAACATATTTAAGGAACAACACTTTAGCTTGTAGTGGAAACTTGTCTTTATGAATTCATTTTTACTTGTTATATCTAAGATTTTACTGCATTATTGTAATATTTAGCTATAAAAATGATGAGACAATAATCTTGTCAACATCAAGCTGTTTCCTTCTAATCCCAAAACTACATTGGAAATTACCATTAATGTGTTTAGCCCAAACATTTATTGTCTGTAACCACTTTTCAAAACTGTCATAAAAGGAAGGAAAAAAAAGGCAACCATCAATCTATCATCTGGGGCATAGTCTGTGGAAACCGTTCACACTTGTCCTGCTTTTCCAGCAGTGCAGTGGTGTAGTACACCTGACACTCCTGTACATGTTGGAATTTGAAGGAAGCAGAAGGTCAGGCTCAGAACAGGCCATTATGTCATTAGGAACCTGCTAAACCATAATTAGGTTCTTCTAAAATCACAGGGGTAAATGAGTCAGACAGATGTACTCTCCGCAGAGACACACAAAGGGCAGCTCCTCTTATTTCCTATAAATATGCACACCTAATTGAAGCAAGGCTATAATGAAAATGGAAAATAATGTAAATGTTAAATGTGCCTGTATTTCTGATATACTTTGCTTCGTCTAGTCTAGGAAGGGTAATTACAGAATGTGGAGTGAACGGAAGCTTCAAGGACGTTTCTTTTGGGCTGTAGAAGTAGCAGCCACAACCTGGTCCTTGTGCCTGAGGGAGCTCCTCTGCTATATAAGAAGTTTATTTTACAACTAGTTTTATAAATGGCACATGGGAGGTGGCGATCATGATACAGGAGGTGGGGGTTCTGATTTAGCTATGAGTCCCATGAGTTTTGGGTTACACCTTTGGGCATTCATTCTAGCCCACTTTTACAGCTTCTTCATGAATGTCACGCACCTGAATGCGGGCTGTCACGAAACTGGATGTGGATCCTCTACCTGTGTGGCTGATGACTCGGACCGTTTCGGGAAGCGGAGTCTAAGGTGCCGCTGGTCTTCACCAGAGCTCGCCGCAAAGCAGGATGGATTTGCTGCGGCAGGCGACACCCAGGTTGCTACCCCCGACACGGCTTGACCACACAGGTAACTGGGCAAGGCGGGGTACCGGAGGATGAGGCAGAGGCGTAGTCAACATAGCAGAAGGTCTAGGCAGGCGGCAAAGGTTCGGAGTCAAAAAACGTAGCAGGAAGATCAGGAAACAAGGGTAGGCAAAACAGACAATGGGAACGCTTTCTCTTAGGCA
Source organism: Hyla sarda (assembly GCF_029499605.1). Taxonomy (NCBI): domain Eukaryota; kingdom Metazoa; phylum Chordata; class Amphibia; order Anura; family Hylidae; genus Hyla; species Hyla sarda. The sequence continues at coordinate 189,192,021 of NC_079196.1, read as the reverse complement.
ATAAGCATTGAAGATCCGGCAGAGGGGTGTGGGAGATGCAAATAACTGATAACATGGTGACAGGTGAATTCACTAATTATGGGCGCACTGGCCCTTTAAATTTCAAAGCTCCAGCATGCGCATGCTCTAAGGGTCTGGGACATGCGCGCCGTGGCTGAGAGGAAGCAGCTGCAGGAGTGGAGTAAGGTAAGAGACGGGCCGGGATTCTCATGCGGGCGCGTCCCTCGATGCGAATCCCGGCCCCGCCGGCGTTTGGGGACACAGGGACGCTGCGCTCAAGGATGGTGTCTGTGGCCGGAGCGCAGTATGTAACAATAAATTTTTGAAACCTCTGGATTTTTATATGGCCCAAGGTTTTCATTGACAAAACTGTTACATAGTTACATAGTTAGTACGGTCGAAAAAAGACATATGTCCATCAAGTTCAACCAGGGAATTAAGGGGTAGGGGCGTGGCGCGATACTGGGGTAGGGATGGAATTTTATATTTCTTCATAAGCATCAATGTTATTTTGTTCCAGGAATGTATCTAATCCTGTTTTAAAGCTGTTTAATTGTACCTGCTGTGACCAGTTTCTGAGGTAGACCGTTCCATAAATTCACAGTCCTCACGGTAAAGAAGGCGTGTCGCCCCTTTAGACTAAACTTTTTCTTCTCCAGACGGAGGGAGTGCCCCCTCGTCCTTTGGGGGGGGTTTAACCTGAAACAGTTTTTCTCCATATTTTTTGTATGGGCCATTAATATACTTATATACGTTTATCATATCCCCCCTTAAACGTCTCTCCTCAAGACTAAACAATTGTAACTCCTTTAATCGCTCCTCATAGCTAAGATGTTCCATGCCCCATATTAGTTTAGTAGCACGTCTCTGCACCCTTTCCAGCTCCACAGTGTCCCTTTTATGGACAGGTAACCAAAACTGAACAGCATATTCCAGGTGAGGCCGTACCAATGCTTTATAAAGGGGGAGTATTATGTCCCTGTCCCTTGAGTCCATGCCTCTTTTGATACATGACAATATCCTGCCGGCTTTGGAAGCAGCAGCCTGACATTGCATGCTATTCTGTAGTCTGTGATCTACAAGTACACCCAGATCCTTCTCTACCAGTGACTCTGACAGTTTAATCCCCCCTAAGACATACGACGCATGCAGGTTAATAGTACCCAGATGCATAACTTTACATTTATCCACATTGAACCTCATTTGCCAAGTGGATGCCCAGACACTTAGTCTATCCAAGTCATCTTGTAACTTATGCACATCCTCTATAGACTGTACTGTGCTACAAAGCTTGGTGTCATCTGCAAAGATAGAAACAGAGCTGTTAATACCATCCTCTATATCATTGATAAATAAATTAAACAACAGCGGGCCCAGTACTGAACCTTGGGGTACACCACTAATAACCGGGGACCAATCAGAGTACGAATCATTGACCACCACTCTCTGGGTACGATCCATGAGCCAGTGTTCAATCCAGTTACAAACTAAAATTTCCAAACGCAAAGACCTTAACTTACCTGTCAGACGTCTATGAGGGACAGTATCAAATGCTTTAGCAAAATCCAGAAACACTATATCCACAGCCATTCCTCTGTCAAGGCTTCTACTCACCTCTTCATAAAAGCAAATAACTGTGCTGAAGATGTTCTGACCACATTACATACTGTTCATTGAACAATCTAGAACAGGGATTGAGAATATTTTTATGACAAGGGCCATTTTGATACTTATACGCGGACCATACAAAATTATCAAGTTAAAAATGAGTCGCTATATTTGGTCAAACATTTAATTATCTCCTTCCTAATTCGATGGCTGGAACTGCTTCTCTTTGGTGATTTTGAAGAATTTTAAGGTTTGTGTTGTTCAAACTGGAAGCAATTTGTACCCTTCACTGTATGTAGCTTGCCCCCTGAAAATACAGTAGAACCTTATCCCTGTATATAGAACCCCCATCTGTACGCTCTCGTAGTTAACTTCCCTCTGTAGGTAGCTTAACCCCTTAAGCGTTTTTCTGTTTTTGCATTTTCATTTTTTCCTCATCACCTTCTAAAAATCATAACGCTTTAAATTTTGCTCCTAAAAATCCGTATTATGGCTTATTGTTTGCGCTATCAATTCTACTTTGCAGTGACATGAGTCATTTTACCAAAAAATCCACAGTGAAAAGGAAAGAAAATTCATTGTGTGACAAAATTGAAGAAAAAATGTCATTTTGTAACTTCCATTTCTACGCAGTGCATTTCTCGGTAAAAATTACTCCTTATCTTTATTCTGTAGGTCCATACAGTTAAAATGATACCCTACTTAAATAGGTTTGATTTTGTCGTACTTCTGAAAAAAAATCATAACTACATGCAGGAAAATGTATACGTTTAAAATTCTCATCTTCTTACCCCTATTACTTTTTTATTTTTCCGCATATGGGGTGGTAGGAGGGCTCATTTTTTGTGCCGTGTTCTGAATTCTTTATCGGTACCATTTTTGTATTGATCGGACTTTTTGATCGCTTTTTATTCACTTTTTCATGATATAAAAAGTGACCAAAAATACACTATTTTGGACTTTGGAATTTTTTGGCGCGTACGCCATTGACCTTGCGGTTAAATTAACAATATATTTTTACAGTTTGGACATTTATGCACGCGGTGATACACATATGTTTATTTTTATTTACAGTTTTTTTTTTATGGGAAAAGGGGGTGATTCAAACTTTTATTAGGGAAGGGGTTAAATGACCTTTATTAACTTTTTTTTTTAACTTTTTTTTGCTGTGTTATAGCTGATCTTTTACCCTGATCCCTGCAAAGCCATAGCTTTGCATGGATCAGTGTAATAGGGGGTTGATTCCTCAAGCCTGTAGCTCAGGCTTGGAGCAATCAAACCCTGATCGGACGCAACGGAGCAAGGCAAGGGGGTCTCCGCTCACGTCCTAGCTGATCGGGACATCACAATTTTATCGCGATTGTCCCGATCAGCCCGACTAAGCTGCCAGGAAGCTGTTACTTTCGTTTTGGATGCGGCGGTCAACTTTGATCGCCGCGTCTGATGGTTTAATAGCTCGCGGCACAACGATCTGTGTCCAGGGTCCTGGCTATTATTAGCTGGGATCGACACGGTGTGATGCGGGGTCACGGCGTGACCCTGTTTTAAACACCGGGCGCAGGGCGTACAGGTACGTTCTGCATCATTAAGAGGTTAAGACCCAGTGTAGGTAGTTTTAGGACCCTCTGTAGCTAATTTTAGAAACCCCTTTATATAGTAGTCCCCCCCCCCCCCCAATTATTTTAGAATAAGGGGATTTTAGTACTTACTTGCCGGACGGTATTGGACATGATTAGGAAGGATCTGTGCTTGTCTTTGGATTAAATGGCTGTATTATGAGATTACCATAATGCAGTTTTGTTTCTTTTCATGAACTGGCATTTTTCCTGTTGGAGTTTTCTCTTTTACTACAAATCCCATAATTCCACTTTTCTCCCTCCCACACATCAGCCACCCACCCATTGAACCACAAAGGAGCTGAATTCCATGTAAAAGACCAGTGCTTTCTAACCAGGGGGCCTCCAGCTGTTTCAAGTTCCCTGTGATCTCTCCACCCATTGAAGCAAAACAGGCTCCCTGTCATTGCCTGGCTAATAAGGTGGTGTCACAGCCCCACTGCATGCAGGAAATACCTGAGACAGGAGTCATTTTGTATGCTGTTAAAAATAAACATCCAGAGAAAAGATCACGTAAAAATGCAAGACCAATCATCAGACAGACACCAACACTATATTAGGAACTACACTAACTTTACAGCCCCTGTAGCATAGTCAAATAAAAAAAAATACTGGAATACCCCTTTAAGGACCCCCCTGTAGTTAGCCTGTGCCTTGAAGGTAGTTTAAGGATGCTCTGTAGGTGGTCCCTCCTGAGGATTAAAAAAAGCACATACTCACCTCGGCTTCCCTGGAAATCTTAATGGTCTTCTCCTGATTCATTCTGCAGTTACTGGGGGCCGTGACAACCCTATCTTCGGGACGTTCACAGCAAAGTCAATCATTGTGCGCCCCCGGAAGAGTTTATCACTGCCTTCAGTAACTGCAGGAGCTGTCACTAGAGGTTGGTGTTCATATTAGGGCAGTGCTATGCCACAGGTGTCCTAACGCATCTTGTGGCCCTCTTCCCCAATGAAATGTCCTGATAACCAGCCCCCCTGCTTTTATTTCTCCTGTAAACGTATGGATAAGTTGACAGCTGGACATTTCCATTCCCTCTTATTAAAGGGGTACTCCGGTGGAATGCAGATTTGTAAATGACTTCTATTTAAAAATCCTAACCCTTCCAACACTTATCAACTGCTGTGTGCTCCAGAGGAAGTTTTTTTTCCTTTTGAATTTCTTTTCTGTCTGACCAGTGTGCTCACTGCTGCCATCTCTGTCCATTTCAGGAACTGTCCAGAATAGTTGGACAAGTTTGCTATGGGGATTTGCTTCTGCCCTGGACAGCTCCTGGCATGGACATCCAGAAATTCCCAGGAAGAATAACAGAACAACAGTACAACTCAGAGTTCTCATTAATATCCTATCTTTTAGTATAGTATGAGTGGAAATTGGATACAACCTCTCCTGCCTATCTGCATATATTCGCTGTTTGTTTTCTTATGTTTTGTTAAGGTCTATAAGCAGTGCACTCCATGCAGTAATGATTCCATTGTTTCTTCTATTCTACATAAATGAGGGGAATCAGTTCATAACCAATAATCCATAGACCTAGGTAATGATTACTTTATTGATCAGATCAGAAGCACAATAGACAGCGCAGAGCCTGCAGCTATAGGTCTTATTGTATTGTTCCGGTATGAAAAGTTACTTACAAATGATCACAACAAAAAGGAAAAGAAAATATGACTTATAATAGAACATCACAGTACTGTCATTGTTCACTTTGAGCAATCTGTGCTACAGTAGCCTTCATATCAGTTCAGACCAGACAGGTTAGCCTTCACTCCCCACACATCAATGAGCCTTGGGTATCCATGACAGTGATGCTAGTTCACTGGTTGACCATCTTTCGGCAACTTTTTGCAAGTACTATCCAAGAAATCCCCAAAAGACCCAAAGTTTTAGATATTCTCTAGACCAGTTGTCTAGGCATCACAATCTGACTCTTGTCAAAATTGCTCAGATCCTTACATTTGCCCATTTTGCTTCTTCCAACTCATTATCTTCAAGAACTGACTGGTTGCTTGCTGCTCACTAACTTCTACTCCATGACAGGCTCTATGGACACATAATATTTAAAATAGAACTATTATGCACAATTTTTAAAACGCAGGTGGTCCGACCACTGGCACCCCCCATGATCTCCTGTACGTTACAACGGCTGTGCCCGGGAAAGGGGCATGTAAATTCACCCCCCACATGAATAGGTGGCCGTCATGCCCCTTTATGTAGCTCTATGGGAAAGCTAGAGATAGGTGAATGCTAATTCGTGGAGGGTTGAGGCGCTCCGTTCCCTGGATGAACCTGGGTCCTGTGCAGGAGACTGTGAGGATGGTCACAGCGACTGGACACTCGAGATCTTTAGATAGAGGATACATTTTTGTAGTTCTCTTTTTGTGTTATTCATTGTATGACAAAATGGGAGGGTGAAAGGGGCAGTGAAATAAAAGTAGAGACCAAAAAAAAACTCCCCAAAACTATACATATTCTTACCTCATTCTTTGCCAAAGGTGGTCAAGGATCGATGGGACTCTATCCTTTATTTTAGGTTTTTCTATAGAGCCTCATGGATACTTGTTACACTACTGAAGCAAACAGCAATATTACAATAAATTGGCTCAAATTGAATATTGTACCAAAGACAAACCTAGTGCATTTTTATCTCAATATAATATCTTTCAGCAAATCAGCAGTCAGTATTTGACAGGGTCCTCGTTTTCATTAACAATGTGAAGAACATGATGGTAGGGATTTTATACTCAATTAAGTCCAACATGGAGAGTGTGAACCATTGTCCATCACTAATACACTGGAAGGCACTGTACCGTGTCTTAAGTTGCGGAATGAAACATTACCTAGCAACCGCACAGTAACTTAAAATAAAAGACTTATGCAAATCCAGGATATTATCAGACATAATCTTGTTAATTAGCTGGTAATATTAGAAATGGAAAAGAGATGACAACAGCGTTGACTTTAGAAGGCGCCCCTTCTCTGTCTATTGGGGGCAATTGTAGGAGTTATGATTTTATTAATCGGATGAACTGACATGAGACGGCTTCATGTGCAGCCACATTACAGAACATTAACTGAGCCTCAATAAGCTTCAGAATCATTGTATTCTACTGAGAAGAACATGAAAACACAATTTGGTTGTGAAACAAAACAACATCAGACCCGACATTTAACACGATGGTAAAAAAACAATTTGAAGGTACCATTGTGGTGGCTGCAGTTAAGTATTATTTTTCATATAACTCTTTAAATATATAAAGGGTAGCTTAAAGGGGTTGTCTGGTGAAGTGTATTATTTTACAATTGTCCCCAGGCTGCCTAATAACATAACAAAAACTTTAACTCACCTTCCTTTGCTCCCTTGTAGCTTCGGTATTAGGGCGCTCCATTCAAAGCTGATAATTCTGCTTTCCCCAAGCTGCAGAGTGCTACACTCTGCAGCTTCAGGGAAGCAGAGTCACTAGCTGCGGATGGAGCGCCCTAATATCGTCTACGTCGACAGCCGAGGGAACTGACAGTGCCGCTCACCAATGATTGGCATAGGCAGGACAACGCTGAGGTCAGTGATTGGCTGAGTGGTGCTGTGAAATCTCATCTACAGCTCCGACTGGCTCCAGGGAGGAGAGACAAGGCATCTTGATACTTAAAGGGGTATTCCAGGAAAAAACTTTTTTAATCTTAATCCTTTCAGTACTTATGAGCTTCTGAAGTTAAGGTTGTTCTTTTTTGTCGAAATCCTCTCTGATGACACCTGTCTCGGGAACCACCCAGTTTAGAGGAGGTTTGCTCAGGGGATTGGCTTCTAAACTGGACGTTTCCCGAGACAGGTGTCATCAGAGAGGATTTAGACAGAAAAGAACAACCTTAACTTCAGAAGCTCATAAGTACTGAAAGGATTAAGATTTTCTAATAGAAGTAATTTACAAATCTGTTTAACTTTCTGGAGCCAGTTGATATATAAAAAAAAAGTTTTTTCCTGGAATACCCCTTTAAGCTGATGGAATGGAGGAAAGTGAGTTAAAGTTTTTGTTATGTTTTTAGGCAGCCTGGGGGCAACTTTAAAATAATAAATTTCAGCGGACAACCCCTTTAAACACCCTTTCATATATAAAGAGTTATATGATAAATTCTATTTATCTGCAGCCGTCACAAAGAGACCATAGAATATTCTTGCTTTTTTTTACCATTGAAAATATAGGGTCATTGCTCCATCACAGTGTTGACATAATGTTAAAAGTTGGACATTCATTTGAAAGGGCGATTGGCAACCCCTCAGTTAAATGTTTTAGATATCTATTTTTATTATCATGTGTTTTATAGAGTTTTAGGCACAATGTAACTACTATGTAATCAAATTTGCAAAATGTGCAAGTTGATAAAAAAAAGGAGAGAAAAACTGCCTCAAGTAGAAGCACTACAAATACTGTTATTTAACTTTCACGTTTCATCTATCTATCTATCTATCTATATATCTCTTTATCAACATCGCAGTTCAGAAACCCTGATGTAGAAAGATGTATTCTGAGATTCTTCCACCATCTTACTCAAGAGGGACAGGGGGCTACAAGAAAAATAAATGTGCCATCAGCATAATAAATTATGACAAAACAATCCTTCCATCCGCTTTACAAGCCTTAATTCCGACAGCTCCCAGGAAAGACAGATATTCACTTCTAATGCACTTTATTGATTTGTAATCCTTTGGGCAAAGAACAGGTTTTTCTGCAAGGGCTTTTTTTTCTCTCGCTAAGCTACAAATTTTTCTTTTTAGAAGCGTAGGAGCGATTGACGGCAGAAAACAAAATCACAAAAGACCTTTATTTTGGGGAAAATTAGACGATTTAAAGGGCCCAGTATCCTCTGTTTCATTAAGTGCGTACATTCCTCTGGTAATCTCTGGAACAGTCAGGGAAAACAAGACCTTTTCTTGCAAAAAAAAATTGTAAACGCTGAAAAGTGGCCATGAATAAATGTGTCTCCAACGACCCCATATGAGCGGACGCTATTGTTCAATATGAAGGTAAAATAACCCTCCCCCTCCCCCTGCCAACAACTTGATTTCTGGCTTCCGGCACTATTCTGTGAGCTTAAAGATATATTTCAAGCTAAAGTATCAATAGGAATGTTAGACCAATGTCTCTTTCTTTATTGTGTTGGGCTGAGGGAATTGAGCCGTGATAAGGTGACCATTATTCGGTGACCATTATTCTGCGTTTTTTGCCAATAATACCTTTAGTGCTCATAACATTTCACAATTGATCTCTTGTGATGCACTTTACTTCTTTGTCAGTCTATTTAACCCTACCAAGACTAGAGTTATTATCCAAAGAATAGAAAATCCTTTTTCAGTAAACCAAGGCTATTTCTTTTTTACAATATTCAAGAATGCTCCATAAGAGCCAACCTTTAAATGCAATGACTTTTTATTTAAAGAAATGTCCGATATTAGCTGTGAAACTAGATATTTTAAAGGCATACAACCAGAAGAACTCTACAAAGGGGTTGTCTGGTTAAGAATAAGTTCACACTGCTGCTGGGCTCCACTAAAGGGAGTTCTGTTGATTAATCTGTTCAGGACGGGAGATGTATACATGCATGTCCAATTCTTTTTTTTTCTCTACTCAACTCCTGTACAATGCATGATTCCATTCAAGTCAATGGGATCCAGTGGAATCTGATCGGACCCAGTGGCGTCTGTTGTCAAAAGTGTCCATTCTGCTTCCTTTTTGGTGCACAATGGACCCTACACAGAAGGGAGCCCAGGAGCAGTGTGAACGAGCCCTTAGAGTTAATAGATGGAGGTCACAAATTTGACCTACTGCCAAATTTAGTTGCAGATTACAATTGACACTAAGGAGTCTGAAAAGGGGAACAACTCGTAATCAATTCTTTTTTGACAGAACCTTTTAACAAAGAGTTAGGGAATGTTCACTTGGGCAACAAAACACCCCCAAAAAACATGTATTTTTCCTTTCCCATTGACTTTAAGGGTATGTTCACACTATGGAATCCCCTTGCGCAGAATTCCAAGTTAGGAATTCACTTCCGAGATTCCATCTTGCGGTTGCTGCCAAAATCTTTCAGCAGTAGGACCCCGCAGACCCGCACCATCACCATTCCCTATGGACCAAAGTAGGGTCACCAAGATTAATCAAGCATATTTGTGATCTCCATAATGCGGATCCGAAATAATACGGATCCAACATGGAGGTGAACGCCACCAAATGCTACTGCAATGTGAGATGTCATTGATACTGAGAACTGGTGCGCTAGGTCCACTTGGCCTTAATTTCCTTGAAGCATGTAGCAATGTGGCTGATAACAAGGACTGTGATTTTATTTCTCTCTATTTGTTTTAATATGTTTTTAATTGAATATTTCATTTTGTAATTGTTAATAACGTTTTTGAATACAGGGACTATTTAACCCCTTAAGGACCAAGCTCATTTTCACCTTAAGGACCAGAGCATTTTTTGCAAATCTGACCACAGTCACTTTAAGCATTAATAACTCTGGGATGCTTTTACTTTTCATTCTGATTCTGAGAACGTTTTTTCGTGATATAGTCTACTTTATGTTAGTGGTAAATTTTCATCGATACTTGCATCATTTCTTGATGAAAAATTAAAAAAAGTGATGAAAAAATTGAAAATTTTAAATTTTTCTAACTTTGAAGCTCTCTGCTTGTAAGGAAAATAGACATTCCAAATAAATGATATATTGATTCACATATAAAATATGTCTACTTAATGTTTGCATCATAAAGTTGACATGTTTTTACTTTTGGAAGACCTCAAAGGGCTTCAAAGTTCAGCAGCAATTTTCAAATTTTTGACAACATTTTCAAAATCGGAATTTTTCAGGGACCAGTTCAGTCCAAGTGGATTTGAAGGGCCTTCATATTAGAAATACCCCATAAATCAACCCATTATAGAAACTGCACCCGGAATCGCCAGGATCGCCGACATGATTTCATCAGGCATCCCGGTCCGGTCCCTGCCCGGCGGGTGGCGGGGATAGAAATTCCCACGGGCGTACTGGTACGCCCTTGGTCCGTAAGTACCAGCAATCAAGGGCATACCCATACGCCCATGGTCCTTAAGGGGTTAAAGGGAGGGATACCACTTTAGAATCAGGCTGTGAAGAAGCTGTGTAAGCGAAACATTTGTTGCCTGTGCGCTGCATTTGCTGACATGAAAGTTACGTTGGACTGATGACGTTTGCTGCAGACAACTCATTCCCAAGTTTGTCACAATGAAGGCGATGTCGTACTTAACTAGTACTGAAATGCCGTAAACTAGTACTGAAATGCCGTAAATGTCTGAAAGTTGTGGGTCCTACCACTGAGACCTACACCTATCTTTACATCAAGGACATCCTCCATTTTTCTATTGAAAATAACTTTATTAGCAATCAATTGTTATAAACATACATACAATGTCCTGCAATGCAAATCAGGATTGGAAGTAGCACACAATAAAGTATTACAATTACTATACATAGCGTGGCAGTACACAATACAGCAGGTGTCTCCCTACACTATACATCATACCACATGCTACACTAACTTTCCTGCACACATTATAAAACAAAATCAAACAATAAAGCTTTGCAGACAGTGATAGGGAATGGGGGTTGGGAAAGAAAAAGAGTAGGGAGGGGAGATCACAGGCCTGAAGCTTAGATACATGTAGATACAAACTTAGGATACATGCCATCAATTTCCAGATGAGAATACTTCTTTAATAAAATCTTCAGACGATTGTTGCACAATACTTTTATTTAGAGAGTATTTGCTGATTGCATTATTATATACTGGTGCTAGATCTGTATATTATATTATGAAACAGCAAATTGATTTCCTGCTTGAGAATATATCACTGAAATGCCAGATCGTATCCTGCAATTTATGAACACTTGTGTCATACATACAAAGGCCATTTTGTGGGCTTCACTAATGTTCGCCAGAATACAGCTCATCCACTAAAACAGTAACCTGTGACATCACTGAGGGACCTAATAAATAATATTTATGAGTCGGTGGTTTGGAGGGAATTGATATTGCGCTTTCTCATGAATATTACTTTACATGGCAGATGCTTAAACCGAGATGATCAAATGTCTGCAATATACAAATCCCTCCGAGTTGCTGTAAAACTTTAGAAAATGACTCCACCATCTCTAATGCTGAATAATGGTTTATTTTGTAGAAACGCAAAAAAAAAAAAAAAAAAAATGGAACTTGAAGACAACATTTCCCATACACTTCTTATTTGTACACTCGGATGTTACAGGATACTTCATCCCAAACTGTCCTCACAAATCGTTTGCCACGAGACCAAAGAAATGAAGAAGTATATTATAAATAGTTTATTGGGTATCCAACTGCTAGGACCCCCTCTGATCATGACATGGCATTGTATGCTGCGCCGCAAAGAATTGTATAATAGTATATTTTAGAGCTATTTTTTATATTAAAGAGCTCTTTTTTCTCTCTTTCTAGAACACAATAGACCAGTCTTTTTCAACCAGTGTGCCTCCAGCTGTTGCAAAACTACAATTCCCAGCATGCCCGGACAGCCAAAGGCTGTCCGGGCATGCTGGGAATTGTGGTTTTGCAACAACTGGAGGAACACTGATTGGAAAACAGTGTCATAAACTATAATAATGCATGCTTGATCTCTCTCTTCTTTTTCCTTATAGTAATTTTATTACAAGTGTAAGCAAGCATCTGGCAAAATGGTGAATGGGATATCACTGAGGCTAAGTTTCCACTTGGATTTATTTATTTTATTTATTTTATTATTTTTTTTAAAAAGCCACAAATTTGCATTTTTTTTCCCTTTGGAGTTTTTTTTTTCAGTGGCAGCCTGTTGACACTATGGCATTTTTTGTATGGTCTTTTTTTTTTTTTTTTTTGTTGCACAAATCTTGGCATTTCTCTCCCATAGAAGTCTATGGGAGAAAAAAGCACCATAAAAAATAGCCATGTAGGTTTAGCATTGGTGTTTTGTTCTGCCATTTTTTCCCCTCCCATTTCTATAATAGAAATCCTTGAATCCCATGATGAAGTGATGAAGGAATCACATAACTTGTCATGATAAAAAAGCAGAGGTAAACAAAAAAAAAAAAAAAAAAACACACACACACACACACACAAAAAAAAAACCGCCAAGATTGAAGTCCACTATTAATAGAGAAAAAAAAAATGAGCAAACAGTGCAATAAAATGTTACAGAACATTTTTCTCTGACGTTTTTTCAGCCCAAAAAAAGGCCAGAAAAAAAACTAAAAATAAAATAAAACTATTGGAAAGACTAAAGTTTGGGTCCAAATTTTGGGAATGACTAATACTTCTGGAGATAAAGTCATTCCTGTACTTCATTTCTGTTGTTGGGGTCCTGAACCTGATCTTACAGCTGTGTAAGCACTGACAGAGATCAGAAGAGACAAGTCGCTCTGAAGCAAACAATTAGTCCCTTTTAAATGGCCCGTAATACAGAACATGAAACCTACACCTGACAAGAGCAGGCATACATTTGAGCACAAATGTCACCATTTTCTGGCTTTATTGGTAAACAATCTGATGAACATTTGTAGACCACACCCCCTCCTGGTAAATCCCACCCACTTTTTCTGACACTTTAAAAACTGGTGAACCTTTGTTTGTACCTTTCTATGCCAAATGACTGATGGGAATTCATTAATAAATGTAAATCTGTGTCCTTCAATAGTATTCCTGAGAAAAAAAAAATCTAAGGGACTGACATAGAAGGAAATTAACCTTATAGTGAAAGGTAAAAGGGGTTCTTCTCCTGGTGCTGGTTCTAGCCACCAAGCCATCTTTGTAATGTTGCAGACTAGTGTTTTTGTAGATCATTTAGCTATTTCTTGCAGGACAAAAAGTACTCGTGGCCATCAAGCTGACTCTCCACCAGAGATCCCAGTAGAGAGGCCTTTTATAGATTCACCCTACCCATGGAGAAGAAAGCTGGAACAATTTTACTGCAAACATTGACCAAAGCTGGCTATACATACTGAGTATGTGTCGGCCAAACCTGCGGATTTCTGTGGGAATTGCTGACCATCTACCGAGTATGGTCTCTGATGCACATGTTAGGGTAGAGAAGGATCAGGCATGGTGGTTTTTGACTGCCTAATCCTTATGTTCTCCGGGAGATAAGCCACAACAATCCATCTGGCTTTCTCCCCACATCCCAATTAGAATATATACTTAGTCAAGCTAGCATTTCTATGAGATCATCGGGAAAGATGTATGGTTACCTTATCGCTGTAGTATGCATGTCCATGACTTTTACATGAGTGGAACTGTGACAAAAAGACTTCAAATACTTAAAGGGGTACTCCGCTGCTCAGCATTTGGAACAAATGGGAGCTTGTGACACCATAGCCCTGCCCCCTCATGATGTTACACCACACACCCTCAGTGCAAGTCTATGGGAGGGGGTGTGACAGCTGTCATGAGGGGGCTGGGCTATTGCGTCATGAGCTCCCGAGGCCAACTACAGAGTTTGGAACAGTTTGTTCCAAACGCTGAGCAGCGGAGTACCCCTTTAACCTTAAAGATAAACTAAGGGCCTTTTACATGGGCAAGAATCGGCAAACAGGTTGATATTGCCTAGTGATCGGCAAATTGCATCATTAGCAGGTAAAAAAAAACTTGTACTCATTGGCCAAACATCTTCCTATGTAAGGGTGCATTCACACCACTATTATTCAATTCCCATTACCATATGCCAGACCCATGCTGCATCCTGTTCATTTGAATAAGCTGAACGGAGTAAGATAGTAACTCCAGTTGGCTAATTTTTCATCCATTTCAGTTTTATTGCTAAACAAAAATCATGGCACAGCACAGCATACAGATACAGCAGTGGCCGTTTTTTTTTATTTCCTGGGTGTCATGTTGTGAATGCACCCTAATAAAGGATGTGCAGCTGATGAATCATGAAAGGAGAGACCACACGAATGATCCAACAATCTTTCATGAAACCCTATCTGTACATTTGATGAGGCGGGTAAAGGCTCCTAACACGAGCGTCGATCTACCAGATCAGTCAGTGCTCATTGTAGGGAATGGATCAGCCCATCTAAAATGGCCCAAAACTATCAATGTACACAAAAAAAGGCTTGATGGCACTCACTATTACAGAGTAATTTTTTTATTCAGTCCCGATCATAGGATACAACAATGGCCGATGGGCCATTTCACGCTTTGTCCAGCACTTAGTCATGACCTTTTAAACCCAAATCATCAATATCTTTATCAAGATGGGTGGAAAGTCCAGAAAAATGGCCCCATAGTCGTGACTTTATCTTACACATTCCGAAGACCCAAAAGAAACTCTTCCACATGTGTGAATTATATCCTGTTTATTAGATTGGCACTAAAGGTCTAGTGACTCTTTAATGTTTTCTTTTACCCTTAGGCTCAGAAAAACATTGTACCACCAGATGACCCCATGACAACAACATGTTGTCGCCTTTAGAGAAATTGTTCTATAATTGCTTTGCGGTGTTGGATGTTGGCTTTTCTCTCCATTTCACTCATGATATCCATGTTTCACTTGGTGGGGATTTAGATCAATACTTGTGGTAATCAAGTGCTTTGCTTATGATATGGCTCTTAGTGATGTTATAAAAAATGTCAATAATAATGACTGACCTTTAAAAACTTGGAGTCTCTTGCCTTCCCAGTTAGCAACTTGAAAATGTGAATCCATAATCCGCATCTGCCGGTGATCCATCTGCTCCTGATGCATTTGCTTTTGCTCAAATGCACTTTTAAACATAGTAAGTGATACACAAGGCACTTAGTGCAACCAGATGCTCCTGTTAATACACATTACCAAATTATTTGTTAAAGCAAGATATGCCCCAAGCTGTGGAGTTTAATAGAATTATATGTCAGGACTGTCTGTACTGAACAAGAAGACCTGACTGGCCTTAACTATTCACATGGGTGGTTTGTTTTTCCAGACTCTTTATCAAGCTCAACCCCCTGGGAAACAATTATCATGAAAGTTAAGTACTACACTGGGTTATCTACAGTAGATGGCTGATTTTACTCTATATTATAAATGTATGAACTGGCTACTATAACATATTAGAGAAGCTGACCAGTGAAAGACAACTTATCTCCTATCCACAGGATAGGGATAGGTGTTTTATCGTGGGGGGTCCGATTACTGGACCCCCCCGAGATCTCCTCAACGGAACCCCAGCTTTCTGAGAAGAGTGTGTGCTGCCCATGATACATGCTCCATTTATTTCTATGAGAGTGAACATCACTCAGGTCTCTTCAGTGGTCTCATAAAGAATGAAAGTGCTATAGGTGGCAAACGCTCCTCTCAGAGAGCCAGGGTCCCAGCAGCCTGAACCCCTACAATCAGACACTTATCCCCTATACTGTGCATAGTGAATAAGGTGTCATTCAATGGATAATCCCTTTCAATGGTAAACTATGGGGCCACCATCTGCATTAGCACCTTTTTCCCTTATGCCAATATAAAATGTGCCAAAGTTGTTGCTCAATGCATGATGAATTTGGTGAATTTTACAATACACTTTGTTGCCTTGTGGATTTCTATGACACCCATTAAGTGTAGCGAGATTCAACAAAAAATTTCCAAGTTTTTAAAAAGGCACAAATATCAGTAATGGCTAAAAACCCATGGCATTTAAAGTGACCCTGTCAACTGCAAAACGCATGTTAAACTGCCAGCATCATTACATACATTCCAACAATCCAACAGTGCCAAAGAGGTGTGGCCCTAGGGCCGCAATGCCGCTGTGCTGGTAATACCTATCCTCCTGCTCATTGATATTCAGGAGATAGTTCAGTGCTGGCATCTCTATCAATGCAGGCATGGTAAGTCTGACAAGCTTAAAAAAGGAAAAATGTTACAACCAAGAGTATAGTCTATTTTTCCTTTCATCAGGGCTCCTAAATATTAATTGAGGAACCAAACAGTGAAACCAATGCTAATTCAGAATTCTACAAAAAAAGGGGAAAAATTATTACATTAATAAAATTGTTACATTTGAAAATTATTTAACATCTAAAATAGTCATGGCCCGCCCTCTTAATGCAAGTCTATGGCAGGGGGCATGGCATCATGAGGGGCGGAGCCGTGACATCACAATGCCTCGGCCCCTGTATCACCCGTCATTATGCACAGAGCGAGTTTGCTCTGTGCAGTAATGACAGAGGGGTGCTGCAGCCGAGATCCTGGGGTCCATTTGGATAGGGGATAAGATGTTTAGGGGCGGAGTACCCCTTTAAGGACCAGGGAAATTTTAGCTTTTTTTACTTTCGTCTTTTCCTCCTCCCCTTCGAAAAACCATAACACTTTTAATTTAGCGCCTACAGACACATATAAGGGCTTTTTTTTGTGTCACCAATTGTACTTTGTAATGATATCAATCATTTCACCACAAAATCTACAGTGAAACAAAAAAAATGTCATTTTGTAAATTTAGGGGACTTCCATTTCTACGTAGTGCACTTTTTGGTAAAATGAATCTTTATCTTTATTCTGTACGATTAGAAGGATATCCAATGTATGTAGGTATTATTTTATTTTACTACTTAAAAAAATATATAACTACATGCAACAAAACTGTCCTCTTCTGACCCCTATAACTTTTTTATTTTTCCGCATACAGGGCTATATGAAGGCTAATTTTGTGTGCCGTGATCTTTAGTTTTTATAGGTACCATTTTTTATTTTAATGGGACTTGTTGATCGCTTTTTATATATGAAGTGACCAAAAATACTCTATTTTGAATTTTTTTTTCTTTCTACGTGTATGCCATTAACTGTGAGGTTTAACTAACCTTATATTTTAATACTTCAGAAATTCATGCATGCGGCGGTACCACATAATTATGATTATGTAAAAAAGGGGGTGATTCAAACTTTTATTAGGGAAGGGGTTAATTCACTTTAACTAACCCCTTAAGAACTCAGCCCATTTGGACAATTTTATTTTTACGTTTTCGTTTTTTCCTCCTCGCCTTCAAATAATCATAACTGTTTTGTATTTTCATCCACAGACTAGTATGAGGGATTGTTTTCTGCGCGACCAATTGTCCGTTGTAATGCCATAACTCACTTTACCATAAAATGTATGGCGCAACCAAAAAAATACTATTTGTGTGGGGAAACTAAAGAAAACCGCAATTTTGCTAATTTTGGAAGTTTTTGTTTTCATGCTGTACAATTTACGGTAAAAATTACATGTATTCTTTATTCTTTGGGTCAATATGATTAAAATGATTTCCATGATAACATACTTTTCTATTACTGTTGTGTTGAAAAAAAATCGCAAACTTTTTAACCAAATTAGTACGTCTAACCCCTTAAGGACCCGGGCTTTTTCCGTTTTTTTCATTTTCAATTTTTCCTCCTTAAATTTAAAAAATCATAACTCTTTAAAATTTCCACCTAAAATTCTATATGATGGCTTATTTTTTGCGTCACTAATTCTACTTTGTAATGACATTAGTCATTTTACCCAAAAATCTACAGTAAAACGGGAAAAAAAATCAATGTGCGACAAAATTGATGAAAAAACACTATTTTGTAAGTTTTGGGGGCTTCCGTTTTTACGCAGTACATTTTTCGGCAAAAATGACACCTTATCTTTATTCTGTAGGTCCATATGGTTAAAATGATACCCTACTTGTATAGGTTTGATTTTGTATCACTTCAGAAAAAAATCATGAATACATGCAGTAAAATGTATATGTTCTAAATGGTCATCTTCTGACCCCTATAACTTTTTTTAAGTGTTCAGGGGGCTATGTGGGCTAATTTTTGAGCCGTGGTCTGAAGTTTTTGATCACTTTTTATTCACTTTTTTGTGGTATAAAAAGTGATCAAAAATGCGCTATTTTGGACTTTGGAATTTTTTTGCACGTACGCCATTGAACTTGCGGTTTAAAAAGCAGTATATTTTTATAATTCGGACATTTCTGCACGCGGCGATACCACATATGTTTATTTTTATTTACACTGGTTTTTTTTATTCTTGGAAATGCCGGGTGATTCAAACTTTTATTAGGGGAAGGGATCATTGAAAGGGTTAATGATTTTTTTACACTTTTCTTATGCAATATTATAGCTCCTATAGGGGGGGCTATAACATTGCATTAACTGATCTTTACCACTGATTGATCCATCTCCATAGGAATGGATCAATCAGTGTTTTCGGCGATTGATTGCTCAAGCCTGGATCTAATGCTTGTAGCATTCATTCGGCGATCGGACAGCGCAGGAGAAGGTAAGAAGATCTCCTCCTGTGCTACAGCTGTTCGGGATGCCGCGATTATACCGCGGAGATCCCGAGCAGCTCCCGGAGCTAGACGGGCACTTTTACTTTAGTTTTTAGCCGCGCGGCTCAGCTTTGAGCGCGCGGCTAAAGGGTTAATAGTGCGGCACCGCGATCAGTGCCGTGCGCTATTAGCAGCGGGTCCCGGCTTCACTATGACACCGGGCCCGCCGCGATTTGATGCGGGGTTACCGTGTGACCCCGCGTTATATCGCAGGACTGGGACCCAAGACGTACCCATACGTCCGGGGTCCTTAAGAGGTTAAAGTCCCCCTATTTTGAAGACCTATAACTTCTTTCATTTTTCCGTATGAGCAGCAGTATGAGGGCCCATTTTTTGCGCCGTGATCTTTACTTTTTATTGATAACATATTTGCTTATATAAACTTTTAATACATTTTTTATAAGTTTTATTGGGAATAAAATAAAAAAGCAGCAATTTTGGAATTTTTTTTATGTTAAGGCCGTTCACCGTACGGTGTCATTAACATTATATGTTAATAGTTTGGATATTTACGCACAAGACAATACCAAATATGTATATCATTTATTTATTTTTTTTACACTTTTTGGGGGTGAAATAGGGAAAATGGGACAATTTACGTTTATATTAGCGGAGGGGTTTTTCAATTTTTTTAAACTTTTTTAAAACTTTTATTTTTACACTTTAATAGTCCCCATAGGGGACTATTTATAGCAGTCATTCGGTTGCTAATACCATTCAGTGCTATGCATAGGACATAGCACTGATCAGTGTTATCGGTCATCTTCTGCTCTGGTCTGCTTGATCTCAGACCAGAGCAGAAGACCTGTGGAAGCCAGCAGAGGCAGGTGAGGGGCCCTCGTTCTGCCGTTCTGGATGATCGGATCACCGTAAATGTACGTCTTGGTGCGTTAAGTACCAGCTCACCATGACGTAGATTTACATCCTGCTCTGTAAGAGCAACTCCCACTCTGGTGGACTTGGACTTGACTTACATGGACAACCAAATATATTAATGGGCGAGACTGCCCTTATAATATCAGTGTGTCTCTTTATATATATTACTGGTTTGGACAAACCCTTCCATCATGTTTTCAGGATATCCCTTGTCTTTCATAGGGGACATTTTTATGGTCAGTGTGCCAGGCATCACTACAAATCACAAATGTTTATGGGATATTCTAAAATCTTCACCTGTTGGGGGAACTTGAGGACTGTACTTAGGAAACACTGGTCCAGATAAAAGAAAATATTCAGACTAGACCACAGTACTGGACCTCTGCTTTTACTATGTTTAATCATGCACCATTTTGGACCCACTCTATGTATAAGAAATTAACCAGCATCAACTAGTTTATATATATATTTAATACATTTTAGAAAATGGAAGAAGGGCATCACATTATTATTATTAAGTCAGTCATTGATCGAATCATTGATTGAGTCATTGGTTGAAGAATGTTGATTGATAATTATGTTCCTTATTTTTCCCCAAATGGTTCCACGAGTTCCCCTAGCCAAGTCCAGATAATCTACCCCTTCTTCCTGTTTTTCTAGTCCTGTAGTGTCTCATGCAGTAATTTATTGTTGCTCATTTCTTTGAGGCAGAGAGTTAATGGAAATGGAAGTTGTTTATTCAATGCAAGAGCCGATGCGTGTTCTCAATGAATTCCAATCTGTACCTCCAGGTGTATGAGGTTTAATTATATGGCAGTTGAAGAGGTAGGGGGCAGAGCACTTCATTATCTTTTGGAATTGAGTTATAGGCCTCTGCCTTAAAGGGGAATTCTCATCAACATATAAATAACCCTTATTTTAATCTAATTGTGTCTTCAAATAGTTCACTTTTGTTCCTGCGATTTTGTTGTCTTTGTTGAAGAAACAAATTTCAGTTAGTAGTAGTAAAATTATCAACTGTTAACGATGTAATGGTGGGTATTATTCTACAGTACACATACGAGGTAGAGGCAAACATGTAAACTTCTTATGAATCATTAAGATGCAAATGTGTCCTTTTTATGGGGGCACAATACCTTGGTTGTCTAATGCATATTCTGAAAATTATCCGGTAGCATGTGGAGAGTACATACTATAGAGGCATACTAAGTAGCTGTTATGAGGGGCCTTGAAGAGAATGTGTCCAGATCAGGTTGTCTGGATCCTTTATTTTAGTCCCTACCCAGTTTTTGATGTATATGTGCATCAAGTACACATCAGGTGAAATATCTTTTTATTTTACTGTGCTACAGGAGCTTTAAAGTTAGTGTAGTTCATAATATAGTGTCTGTACCTGTGTTTGATGGCTGGTCGCATGACTCATGTGATCTTTGCCCTGGATGTTCCTTTTTAGCAGCATACAAAATTAGTGTTGTCTCAGGCCTTTCCCAGGTTGCAGTGTGGCCTGAGACAATGCAGGTGTTGAAAGGGAGCTTGTCTGTGCTTCCATGGGTGGGGTGAATGCTGGGTGGGAGGGGTTCATTCTCAACATGGCTGCAGGAAATTTTAGTTTCAAGTGCAGCACTCATGGAAGGGAGTAGTGTGGCCTGACACAATGCAGGTGTTGAAAGGTAGCTCGTCTGTGTGTCCATGGGTGGAGCGACCCCTGGGTTGGCGGGGGGAGAGCCTTCTTAACAGTGCTGCAGGGAATTTTAGTTTCAAGCACAGCACTCATGGAAGGGAGCTTAGCTGTGCTGCAATGGGTGGGGTAGTTGATGTGTGGGAGGGAGATAAGTCACCTCCCAACTAGAAACAATGGATCCTGAGGATTGTAGTTGGAGGGGGGTAGCAATCAGCTGCTTCCACTGGAACCAGGGGAAGTAGCTGATTGCTGCGAAATGGACATAGTTTACTTTGTCTGCTCCCTCCCTGCATTTTCCTTCTGTAACTCCGATGTAAGTACAATAAATAGTGCTGTATTTTAATCTACCTGGAATCTGAGTGCGATTGTATATCATTCTTCGGTTTGCAATTGCTGTTGGACTATTGTCACATTACCAACTGAGCACCGTGTACCAGGACGTAATGCTCGAAATTCTGTGATGACTCTCCCCGTGGTTGATCTGTGAGTTGATTCGTGAGTACAGTTCAGTAGTGCCGACCCCATCATCTGTTTGTTTGACAAATGTAAAACTGGCTCTATTCCCGGGATTTTGGTGTGTAGTGGCATAATGTACTGTATGCAGACCCCTCTAGTCTTTATCCCAGGTACACTAACAGTTTAGTGTTAGATTGAAAGGGTTATCCGTATTTTAAGTAAAATTGCCCCAAAACATATTAACCACTTAAGGACACAGGGCATATGGGTACACCCCCGTTCCCGAGTCCTTAAGGACTCAGGGCGTACCTGTATGCCCAGATCCCGCTAACGGGGTTTAAACCATTCTCATGAGCGGAGAATGGGTTAAACCCCATGGGTCCCGATTGCTACGGGCAGCAAGGACCCACGGCTAATGTCAGGCACCGCCAATCGGGCCTATGAACAGCATTAACCCTCGGTGTCTAAACTAAAAGTAAAACTATCCCTGCAGCTCAGAGGAGCTGACCGGAAATATCGCAACAGAATTGTGATGTCCCGGTCAGCTTACTGGATGATGGGAGGATCCTCACCTGCCTCCTTGTCATCCGATCGACAATCTACTGCACCATGGCTAGAGCAGCTATGGCATAGCATTGAATAGTGTATGCAATCAAAAGATTGCATGGTATAGCCTCCTAAGGGGGCAAAAAAATGTGAATAAGCCCCCCCCCCAATAAAAGTTAAAATCACCCCCCTTTTCCTGTTTTTTAAATAAAATAATGTGTAATAAAAAAAATAATCCTATGTGGTACCGCCATGTGCATAAATGTCCGAACTATTAAAATATAAGGTTAGCTAAACCGCACGGTTGATGGCGTACACGAAAAAAAAAGTCAAAAATTGTGAATTTTTGGTCACTTCATATACCATAAAAATATTAATAAAAAGCGATCAAAAAGATCCATCAAAGCAAAAAGGGTACCGATAAAAACTAAAGACCACGGCGCAAGAAATAAGCCCTCATATCGCCTCATACATGGAAAAAGAAAGAAATGTTATAGGGGTCAGATGATGACAATTTTAAACATACTAATTTTGGTGCATGTAGTTATAATTTTTTTTAAAGTAGTAAAATAAATAAATCCTATATAAATTGGGTATCCCTGTAACCACATGGACCTACAGAGTAAAGATAATGTGGTATTTTTGCGAAAAGTTCCCTGCGTAGAAACAGAACCCTAAAAATTAGCAAAATGTTTTGTTTTTTATTTCATTTCACACCACAAATAATTTTTTTTGTTTCGTCGCAGAATATGTTATAAAATAAGTGATGTCATTACAAAGTGCAATTGGTGACACAAAAAACAAGCCCTTATATGGGTCTGTAGGTGCAAAATTGAACACGTTATGATTCTTAGAAGATGAGGAGGAAAAAAACGAAAGTGCAAAAACAAAAAATGGTTTTGAGTCCTTAAAGTGGTACTCCCCTGGAAACCTTTTTTTTTTTTTTTAAATCAACTGGTGCCAGAAAGTTAAACAGATTTGTAAATCACTTCTATTAAAAAAATGTAATCTTCCAGTACTTTTGCTGCTCTGGACAGTTCCTAAAATGGACAGCAGAGGTCAGCAATGAGCACTTTGGAGAGGACATCACAGGAAATGCATTTCTTTTTTGTATTTCTCTTTAGTATACAGCTCCTAAAAAGTACTGGAAGGATTAAGATTGTTTAATAGAAGTGATTTACAAATCTGTTTAACTTTCTGGCACCAGTTCATTTAAAAAAAAAGTTTTCCATGGGAGTACCCCTTTAAGGTGAAAATGGGTTTAAGGGGTTAAAGCAACAAACTAGATGATACTTCCTCTGGGATACAGCGCTGGGCCCCCGTTCATCCTTAGGTCAGTACTCCGTTCCTGCTTTAGGAGCAGAGGTCACGTTACTGCCAAAGCCAATCAGTGGTCTCCGTGGTCACCCTCTGTACTCGTGGCATCATGGCTCCCATCACGATCATATTGATTATGTGATTTCCATGATTCAACAACTTTTTCCTTTGATGTCACAGTTTCAGAGTTGAGGAGTATAGTAATCTTTTCTCCATAAGAATGCTAGTATGAGATGGTGTTAAACAGGAAAAATGGTTGCACAAGCCCTGCCAAACTCATAGCCGGAGTAAGCAAAAATCTGGCAAATTTATGCTTCTTAGTACGTTTAACGTATCTTGCATACCCTATATAATAAATCCAATCCAATTTCCTCCAATATAGGCAGAGTCAAAGAGGTGCTTGAAACCAAGGTAAGAGTAAAACTTCTACTTTATTCCCACAATGCAACGCGTTTCGCGGAGGTTCCGCTTCATCAGGCAGAAGCGGAACCTCCGCGAAACGCGTTGCATTAGGGAAATAAAGTAGAAGTTTTACTCTCACCTTGCTTTCAAGCGCCTCTTTGACTCTGCCTATATTGGAGGAAATTGGATTGGATCTGTATCTGTGAAAGGTGGAGCGGCTGCTGGAACTCTACTCTGTATGCACTCTTATCCATGGTTGTACTTGGACGCAGTACAACCCCACTTGGTAAGCGCACATTTACATTCTCCGTTACCTGTACACCTTGCGGTATCACACTAGGGAGCGCTTCCTGCTCTGTTTTTTATTCTATATAATAAAGGAAGAGTTCTTTTAAACCTGTAGCACACAATATAACAGTTTCTGTAATACCACTATATAAGACAATATATTTAAATATATTTTTTCATATTTATTAGGCCAAAAAATAATTTATGAATAGTAAAAAAAAGTGTTGAAAATCTGGCAAATCACAAAATACTAATCACATAATGTTGGGGTGTTAATTCCAATGTGAAATGAGACTTATATCCTCATATACTGTAGAGCTATTGTACTGGGATTCCTGATCTTACGTAAAATGCACCAGATCATGCAAAAGATGCAGTTGATGGTAACATATGCATAATTCATGAGATTTGCACCCACAAATGTATGTAGATTACCAATCACACATGGCACTTGTGAAGCAGCTTACCATATTTTTCGCCCTAGAGGACGCACCGGCATATAAGACGCACCCAATTTTAAAGGTGCAAAATCTAGAAAAAAAAAGATTCTGAACCCAACAGTGATCTTCAACCTGTCGACCTCCAGATGTTGCAAAACTACAACTCCCAGCATGCCCGGACAGCCGTTGGTTGTCCGGGCATGCTGGGAGTGGTAGTTTTGCAACATCTGGAGGTCCACAGGTTGAAGACCACTGGTATAGGAGGTAATACTCACGTGTCCCCGCCGCTCCGGACCCGTCACCGCTCGTCACCACTGCCCTGGATGTCGCTCCATCGCTGTCGCCGCGTCCTCGTGGTGTCCCCGACGCTCCGGATGTCTTCTTCCCCGGGATCCACGCTCTCCGTCGCCGTCATCACGTCGCCGCCATCACGTCGCCATCATCATGTCGCTACGAACGCTGCTCCTATTGGATGACGGGACAGCGTGCGCGACGGCGTGATGACGTCGAAGGAGAGCGCCAACCATGCAGGGGATCCCAGCACAGAGCAGACATCGAGGAGGCAGGTAAGGTCCCTCCCGGTGTCCTGTAAGCTGTTCGGGACACCCCGATTTCACCGCGGCGGTCCCGAACAGCTCGACTGAGCAGCCGGGTTAGTGTCACTTTCGCTTCAGACGTGGCGGTCAGCTTTGATCGCCGCGTCTGAAGGGTTAATACAGGGCATCACCGCGATCGGTGATGTCCTGTATTAGCCGCGGGTCCCGGCTAATGGTTGGTGGCCGCAGGGACCGCCGCAATAGGTGTGTATTCGCCGTATAAGACGCACCAACTTATCCCCCCCAGCTTTGGGGAAGAAAAAGTGCGTCTTATATGGAAAAAAATACGGTAGTTTTCCTGTGATTTCTACAAAGTAAAATATGTTAGGGGATTTTTCATCGTGAATCATGCAGCTCCTTTCTCCAGTACACTGTCTGTAATATTTCTCTGTAAAAACAGGCAGAACACCACAATTTTTCAACTACAATCCTTTTAAAAAAATTATTCTGTGTCTTGATACTTATATTACTGTTATATACTTGTTATGATGCCTCCTGGAGTTCTTTTTATTCCCTCTCATAACATCCATTTTATGGGTCCAGTGCTGGTGACAAAAATACGTTTTTATGGCACCATTTCTGATTGGCTGATCGTCACAAAAGAAGAGATATATCTGCTCCCTTTGTATAGGAAGATAAAATGGTTGGGCTGAGCATGTATGACGACCAGCACTGGACACATTAGATGAACGTTCTGAGAGAGAATCAACAGAACACCGGGAGGCACCATAACAAGTGCGTAACAGTAATGTCTCAACACAATATTTACTATGTATTTAGAATGTTTGCATTGCTTGCATGGTTAAACAGATAAATGTTATATTGAGTCATGGGATGCCTAGGGGGTTTCGACAATCTATGTTTGTTGGAAGTGATCCCCAACACTAAGCTGATTACATGATGCCCCATTACGAAGGAAAATGAAATCATGGGGGTCATACTTTTTTCTCTAGAATGTTCCACCCTGATGGGTTTCAAATGTCAAATTTAGTAAGTTAAAAGGGGGTAATCCAGTACTTTAAATTGTATCCTCTACATAGAGGGTGTGGGATAAGCGTCTGATCGCAAGTGGTCTGACCAGTAATACCACCCATGATCTCGAGAACAGGGCCTGGCTTTTTCTGTGCACGGAGCTGGGGGGTTGACATGCGTTTCATGCCTTGTTCATAGGAGCGCTGGGGACACACTAGAGCTCTACTCCAGTATCTCCTGAACTCCCATAGAGAGTGGATCAGTTTTAAAGTACTGGAGTATGTCTTTTAAATCTATTACTTCTACTTCTGATATGTTTCTACAACATGTCAAAAAGTGAAGGGGCTGCAACATATTTCACTATAAAAGTATGCGGTGGAATTGAGTGCCCATTTCCGAAAGGAAGCCCTAGTGAAACTCCAATGATGGACAGTCTATGTATAATAACTGCCCTCATATGGACTGTTACATCATTAAGGCTTCCCCAGAGATACTGACAGTCATAATTGGTGTTGGGTGGCTGTCAGCAGTGCCACTGCTCTGGAGGTCACTTAAAGGGGTACTTCGCCCCTAGAAATCGTAACCCCTACCAAAATGATAAGGGAATAAGATGACTGATCATGGGGATCCCGCCGCTGGGGATCCCCGTGATCTCCCTGCTGAACCCGACATTTGTTTAGAGCTTTGGGTGTAGTTCCGGAGTGCCGGAGGCTTGTGATGTCACGCCCGTGCCTGCTCGTGATGTCATGGCCATGCCCCTTCAGTGCAAGTCTTTAGGAGGAGCGTGACGGCTGTCACGACCCCTCCCATAGACTTGCATTGAGGAAGCATAGCCGTGACGTCACGAGCGGGGCATGATCGTGATGTCATGAGCCTCCGCCCTGCATCACCAGTCATCCGGTGCATTGCCGTAGAATGAGATTTGCCATAGAATGAGATGGTCCGCCTCCATCACATCCTATTGGCTCACTCTTGTCACGTGACATATTTAAACGTCACGCATCGATGCGCACAGCAGTGTCAGTTTGGCTATCATAGGGAGAGGATCTCCTCTCCCTGTGATAGCTGAAGCTGCATGGAGCTCTCATGGCCTGTGTGGCCCGACAGAAGTTCACACATGTACGCAGCTCATACGGCTGGCTCATATACATTTACTGTTGATCCACAGCGCTATCGGTGTCATCAGTGTGCGTCCCCGCGAGCGCCCCACGCCCGCAGCTGTACTCCCCATCCCGTTAACGCTCAGGGAGCGGGGAACAGAAAGTAGAGCATCGGGCGCAGGTTAAGTTATTCGTGTAGTGCTGCGCATGCGCAGTACTACTTTACCTGCGCCCGATGCTCTACTTTCTGTTCCCCGCTCCCTGAGCGTTAACGGGACGGGGAGTACAGCCGCGGGCGTGGGGCGCTCGCGGGGACGCACACTGATGACAGCGGCATCGGGCATAGGAATCCCCATAGCGCTGTGGATCGCTCCCTGAGCATTAACAGGGGACGGGGAGTAGAGCTGCGGGGGACGGGGAGTAGAGCTGCTGGGGACGGGGAGTACAGCTGCGGGGGACGGGGAGTACAGCTACGGACGTGGGGTGCTCGCGGGGATGCACACTGATGACAGCGCCATCGGGCATAGGGATCCCGATAGCGCTGTGGATCAACAGTACATGTAATAATAGAGTAAATGTATATGAGCCAGCCGTATAAGCTGCGTACATGTGTGAACTTCTGTCGGCCCACAGAGGCCATGAGAGCTCCGTGCAGCTTCAGCTATCACAGGGAGAGGAGATTCTCTCCCTGTGATAGCCAAACTGACACTGCTGTGCGCATCGATGCGTGACGTTTAAATATGTCACGTGACAAGAGTGAGCCAATAGGATGTGATGGAGGCGGACCATCTCACTCTATGGCAAATCTCATTCCACGGCAATGCACCGTCACATAGTGAAATTCGCTCCATGCACCGGATGTCTGGGGTGCCACAACCGAGATCGCGGGATAGGAGATAAGATGTCTAAGGGCGGAGTACCCCTTTAAGAGTAGATGAGGAATCAGGTCCCCAGAAATCTCCAATTTAAGTGTCTGTAAATGGACAGTGACTCCTTGAGGTATTTGTAAAATGGATACCTGTGATAGATGCCATATAGTGACATCTGGAAGACATAGGCTAATATGTTGAGCAGACAGTTTTTTTTTTTTTTTTTTTTTAAGTACTCCAAGATATGGAGTAGCACAGTCTACTACGCTGATCAATAAATTTTTACAGTATTCTAATATATATACTTGCTTGATGAAGGCAAAATGGACCCTCTCTCATCCTCCATCTGGCTATATACTCCCATAGATGAGTTTTAGCAGTTTTTTCTATGTACACGATACGTAAGAACAAAACATGATGTAAATAGAGCTTTCCTTTAGTATGGTTACCCTTAGGTTTTCCATCAATATTACCTGAGATGTTTAAGTATCATTTAAGGATTATATAACAGGAATTGCAAGACTTGTGTTTATTCTTAAATAAGCTGTCAGGGAGCTCATAATATAATAAGTGACAATCTTTATTATGTGAAAACATTTGCTCAGCTGTTTATGAAAAAGCTACATAAAGAAGTTTAAGTAAATTTGAAGTTTAAGGCAATCTCATATAGCCATTAACTGTTCTCTGCCTTCTAATGGTATCCCGCGGATCAGATAAATGATTCTCTCAATTGCGCTTGAATTAGGATGAAAGAATAGAGGGGTAAGCAAATGGATTTCATTAGATGCAGGTAATGGAACAGCACTCGTATCCAGCACGCAGCATAGAGAGCTGGGGTGATGTACGTGTAATGAGATCCAATTCAGCTCTGTGCATGCTTAAGACAATGCTGTGTATAAAGGCTTAATAATCTATAAACTTGAAATCTGCGGAAGAAGAAACCTCACATTGCTATGCATGATGTAATCCCATGCCACGCGTAAAAGGACAGATGCAACACGCTCTCACTATATTTACTGAAGAATTAAATAAATACACAATACAAAATCCTTAGCAATCATCAAATATTAGCAGGGACATTCTTTAAAATATATGGCTTAAAAAAACAAAAAACGATATCCACACTCACCGCTGGATTCATGACTCAATGCTCCAAGATAGAGATGCTGGTGGATCTCGGTGGTAGGTGATGCGTAGCGCTCAGAGCCTCTGCCTCTGAGAGCTATGTATCACCTACCACCGAGATCCACCGGCATCTCTATCTAGGAGCGTTGAGTCGTGAATCCAGCGGTGAGTGCGGATTTGGTTATTTGTTTTTTGAAACCATATATCTGATGCATTTACCCTTTTATTTGTCCAAGCACCACCGGAGACTCTATTGGTTTTGATCTCCGTCGCCCCATTGCTATCCTATTCCTGCACTAATTCTGGTATTAACCCCCGCATTGCCTTTTGCTAGGAGTGCCACCGTTTGACCGCTGTTGACACATGTACAGACTTTAAAATGTTGAATTAAATGGGTAAAATGTACATTGTCAGGGTTGGATTATAGTAAGGGTTTTTGCCCAGAAGCAGCCATCATTTGTGGCCCTCACCTTCATTATAGTATGTGGGGGTCATGCAAACCTTAAAGGGGTACTCCGTCCCGTGACATCTTATCCCCTATCCAAAGGACCAGAGGCGGGACCTCCACAATTTACCTCAAGCACCAGGCGTTTGTTTAGATGACTATTCAGTTAAATGTTTGACAAAAATTACAACTGAGTGTTGAAGATAGACATCATTGTGGTGACTTTTATTTGAAAATGGTGTTTCTTTGTGAGGAGATATCCCAAAACGGATGTCAGATTAGTTTCGTTCAGTACATGGAACTTCTTAAAAAAAAGTGCACAGGGATGTTATTGCAACCCCTTCTCTGAGAGGAAAGAGATCCCCTTATTCTTCCCTTCCCCCCAGGCCAAAAAGCATCTGCAAGGGTCAAGGATCTATGTCTACCTTCACTAGACCTTGGAAAGGACCAACATTGCTCTTGGCTACCTCCCTGGTGCCAAACAAAGTTCAGCCAAAAAAATTAACATAATGGCATCCCTGTCAAAGCAGGGACCATGGAGGTGAGGAACCTGATGGCCACAGACCCCCTTGACCTCCACAAGAGACACCCAAAAGGCCACTGCACCCTGAAAAAATAAACCAATCACAGAAGAAGTAAAGACATACACAAACCACGTGTGGTATTTACATTCTTTTCTCCATTGAAAGGAAGCATTTTCAAGGATCTTGCTATGACTGATCGACGTTCCTTGCTATAAAAGTCTATTATTGGACCATGACAAGGGATTATCCACCGAACACTTGGTTTACTTTTTTGAGTTCAGAAAACTCTCTAATACAATTTCCATTTTAATACAACACATACTTTTAAGTCAAGAATACATTTTCAATTCTAGTGACTCACAGACAGAAAATACTTGTTACGCCTAGCGCTCCGGGTCCCCGCTCCTCCCCGGAGCGCTCACGGCGTCTTTCTCCCTGCAGCTCCCCGGTCAGTCCCGCTGACCGGGAGCGCTGCACTGTCATGGCCGTTGGGGATGCGATTCGCACAGCGGGACGCGCCCGCTCGCGAATCGCATCCCAGGTCACTTACCCGTTCCCGTCCCCTGCTGTCATGTGCTGGCGCGCGCGGCTCCGCTCTCTAGGGCGCGCGCGCGCCAGCTTCCTGAGACTTAAAGGGCCAGTGCACCAATGATTGGTGCCTGGCCCAATTAGCTTAATTGGCTTCCACCTGGTCCCTGACTATATCTAACCTCCTCCCATGCACTCCCTTGCCGGATCTTGTTGCCCTTGTGCCTAGTGAAAGCGTTTTGTGTGTCTAAAGCCTGTGTACCAGAACTTCTGCTATCCTCCCTGACTATGAACCTTGCCGCCTGCCCCCGACCTTCTGCTACGTCCGACCTTGCTTCTGTCTACTCCCTTGTACCTCGCCTATCATCAGCAGTCAGAGAGGTGAGCCGTTGCTAGTGGATACGACCTGGTCACTACCGCCGCAGCAAGACCATCCCGCTTTGCGGCGGGCTCTGGTGAAAACCAGTAGTGACTTAGAACCGGTCCACTAGCGCGGTCCTCGCCAATCCCTCTCTGGCACAGAGGATCCACTACCTGCCAGCCGGCATCGTGACAGTAGATCCGGCCATGGATCCCGCTGAGGTCCCTCTGCCTTATATCTCTGATATCACCACGGTGGTCGCCCAGCAATCCCGACAGATCGCCCATCTAACCCACCAGCTGTCGGAAATGTCCACCATTGTGCACCAACTTCAGTCGCAACTTCAGCAGCAATCATCTCCTCCGCCAGCTCCTGCACCCCTTCCGCAGCGAGTGGCCACTCCTAGCCTCCGCCTGTCCTTGCCGGACAAATTTAATGGGGACTCTAAGTTTTGCCGTGGCTTCCTTTCGCAATGTTCCCTGCACATGGAGATGATGTCGGACCAGTTTCCTACTGAAAGGTCTAAGGTGGCTTTCGTAGTCAGCCTTCTGTCTGGAAAAGCCCTGTCATGGGCCACACCGCTCTGGGACCGCAATGACCCCGTCACTGCCTCTGTACACTCCTTCTTCTCGGAAATTCGAAGTGTCTTTGAGGAACCTGCCCGAGCCTCTTCTGCTGAAACTGCCCTGCTGAACCTGGTCCAGGGTAATTCTTCCGTTGGCGAGTACGCCATACAATTCCGTACTCTTGCTTCTGAACTATCCTGGAATAATGAGGCCCTCTGCGCGACCTTTAAAAAAGGCCTATCCAGCAACATTAAAGATGTTCTGGCCGCACGAGAAACTCCTGCTAACCTGCATGAACTCATTCATCTAGCCACTCGCATTGACATGCATTTTTCTGAGAGACATCAAGAGCTCCGCCAGGAAAAAGACTTAGATCTCTGGACACCTCTCCCACAGTCTCCACTGCAATCTGCGCCTAGGCCTCCCGCCGAGGAAGCCATGCAAGTGGATCGGTCTCGCCTGACCCTGGAAGAGAGGAATCGCCGTAAGGAAGAGAATCTTTGTCTGTACTGTGCCAGTACCGAACATTTTTTGGTGGATTGCCCTATCCGTCCTCCACGTCTGGGAAACGCACGCTCGCACCCAGCTCTCGTGGGTGTGGCGTCTCTTGATGCTAAGTCGGCTTCTCCACGTCTCACGGTGCCTGTACGGATTTCTACTTCAGCCAGCTCTTCCCTCTCAGCCGTGGCCTGCCTGGACTCTGGTGCTTCTGGGAATTTTATTCGGGAGTCCTTGGTGAATAAATTCCGCATTCCGGTGACCCGTCTTGTCAAGCCACTCCACATTTCCGCGGTCAACGGAGCCAGGTTGGATTGCACCGTGCGTTACCGCACGGAGCCCCTCCTAATGTGCATCGGACCTCATCACGAGAAAATTGAATTTTTTGTCCTTCCCAATTGCACTTCCGAAGTTCTCCTTGGACTACCCTGGCTTCTACACCATTCCCCAACCCTGGACTGGTCCACTGGGGAGATCAAGAGTTGGGGTCCCTCTTGTTCCAAGGACTGCCTTAAACCAGTTCCCAGTACTCCCTGCCGTGACCCTGTGGTTCCTCCTGTATCCGGTCCCCCTAAGGTCGTTAGGGACTCTGCCTGCCACAGAAAATGCCTCTTCCCCCCTCCCAGTCCCTTCAGGCAAGCCTCTGTGTCCCCTCATGGCTCCCGTCCTTGTGTCTCCCTGCCCCGTGCCAAGCTTCACCCTCTGCCCTCCCTCCCCATTCCTACTCCTGCTGTACTGCCTGCCATTGAGGAAACCATCCATTCCTTCCCGGTGTCCTCATCCCAGGGGAGGCAGTCACCGGACAAAAAAAAGGGGAGACCTAAGGGGGGGGGTACTGTTACGCCTAGCGCTCCGGGTCCCCGCTCCTCCCCGGAGCGCTCACGGCGTCTTTCTCCCTGCAGCTCCCCGGTCAGTCCCGCTGACCGGGAGCGCTGCACTGTCATGGCCGTTGGGGATGCGATTCGCACAGCGGGACGCGCCCGCTCGCGAATCGCATCCCAGGTCACTTACCCGTTCCCGTCCCCTGCTGTCATGTGCTGGCGCGCGCGGCTCCGCTCTCTAGGGCGCGCGCGCGCCAGCTCCCTGAGACTTAAAGGGCCAGTGCACCAATGATTGGTGCCTGGCCCAATTAGCTTAATTGGCTTCCACCTGGTCCCTGACTATATCTAACCTCCTCCCATGCACTCCCTTGCCGGATCTTGTTGCCCTTGTGCCTAGTGAAAGCGTTTTGTGTGTCTAAAGCCTGTGTACCAGAACTTCTGCTATCCTCCCTGACTACGAACCTTGCCGCCTGCCCCCGACCTTCTGCTACGTCCGACCTTGCTTCTGTCTACTCCCTTGTACCTCGCCTATCATCAGCAGTCAGAGAGGTGAGCCGTTGCTAGTGGATACGACCTGGTCACTACCGCCGCAGCAAGACCATCCCGCTTTGCGGCGGGCTCTGGTGAAAACCAGTAGTGACTTAGAACCGGTCCACTAGCGCGGTCCTCGCCAATCCCTCTCTGGCACAGAGGATCCACTACCTGCCAGCCGGCATCGTGACAATACTGCTTCTTCATTTTCAGTGTAGAACAATGTCCCAATGGAATAATGTATATTCACACATAATTAAATGCAGTGGTTGTGAGATACTTTATATTCTTCTTAGCTTAAACAGTTGCATGACAAGTGCTGATCATGTTATCATTAAAAGGAGTGGACAGTAACTGTTAAATTCTCCCCAAATCATTACTCTTTGTAGGAGCTCTCCATTCTATCTAACGGGTGGATGGTCCTAAGGAAACTACCTTCAGTTACATTACTATTTTCAAAATGTTATATTACACATGCCATGTTTCTATTTGTTATTGAAATATAATAATCTCCAATTTTCCATTTGCTATTGAAATCAGGTCTTCCTTAAATGGGTTGTCGATATTTTTGTTACTAGAGACCCCACTGCTAGAGTTCAACTTGCCCTTAGTTCTATTGGAGAGACAATTGCTATCACCATAATAATGCAGCCAATCTGCAGGCATTACGATATAGAGTGGGAGGAGCTGAGAAGATATTTATAGTTTTTTTGGAAAAGTTCCCGGACAACTTATTATTTATTTATATAAATCTCTGCTTACTCTGGGCTGAGTATTCAAATGGGAGGATCTACACTATGCTTTATGTAAAAAGAAAAGAAAAAAAAGGACTAAAGAAGGCGCCTTGTGTATTACCGTATGATTCCTGATACCTCAGATAACAAGGTTTTTGGTAGATGTCTGTGTAAATTAGCTGCTCCCCTGGAGCGCAGATATTTTGTGCATATCACTCACCGATCTTAGGGGTAGCAAGAAACGGGATGCTGACAAGCCAGGGTCACCAGGAAGAGGTGCATCCAACCCAGAAGTAGATAGACAAGTGGTAGCAGATATATCTGGTAAATGGTATTGCACAATAAAATTTAATGTATTGAAAAAGAGGTTTTATATTTAAAAAATTGGTAAACTGACCAGTGACAGATTATCTGACAAATAACTGGTAAAAAAAAAAAAGCAACCTAATAAATCTAATGAGACTGACAAAGAGCCTACACATGACTACAAAATTGAACTCTACAAGGAATCATGAACTGTTTCCATACAGAAAAGAATCCGTCCCTCCTCTTAATTTTAGAACCTTTGCGGCTTCATGTTTTAATTCCCCAAATCAGGAACACAAACATAATCTGATTGTTTCAAATTGTATACCAACTTGACTTAACCAGACATCCACCAATGATTATATCCATGTCTAAATGTAATACATGTCCGCCCAATGGTTTAGTTGTCCATACGGCTCTTGTTTGTGCACCAACTCTATCTGTATTTTCAGATTTTTCCATAACAACCATTCCACCCAAACCCCTGAAAGACCTTCTGGAGTTAGTGAGTCTCTTACCTGACACAAGACCAGTTTTACCATTAGGTCACTTTTCCAGAAACACCTCTACAAACTCTATAGCAGGTGATTCACTGCTTACCCTACATGAGAGCCCGTCAGCTCTACACCCACACAAAGACTACTGTCTGAAGTTACCGTTTATACTCGAGTATAAGCCGACCCGAATATAAGCTGAGGCCCCTAATTTCACCCCAAAATCCCAGGAAAAGTTATTGACTCGAGTATAAGCCTAGGGTGGGAAATACATCATCCCCCCTGTCATCATCCAGACCCTCATCATCATCACCCTGTCATCATCCCCTTGTCATCATCCCACACCCCCCCTTCATCATCCCCTTGTCATCATCCCCTTGTCATCATCCCACACCCTCCCTTCATCATGCCCTTGTCATCATCCCCTTGTCATCATCCCCACCCCCCTTCATCATCCCCTTGTCATCATCCCCACCCCCCTTCATCATCCCCTTGTCATCATCCCCACTCCCCTTCATCATCCCCTTGTCATCATCCCCACCCCCCTTCATCATCCCCTTGTCATCATCCTCTTGTGAACTATCCGCCCTCAGTGGTCTTCAACCTGCGGATCTCCAGAGGTTTCAAAACTACAACTCCCAGCAAGCCCGGGCAGCCATCGGCTGTCCGGGCTTGCTGGGAGTTGTAGTTTTGAAACCTCTGGAGGTCCGCAGGTTGAAGACCACTGCGGCCTTCAACATCATCCAGCCCCCTCTCACCCCCTTTAGTTCTGT
The DNA here is from genome assembly GCF_029499605.1 of Hyla sarda. Lineage (NCBI taxonomy): Eukaryota > Metazoa > Chordata > Amphibia > Anura > Hylidae > Hyla > Hyla sarda. The sequence continues at coordinate 189,156,187 of NC_079196.1, read as the reverse complement.
ACAGTACTCGCCTCCGCTCGGCGCTGGTCCGGTGCTGCAGGACTGTCCGGTGGGAAAGTCGTCCGGTGGGATAGTGGTTCCGGGCTGCTATCTTCACCGGGGGCGCCTCTTCTCCGCGCTTCGGGCCCAGAATAGAGGCGTTGCCTTGACGATGACGCAGAAGGACGTTGGTAATGAACGTACCTCTGCGTCATAGTCAAGGCAACGTGACTATTCTGGGGCCGGGCCCGAAGCGCGGAGAAGAGGCCTCCCCGGTGAAGATAGCAGCCCGGAACCACTATCCCACCGGACGACCTCCTCACCGGACAGTCCTGCAGCACCGGACCAGCGCCGAGCGGAGGCGAGTACTGTACAGAACTAAAGGGGGTGAGAGGGGGCTGGATGATGTCGAAGGCCGCAGTGGTCTTCAACCTGCGGACCTCCAGAGGTTTCAAAACTATAACTCCTTGCTGGGAGTTGTAGTTTTGGAACCTCTGGAGGTCCGCAGGTTGAAGACCACTGCGGGTGGAGAGTTCATTCGAGTATAAGCTGAGGGGGGTGTTTTCAGCACGAAAAATCGTGCTGAAAAACTCGGCTTATACTCGAGTATATACGGTACACTAAAAAGAGGTTGTAGAGGAGGGAGAGCAAAATTCCAATTGAGACCATCAAAGACCATGATTGCTGCTTTTTTCCAATAATCCTCCAAAAGAGTTAAAATGCCAGTTCAAAGTTTTAGGCCCGCACAATCTTCATCACCAGCATGGGGAGAAACAGGCCACACTGGGCAGTACAGTTGCTGAGGCGACTGTACCACGCTTAGCAAAGTTCTGTGCATGTTTCATTTTTTGTGTCCCCACCATGGAGATGAAAAAAAAAATGGCTGCATCCTGAAGGTACAAAATAGCCTTAAAAAGTGCTAAAAAAAAAAAGTGCTAACCATTCTTGCACAGTGCTCAAAAGATCCTTCATTTAATGTAATCCTTGATTTTTAAATCCTTATTTTATTTCTATATTTATAAAGAGGATTCACTGACTGAATAAACCCTAAAGAAGCCCAGTGATCCATCAATGTCTTGATTTCTCTCAGGTATAATGTCTCCTGCAAGAAAAAGGAATGTGCCATATATTGTATCTGGGCATATGTTCTGGACCAGCAGAGGTTATACCCCACTGTAAGCCCCCAAGAAACCTATGTTGCAGAACCGGCATAGAAAAAGTCATTTCTACGACTTAATTCATTTCTCTGGACACGACGTTGCATGTGTGTCTTCACATTAATGTCCCATTAGCTCCTGTCTACGATTAAAGTGCAACCAATATCCTGACAGCCAGCTCACCGCCATCCTTTGGAGCGCCACTCTCGGCCCATTAGAAGGTGGATAATTGATTCATTTACTTTGCCCAGATACATTTTTAATTAGTGATACACTGACCTGTGTATACTAAATATTTGGCTTTGCTAATTCCAGTATCATTAGTGGAGCGCACATATACAGGCTTCCAGTATTGGTCTACAGGATTGTCTATTTTCTAGACCTGTTTAATGAGCCATAAAATGAAATGAAGATGACTTGTTTCTAAAACAATCAACTTGCCTCTTAAGTAATGTTAAGGAAAGCCAGGAACGACAATAAATTCTATCACCTTGACAACAGTTCCGGCTATTGATTTTTCTAATCACAATCGATTTTGGGGAGAAAAATAAAGAGACGATCTACATAGTTTTTGCTCCAAGTTTTTTCACAGTAATTAAAATGTTTTAATATAGTCACATAGGACATAGTTGTCCACCTTTAATTAAACACTGCAGTGATTCTGAACATATGACTTACACATATGGTAAGTCTTCTTTGTGGCCCCCGCTCTGTTCTCCCTGTATGCAGCTGGACGCCTTATCATTCATAGGGCACTGTGCCTCCTCCACTGGGCCAGCCATGTATAGATGAAAAGCCGTCCGGCTGCATACAGGGACCAAGTGGGAATGGAACTCTGAGATGCAAAACTCACAGTATTAGTGAGGGATATGTTCAGAATCACTGCAATGTTAATGGGCTATTCTGCCCCTAGCCCCTACTCCGCCCCTAGAAATCCCCAGTAAGGGATATGTTCATAATCACTGCAATGTTAATGGGGTACTCCGCCCCTAGACATCTTATCCCCTATTCAAAGGATACGGGATAAGATGTCTGATAGTGGGGGTCCTGCGCTGGGAACCCCCTTGATCTCTCCTGCAGCACCCCCTGTCATCTGGTGCACGGAGCGAGCTTCCTGATGACTGGCAATGCAGGGGCCAGGGGATTGTGATGTCATGGCCTACCCCCTTAATGCAAGTTTATGGGAGGGGACGTGGCGGCAGTCAGGCACGGTGTGAAGCTTGCTCCATGCATAAGATGACAGGGGGTGCTGCAGGAGAGATTGCGGGGGGGTTCCAAGCTGCAGGACCCCAGCGATCAGTCATCTTATGGAGAGGGAATAAAATGTCTAGGGGCGGTGTACCCCTTTAACCCCTTAAGGACCCAGCCCAAATATACCTTAAGAACATCTGACCACTGTCACTTCAAGCATTAATAACTCTGGAATGCTTTTACCTTTCATTCTGATTCCGAGATTGTTTTTTCGTGACATATTCTACTTTATGTTAGTGGTAAAACTTTGTCGATACTTGCATAATTTCTTGGTGAAAAATTCCAAAATTTGATGAAAAAATTGAAAATTTTGCATTTTTTTTTTAACTTTGAAGCTCTCTGCTTATAAGGAAAATGGATATTCAAAATAAATTATACATTGTCTCACATATACAGTATGTCTACTTTATGTTTGCATCATAAAGTTGACGTGTTTTTACTTTTGGAAGACATCAGAGGGCTTCAAAGTTCAGCAGCAATCAAAATCGGAATTTTTCAGGGACCAGTTCCGTTTTGAAGTGGATTTGAAGGGCCTTCATATTAGAAATACCCCACAAATGACCCCTTTATAAGAACTAAACCCCTCAAAGTATTCAAAATGACATTCAGTAAGTGTGTTAACTCTTTAGGTGTTTCACAGGAATAGCAGCAAAGTGAAGGAGAAAATTCAAAATCTTCATTTTTTACACTGGCAAGTTCTTGTAGACCCAGTTTTTGAATTTTTACAAGTGGTAATAGGAGAAAAAGCCCCCAAAATTTGTAACCCAAATTCTCTCGAGTAAGGAAATACCTCATATGTGTATGTCAAGTGTTCGGCGGGCGCAGTAGAGGGCACAGAAGGGAAGGAGCGACAATGGGATTTTGGAGAGTGAATTTTTCTGAAATGGTTTTTGGGGGGCATGCCACATTTAGAAAGCCCCTATGGTGCCAGAACAGCAGGAAACACCACATGGCATACCATTTTGGAAACTGCACCCCTCAAGGCACATAACAAGGGGTCCAGTTAGCCTTAACACCCCCCAGGTGTTTGACAACTTTTCGTTAAAATCGGATGTGTAAATGGAAAAAACATTTTTCACACTAAAGTGCAGTTTTTCCCCCAAATTTACCATTTTTACAAAGGGTAATGGGAGAAAATGCCCCCCCCCCCCAAATTTGTAACCCCATCTCTTCTGAGTATGGAAATACCCCATGTTAGGATGTAAAATGCTTTGCGGGCGAACTACAATGCTCAGAAAAGAAGGAGTTACAATTGGCTTTTTGAAAGCAACTTTTGCTAAAATGTTTTTTTGGGGGCATGTCGCATTTAGGAAGCTCCTGTGGTGCCAGAACAGCAGAAAATACCCACATGGCATACTATTTTGGAAACTACACCCCTCAAGGAACGTAACAAGGGGTCCGCTGAACCTTAACACCCCACAGGTGTTTGACGACTTTTCGTTAAAGTTAGATGTGTAAATGAAAAAAGTTATTTTTTTACTGAAATGCAGTTTTTCCCCTAAATTTTACATTTTTACAAGGGGTAATAGGAGAAAATGACCCCCAAAATGTGTAACCCCATTTCTTCTGAGTATGGAAATACCCCATGTTAGGACGTAAAATGCTCTGCTGGCGAACTACAATGCTCAGAAGAGGAGGAGCGCCATTGAGCTTTTGGAAAGAGAATTCGTTTGGAATGGTAGTCAGAGGCCATGTGCGTTTACAAAGCCCCGTGGTGCCAGAACAGTGGACCCCCCCCACATGTGACCCCATTTTAGAAACTACACCCCTCACAGAATTTAATAAGGGGTGCAGTGAGAATTTACACCCCACTGATCTTTGGAACAGTGGGCTGTGCAAATGAAAAATTTAATTTTTCATTTTTACGGACCACTGTTCCAAAAATCTGTCAGACACCTGTGGGGCGTAAATTCTCAATGTACCCCTTATTACATTACGTGAGGGGTGTAGTTTCCAAAATGGGGTCACATGTGTCGGGGGTCCATTGTTCTGGCACTATGGGGGCTTTGTAAATTCATGTGGCCTTCAATTCCGGATACATTTTCTCTACAAAATCCCAATGTCGCTCCTTCTCTTCTGAGCAATGTAGTGCGCCCGCCGAGCACTTTATATCCACATATGGGGTATGTTCTTACTCAGAAGAGATCGGGTTACAAATTTGGGGGGCTTTTTTTCTATTTTCCCTTGTGAAAAATTTAGGGTAACACCAGCATTTTAGTGAAAAAATAAATTTTTTTTCATTTTCCCATCCAACTTTAATGAAAATTCGTCAAACACCTGTGGGGTGTTCAGGCTCGCTATACCCCTTGTCACGTTCCGTGAGGGGTGTAGTTTCCAAAATGGGGTCACATGTGGGTATTTATTTTTTTCGCGTTCATGTCAGAACCGCTGTAAAATCAGCCACCCCTGTGCAAATCACCAATTTAGGCCTCAAATGTACATGGTGCGCTCTCATTCCTGAGCCTTGTTGTGCGTCCGCAGAGCATTTTACACCCATATCTGGGGTATTTCCGTACTAAGGAGAAATTGCGTTACAAATTTTGGGGGTCTTTTTTTCCTTTTACCGCTTGTGGAAATAAAAAGTATGGGGCAACACCAGCTTGTCAGTGTAAATTTTTTAATTTTTTTACACTAACAGGCTGGTGTAGCCCCCAACTTTTCCTTTTCACAAGCGGTAAAAGGAAAAAAAGACCCCCAAAATTTGTAGTGCAATTTCTTCTGAGTACGGCGATCCCCCATATGTGTCCCTAAACTGTTTCCTTGAAATACGACGCTCCGAAGTGAGAGAGCGCCATGTGCATTTGAGGACTAAATTAGGGATTGTATATGGGTGGACATAGGGGTATTCTACACCAGTGATTCGCAAACAGGGTGCCTCCAGCTGTTGCTAAACTCCCAGCATGCCTGGACAGTCAGTGGCTGTCCAGAAATGCTGGGAGTTGTTGTTTTGCAACAGCTGGAGGCTCCGTTTTGGAAACCCTGCTGTACAAGACGTTTAAAATTTTTATTGGGGGGGACAGTGTAAGGGAGTGTTTACGTAGTGTTTTACCCTTTATTATGTGTTAGTGTAGTGTAGTGTTTTTAGGGTACATTCGCACTGGCGTGTTACGGTGAATTTCCCGCTAGGAGTTTGCGATGCGGCAAAAAATTTGCCGCAGCCCAACTTGAAGCAGGAAATTTACTGTAAACCTGTCTGTGTGAATGTACCCTGTACATTCACATGGAGGGGGTGGCAAACCTCCAGCTGTTTCAAAACTACATCTTCCAGCATGTACTGACACACCGTGCATGCTGGGAGTTGTACTTTTGCAACAGCTGGAGGCACACTGGTTGGAAAACCTTCAGTTAGGTTCTGTTACCTAACTCAGTATTTTCCAACCAGTGTGCCTCCAGCTGTTGCAAAACTACAACTCCCAGCATGTACTAATCACCGAAGGGCATGCTGGGAGATGTAGTTATGCAACAGCTGGAGGTACACAACTACAACTCCCAGCATGCCGAGACAGCTGTTTTCTTTCTGGGCATGCTGAGATTTGCAGTTTTGCAACATCTGGAGAGCTACAGTTTTTAGACCAGTGCACAGTGATCTCCAAACTGTGGACCTCCAGATGTTGCAAAACTATAACTCCCAGCATGCCCAGACAACAAACAGCTATGTGGGCATGCTAGGAGTTGTAGTTTTGCAACATCTGGAGGGATATAGTTTAGAGACCACTGTATAGTGGTCTCAAACTGCAGCCCTCCAGCTGTTGCAAAACTACATATTCCAGCATGCCCAAACAGCTGTCTGGGCATGCTGGGAGTTGTAGTTTTGCAACATCTGGAGGGCTACAGTTTAGAGACCACAGTCTCAGACTGTAGCCCTCGAGATCAACTTACCGGCTTCCGTAGGATCCCGGGAGCTGTCCTCTTCTGACGCATGTCACGCCGCCCGCCGATCAACATCACCGCAGCCTCCGGATCGGTAAGTGGACGTCGGCGCCCGGTCCCCTTCGGTTCCCCGTTCTGCCCCGCCTATTGTGGGTGGGCAGGACAGGGAAAATTAAATTTAACCCCCCCCCCCCCGCCCCCGGTCTGCTATTGGTCGTCGCCTCTGACGATCAATAGCAGATCAATAGCAGGGATAGGAGGGGTGGCACCCTTGCCACCTCAATCCTATGCCTACAGGGGGATCGTGGGTGTCTTAGACAACCGCGATTCCCCTTATATTCCAGGACACCGGGTCACCATAGACCCATATGACTCGAAATCGGTGCAAATCACAAGTGTGAATTCACTTGCGATTTGCGCCGATTGCCGACGGGGGGGTCTGATGACCCTCCTGGGCATTTGCGCGGGGTGCCTGCTGATTGATATCAGCAGTCACTCTGGCCCGGTCCCCGCCCGGCGCGCGGCAGGGACCGAAATTCCCACGGGCGTATGAATATGCCCTGGGTCCTTAAGTACCAGGACGTCAAGGCATATCCATACACCCTAGGTCCTTAAGTGGTTAAGGATGCACACACTCAGAATGATGTCATCCTATGCACGTGTGAGGTGCATGCAGTCCCATATGTACCAAGTTGTGATGCCCTGTGTGTTCTGATGCAATACTATTATACCCAGCAGTAACTTTTACTACAGTAGCTCTTCTGTGGGATCCGACCTGTAAGGCTAGCCTTCACTCCCCTCAATGAGCCTTGGGTGCCCAAGACCCTGTCACTGGTTTACCAGTTGTCCTTCCCAATTTTGGAACAAGCCAACCACTTCACACCAGGGAAACCCCACAGGACCTACTGTTTTGGCGACGCTGTGACCCAATCACCCAGCACATACAATTTGGCCCCTGATAAAGTCACTTAAATCCATACACTTGCTAATTTTTCCTTCTTTGAATACATCAATGTCAAGAACTGACTGATCATGTGCTGCCTAACCTGGGTCCCAGGGGCCAGATCCCCCGCGATCAGACATCTTATCCTTTGGATAGGGGATAAGATATTTAGGGGCAGAGTACCCCTTTAAGGACCAATGACGAAATCCTCGGAAGTGCAATCAATCTCAGAAGGCTCCTGTTTAATGTCTTGAGGTCTTGTATCTCATCACATAGAGCTACCCTTTAATTACCGAAAGTCTAATGCGGCCACAAGGTCATTTATACATGTGCCACTTATGTGATAGGATGGAAGGGGACATTTGTGCTGTGTTTCTTCAAGCTCGGAGCTCGGTGTTAATCTATTTCTTTAATTCGCTGTTACCCTTTGAATACGTCATGTAAAGAGGTTACACACTCGTTCCCCCTGATGCACACGTATTGATCAGAGATATGCATTTGGTTAAGATTAAGACACTTAAGACGTTAGCAGCAGAGTCTTGTTAGAATGGTTGTCATGACGACAAAAATTACTTTGTATCACTCAGCAGAACGATTACTTTGTTCTTATCTAGACGGATTTTGCAGCAAATAAGGTTTCGTTGCTTCCAATGTAAATGTCAGCGAGTCTTAACTGGACTCTGTTCTTAGTTTGCATTGTCTCAGACAAGTTTTCTTATATTAATTCACTTATACAGTTTAAGCTTGCATATATAACGGCGGCCATTAGAAGGCCCAAAAGGGGGGTGGCGTCCATGGTGCACAAAAACTGTGAAAAGTGATGTGTGCTATGTAATGCATCAGGCTTTTTTGGGTGCAAATAAAAGCAATGCAAACCATTTAATCCTTGTATTACTGGCATAGTTTTTATTGCCACAATAAACCACCATGTAATGTTTCAGGTCAGGCATATGGGGACCTGGTACAGAAACAAATACTGCCTAACTTTTCAGAAGGGACATCATGAAAATACCTAATAATGAAAGAACTAGTGGCACACATAGAGTGGCAGGCAAAATGTTTCCCTATGTCATGCCCATTTATATAAGCTTATACTGTTATGGATTCTGCAGGGTATGGCCAGGTTATGGATCTACCAACCCATAGCTTTGTCAAGCCAGAAGAAATTGCTGATACGGGACTGCTGATCCAAGATTGCTGAGCTGAGGAGAATTCTATTGGACATCAGCCAAACATAAGTATGTAGTATGGCCTGGTTGATTCAGTCCTGAGTTGAAGTAGGCTAAACATAGGTGTCCCAGCTGTGGTATATGGGGAACCAAGAGAGGACCATAATGGAGTTACCCCTCTTTCTTTTCTACACATCCTCATTTGTGTTATAAGATTAATGCTGAGTTCTTGGTTGGATTTGTAAAGTGCTAAGGAGCAACATGGGCCAGCACTATCTAGAGGTTAGTGTAAAGATAATTCTGTGTCCCACTGGGATCCCTACTGGACGTGTGGTTGGGTATTGCCTGACCTGTTCCTTGCCACATAATTGTTCTGTTTTTACCAGATTGCACCTAATGTATTACAATGTGTTATAGTGCTTTATATTTTCTATATTGCTTTAACTGAGTGAAGTGGGACTGCTAAGAATTCTGAGCCAATTTGAGATTGACATTGGTTCTTGCTAAGATTTTCCATCCAAGGCATTCTAACTAGTCCTGATCTGTGATGGCCGGGGAGTAGTAAGGAGTTTACAGGTTTGCAATCAATTGATGAGAAGAACAACACTGGAGAAACAAGTGGAGTTTTTTTGTTCACTGCTGAGCTCTATTGGGATTTAGTTACTGCGTACTCCAGGGAGAAGGACAAGGGGTAGCAACATTAAATGCTAGTTGTAGAGTAGAGTGGAGCAGCTCCAAGTACTCTTAAAATGTAAACACTATGGGGGAGATTTATCAAAACCTGTGCAGAGGAAAACTTGCTCAGTTGCCCATAGCAACCAATCAGCTTGCTTCTTTCATTTTTATGAAGGCCTGTGAAAAATGAAAGAAGCAATCTGATTGGTTGCTATGGGCAACTGGGCAAGTTTTCCTCTGCACAGGTTTTGATAAATCTCCCCCTATAGGTTGCCCTGATTTGTCAAAAACCTTGTCTGGCTTGGCCTGATCCCTGCATCTTACCACCAAGGGCACTTTAAAGGTCATCAGCCATGACTCCACACAGAAAGTACCAACATGAGGACTACAGTCTTCAATCGTCCCACAGGACTCCTCACTTGCACCATCTGTGCTCCCGTTGAGCTTTGACACCGCAATAATGTTGACTAGAAATGGCCCTGTAAAGTTAACAGAAAGAGTTCTACAACCTGGATCTATAGACCGATTAATAGTGTTCTGTAATGTTCAACCTAGAATCAACTGCAACCAACAAGATTTAGTGCCCTATACAAGGGTTTTAGTCACCAAGAGTATTGTGAAGAAAGAGAAGAATAAATGCGGTGCTCTAAGCCATTTTGGTCTGTAACTTTGGTCTGGGAACCAATAGAGCCAATATAGGACCCAAAATATTTACTCTAAATCTAGCCTTATTGCCAGCCGTCTTTTTAAGAGAGATTTTTAAAAAGACAGCTGGCAATTAGAGGATACCCAGAGATAGTTCTAGAAAAAGCCCTTGACAGAGCACTGAAACAAAACAGATCCGCCCTTTTGAAAGGTAGGAAAAAAAGAAGAGTGCCGGCTTGAGCCACAATGTACGGCCGTACATTTTTCATTCTCTTTTCGCTTTAGCTTGATAGCAGAAAAAATTTAAAAGATTATTCATGACAATTATTTCCTGATCGGGAGCGACACTGTTCTTTCTGAATATGGAAAAACAAGACCACTCATTTTGTTCAGAAAATGCAGAAATCTACGTGATGAACTAGTCAGAAGTCCTTTTTGTCGCTCAATACCAGGAACCAATTGGGTAAATAGCACCCTGTCAGGGAATTACAGATGTAATGGATGTAATTGGTGCAACTTTATTTGCCAAGACAAGAATATAACTATATTTGGCAGGTCTTTTCATTTCAGGGATACTATGTGCTGTCGCACAAATTACGTAGTCTACGCCATTTTATGTAGTTGTAAACGCTTTTACATTGGTTGCACCATATATTCAGTTAACATACGTTTTAGAGAACATATTTACTCCATAAAATCTGGCAAAGGTTGTCCAAGACTCATTTCACACGTCAAGAATGAACCTCTTGGCGATATTTACTGTCTGTCCTTCCTCTCTCTGGAGAGAGTTTTTGCCAGGGAGGGGATAGACAGACAAAAAGTACTTTTACAACGTGAAGCAAGAATTATCCTGGAAACAAACACCCAGGGAAACTTGGGTTTAAATAATCGTTTAGATCTGAGCATTTTTTTGTATTGCAGTCATTGTCATTGTTTTTCCTTATATGTGTTTTTTGTACCTTCTGTGTGTGTTTCTTTTAATGTGATTTTAAATTCACTCTTAGCCACGCCCTAGACACCATACATCACTATGAGAGGAGTATTTACCTGTGTGATGGGGGAGAGAAGGCAGTCTGATTAAATGCCCAGAAGGGGCGTGAAACAATTGTCACTGCACCTGTGTACATGTGTTGGTGTCCCGCGGATGCTGCTCTGCTTCAGTTTTCACCAAAAATAAAGAAACCTGCTGTACCCTAAAACCGTGAGTGCCTCCTCACCTTTCTTTTTTGCTATGAATTTAGTTTAACCAGTGAATTGGCTGCAGAAAGGTGAAAAATTAATCACAATAGTGGTCAAAAGCAAATAACTACAAAAATAACAAGGACACATACTGTAGTTATGTCTCATTTCACAAATTAACCTGAATCAATCATGGATGATTTAAAGCGAACCTGTCACATCACAGAAATGATGCTTATAATATGTTGCTCACTAGGTCATGGGGAAGCTTTGCATGTCTTTTTTATCTGTATAGTTTCTGTATTTGGCTCACAAATACCTCTGTTCTGCTGCTCACTCATTCTGACATCCTCTTCTCAGGAAGGGGCTTGCCAAAGGCAAGCACTGAGCCCACCCTCACTCACCATGCATTCACTTCCATGCAGGCTCCTCTGTAATCCCCTCCTCTTTGTTTTCAAGCTGCAGTCTCATAGAGCATAGGTGATACAAAGATGCTGCTGCATGCAGACAGGAATATGTCCTGCATGGTATAGGGTGTCCTAGTGGTCTTTTTATACACCATGATTTCTATAAAAAGGAGATAACATTTTTTTATGAAGTATATTAGAAAGGTTAAAGGGGTGCTCTGCCACTAGGATGTCTCAAAGGATAGGGGATAAGATGTCTGATTGCGGGGATCAAAGCAGCAGACATGCTTGGAGGAGGCATGACATCACAAGGGGACGTGGTGTGACGTCACGGCCACTGCCACCGGAACCCAGCATTTGTTCAGGTGCAGCTTGGAGATCACGGGGGTTCCAGCGGTGGGATCTCCGTGATCAGACATCTTATTCCCTATCCTTTGGATAGGGAATAAGATGTCTAGTGGCGGAGTACCCATTTAATTAGTATGAGCTCATTGGAGGGTCGTCTAGTACAATTGTAGACAAATTCAACCCTGATATCTTTCCAGCTGAAGATATAGCTGACAGCTAATTTTCATCTATTTAAAGTGTACCTAAACTTTCACACATAAAATGTTGTAACATGACCTAAGTTGCTAGTAATGTGATCAGGTCAATCACATTATTATATTTTAATCATACATACCTTTTTAGGCCTCGTACACATCAGCATACTTCGTTGGCGGAATCTGTTGTAATGATGGGACAGAGAAAAAAATACTGCAGATCTTTTGCACAATGGACACCAACAAGTCATGGCTTTCTTTGCAGGCAAAACTAGTGGGCTTGGTTTAATCAAGGCTTCCACAAACAGTTTACACACTGATTTATGAAATGCAATAGATTTATGACATATGCAGAGTAACCAGACTTCCAGGTTTAACTGGGATTGTCCCTTTTTTGGGACCAATGTGCGGTGTCCCGGTATGTATTGTATACCGTACCTTGTGTGGTGGTCCCCAAAGTCAGAGTTACTTCGTTCCAGTAGCATCCTCCCAGTGGGATAGCCTCTAGTTACCCCTTTCTTATGCAATAATGTGATGTTTATATGTATAAATAATTGTATATTTAATTAGCTATATAGTGTCGCAGGACCTTTGGTCACATGACTCATGTTAATTCTAGTAAGGTGTGTTGAAGGACCTTTGGAGGTCTCATGTGTGGTCACATGGTTAGACCATAATTCCTTGTAAAGTGAATGACAGATGGTATGGACCAGTGAGTTTAAGGCCAGCCCCTTCCCATATAAGGGAGCTGCCAGCCAACTCTTGTTCTCTTGTTCCTGTACTGCAAAGCAAGCAGAATTATCTCTTGGGTTCCGGACTAGTGGAGAGAGAAGTTATCCGTGCAACTTACAAAGGCAAGATTAGGCCTGAAGCCTGCCAGCCTCAGCCTGAATCTAATCGTGAGTTACGATATCAATGCCCTCTATTGTGGGCTATTGTTGAGCTATTGTGACTGCTGGACCTAAACTCAATCCCCTAAATCCAGCGGAACAGCACTTATTCCTTTTCTAAGCTCTAGAAACTTACAAGGTCCCAACCAACTGTCAAACTCCAAAAAGACTCTTGTACAAAGACTGTTTCCTGTTTAATGTTGCACAAAAGCTGCAGTAAAGGTTCTGACAGTTTTCTGAAAATCTCTGGTTTTGGACAATCATTTATTATACTTCCCTATCGTTTTTGGGACAAGCATATACAGAGAAGCCCTCACCCTGGCGACACGAGTGATAAGGGTTAAACAAGCACCCTTTAATTACCGCACACAACCCGACATATTTTTTCAGGTTGTGCGCCAGATTCTGTCGCATTGCGCCAGAAATTGTCTGCGCCAGATCTTGAGTCAGAATTTGCGCCAGAATTGAAAAAACCCCGACTAACTCTCCATTTTGCTAAGAAAACCCAAAAAAGGGGCATGACCGCCGGGGAAAGGGGGTACAGTCTCCAAAAAAGGGGCGTGTTCCCGACATTTTCACAAAATCCCAACATATTTACTAAGGTTTCCACAAAAAATTTGGTGGATTTGAGCTGAGGAAAACCCTGCAGATCAGAGCATGTGTAAAAAAAAAAAAGCAAAGTGTAGGGAAAGTGAAAAATTTAGGGAAACCTTAGTAAATACTGTGGAAGATAAATTGTAGGGAATTAAAACCCACAAAGAAACCTATACTCCACTCTTAGTAAATAAGGGCCACTGTATGTGTATGTTTAGTTATTATTTCTGTTAGTGTCTGTATTCCCTACAGTGTCCCAACCTCCGTCTGTATTGTAAGTTTATTTTGTTGCCATTTTGCTCCCTGCACTTATACAGGCAGGGACTTTCATCATGGTTGTGGACCCATCGCCTAGGGAGGGTACGCAAGTAGGCAGGGCAAGTGGGAGCTGGTGAGTTCAGGGCTTCTCTCTTCCCTGCCCAGACTTGAAAATGTGTTTGTTAAGAGGTGGGCATTGTGTTAAAGAAAGATGCCTTAAAATATTTGTCTGGCAGGTTATGTGGAGAAAAGAATACGCCAGGTGGACTGGAGACAAGAATACGCATGGTGGACTAGGACGGATAATGAAAGGAAAGGAAAAATGTACAACTCTGATCAGAAAAGATGTCACCCGTGAGTCACTGAATGCAACTGTATATGATCACTTATATGGTCTGCAGAACCTGTGCATAGCTGGTATCTGCCACTATATGGTCACTGTATGGCAGGGAATATTGGCAATTTTTTTAGGGCAATTTTGTGTCACTAAAGGTTGTCCAGCAGTGCACAATAGCCCCTCCAGCTGGGACCAGGTGCACACAGCTGTTCCGGGCACAGTGACAAGGGTGCTCTATATTAGCTCTAAGTCCAATATAAACTGGCATTTATCAAAAGGCACAGGCATCTTGACAACTGACACTAAAGTGCAGCACAGGCAAACACATTTTTACAAAATAATAAAGTTGCGCATACTGTATTAATGACCCCTTTTGCTTTTATACTCTCTTAGCAACATATACAACATACAGAATTTTTATAGAACTACTAATATCCTGTTTGTCAATTAACCGAGGGTCAGAGGTACGACAATAGGTGGTGCTTATGTCCCGGTTCCCTCATTCGGCAGTATTCCTCATGTGATGCCTTAGCATTCTGATTCTATAATAGTCACTTGGATTTTTACAGGATTCCGAGCTTTGTGACAATCCCCAAATGTCCCTTTCATAAAACAAGCAGATTCCTTCAACAGCCCATTATGTAAATGAGATCTGAAAATAGTTTTTTAGGGAAATGACTTCATACTGTCAAAGTATATGGATTCGGTACCATAAAACCACTGAGATGGTAAGGAAGCGACAGAATGAATCTGCGCAGTACTCATTACTTTTCAGAAGGATGTCATAAAGGCTGATGGACAAGGATTGAAAAGTTTTACTGCATCCAGCTAAGCATCGGAACATGAATACGATAGTTCGAGATCCTTGACAAGTGACAGACTACTTTAAGTTATTTGGTGCTGCAAAAAGAAAGATAAAAAGTATCTGCCCCCCTACTCCTGTACATTGATCACAGCAAACAGTTGTAATTTAGAGTATGGCAAAAAATGTGTGCCAAAAATCCCACAGTGCTACTGTGATATAAATTAAAAGTAGTAAAAATATGACAAATACTAAATTGGGTAGAGCTGTAATTAGAGAAAGGGATTTTTTTTAAAAACGGCTATTTCTGGGCTACAAAAAACCTCAATAGGGGTGTAGAACACTTTGCCTTGCCGTAACACGCATGAAATAATACTGTTGTTCAGTATGACATGCAGATTACAGGCATCGCTATTAGAATCACTGCCACAGAGCAGCACAATAACCATTAGTCTGGATGTGGCAGCAGGGTCAGGAGAGAACATGGCACCACAATTGAAGAGAATAAAGAGATTTTTGAGATGTCAATTGAAGTGTTTAAAAAGATTAACTTGCCATCAGAGTTTAATTTGCCACCAGCAGCATGAGATCATATGACGGCACAATGACAGTCTGGAGGTGGCAGCAGCCTTTGTAGGCTGCTGAGTGGCACAATGACAGAGTAGTGTGTCAGTTTGTCCTCCCTCTCAGTGGTGCAGGCCTGACTCAGGAGGGCCACTGGATCCTGCCAGTATCATATGTCTAAAGTATTAAGCCATGCACGTGTAAGTAAACAAAGCTGGTACTGTCAAACTGTGTATGAAACTGTGAATGTATAAGTTAATCAGTTATGGTTTACTTTTATTGCTCCAACCTGTTTCCTTGGATGCTTGTGGTAATTCCAGAGCTAATATAAGACGATGTGCAGCTTAAGGAGGGTGTGTTTTGCGGTGTACCAGTGACTGAAGTGTATGCAAAGTTTCCTGGCCCTTTTTAGGATGTCTTGCAGATGGGTGGAACCACTTGACAACCAAATTGAACATGTGTGCCATGTTATGGTTTATTTTTATTGCTCCACCTATTTCCTTGAAGCCTTGATTTGACAGCAGCCTGACAAGACCATAGTGCCTCACGATTGAAGAGATTAAAGATATTTTTTTAACCCCTTAAGGACTGAGTGTTTTTCCATTTTTGCACTTTCTTTTTTTTCCTCCTTACCTTTACAAAAACAGAACCCTTTCAATTTTGCACCAAAAAATCCATATGATGGCTTATTTTTTGTGCCACCAATTCTACTTTGTAATGACATCAGTCATTTTACCAAAAAATCTATGGCAGCACAAAAAAAAAATCATTGTACGAGAAAATTGAAGAAAAAACATTTTGTAACTTTTTGGTTTCTACGCAGTACATTTTTCGGTAAAAATGACACCTTATGTTTATTCTGTAGGTCCATACAATTAAAATGATACCCTATTTATATAGGTTTGATTTTGTCGTACTTCTGGAAAAAATCATAACTACATGCAGGAACATTTATACGTTTAAAATTGTCATCTTCTGACCCCTATAACTTTTTTATTTTTCCGCGTACGGGGTGGTATGAGGGCTAATTTTTTGTGTCGCTATCTGAAGTTTTTAGCGGTACATTTTTTGTATTGATCGGACTTTTTGATCGCTTTTTATTCCTTTTTTTAATGATATAAAGAGTTACCAAAAATACGCTATTTTTTTTTTGCGCGTACAACATTGACTGTGCGGTTTAATTAATGATATATGTTTATAATTCGGACATTTCCACACGCGGCGATACCACATATGTTTATTTTTATTTACACAGTTTTTTTTTTTAAATGGGAAAAGGGGGGTGATTCAAACTTTTATTAGGGAAGGGTTTAAATGATCTTTGTTAATTTTTTTTCCACTTTTTTTTTTGCAATGTTATAGCTCCTATAGGGGACTATAACACTGCACACACTGATATTTTACATTGATCAATGGTTTCTCATAGGAAACCATTGATCATTGATTCTGCGCTTGACAAGTTTAATGTGCCAGAAGCATGGATGTGGTGGCATCCTATGTAGGCCGCAGAGCAGCACAATGACAGAGACTGGAGGTGGCAGCAGCATGACGAGACCATAGGGCGGCACAATGACAGAGCCTGGAGGTGGCATGTTTGGCTCCAGACTGCCCACTGCTGCTACCCTGCTATCTCCCAACCATGCTACCACCTTGCTGGCTCAGCTGCTGCCTCACGGGCAACCTGCAACCCTCTTCTCCTGATAATGATGAAGCCCCTTCTGCACCCGTCTCCCAAGTGTGATAGCCTTCCTCATCATCAAGTTGTGTCTGCACGTCACTGTTGTCATTCTCAAGTTCCTAAACGGTGTCTGTTTCAGGAGCCTGAACGACCGCAACACCACCTCCTACGTCACTCTCCTCATTACTTATTTCCCGCCTAGGGGAGGAAGCGGCGGATGTCTCCTCCACATCTTAAAATAGAATGGGGAGAAGGCACTCTCATGTGCAGAATTCCAAGTAATCCCACAGAGGAGGGGGAGGAGGAGGATAGCTGCTTACGAAAGTTGTTTGTGTAGCATACACAACAATGGGAAGCACATATGTAGTAAGCTCTGACTGCAGCTGCCCTGTCCCAGGGTAGCATGGACTATAAAAGGACTTCAGAAATTAAAAGGATACATGGCGCTGTTCAGATTTAAAAATGCATGGATCCGTGGATATATCAGAAGAGTAGCTTTATTGTAACATTCATGCCATAACATTTTGCTTGAATTTTACAATAAAGCTACTCTTCTGATATATCCACAGATCCATGCATTTTTAAATCTGAACAGCGCTGGGTGTCCTGTTAGTTTCTGAAGACCTTTTATAGTCCATCCTCCACATCTTGGCAGTAGCTGCTGACTGTCCTCTAGTTGATCGTCCTCGCTGTATAGTGGAGCTTAGCTCACAGCGCACAATACTTCTCTGGAGGAGGAAACAGCATAGGTAAAAGGCAGTTGGAGGACAGGGACTGCTCCTGGGCCATGCCAACTGAGGGTTGAGTCTGAGGAACCCAACGGCTGTTGACTGGGGGTGTCGGATGTCACTTGGGATAAAGTGGATGACCGTGTTAACCAATCAATTACGGCAGATGGGTTGCTGGTCGAGACACAACCGCTAGCTGACACCGGGAGCTCAGACCTCTCGCTGCGACTCAGGCTACCACTCGCCTCTACTCTGCTGCGAACTCTGCCTGCTCCTGATGAATTTAGGCCTCTGCCACTCCTCTGCGCAAGTCCTGGCACTTCTCTGCCTGACATACATACAGAACAGTGGTGTGCGTATATATTTTACTTTTTATAGAGCAATACACCCCTAAACGGCTGCAACAGAAACTTGCGGAACACTCAATGTGTGTGTGTATATATATATATATATATATATATATATATATATATATATCCCTGCTTTTACACTAACAGACCACTATACGCTTGAAACTGAAAACACGTACAACAGCACAGTGCGTCTATATTTTACTTTTTATAGAGAAATACGCCCCTATACGGCTGCAACAGAAACTTGCCAAACACTCAATGTGTGTATATATATATATCCCTGCTTTTACACTAAAAGGCCACTATACATTTTAAACAATAAATACGTGCAACAGCGGGTGCGTCAAAATTTAAATTTTTATAGAAAAATACGCCCCTGTACAGCTGCAACAGAAACTTGCAGAACACTCAATGGCCCACATTTATCATTGCAGTGCAAGTTAAGCATTTTTTATACCTTTTTTTTGTGTGCTGATAATGTGTAGGAGCACCAAATTTATTAAAAGGTAAAAGAGCTTTGATAAATTTTGTGCAGGTCCACATTTTCTAAAATTTCTGTCTACACATACACCAAAAAGCTACGCCATGTCTGGACTGGTGTAGTTTTAGAGACTTTTCACTGGCTTTGCGCCTTTTTTTGCTCCTTTTTTACAAAAAGGCGCAATGATAAATCCCTTCTATATCATGTGTATTGCCAAAATCAGTGGATTGCAACTCAAAATCCGTGGATTGCAACTCAAAATCAGCAGAAATGTGTAAACAAAAAGGGGCAAAAAAGGCGCAAAAAACCCTGCTTGCGCCTTTTTTGCGCCTTTTTTAGACACAAAAAACTGTCTAAAGACAATGATAAATGTGGGCCATTGTCTGTGTATGTGGGCCCCTGTGTATGTGGGCCATTGTCTGTGTATGTGGGCCCCTGCTATTACACTAACAGGCCACTATACGCTTGAAACTGAAAACACGTACAACAGCGGAGTGCGTATATATTTCACTTCTTTTTAGAGTAATACATACCAGTACAGTTGCACTAGAAATAAGTGTAACAATCTGGTGCGTAAGTCTTTGAGTGCTTTCACACTTACTGCCCCCTATAATCTTTTACCAGAAAACATGTAGAACTGCGGAGTGCGTATATATTTCCCTTTTTTTAGAGTAATACGCCCCAGTACGGTTGCACCAGAAATTAGAGTAACAATCTAGTGCATAAGTAAATTAACTTAGCTTTAACCAGAAAACAAAGTAGATCACTAGTGCATGAAGGTTACAGATGGAATTACATATATATATGTGTGTGTGTCTGTGTGTATGGTTAAGCCTTTCAGGGACCCTTCCTGTCAAAAGTGTTCAACTATCGATAATATTAATATTGTTTATAGTGTTATTCAAAGTTATTTAAAGATAAATGCAATAAATGGCCCAAGTTGACTTATTTTTCCCCATGTATGTTGCTTGTGTTTTCATGGTAGGGTTGTTATCCATTGGAGGGTAAGATGGGGTTGGTATGGGGTTTTAGTGGAGTAATACAATCTAAAATCCCTCCAGTCATGTCCAGTATGATAAGAAGTAGATGTGAAATTGACGATCTCCAATAGTTGGACCACTGTAAAAATTGTTCTTGGTGACACAATTGTAATGGATGTGGCTGCCTAGCATTCATTTGCAAGGGAACAATAATGCTCCTTTTGGGGCTAAATGATTAGTGTTGGGGCGCAAATATTAGCATTTTGAATTTTTATTGCGAATATTGCAAATTCGCGAATTCGTGAATATTGCGAATATATTCGCTATATATTCGAAAAAGTTACGAATATTCACTTTTTTCCGCATGTGCGAATACTCACAATACTCTTTGCATAGCACACTGATAGATACAGTTACACTGAATAACTTAGTTCTGGCACTGTCAGTAAACTAAGGAAATCACAGTAAAGACAACACCACTGAGAAATAGATATGCATAAAATAATGCTGAGGCTGCAGTTCTCACAATGAGCAGTGTCACAACGTGTGTAGATTAATTGAAATGAAGTTGTTACATTAAACAACAAATTCAGCTCAGCTACATCTGTATAAATGATAGAGGAGTAGTCCAGGAGTATTAGTGGCTAGTGTGGCTGGCTTACCCTCTATGTCCCCCTGTGAAACTTTTGTAACTGGGGTTTACACAAGTATAGGTAGCCCTTGACCCCAGGAGTATACTTTGGAGTGGCATCTTGGGGTGAACCTGTGGTGGTGTGGGCAATAAAATCAGTGCAGACACATAGTTATCATGGAAAACATGGGGTCAAGTTTACTGAATTCCATTGTGCACAAACAGACAATATAAACTCCTTTAAAGCACAAGGTGGCAAAGTTACAGTACTTTGAAAGCATACTTGGAATTTGGTCACAGTCCCTTGTAATTTATTAACAATTAAAATGAGAGAAAAGTCTCTGAATATGCTTCATACACTTTAGAGTTGCACTTGCCAGTGATGATGTATGTCGTCCAATTAGATTATTCTCTACTGTGGAGGGCCTACAAAGATTTGTTGTATGTGGTTAAAGGAGAACTCCAGAATATAAAAATTGTCCTCCATACTGCCGGCAGTAAAAATATTAAGATGTACATACCTTCCTCCGCTCCCCCGGGGCCTCCGGTAACCGACTCCGGTCTCCACCACGATTCTGTTCCTGGTTGCCGGTGGTCAGCGAGTCATACTGCGCTCAGCCAATCACCGGCCGCAGTGAAGTCCCGACTTGGCCGGCCATAGGCTGAGCGGCAGTGTGAGAACGCTTCAGGACATAAAATTCTTCACTACATCGGCACCTGCTGCCGGGGCCGAAAACGTCACACTCCCGCTCAGCCTATGGCCGGCCGAGCCGGGACTTCGCTGCGGCCGTTGATTGGCTGAGTGCAGTATGACTCGCCGACCACCAGCAACCAGGAAGAGGATCGCAGCGGAGACCGGAGACAGTTACCGGAGGCCCTGTGGGAGCGGAGGAAGGTATTTACATCTTTATTTTTTTACTGCCGGCAGTATGGGGGACAATTTTTATATTCTGGAGTTCTCCTTTAAGATATGCTTGAAAGGCTTACATTCACAGCTTCTGGTATTACAATTCCCTACTGCAGGGTGTGAGACAAAGACCATAGTGATCATAGTGATGTGCAAGGTATGCAGTACAGTTAATGCTTAAAAAAAAAGACATGTCAAAACTTTTGATCGGTTGGGGTCTGAGTGTTCATATACCATCCAATTTTTAGAATGAGAAAAGTGCAACTGACTGAGAGAATCTCGTAGACTTACATTGTAAGTTTGCCTCGCTTAGCACGCTATTCTCACAATTAGTTATAGCTATTGGTCGTGGTCGGAACACTCAGACCCTGACCAATTCAAACTTTTGAAACAACGGAATATCAACAAAACATATCACCAAAAAATTTTAAGTGACAGTACCTGTTTAGGTGATGATTAAACAGTCCCTGCACAACTATTCCCCTTTCTGGCTAGACAATTGTTATTTTAAGATTATTTGCTAAACCACAGATTTAGGCATTATCCCATTTTTGTGGCCTCGCTTTTCTTACAAAATCCCTGAGCTATTATTGTGTATATTATATAAAAATGGAAATATCATTACATTTATTTTATTCGTGGGTTATGATGTCACTATGTGCATATGACATCACATTGTGCATGATTCATGTGTATCTAATTTGTATTTATTTATTTTTTATATAATTGCTGTACTGTAACTTCAATATCACAGCATGGATTATCTCTATGCTGTGGCATTGCTGTGTGCATTGTACCTCACTGAGTCATGTATACATGTACATGTTGCTACACAAGTCTATTAAGACAGTTTAGCAATACATCCACCATTCCGCTATTAGCTTATACTTTTGTTAGAATTAATCATAATACAGCATTGATACTAACTGTGTGCATAAACTTAGGGATGAGTTTTACGCTATAGACCGCTATGGTCAAATTATTTGGCTTCCCTGCCCAGCATCCTAGATGTCACTGTCCTCCTCCTGCTGGGACCACTGTATACAGTGTATGCACACTGCCTTATGCCCCTTAAAGAGCCAACACCTTAATGTTATGCCCTAATGTCCTAGAATATTGTTCCATCTCTCCTTGCCTAGACATGAAAAGGTCATTGATATTACAACAAACCTTGTGCATATCATATCATAGTACAAGAGATTATAAAGAGACAGAAGCAGACAGAAGCAAAGAGACAAAGAGACAGTTGCAAAGAGACAGAAGCAAAGAGACAGAAGCAAAGAGACAAAAAGATGATCTAGTAAGGGTTATATTTCCCCTAAGTGCTGGATTCACACTTATACTGCTTAATACTGCTCTATAATGCCCTTCATGCTGCTGCTTCTGAAGGTGTTCTCTATAGGTATAGGGAAACAGGATCACTTATTCTGTGTGTGTGCAGTGTATGGGAGACATCTTATCAGTGTAACGATATAGACAGAGATACAAAGCCCTATCTCCACCAGCATCCCTGTTCCTACCTACTTAAAGCACTCCATCTGATAAGAGTGATCCCAGCTTGGTGAAGGGCCCTTCTTAATTAAGTGCTCAGGGACACTAACATATGTTAGTCAGGATATGGAGGGCACACAGTGGCAGAATCAGCAGACAATGGATGGTCAGGGTACAGTCTGAAAGGCTAAAACCAGTAGGTCACGTAATGGCAGAATCGGCAAGCAGAAATTGTCAAAGTTCATTAAATATAGTAAGTTCTAAGCACTACAAAGAATCCTGCACTCACGGCTCAGCAGACGACTTCAGATGCCAACAATGGATGGACCAGACGAGGCTGCTGGAACTGCGTGAGGTGCTCAGAAGTTACTGCTGGCGGTTTTGCACAACTATAGAGCCAAAGACAGTAACAAAATACTAAGTAGAAGGTCCGGTTACCAGCAGGTTAGTGTAAATACAGTACAAGGAACTGTAGTAAGGCCAGAAATGAACAAGCACAGGCACCTGTGGCCAGCAGGGGTCCTCTTCAAATAGCCTGGGCTAAGTATGAGATGCCAAGGATAATTGGCCTGGCGTCCTTGCTCTCTAAATGGCTAACCAGCCCACTAGTGGTAAGGCTGGAGGCTGTAGCAACAGCGCAACATATGCAAAGTTACAGGAGCCTGGACAATTGATAGATAATGTATATTACAATGAGCTAGTCTACACCCACTAGCAAGGGAACAAGTTATGTAATGGCCAGAAATACTGCACACAGCTTCAGGTACGCTTTCAGGTTCCTACGTTACTGTTTTGTCCAAAAAAGTTCTACTGTTACCTTATTTCTGTTCCTGATTCAGCTTGTTTCCTGACCTTGTCTGATCATCTTCTGCCTGTCCTGGATTTCTGAACATCCTATGTATTGAAAGAACTCTGCCCTCATCTCGGGTTATCCACTTTATTAACTCTATCAAACTCGCTATGCTAATTCAGTTCAGTCCCTGAATAAGTCAAAACTATTGTGAGAGTGTAAACTTTGGGATTCAGTGCAGCAAAGTCCAGATCCCTATATAGTATTTAGAGGACAAAAAAACTGGAGATCTCTTAGGGTCTATCTACACTGCAGAATTTCTTCTCACGCAAGTGGAAATTCAGATGTGTGAATGGGAGTGCGGAATCCCATAGAAGTCTAGGGGCTTTAATTTCAAGTGAAATTCCACGAGCGGAAATTCTACCGTGTGAATAAACCCTTAGACACCATTTCTTAGTTTAGCTTAAGATTAATTAACAACCACCATGCAGGAATTCAGTCAATAGTGAAGAAGACCATTTTACCAGGAGTGCCTCTGACTGCCTTATGTTACTTCCAGAAATCTTATATAAAACTGATTAGCCCATTTTCCAAAGTCCATTCTTTTACTTTTTGTTCAGTTCTGGTTAATTTTTTGTGTGCCTTTTATGGCCATTAATCTGAATGGGGCATAATGGGCAACAACGGCTCCCGACGGCTCCCATTTACTATTATGTGGTCCATCGGCCACTGTTGTTTTTTGACAGGGGTAGCGGGAGCAAAAGATGGTGCATGGTGTATTTTTTTTCCCTCTATTCTCCCCTGATTTCCCAACAGACGTCATACTACCGTGACACAACGACATTGTAAAAGATGCCTTAAACTGTTTAGTTGTCTTTTTTGTAATGTAAGACAATAACACTTGGAGACCTTGACTTTTTCATATCCCAAAGATACAGATTGTATCAATCTGAAGTTTGTAGTCTTCCAGAATTCCATCCATTTACATAAAAACATTCTTGTTCCTTCACTTACTTTACTTTGGCATTCTCCTTATGTCAGTAGGCTTTATCCTTTTTTTTTTTTTTTTTTTTTAAAAACATAGAAATGAAACCACAGGGTTAACTAACTGGTTCCCTTAGGTCTTTGTTTCCCCTAGGGACCAGGGCCTTAGTAGAGCTTCTACCTTTCCTTGAGTGGACATATTTAATACTGCTAGATTTAATTTCTAAACTTTTACTACATTCTTCTGACTTTCAAAAAGAGTAATTTTGGGGTTTTGTTGAGAACCATACAATAAGGTATGTACTATTTTTTTTTTTTAACAGGTCTTGTCAACCCTCCCATCATGATAGGACAGAAATTGTTAAATACATATTATAAATTCATTCACCCTTCACTTTAGCTATCACTAGCTCAGCCTGCCCTAGCAGAGCTGTAGAAGCCTTCAACCTTC
The DNA here is from genome assembly GCF_029499605.1 of Hyla sarda. Taxonomy (NCBI): domain Eukaryota; kingdom Metazoa; phylum Chordata; class Amphibia; order Anura; family Hylidae; genus Hyla; species Hyla sarda. The sequence continues at coordinate 189,131,451 of NC_079196.1, read as the reverse complement.
GCTGTCATGTTGATAACCGGCCTCCATCCATGCCGATTTGGTAAAGGACACAAATGATAATGTTGCTTCCTGAAGTCGGCAGTAGATTAAAAATCAGTTAGGAAGCATTCAAGAACCCTGTCTGTTTTTAATGAAATGTACAATGTGCGAGCCATCCACCATTCCCAGTGATAAAAATAGCCCTTAACGGCTTTAGTGATTTTTCTCTATTATCTCTCTTTCACGAGGTTGATCTTAATAGTGATTTACACAGTTCCAGCATGTCGACAGTTAAACAATTTAAGAAGCTCGGCTTTGATGGATATTTATAGAGTATGTCTTTCATTGCTTAAGAACTAAATGCTCCACTCAAATTCTTGGAACTCGAAAGATTGATTTTGTTTGCCTTTTGATTAAGAGAACAGGATTTGGACATGAAAATCCAATTAGATGATTGTAGAGGAAGAGGATGCAGCCTCCAGCAGAATACAAATCTCTTCCCAGAGCCCGGCTCGCAAATCTGGGCCACATATCCACCATTTACAATTAGTCATGAAACAGATGCTCTTTTTTTATTCTTTTTCACTAAACTGATTATTCCAAAGCACAAGTCTATATTTTAGATTTGTAATGTATAATTATTTTTGTGCTTTTGGTATCTGGTTATAGAGTGGTTAACTCCAGCTAGGAGTCTCTAGGATCATTCATGTCATATTTATAACAAAAAAAGCCTCCTGCAGCCATACAATTTTATTGGATCACAATGGTTCTTCAGTCCTATAGACTTGCATTGAGGTCACGAAACTGTCCATGTGAATAGACCCTCAATGAAAACTTTTTTCTTAAAAAAAGGAATATTAAAATTATATGTATTGTATTAGAATATTAATGTATTATATTTACATATTTAAAAACATTTTTTTTATAAAAAAAAAATATTTATAAAAAAAATAACATGCTCACTATACCCACCTCTCTGTGGTGGATGGACGGGGAACGTTTTGATCAAAAAGCGCACTAAGAGCCTTACAATTATAATATATTTATATATGTATTTGTTGTCTACATATGTGTACATATAGGGTGTTGAAGTTGCCTAAGGCGTGCCTTGGCCAACCATATAGAACTGCAGCAAAATTGGCGGCTCACCTCAGCCTGACACTCGCATCCGCTTCCGGACTGATCGGCCGTACCCCCGGTCCAATAAACAGAACTAGGAAAAGGAATGTCCAGCGCAGGATGAAGTCAAACAGGAGCTTTATTTTAGACGATCACATGGAGCACACAGAAACACCAACATGTTTCGGGTCAAGCTGGACCCTTAAACCCTTAAGGACCTAGCCCATTTTCACCTTAAAGGACAACTGCAGCGGCATTACACTTATCCCCTATCCACAGGATAGGGGATAAGTGTTTGATCGCGGGGGGTCCGACAACTGGGACCCCCCCCCCCAATCTCCCTAACGGGGCGCCGCCATTAGCGCTCATGGTGAGTGCTAAGGCGCGTAGCGTTGACCTAAAGGTCGACGGTGATGCCCCGTCTCCTCCCCGTTCCCATACAGTTCTATGGGGGATGCGGGGAGGCACGAATGCTGCCTCCCTGCCTCTCCCATAGAGATGTATGGAGGAGGCGTGCCGGCCGCAACGTCATGCTACGGCTGGCACGCCCCCTGCACGGGAGAGCCGCGGCCCCGTACAGGAGATCGCCGGGGGCCCCAGCGTTCGGACCCCCCGCGATCAAACACTTATCCCCTATCTTGAGGATAGGGGATAAGTGTTTGTAATGCTACAGATATCCTTTAAGGACCAGGCCAATTTTATTTTTACATTTTCGTTTTTTCCTCCTCGCCTTCTAAAATCCGTAACTCTTTCATATTTCCATCTACAGACCCATTAAAGGGCTTGCTTTTTGCATGACCAATTTTACTTTGTAATGAAACCTCTCATTTTACCATAAAATGTACGGCAAACCCCCAAAAATATTTTTTAGGGAGGAAATTTAAATGAAAACCACAATTTTGCACATTTTGGGGGGTTTCGTTTTCACACTGTACAATTTACGCTAAAAATGACATATGCTCTTTATTTTGTGGGTCAATACGATTAAAATGATACCCATGGCTAGATACTTTTATATTTTTATACCGTTTAAAAAAAAACTAAAACATTTTGTACAAAATCAGAAATCTAAAATCGCCCAATTTTGACCACCTATAACTTTTTAATTTTTTTCCGTATATAGGGCAGTATAAGGGCTAATTTTTTGCCCCATCAGCTGAACTTTTTATTGATGCCACATGTGCATATATAAAACTTTTATTACATTTTTTATATATTTTTTTAAATAAAATGTGACAAAAAAGCAGCATTTTTGGAATTTTTAAATTTTTTACTTTTACGCCGTTCACCGTATGGAATCATTAACAATATATTTTGATAGTTCGGACATTTATGGACGTGGTAATACCAAATATGTTTATTAAAAAAATATTACACGCTTTTTGGCGGTAAAATGGGAAAAACAGACAATTTTTATTTTTATTGGGGAGGGGATTTTTCACTTTTTATTTTTACATTTTTCAACTTTTTTTTACACTTTTTATGTCCCCATAGGGGACTATCTATAGCAATCCTTTGATTGCTAATACTGTTCAGTGCTATGCATAGGACATAGCACTGATCAGTAATATTGGCCATCTCAGACCAGAGCAGGAGACTCCGGGAGTCGGCCGGAGCCAGGTGAGGGGACCTCCGGCCGCCATTACAGATGATCGGATCGCCGCGGCAGCGCTGCGGGCGATCCGATCATCTATTTTATTATGCACATTGCCACAGATGCTGTGATCTGTACAGATCATGGCATCTGAGGGGTTAATGGCAAACATCCGACGATCGCGGATGTCGGCCATTACCGGCGGGTCCCTGGCTGCTGATGCTGTGTATGACGCGAGCACTGCTCTGATGCTCACGGTCATACACAGGACGTAAATGTACGTCCTGGTGTGGGAAGTATCACCAAACCAGGATGTACATTTACATCCGTGGTCGTTAACCCCTTCATGACCCAGCCCATTTTCACCTTCATGACCTGGGCATTTTTTGAAAAAACATTAATAACTTTGGAATGCTTTTACTTATCATTCTGATTCTGAGATTGTTTTTTCGTGACATATTCTACTTTATGTTATCGGTAAAATTTCACTGATATTTGTATCCTTTCTTGGTAAAAAATCTAAAAATGTCATGAAAATTTTGAAAATTTAGCATTTTTCTAACTTTGAAAGTCTCTGCTTGAAAGGAAAATGGATATTCCAAATAAATTACATATTGATTCACATATAAAATATGTCTACTTTGTGTTTGCATTAAAAAATTGACAAGTTTTTACTTTTGGAAGACACCAGAGGGCTTCAAAGTTCCGCAGCAATTTTCCAATTTTTCTCAAGATTTTCAAAATCGTAATTTTTCAGGGCCCAGTTCAGGTTGGAAATGGATTTTAAGGATCTTCATATTAGAAATACCCCATAAATGACCCCATTATAAAAACTGCACCCCCCAAAGTATTCAAAATGACATTCAGTAAGTGTTTTAACCCTTTAGGTGTTTCACAGGAATAGCAGCAAAGTGAAGGAGAAAATTCTAAATCTTCATTTTTTACACTCGCATTTTCTTGTAGACCCAATTTTTGAATTTTTACAAGGGGTAAAAGGAGAGAAATCACCCTAAAATTGGTAACCCAATTTCTCTTGAGTAAGGAAATACCTCATATGCGTATGTAAAGTGTTCGGCGGGCGCAGTAGCGGGCTCAGAAGGGAAGGAGCGACAATGGGATTTTGGAGAGTGAGTTTTTCTGAAAGGGTTTTTGGGGGGCATGTCCCATTTAGGAAGCCCCTATGGTGCCAGAACAGTGGACCCCCCCCACATGTGACCCCATTTTGGAAACTATACCCCTCATGGAATTTAATAAGGGGTGCAGTGAGCATTTACACCCCACTGGCGTTTGACAGATATTTGAAACAGTGGACTGTGCAAATCAAAAATTTTATTTTTCATTTTCACAGACCACTGTTCCAAAAATCTGTCAAACACCAGTGGGGTGTAAATGCTCACTGCACCCCTTATTATATTCCGTGAGGGGTGTAGTTTCCAAAATGGGGTCACATGTGGATATTTATTGTTTTGCGTTTATCAGAACTGCTGTAACAATCAGCCACCCCTGTGCAAATCGCCTCAAATGTACATGGTGAACTCTCCCTTCTGGGCCTTGTTGTGCGCCCCCAGAGCACTTTGCGCCCACATATGGGGTATCTCCGTAGTCGGGAGAAATTACGTTACAAATTTAGAGGGTCTTTTTTCCCTTTTACCTCTTGTGAAAATGAAAAGTATAGGGCAACACCAGCATGTCAGTGTAAAAAATTTATTTTTTTACACTAACATGCTGGTGTAGACCCCAACTTCACCTTTTCATAAGGGGTTAAAGAAGAAAAAGCCCCCCAAAATTTGTAAGGCAATTTCTTCCGAGTACGGCGATACCCCATATGTGTCCCAAAACTGTTGCCCTGAAATACGACAGGGCTCCAAAGTGAGAGAGCGCCATGCGCATTTGAGGCCTGAATTAGGGATTTGCATAGGGGTGGACATAGGGGTATTCTACGCCAGTGATTCCCAAACAGGGTGCCTCCAGCTGTTGCAAAACTCCCAGCATGCCTGGACAGTCAATGGCTGTCCGGCAATACTGGGAGTTATTATTTTGCAACAGCTGGAGGCTCCGTTTTGGAAACAGTAGCGTACCAGACGTTTTTCATTTTTTGGGGGGAGGGGGGCTGTGTAGGGGTATGTGTATATGTAGTGTTTTTTACTTTTTATTTTAGGTTAGTGTTAGTGTAGTGTTTTTAGGGTACAGTCACATGGGCAGAGGTTCACAGCAAGTTTGCCGCTGGAAGTTTGAGATGCAGCGCAAAATTTGCGCCATCTCAAACTTGCAGCACTCACTGTAAACCTCCGCCCATGTGAGTGTACCCTGTACATTCACATTGGGGGGAGGGGGCAAACATCCAGCTGTTGCAAACTCCGAGCATGCCCTTTGGCTGTCAGTGCATACTGGGAGTTGTAGTTTTGCAACAGCTGGAGGAACACTGGTTTGGAAACACTAAGTTAAGTAATAAACTTTCAAGTGTTTTGCAACCAAACTTAGTGTTTCCAAACCAGTGTGTCTCCAGCTGTTGCAAAACTACAACTCCCACCATGCATGGTCTGTCAGTGCATGCTGGGAGTTATAGTTTTGCAACAATTGCAACAGCTGGAGGCACTGAGGGAAACGGACAATGTTTCCCAACTAGTGTGCCTCCAGTTGTTGCAAAACTACAACTCCCAGCATGCCCAGACTGCCCAGGCATGCTGGAAGTTGTAGTTCGGCAATATCTGAAGGATCAGATGTTGCCGAACTACAACTTCCAGCATGCTTGGGCAGTCTGGGCATGCTGGGAGTTGTAGTTTTGCAACATCTGGAGGTCCACAGTTTGGAGACCACTGTATAATGGTCTCCAATCTGTGCTCTTCCAAATGTTAGAGAACTACAACTCCCAGCATGCCTGGACAGACTGAGCATGCTGAGATTTGTAGTTTTGCAACATCTGGAAGAGCACAGATTGGAGACCATTATACAGTGGTCTCCAAACTGTGGACCTCCAGATGTTGCAAAACTACAACTCCCAGCATGCCCAGAAAGCCAAAGGCTGTCTGGGCATGCTGGGAGTTGCAGTTTTGAAACTCTCAGAGGCAGCAGTGAGATCGCTTTACGGCGATCTCACTGCTGCCAATGAAGATGCCGCACTGCTGCCGGAAACTCACCTCCGGGACGCAGCGCAGCCGGGACCGCACGGAGGACGCCGGGACCGCACGGAGGACGCCGGGACCGCTCGGGACACCGCTCCGACAGGTAAGTGACGCCGGGGGACGGGTCAGGGACACTTAGCAGAGCGGTGTGTGTCCCGATCCCCGTGATCGGGACTCACACACCGCGCTGCTAAGTATTCTGATAGCGAAACGCTGCTATCAGCTAGTCAGATTTGACCAGCTGATAGCAGCGATCGCTGGGGGGGGGTGGGGGATGAAACCCCCCGTGGTTGCACGGTAAGATGGCTGGCTATTAGTGATAGCCACCATCTTTCCGGGCGCTGCGGGATGCCGCGAGTAGCGGCAGTAATATCCATGACGTACCTGTATGTCATGGGTCAGGAACACCTTGCCACCCATGACGTACAGGTATGTCATAGGTCGGGAAGGGGTTAAGGAGTTAAAGGGGTTATCCAGGAAAAAAAATTTTTTATATATATATATCAACTGGCTCCGGAAAGTTAAACCGATTTGTAAATTACTTCTATAAAAAAATCTTAATCCTTCCAGTACTTATGAGCTGCTGAAGTTGAATTGTTCTTTTCTGTCTAAGTGCTCTCTGATGACACGTGTCTCGGGAGCTGTCCAGAGTAGAAGAAAATTCCCATAGGAACTGCACAGAGCCGAATAGGTTTACTATGGGAATTAGCTTCTACTCTGGAAAGCTCCTGAGACACGTTCCATCAGAGAACACTTAGACAGAACAGAACAACTCAACTTCAGCAGCTGATAATTATTGGAAGGATTAAGATTCTTTAATAGAAGTAATTTACAAATCTGTTTAACTTTCTGGAGCCAGTTGATAAAAAAAAAAAAGTTTTTTCCTGGAATACCCCTTTAATCATGGCGAACCATATAGGTACACCTGAAGAAGTGGGCATGCCTAATAAAAGGAAATGAAATGAAGAATAACCTGAAAAAGCAATGGGAGGTTGGGGACAGTTTGAGTGCTATGAACGAGGAAAGAGGGGGGTTTAACCCCTTAAGGACGCAGCCCTTTTTCACCTTAAGGACTGAGCCCTTTTTCCCAATTCTGACCATCGTCGCTTTACGAATTAACAAATCGAAAACGCTTTTACCGAATATTCTGATTCTGAGATAGTTTTTTCGTGACATATACAATTTTTTTTCGGTGGTAAATTTTCGGCGTTACTTGCAGCCTTTTTTGGTGAAAAATCCCAAAATTTCATGAAAATTTTGAAAATTTTGCATTTTTCTAACTTTGAAGCTCTCTACTTGTAAGGAAAATGGATATTCCCAATAAATGTTATTTTTATTCTCAAATACAATATGTCCACTTTATGTTGGCATCATAAAATGGACATATTTTTGTTTCTTGAAAAAATTAGAGGGCTTCAAAGTAGAACAGCAATGAAAATTGCTAAATCTGAAGGGACAGATGTTACAGAACTACAACTCCCAGCATGCCTGGGCAGTCTAGGCATGCGGAGAGTTGTAGTTTGGCAACATCTGGAGGGCTACCGTTTGGGCACCACTGTAACAGCAAAACCACAACTCCCAGCATGCCTTTGGCTGTCTGGGCATGCTGGGAGTTGCAGTTTGGCCTTCCTAGTGGTTGCCACAGTAAAGATCACTTTACTTTCACTTTCATCCCCCCCCCACCCCCCACCGTCGCTTCCCTACCTGAGCCAGGATCCAGCAGTCTCCAGCGACTATCCAGGGTCCCATCATATAAGGATACACTGGCGAATGTCTCAATTTTAACATCAGTGTTGAGGGATAGCCAATGTCATTGTATACATCTACCACAGTAGTGCAACTAAATTTCTGTATTGTACTGCTCTGCCATTGGTCAGAATCAGTTCTGCCCAATGGCAGGGGATAGGAGGAGATCGCAGCACTGCGACCTCACTCCTAGCCCTCAGGATGATTGGAGCTGTCACTGACAGCTCCGATCATCCCTATTTTCCAGGTGATCGGGTCACCAGAGACTCGATCAGCCCGCAATAGCAGAAAATCGCATGTCTGAATTGACGTGCGATTTTCTGCGATCGCCGACATGGGGGAGTCTCAGGACCCCCCTGAGCAATGTGCCGGGGTGCCTGCTGAATGATTTCAGCAGGCATCCCGGTCTGGTCCTCAACCGGCTAGCGGCGGGGGCCGGAAATCCCACAGGCGTATGCTTATGCCCCACGTACTTAAGGACTCGGGATGCAGAGCGTATGCATACGCCCGGCGTCCTGAAGAGGTTAAATACGCTAGTCCCCTCCCACAAATACAGCTAATTAATTTAATTAACTTAAAACATACACACACACACACACATATATATATATATATATATATATATATATATATATATTATTATTTTTTTTTTTTTTTATTGCATTATATTGGATTTCACTAATCAGTTCAATCTGTGTTATGCTAGCAGGGCCTGAGGCAGATTTACTATTGCAGGCACAGAGGCCTAGTAAGGGTCAACCGCTGCCATAATAACTCATTGGAACCTGAAAATCACATTCCGGGGATGCCCATTGATCACCTGACAGAGGAGGCAAATCCTTTAAAGAAGCATTCAGAATAAATTTTTTTTACCCATATGCACCTTATTCATAGGACCTGATGAGAAGAGGAGGAGTATTTCTCTAGAAACGCTTTGTCCATAATAAAAAATATTGCCTGTATGTGATCATTCCACCCACTGGTGAGTGCTGTAGTTTTGAGGAAATCTGCCCAATTACCAGCCCTGCTGCTATAAGAAATAATAAGATTTGTTTATGGGCTTAATCATGTTTTTGGTATTCGCACGTGGAGGCATTATATTTTATTGGTGGCTCTTGAAACCGTAGCAGAAACAATTTATTACAATCTAATTTATCAATTTTGTGTAATCATAGGAAGCCACGATTCCAGATCTTAGTAAGCCTAACTCATTGTTGATATTTCTGGTATTATACCAGTATCATTACCAAGGTCAAGTTATGGGGTGGTCTCCATCTCCTTGAGGTCTTCTCCACCCACCCTTCTTGATGGTCATTCAAAATCTTATCTGGCTGAGGTGCGGCGGAGAGCTGACACATGCTTAAAACTCACTTTATTAAACAGACTTTTAAAATAAATGGCTTTTTGTAGGATAAGCCTGTAACATGAGATCGATGGGGTTTCTAGCTTGTTGCAACCTCTTGATTGGTTACATTGGATAATGGTACAAAAAAATAGTTTCCTTGTAGGTACAAACTGGCTTGTAGCCTATATAAATATTAACCCCTTAAGGACTCAGGGTTTTTCCGTTTTTGCACTTTCGTTTTTTCCTCCTTACCTTTTAAAAATCATAACCCTTTCAATTTTCCACCTAAAAATCCATATTATGGCTTATTTTTTGCGTCGCCAATTCTACTTTGCAGTGACATTAGTCATTTTACCCAAAAATGCACGGCGAAACGGAAAAAAAAATCATTGTGCGACAAAATCGAAAAAAAAAACGCCATTTTGTAACTTTTGGGGGCTTTGGTTTCTACGCAGTGCATATTTCGGTAAAAATTACACCTTATCATTATTCTGTAGGTCCATACGGTTAAAATGATCCCCTACTTATATAGGTTTGATTTTGTCGCACTTCTGGAAAAAATCATAACTACATGCAGGAAAATTTATACGTTTAAAAATGTCATCTTCTGACCCCTATAACTTTTTTATTTTTCCACGTATGGGGCGGTATGAGGACTCATTTTTTGTGTCGTGATCTGAAGTTTTTATAGGTATGATTTTTGTTTTGATCGGACTTTTTGATCACTTTTTATTCATTTTTTAATGGTATAAAAAGTGACCAAAATACGCTTCTTTGGACTTTGGAATTTTTTTGCGCGTACGCCATTGACCGTACGGCTTAATTAATGATATATTTTTATAGTTCGGACATTTACGCACGCGGCGATACCACATATGTTTATTTTTAATTTTTTTTACACTGTTTTATTTTTTTTATGGGAAAAGGGGGGTGATTCAAACTTTTATTAGGGAAGGGGTTAAATGACCTTTATTAACACTTTTTTTTTACATTTTTTTTGCAGTGTTATAGGTCCCATAGGGACCTATAACACTGCACACACTGATCTCTAATGCTGATCACTGGCGTGCATTAACACGCCTGTGATCAGCATTATCGGCGCTTGACTGCTCCTGCCTGGATCTCAGGCACGGAGCAGTCATTCGTCGATCGGACACCGGGGAGGCAGATAAGAGCCCTCCCGGTGTCCGATCAGCTGTTCGGGACGCCGCGATTTCACCGCGGCGGTCCCGAACAGCCCGACTGAGCAGCCGGGTCACTTTCACTTTCACTTTAGAAGCGGCGGTCAGCTTTGACCGCCGCTTCTAAAGGGTTAATACCGCACATCGCCGCGATCGGCGATGTGTGGTATTAGCCGCGGGTCCCGGCCGTTGATTAGCGCCGGGACCGACGCGATATGATGCGGGATCGCGGCGCGATCCCGCTTCATATCGCGGGAGCCGGCGCAGGACGTAAATATACGTCCTGCGTCGTTAAGGGGTTAAAGTGTACCCGTCGTCAACAAAAACGTTTTATCTAATGTTGATAATACAGTTATGTCTACAGTGTGTCTCTATGAGGAGTCCAAATACAGGAAGTGAGGGTGGAAAAGCAGGACTCTGTGCACTGAGGCTCTGTGACATGCTATGGGGTCACACATGAGGATGATTGACAAGCCAGGAGCCTGCACAGAGCCCTGCTTGTCCTGCCCTCACTTCCTGTATTTGGACTCCTCACAGAGACACATGTGGAATAGCTGCAGAGACAGCATTTTTTCACCCAAAAACATACATATTTTTAACCAACGTATATAACAAATATACGTATAATGTTATTATTACATTATATAAAAAGTTTTGTTGATGACAGGTACACTTTAAAGTGGTTGCCATACGCAATTGCAACAACTCAAATAGATGGTCAGAAGCGCATCGAAAGTTGAACTCCCATTAATCTAATGCACTCAAGGATAGGAACTTGTCCATAACTACAATAGAGTTCAATGTAGATGGCCTCATGTAAAGTGTTGGGCATGAATATTCGCATTTTGAATTTTTATCGCGAATATCGCAAATTCGCGAATATATTCGCTATATATTAGAAATTATGAATATTCACTTTTTCCGCATATGTGCATATTCGCATATTCCTTCTTTTCACTTGTGGGCCAATTAGAATGATGTAAATACACTTGTCAGAGGTTATCAACAACATCTCTAGCAACCAATAGTAAAGTTGCCCCCCGTCACTGTTTTCTTCCTCGAATATGCGAATATAACAAATGCGTGAAATTCGCTAATATAAGACGAATATTCATCTATATAGTCGCAAAATATTGTGAATTCGAATATGGGCAATGCTGCTCATCACTACTCATGTATGCATAACCTCTCTTATATGTGGCTGGAATAGAGGATGTGGTGGAGTCTTGGTCCCTGAGATGAAATGATGGAATGATGTCCCGCAGGAACCTTAGTCCAGCTCTGATCATGACCATTTTTCCGCTATATAAAATGCTCAGGTAGTAAATTGAAAAGCAGCAGGGCCAGATTAAGGCTGCCTGGAAGACGGAGCATTTCATTATGATGAACCCCCATCCCCCCCCCCCCCCCCCCCCCCCGACAGTCCCCCTTCCCTTCCACTGAGTGGAACAGGAGTCAGGCCCCCGTTAAAATAAAACAGGCTGCATGGTCTAAAATCTCTTTAGTTCAGGTCACTCTTTGCAGCTGTTGCAAAAACTACAACCCCCATTATGTCTGGAGAGCTTCAGGCGTTATAGGAGTTGTAGTTTTGTAACAGCTGGAGCCTCATATACAGTGTCATCCATTATTACTGCAAAACTTAGAAGTGAGAAGAGATCTAATGGGACAGTCAGGAGAGAACACAAACATAAAATGACTCACAGGAGACATCTTCTCTGTTGTCTTTCCTTTTCTTCTTCATCTGGTCCAGACGCCAGGTCTTCTTCCAGCTCCATCTTCCTCTGTAAAGTTTGACGCCTGGACATCATTGGTTCCTCACTCTGCCAGCCGCTCCTCATCCTCTGTATAAAGACAACAATCATTATAACCCTTCAAAAGACTGTGTTTTCCCCTGCTCATCATCCCCCCCTGCTCATCATCCCCCCTTCTCATCATCCTCCCTTCTCTTTATCCCCCCCTGCTCATCATCCCCCCCTGCTCATCATCCCCCCGGCTCATCATTTCCCCCTGCTCATCATTGCCCCCCTTGCTCATCACCCCCCCCCCCGCTCATCATCCCCCCTGCTCATCATTCCCCCCTGCTCATCATTCCCCCCCCCTGCTCATCATCAGCCCAGCTCATCATCCCCCCTGCTCATCATCCCCCCCATGCTCATCATTCCCCCTGCTCATCATTCCCCCCTGCTCATCATTCCCCCCCTGCTCATCATTCCACCCCCCCTGCTCATCATTCCACCCCCCTGCTCATCATTCCCCCCCTGCTCATCATTCCCCCTGCTCATCATTCCACCCCCCCTGCTCATCATTCCACCCCCCTGCTCATCAGTCTACCCCCCCTGCTCATCATTCCACCCCCTGCTCATCATTCTCCCCCCTGCTCATCATTCCCCCCTGCTCATCATTCCACTCCCTGCTCATCATCCCCCCTGCTCATCATTCCACCCCCTGCTCATCATTCCACCCATGCTCATCATCCCCCCCACTGCTCATCATTCCACCCCCCCACTGCTTATCATTCCCCCCCCCCCATAATTCCCCCCTCATCATTCCCCCCCTGCTCATCATTCCCCCCCTGCTCATCATTACCCCGCTGCTCATCATTACCCCGCTGCTCATCATTACCCCCCCCCCGCTCCTCATTACCCCCCCTTCTCCTCATTACCCCCCTCTGCCTCATCATCCTCCCCCACTCATAATCCTCCCCTGCTCATTGCTCCCCCCTGCTTTTTCTATATTTCATATTTCCTTACCTGGCCGTGCTCGGCAGACTCAGGTAGCGTCGGGTCTCGTGGGCTGTGACGAGTTACGTCTCCTGCGGCTCCCTGCACGACGTCACTCATCATTTCCTGCAGCGCTGGGGTGTGATGAAGAAAACTGTGCCCTGGATCGGCGCGGCTGCCAGAAATGAGGAGTGACATCCCTGACACTGTGCAGAAGAGCCGAAGGAGATGTCACTCGTCACAGCCCACATGACCCGACCCATCACCTGAGCCTGCCGAGCGCGGCCAGGTAAGGAAATATGAAGTATAGAAAAAGCAGGAGGAGTCCGGGGCGGGCCCACAGGAGCCGCCTCTGCTCACTGTTTTAAAGTGGCCACGGCCGGGCTATCGGGGGCCCCGATCCACTACTAAGTAGCCCGCAGGGATGTTCCGAATGTGACGTGGCCCCTGCGGGCACGGGGCCCGGAGCAGGTGCTCCATGAGCGCCAATGATGATCCGGCCCTGAAGAATAGTCATTACGTTTTATTCTGGGACATATAAAGGTTGCCTATCAGTTGGAGAATATGTTAATAAAAGGTACGATATTAATTGCAATGCTACGGTACCAGATGTTGACACTCCTACTTTGGTTGCTTGATTCTCAGGTTTATAATGAGCATCTGTGGATATAATGTTAATTATCACATTCCATGGCAACCTAGTGAAATCTCTAGTCTAGAGGCCTTTAAAGAGTATAGGCAAGCAGACATGTACCATATGTTTTCAATTTTTTTCACAAGTCTTAAATTTATCAAATGTGTAACATTCACAAAATATTCCAAATATTATTTTTAGATTAATTCAAAAGTTCTATGTAATTGAGAATGCATTAATTTAAAATATTCTGCAGTAATCTTTGGTCTGTAAGTTTGGGGAGACCTATATAACTATTCATCAGTATTTGAAAGTATTTTTAAAAGTAGACTGATTCTTATGTACCGTATATACTCGAGTATAAGCCGAGTTTTTCAGCACGATTTTTCGTGCTGAAAACACCCCCCCTCGGCTTATACTCGAATGAACTCTCCGCCCTCAGTGGTCTTCAACCTGCGGACCTCCAGATGTTTCAAAACTACAACTCCCAGCATGCCGGCTTGCTGGGAGTTGTAGTTTTGAAACCTCTGGAGGTCCGCAGGTTGAAGACCACTGCAGCCTTCGACATCATCCAGACCCCCCACCCCATTTAGTTTTGTACTTACCTTCGCTCGGCGGGACGTTAGGGTGTGCTGGTCCGGTGCTGCAGGACTGTCCGGTGGGGAGGTCATCCGGTGGGATAGTCGTTCCGGGCTGTCCATCTTCACCGGGGGGGGCCTCTTCTCCGCACTTCGAGCCCGGCCCCGGAATAGTCACGTTGCCTTGACGACGACGCACAGGGACGTTCATTAGCAACGTCCCTCTGCGTCGTCGTCAAGGCAACGCCTCTATTCCGGGCCAAAGCGCGGAGAAGAGGCCCCCCGGTGAAGATGGACATCCCACCGGACGACCTCCCCACCGGACAGTCCTGCAGCACCAGACCAGCGCACCCTAATGTCCCGCCGAGCGGAGGTGAGTACAGAACTGAAGGGGGTGAGAGGGGGGGGGGGGCTGGATGATGTCGAAGGCCGCAGTGGTCTTCAACCTGTGGACCTCCAGATGTTTCAAAACTACAACTGTATCAGACATTGACAAGCGGTGATGATGAAGGGGGGGGGCTGATGACATGTGGTGATGATGACAAGGGGATGATGAAGGGGGGAGTGGGATGATGACAAGGGGATGATGAAGGGGGTGTGGGATGATGACAAGGGGATGATGAAGGGGAGGGGTGTGGGATGATGACAAGGGGATGATGAAGGGGGGGTGTGGGATCATGACATGGAGATGATGAAGGGGGTGTGTGGGATGATGACAAGGGGATGATGAAGGGGGGGTGTGGGATGATGACAAGGGGATGATGAAGGGGAGGGGTGTGGGATGATGACAAGGGGATGATGAAGGGGGGTGTGGGATCATGACATGGGGATGATGAAGGGGGTGTGTGGGATGATGACAAGGGGATGATGAAGGGGGGGGGGAGTGGGATGATGACAAGGGGATGATGAGGGGGGTGGGATGATGACAAGGGGATGATGAAGGGGGTGTGGGATGATGACAAGGGGATGATGAAGGGGAGGGGTGTGGGATGATGACAAGGGGATGATGAAGGGGGGGTGTGGGATCATGACATGGAGATGATGAAGGGGGTGTGTGGGATGATGACAAGGGGATGATGAAGGGGGGGTGTGGGATGATGACAAGGGGATGATGAAGGGGAGGGGTGTGGGATGATGACAAGGGGATGATGAAGGGGGGTGTGGGATCATGACATGGGGATGATGAAGGGGGTGTGTGGGATGATGACAAGGGGATGATGAAGGGGGGGGGAGTGGGATGATGACAAGGGGATGATGAGGGGGGTGGGATGATGACAAGGGGATGATGAAGGGGGTGTGGGATGATGACAAGGGGATGATGAAGGGGGGGTGTGGGATGATGACAAAGGGATGATGAAGGGGGTGTGTGGGATGATGACAAGGGGATGATGAGGGGTGGGTGGGATGATGACAAGGGAATGATGACAGGCGGTGATGATGATGAGGGTGTTAATGACGGGGGTCTGGATGATGACAGGGGGGATGATGTATTTCTCACCCTAGGCTTATACTTGAGTCAATAACTTTTCCTGGGATTTTGGGGTGAAATTAGGGGCCTCGGCTTATATTCGGGTCAGCTTATACTCGAGTATATACGGTAGTCAGAAGAGAGAATGAGAGTATTCAGATATTTTGATAAAAAAAAGTTGTATAAAAGATGTATAGAGTCAAGGGCAAGTACTGTACATATGACGTATATTTAGTATATCGAACACAGTACATTAACTGGACAATAGTTAAAACTAAATTGTTGTTTAACCCCTTAAGGACCAAGCCCATTTTGACCTTAAGCACAAGGTCAATTTTCATCTTTGCACTTTCGCTTTTTTCCTCCTTCCTTTCTAAAAATCATAATGCTTTCAATTTTGCACCTACAGACCCACATGAGCACTTGTTTCAGTTATGTGTATATAGTGGATTATGGAATATTTGAGGACTTCATTGAATACCAGCATTTTTTATTGTTTTGTTTAATAAAGTAACAAACAAGGGTTGTGTTGGGCTGTATTTTTTTGTAATAATACTGATAATTATATAGATATGTATATATATATATATATATATATATATATATATATATATATATATATATATATATATATATATATTGTGGCAGTGTGGCAAGGAAAGGGTGTATTTCCCTTGCTAACTCTGCTGAATGCTCCACCTGTGGCCTGATTAATGAGGTATCAGGAAGGGAAAGTGTGTTTAAAAGGAAAAGAAACAGAATAGTTGGGGCTCTCCCTGGGTAACAGCACATCACTGTACGGGGAGACACTCGGACCCTGTTGAGGAAAAACACAGCGAACTGTGAGCGGTCCAAGAAGTGAAGAAGTGGTGTGAACTGTGAGTAACAGGTTGCAGGGGCGCATGTTTAATTCTGGCTGAGGGTAGCTCACCAGATAGTAGTTAGGGCATGCTGATATGTGTAGTCAGTGACCAGACGGTCTAGGACTTTGGTTTGTTCCTGAGTTATGTTTTGTTTTACCTGCAACCTGTCTAAATAAAGCTGGCAAGGTGCCAGGCTTGCATGAATAACCGTTGTCTGCGGGTTTATTGAGTGGAAACGTGTCCCATGGCAGTGTCCAGGACAATCCCGGAGCTAATCCCCAAGGAGGAATCCTTACAATATATATATTTAAATTAGCTCACCACACCACCTTCACAGGTAGTGTGTCCTGCAAAACAGCTCAGGCTCCATTTAAGAAATCTCAGAACTGATTGGGATTTATGTCAAGCCAGAACTCTCTCCAGAAGGAAAGAGGACCCATCTACAGACAGCTGTTTCGGGGTGTTTGCCCCTCGTCAGTACAGAGCAGGGTGATCTGGCTTGGCTGTGTTGAGAGGCCTGTGGCTTTAAACGGGGTCAGTACTTTCCTTAGGGAGAGTATTTTTTTTACCCAGAAGCCCGCGGAGTGCTAAATGGCCTAACTTGAATCTCCGTTACACCTGAAGAGGTGTCCTCTCCCTGAGGAAAGTACTGAACCCGTTTTATATATATATACATATATATATAAAGAGAGAGATATGTGTCTGTCTTATTTATAAACTTTATTTTACAGCTTTTTCTAGCTGAAGCTATCTGATAATAGTTCCTAAAGAGTTAAGCAATGCCATCGCTACCTAACTCTTTTATTAGCTGTGCAGGAGGTATACACGGTATACCTCCTGCACAGCCAATCTGTAGTGCTATGCGCCGCTGTTTACTGTACCCAGGGGGCAAATCATAACAGTGCCAAGATATCTCTGACTATCTTTGAACTACAAACTTAAATCTATTAGAGCTATTAGCTGGTAGAGATGCATACTATAAATTACTCCAAGTTGTGGTTTAAAGTACAGTATACTTATTCACAAAAAAAATTGTGCACTCAGATAAGGCTTCTTTTATACTGCCATTGCACCCTGTCCACAGCCTTCAAACTCTCTTTTCTATTTATTTCTATTTTAGTTTTATGGCCGCAACGGGCAACAGTAGGTCCCGATGGACCCCGTTATAGTCAATGGGGTCTGTCAAGCACTGCTCTTTTTGAGTGGGAGTAGCAGGAGGAAAAGAGGGCGCAAGCTGTATTTTTTTCTCCCTCTATTTTCCCCGATGCCCGTCACACTACTGTGTGACAACGGTAGAGTGAAAGGGGCCTAAAAATGTGAGGTTGCTGAAAAACTCGGCATGCAGTTATGTCTCAGGCAAATATGTAAATGATTACAGGTGTGGTCCACTGGGTCTTGGCACAAGAGGGTGTAAAAGAGCTTCCCTTGCTGTCCTATAAAAAAAATAGGATGTCAGAGGCTACTTTTGGGTAGTGTACTTCTGGGTGAGAGATCATTAACTGCTAGACATACTTCTACAACATACTTGAAGGCATTTTGCCCAGTTGACAGACTTTGAGAGTAGGTTCATTATTGACTTAGGATGGTAATTTTGACAAACTGGTCTGTTCTGCCCAAGATGTTAGGAGGTATTGGGAGCAGTGGTTATGTGAGGACATGCACATACAGGGCCCATACAGACGATCAGTAAAAAGGATCATTTGATCTTTTGACAAGTACGAGCAGATCTCAAAGTTTCCTCATACACCACCCAGACACAGATGGCACCAACAATTCTGACCCCTATCTCTGCCTGGACTATTTTCAAGGATATTTGTTGTCATGATGCAGATTACGTGTCCTGCCATTGACAGCCAGCCACCATCATCTTCATTTGCAGTGGTATAATGAACAAGAAGCCTGGACTACTATGGACAGGAACCGTATTGTCTTTAGTGATGAATCCTAGTTCTGCTTGGGATCTGACGAAGATCGGATTCAGCTATGGTGGCCTAATGGTGAGCTCTTCAATCCTGCTATCAATATGGAGCAACAAACTGCCCCACCTGCTAGTATTATGATCTGGGGAGCCATCACAAAGTGATATGTGATATAAAGGACACTAACAGAATTATATGCTTGACATTCTGGTGCCAACAGGCATTTTTCTGCACACACAGCAAGGCTTTTCCAGGAACGTCTCCACCAGATTGCCTTTCCTTGCCTGTCTGGTGACCAGATTGATCACCACTCGAGCATTTATGATAAGCCAGCTATAGCAACCTACAAGTGTATGGAATCTACAGGTCCAGCTGCGACTTCTGCAGGCAAATAAGCCGCAGGATGCCATACGGAACCTATCTGCCTCCATGCCTGACCTTACCACACCCTGTATCCAGGCTGGAGTTGACTAACAGGGTATTAGAGCCCCCTCACAGTTGTACGGTTTCCCCCCAATAAACATATGCTTTCATTCTAAAATTGTAGTCACTTACATATATCATCATTACATTCACACTTATAAATGTTCATTGTATTTATATAATTCCTCCTTAGTGCATTATTGTTTTTTTGTCAATTAATGAAAATGATGAGGCCAAGGGAGGCCGGTCTGTAACAAGTACAGTGTAAAAACAGAAAAAAGCTAAAGTTTGCACCAATGTATTTTACAAAAAAATTACTCTATTTAAAAAAACAGGCTCACAAGAAATAATAAACTAACCCCAAAATCTATTGAGGATCCTATCTGTTTTACTAACTTAATATATTTCTTATCTTCATATGATAAATATGTCCCTTTAAATGCATCCTTATCCATGAAGTTTTGTCATTACAAGCTCCAATGGCTGAGGAACCAATATGAACAAGTTCAATGCAAACATCGGGCCTCCTTAGCATATTACCTCTTGTATTGAGTCATTACAATAATTTTTCCATAAAAAGGAATAATATATAGACCTAGAGATGTGCACCAGGATGCTAATGCTATAATGACAATGGGAAGTGTCATTGGTTCCTTTGCCGTCTTTCTAATATGATCATAAATACAACAGTTTCATTTACATACATTATATAGAACATTTAATTGGTGACACCTGGAGTCCTCCGCATTCGATCGTATTGTACGCCAATGATGATGCCACTATTGATAGACTCCTGTCTCCATCTATTGTCATGAAATTAGAGTTTTTACTTTTTATCTCATTCATCCTAAAAGATGGCTCATTATTCATGGTATCTTTTTATTCTGATCCCAGATCTTTGAGTCATTCACTGACAATACATGGCTCTGTTCTTTTCATATCAGGGGAAAAATACAACATAATTGGTCAATTATATCTTTAAGAGCAACACACAGTAGTAATAAAATTATCAAAAACATATTCTTTTCTACTTTCTTTTATACTTCTCCTGACTGTGTTCTTGTAATACCAATTGCTAAGAGACGCCTGAACCGTGGAGCTCATCTCTTTTGAGCTGATAAGATTGAATAGCTTAAAGACAAGTCTCATCTTTTCCAGCATAGAGTAAAGCCCTCGTTTGGAATTGGGATTCCACGGGACCCAACCCAAAATGTGCGTTCAGAAGGCTGCTGCGGGTGGGTGCGGGTGGTCCGGCAAATCCCGCAAAATCCTGCAGCAGCCTCAGTGACTAAGTCTCAGCCCCACCCTCTGATTACAGTCACCACTCACTCACCAGGGTGGGGTTGCTGCTCCTCCCAAGTGTCTACTCCCCCGCCACTGTTGTGCCGCCATTTTTATCTGGATCCCCCTTCCCCTAGAGGATCAGGGCCTTGTACGGTAGGTGAAAATGTCCAATTACAGCACACACTGTGCACTGTGCTGCGGCACCAGCGATCATTTATCCTCCCAGGGCGTCTGTGACACTTGTCTGCAGTCTGCTCTGCACTGCAGCACTGCTATAACCATGGGTGGGTATGTGCAGACTGCAGACCATTACACCATAGGGTCTTCTACAGACCCTAGGGTGCAGTGCTCTGCAGTCTACACATACCCTATGGAAGCTATAACAAAAAGTAAAAAGTGTAAAAAAATAATGTAAAAAATGTAATAAAAAAGTATGTGGTATTGCCACATGCGTAAATGCCTGAACTATTAAAAAACAATGTTATTTAAATTGCACGGTCGATGGCGTACACATAAAAAAAAGAAAAAATTGTGCATTTTTGGTCACTTCATATGCCATAAAAAAATAATAATAAATAATAATAAAGGTGGCATCAATAAAAACTACAGACCAAGGTGCAAAAAAATGAGCCCTCATACATCCCCGTAGGCCAGGAATGTGCAGAGCATTGCATCAGTCAGTGACCCAGGGCCTCTGAGTCTGCACAGTCACTGCTATTCACATCTGTACATACACTAGAATGCAATGCTCTGCACATACCCATGTATAGCAGTGTGTGTACACACATTGCTATACATGGAGAGTAAAAAAAAATCATCAGGCAGGAGCGGGATTGAAAAACTAGTCCCAGGCAGGGCTGTAGCATAGTGGTAACTTCAAGCTTATGTGCCCCAATGCAAAATCTGTAACAGTACCCCCCATCCAACCAAGTGTCATTCATACCGCTGATGTCTTCTTATATAGAGGAAAGGTCTAAGGACCCTCATACATTAACACTGGTGCAACTATTACTTCTTTACCAACTTCATCCTTTCTTCCCAAATAACATCTTTAAGGCACACAAATGCAAGATGACAGATTTCATTCATTTTTTTAACTTTCTAGCACTAATACATACCATAGATTAAAGGAGTGCACCAGTGCAGGAGCACTTCTCCCCTATGCCAACGGTGAGACCCCCCGAGCAGCAGCGGAGGAACAGGACGCCGATATTGGCACAACGAGGGGATGTAGGAAGGTGAGTTAAAGTTTGTTTCTTTTGTGTTTGCAGCCTGGGCACAGAGGGGACATAAACATTTTCCGCTGCATATCTCCTTTAATGAGACAAGTTCCCTTTAAAGGGTATTTGTCACTTCAAAAAAAAAAATGACCTAGAGACATGTCAAAAGCCTTAATTGGTGGGGGTCTGAGTGTTCACACCTCCACCGATCAGGAGTATAAGGGAGGAGACGTTTTCTTGCTCCCAACAAGCATCTCAGAAAAGTATTTCCAGTATAATAATCAAATTTACCAATTTCCAAGTAAGGGGAAAGCATTAAAGAAACTTTTACAATGTAAAACTACAGCTCCCAGTATGATATAACCAGTGATAAGGGGATTCTGGGAGTTGCTGTTTCACCCATCATTACTGCAGAACTTACAAGTGGCTACAGCTCTGATGGGTCATAGTCCGGTACAATACACAATAATATTAGTGATTACAGGTGACGTCTTCTCTATAGTCTTCCCTTATCTAATTCAGATGGTACATACCGCCTGGACTTGTTCCAGCTAAATCTTCTCTCTGCAGGACTTGAAGTCCAGATGGCTCCTCATTTTGTCAGTGCATTCTAATCCTCTATTTGAAAACAATTGTTAATATAATAATGCCAGACATTGTATACTCTGAATATAATACTACCACACACTGAACCCTCTAAATATAATACTGCCACACACTGCTCCCCCAATATAATTCTGCCACACACTGTACCCTCTAAATATAAGACTGCCACACACTGTGACCTCTGACTATAAGATTGCCACACACTGCAACCTTTGAATATAATACAACCACACACTGCTCCCTCTAAATATATAATACTGCCACACACTGTGCCCTCTGAATATAAGACTGCCACACACTGTACCCTCTGAATATAATTCTGCCAGACACTGTACCCTCTGAATTTAATACTGCCACACAATGCACCCCCCTGAACATAATTCTGCCACATACTGTACCACCCCTGAATAAAATACTGCCACGCACTGCACTCTCTGATGACCCTGCCGATAAAGTGTTTTTTCAACCAACTTGCATATATGATATTTTAATATTATACTCACATTAAAAGTGTTCCAAATTGCTGCAGGAATAAGTTAGTCAAAATTTGCACAACCTAACAGTCACTGCACTTATATCAAAATAAATCAGTAACAAAGTACACCTCTGTAAAGTAGTTAGTTTACTCAATATGTCACTTATAATAAAGTGACAACTAGATCATAATGGTATACTAACTTTAGGAACTTTAGGAATTTTAGGAAATGCTTCTACCTAAAGGGCGTAGTGGTGCTATCTACAGGAGGTTGCTACTACCTATGGAAGGGAGGAAGTGCTACCTACAGGGGGAATCTACTCAGGTTGCAACTACCTGAAGGTGGCTGCAACTACCTAAATGGGGACTACTGCTAAATATAAGGGGCCTCACAGCTTAATGCTTTGCCTTACTTGTTTTGTCTTGTATTGTAGTATGGGCTCATTCTGCAGTGACACTGATGAAAGGTGTAATGCGCCAACTGGATACAGTAATTCAGGTGACAGAAGGTCACTGTATTGGTCTCAGTATACTGGATTTGGTCAGTAACAGTATAATGTATTATGCATGATGACAATATTTCTCCTTGTGTACTGATATTATTGTTTATTATTAACCAGTGATAAGCAATTTATCCCTTATCAACAGGATATGGGGAGTTTGACCGCTGGGCCCCGAATCAGCTCTGCTCTGCTGGAGTGCGTTTTGTACCCAGCAGGTCAGCTGGTACAAACACGCCCCTCCATCTCTATGGGAGAGGCGGAGACAAGGGGTTCCTTTGTCTCCGCCTCTCCCAGAGAAATGAATGGAGGGAGCGTGTTTGTACCAGCTGACTTCTTGTGTGCGAATCGTCACACAGAGCAGCTACTGTGGATAGGGGATAAATTGCTTAGCACTGGACATCTTTTTTTTTTTTAATAATGCCTAAGCATGCTGGGAGTTTTATTATGCAACAGCTGGAGGAACGCTGGTTGGGAAACACTGGTGCACATAAATATATGATAGCAGCTCGGTACCAAGACACAGCTCCACTCTGCATCAATAAAGCATAATATTTTACGCAGAAGAATATATGACTTTCCTAAAGGTTTAGTACATTAACAATTAAGCTATGTACATAGATTTACACTCACATCCACGTCCATTAATATTATATACTTATCTTATTAAAAGCCCATAACTTTGCATCATTTAAAAATGATCATGTTCAGAGTTTGCCATAAAAAAATGAAAAAAACGAAGAAACTGTTGAAATCAATTGAAAGTAACACAGATGAATTCATACTGCTTGCTGAAACCGGCAGCTTTCCATATGAAAGCAATTAATATATTGTAGCCAGTGGTTATTCTACAGCTGGGACGGCAGTGAACGCTTCCACACATTAGTAATAAGCAAGTAAAATATTAATGGCAATATGTGTCTGGGAAATTCACAGACAAAAAAACAGATATTGTTCCCTACAGATATTACAGCGCAACCATTGTGATAAATATTTATCCTGCTCACCTTCGATTACTTACAGATATAATGTATCCGTTCAGACAAGTCTGCAGCTAATCCTTCGTGATTCCTTAACTAAACTGCATGTGTTACAAGAGGCATTCACTATGAAATTCACTGTAAACTTTGGAATCTGTGGGTTTTCTACAAAATAAAAAAGCAATGTTATAGATTCTCAAATCTGGAGTATGTTTATTTTCCATGTGGAGACTTTTTAGTCCAAAGATGAAGGCTCACAGGGGTGATCCGGTGAAAAATAACTTTCTCTGTACACAGGATAGGTGATAAGTGTTTGATCGTGAGGGGTCCAATTGTTGGGACCCCCGCGATATACCGGCCCGGTGCCTCAGCTCTCTGTGGAAGCACTGGAGATGCCCAAGTACAGCACTCGGGTCTCTTCTGCACTTCCATAGAGAATGAATGGATCATGTGCAGTCTGTAGGACCCACTCCTCTCAGAGAGCAGGACACTGGTAAGAACATCATGGGGGTCCCAGCGGTCGACCGCCCCCCACGCTCAGACACTTGTCTTGTGGATAGAAGATAAGTTGTTTTTCACTGGACTACCTCTTTAGCCCCCTTGCTGCTATGGGTTCCCACGACAGGATATACCCATACGTCCTGCCTATTCCTGGCTAAAGGAGATTGTTGACGGGAGCCAGGTGGGATTTGGTCTCTGCAGTTTTACCACAAGATCCACAAAGAAGAAAGAAAAACCGGCACTGCTGCAGCTAGGTGGCAATTAGGTATACACCTGTGGTAGACCGAAGAACCTCACCTAATCCTGCAGTATGGGGTGCTGATGCAAATCCAAGCAATGGTATGTATAAAAGAGAAATAAAAGCTATCGCACTCACCATTCAGTGAAAAGGTTTTTCTTTACTGTAGTCCGTTAGGTATTAACAGCAATGATGCAGGTATAACAAAGAGCAGAGGCAGAGGTGGTTACGGGACAGAACTGTTTTGCACTATAGAAGTGCTTCCACAAGCCGACACCTGGGGTGTCAGCTTGTGGAAGCACTTCTATAGTGCCAAACAGTTCTGTCCCGTAACCACCTCTGCCTCCGCTCTTTGTTATACCTGCATCATTGCTGTTAATGCCTAACAGACTACAGTAAAGAAAAACCTTTTCACTGAATGGTGAGTGCGATTGCCTTTATTTCTCTTTTTTAACCACAAGATGTTGTGGTCAGTACTGACCACGGCATCTATAGGATTGATTGCTGGAGAGGACTCCCTCTGTCCTCCATCAGCAGCCCTGCAATATGATTGCAGGGTCCCAATGGTTGCCACTGTACCCATGGAAGCCTGTGAGGTCCAGACATAGGCCAGTGTCCTGAGGATTATCAACAGCCCAGGTCGTGGGGCTTTGGTTTGTCCCTTGAGAAACCTCTTCACAAATTAGGGAAAATGCGTCGGGACCAGTCATGCTGTAAATAGTAGTGTTGAGCACGAATATTCAAATAATGAATTGTATTTGCGAATATCGGCACCTTGCAATTTTTCCAATATTTAGAATATCGCAATTTATATTTGTTGTGATGAATATTTTTATTTATTTTTTCTCAGTACACATCACAATGATGTGTATTGTGCAAATAAAAAGTGATCATGCCTCCCTGCTTCCAGCTTGTGGTCCAAAGAAGGTGAATATGCAAATGCGAATTTTCTGCAAAAATTATGTGAACCCTCTCTTCTTTTAGCTTGTGGGCTAATGAGAAGGATGCAAATACAGTTGTCAGAGGTTAGCAACATTCCTAGCAACCAATAGGAAAGTAGTTAGTTGAAAGATATAATCGTGCATGCACATTTAGCAAATTTTATTACAAATTGTGCATGGAAAAAAAAAAGTGAACGAATATGCGTGGCCAGTCCAGGCCTGCATGAATGTTTGTCTTGGTTGAATGTTTGTATGTTGTGAATGAGAAGAGGGAAAGTAAGCTTCTACCCGGTAGACCTTTAGGTTATTTAGCAAAGCACTTAAATGTATCAATGTTTGTTAGTGTTTGCCTTTTTTTGCTTGTAAGGTTGGTGGTGTCTACAGCGCGGCCAGTGCAGCAGGATGTGGGGGAGGTCCTGTCTCTGGACTACATGCTGTGGGTTTGATACAGGGTTCTTGTTACACACCAACTGATAAAGGTTGCAAGACCAGGCGTCCTTGATATGGTGTTTCATTGGAATCTAAATTTGATAATCTCAATCAGTATTAGTTGAGTCCCTTTGTTTCCTGTTATGATTTAATAAGAAAGAATTAAAGAAGCTTTGAAATGTATTTTTCTTTATTAATAAAATAACTTACTCTCTAACATATCTGAAAAAATACTGTTGAATTTTTGATGTAGCGATGTACCACTGGAGACAAAGGAGGTGCTGTATTTGTACCAACACATTAGGTGAGGAGGCCTGAGCTAAGAAAAATGGACTGGTTTCTCGTGATAGGACTGACTGGAGAGGTGGCCGCTGCTTGGACCACAACTGAAAATCCCAGGGACCCAGTTGTTTGCTTTCAATGCCGCCTACAGTAGAGACAGCAGTGAGACTTCCCGAGGGTCAGGAGTAACAAAGAGATGCAGCTTAAAGTGGAAGCTGTGAGAAGAAAGGCAGGCAGGCTGAGGAGAGTCTCCTCAAATACAGTAAGAAAGATACTCATGAACTGTCTAATAGAAAAATGGTCTTTGTTGTCCATAGCATCCAATCACAGCTCAGATTTCATATCTTAACAAGCTCAACCAACCTGCTGAACTGTGATGTAACTCAAGAATTGTGTCTCGTCTTGAGAACCTGTCAGTGAGTAAAAGTCTTATTGAGATGTGCATGCTTTTGTCAGGAGTGTGATGCTACATTAGTTCTACAGGGTGACAGTAATCTCTTTACCGTAAATACTCTCTTTTTGTCACATTCAGGTCAGCTCACGCCACGTTTGTACCTTAGGAGGAACAGCTAAAAAATTTCAAAATGGCATGCCGACGTATCCACAAATTGATAAACAATCAGATTGGCACCACTCTGCTAGAACCAACTCCACAATCCACGAGGAGAAAAAGAAACACAATGCTGTAGTCAATCCTGGTTCTCAGTGTATACAGTGAGAGTACCAGCCAACATACAGAAGAAGAATCAACAGCCCTTAGCAGAAAATCGTATGGAAGGACAAGTGAAAAATAAAGTTGGCATTTTATATTGCATGCCAGGAGCTGGATTTCCTTTCTGTACACGTGGATTTGCTGGGTTCCGGAGATGCTGCCGACCCTTCTGTGCTTGGGAGTGCGAGTGGCAGGAGATGTGAGCCGACCTCCCCAAGTGTCTGGACAAGTCAAATGTCTCATCCCATACTATTCTCTGCTATAGAGCAAAAAAAAAAGTCTGCTTTCTTTCAAATGACCATCATGAGTGCTGTGGATTCTTTTGTTGAAAGTTGGTATGCCAATGTTCAAGGAGGCGCTCAGCTAGTGACTATGTTTGTGTCATTTTCCAAGCATATCCAAGTATTGCCTCGGACTCAAAAGTGCTGCAAACTAAGTTTTTGTGCCCACATGTATGCTCAGAAAATTCCTTGAACGATGTCACTAGCTGACTATGATCAGATCATTTAAGTCAATGGGGGCCCTCGCCTCTCTGAACACAGATAGGTCTGCATGCAGTTTTGACATCCTATCCACATAATCGTGCACCGGAAGAAACAAACGCGTGAACACATGCCAGCACTTTGACATTATTCCTATGGTATGGCTGACTAAGTAAACTCCCAGGCGGTAAGTACGGTTTATAGTATTGTATAATACAGAGAGAAAAAGAAACACAGCCGCACATCCACAATTTGTATTTCGATCTACTTGTTTCTGAGCATAAATTCAAAAACTAACAGGTTGTTAATATACATTTTGATCAAAAAGTACAAGCCCACTCACCATGTCAAGACCACCTAGTCAGAGTGGGTCCCTAACCTAACACTGGCATAGCGCTGGGTGGCCACCACTGCCTCCAAGACACCATGCCCACAGGAGCAATGACCCAGTGGCCAGGCAGCCCCACTGCTGCCCAACCAAGCCCCTGGCTGAGAAGCAAGTAGATAAAAATACAAATGGTGGATGTGCGGCTATGTTTCTCTATTTGTGTTGAACATTTGTAGCCTCTTCCATGGCCAGCACTCCACTCCACCCATTCGGCCCAGGCATTTTTAATTAGCAGGAGACTGCAAAAGGGTTTCCTCCTAACATTCTCCCATCCCCCTGGTAGGGAGCACATTGTAAGTGTTCACACAGGTGTGGTGCTCTGTGGCAGCCATTGTTTCTGTGATGCGTTATCTGTTGGGTAGGGTGGCCCAGGGGCTTGGTCGGGCAGCAGTGGGGCTGCCTGGCCACTGGGTCACTCCCCCTGTGGGCATGGTGTCTTGGAGGCAGTGGTGACCACCCAGCACTACGCCAGTGTTAGGTTAGGAACCCACTCTTACTAGGTGGTCTTGACGTGGCGAGGGGGCTTGTACTTTTTGATCAAAATGTATACTAACATCCTGTTTTTAAATTATTCTGAGAAGCAAGTAGATCAAAATACAAATGGTGAATGTGAAGCTATGTTTCTCTATTTGTGTTGTACAGTTTATAGTATAATATCTAGATTAAAAATAGCAATCCATTTTTGTGACTACAGTTCCTAAGCATGCCTATGTGTTTCCTTATGTGTTTCCCTTGATCTCACTCTTCTTTATTATCTGGAGGTCACCAAGAATTAGCAGGTTGCAAAATCTTGACTTCAGGATAAGATTTCATAGGTTTTATTTGTAGTTTAGAACATGAAAAACATAAGTCTGTAGAGAAGCTGTAGAATCTAACTGATAAAAAGTAGTCAATGCTATTTGGAAAGTTTCTTCAAGCAGTAACATTAAGAAGATGGACATACTCTTTAGTAAAAAGGCTTTTTACTAATTTTTTATATAGGTGGCCAAGGTAGCCACAGATGTCTGGATGAACCATAGTTAATGGCACAATAAATACTTCCATTGCTGACTACCTCCTAGCATTGGGATCAATAATAATCAATGTCCAAGTGATATTCCCAGAGGTTCTAACAGTCAATATTTATATTCATTTCTATGAGCCTAACTATCAATAGGATATGTAATGCATCTTCCTCTCATCCTTTAAAGCAAATCTGCATTTAGGACATGCTCCAAACACATTCAAATGAATAAAAAATATTAAGTGCCAAACAAAACACTTCTACTTGAATTTATCTAAAAGTATCCCTTAAAAGGAGTTCTTTAATTTCACTTTCACTTTTATTAACCCCTTAAGGACACATGACGTACTGGAACGTCATGTGTCCACTCCCGATCTATAACGCGGGGCCACGGCGTGGCCCCGCGTCATAGCGGGTCGGGCCCGGCCTCTAACAACGGCCGGGACCCGTGGCTAATAGCGCGCGGCATTGATCGCTGTGCCGCGCGCTATTAACCCTTTAGACGCGGCGTTCAAAGTTGAACGCCGCGTCTAAAGTGAAACCGAAAGCATCCCGACTAGCTCAGTGGGCTGTTCGGGATAGCCGCGGTGAAATCGCGGCATCCCGAACAGCTGACAGGACAGCGGGAGGGCCCCTTCCTGCCTCCTCGCTGTCCGATCGCCGAATGACTGCTCAGTGCCTGAGATCCAGGCATGAGCAGTCATCCGGCAGAATCGTTGATCACTGGTTTCTTATGAGAAACCAGTGATCAACATAGAAGATCAGTGTGTGCAGTGTTATAGGTCCCTATGGGACCTATAACACTGCAAAAAAAAAGTGAAAAAAAAAAGTGAATAAAGATCATTTAACTCCTCCCCTATTAAAAGTTTGAATCACCCCCCTTTTCCAATAAAAAAAAAAACACAGTGTAAATAAAAATAAAAATAAACATATGTGGTATCACCGCGTGCGGAAATGTCCGAATTATAAAAATATATCATTAATTAAACCGCTTGGTCAATGGCGTGCGCGCAAAAAAATTCCAAAGTCCAAAATAGTGCATTTTTGGTCACTTTTTATATCATTTAAAAATGAATAAAAAGTGATCAATAAGTCCTATCAATGCAAAAATGGTACCGTTAAAAACTTCAGATCACGGCGCAAAAAATGAGCCCTCATACCACCCCATACACGGAAAAATAAAAAAGTTATAGGGGTCAGAAGATGACAATTTTAAACGTATTAATTTTCCTGCATGTAGTTATGATTTTTTCCAGAAGTCCGACAAAATCAAACCTATATAAGTAGGGTATCATTTTAATCGTATGGACCTACAGAATACATATCAGGTGTCATTTTTACCGAAAAATGTACTACGTAGAAACGGAAGCCCCCAAAAGTTACAAAACAGCGTTTTTTTTTTCAATTTTGTCGCACAATGATTTTTTTTCCCGCTTCACCATAGATTTTTGGGCAAAATGACTGACGTCATTACAAAGTAGAATTGGTGGCGCAAAAAATAAGCCATCATATGGATTTTTAGGTGTAAATTTGAAAGAGTTATGATTTTTTAAAGGCAAGGAGCAAAAAACGAAAATGCAAAAACGGAAAAACCTCCGGTCCTTAAGGGGTTAAAGTTATAGAAACAGTTAATGTGTGGTGTCCCTCTATGGAACACACCTGTCTACCTGCCCTGTCAGGTGGATATCACTTTATTGTGTCTGCTCGGGCTCACAGCTCCAGGGTTAAATGTTAAGTTCTTTATATTGTATTTTACTGTATTGCCATTTATTTAATGTCTTTATATTTTCTCTGTCACAAAAGTGTTAACTCTAACTGTGAAGGAGGATGCATAGGGGAATCACATTTGACTCCTTCCCTGCTCTACCTGGCCTGTCTAGATAGGGAGGAGTGGGTTAGTTGGTGAATAGAGTAGAGTCTAATCAGAGCTATGTGAAGAATCTCAGTAGTATACCTGCCCCATACCTCTAATGGGGACAGGTACCATGTCTTTCTACTAGTCTTCCATTTTACAGAGTGGGTGTTATCTGCCACACGGATCCCACAGACGAGGTTGTCTATCAGTAAAGTCTGTCCACGTCAAGTTCAGACAAGTCAGCTTTGGGAAGAAGTGCCAAGAAGCTGACAGGCCCCAAAGTAACCAAAGGATAATGTGAGTGAAAGCCTCCAGCAGCTATTGTCCAAATAAGTCCACCCTGGTGGTAATCCCTAACCCTGGAACCCAGTGTGTGAAAGTCTAGGCTGGCGGCAGCTACCTTCTTTCTTTGAAGTCTATGCTTCCTACTTTGTCAAATCTCAGTCAGTCATTCTAGTCAAGTCAAGGCTAGTTTAGTCCAGTCTGTTCAAGTCACGCTCAGACCAGCCCAAGTTCTAACTTAGTTTTAAGCACTACAAGTCCTAAAGTGCCAAGAAAGCAACTGTGGTCCCCTACTGCTATCCTCAGCGTAAATCACACTAAAACTGAACCTTAGTGAATTTGAACCGTGGTTTCCTTAACCTTGCATTTGTGGTATTCCTTACCCAGCACCATTTCATCCTTGGACTGTGCTGAGTTAACACTCCTGGCATCACAAACACTTAACCAGGTCACTTCACCCATAGTCAACATATATGCCATTAGACTGAACCCACAAATGGAGAAAACCAAGCAAGGGTCCACATAGATTAGATGGTATCTCTCAGGCATTTATGGAATATCCTGTGGTTATGCCATTAAAATTCAATTTGGGAATACCAGAGTACCTGTCACCAAATAAAACTTTTAATATAGTGTCCCTTGTGTAATTAGCAGACAATTTCCCATTCACTTGCTTTTTAAAATTATCAACATAAATATGTTTAAAATGTAATAGAAAAAACAACCACTAGGTGGCTCTGTTCTGTTCCCTGTCACAATTAATACAGTGAGTTTGGTCTCCTCCCTGCCTGGCAGGAGACAAAACTCCGGATGTGCTTCTTTGCACTGAGCTTGATTGACAGCTGCACAGAGCCTCACTGAAAGCTGCAAAAAGCCTCATTGGAAAATGCCCACTTTCTTCTGCTGGGAGATTGCACTATATAAGGAAGAAGTACGGTATGATACAGAGCTTTTTAAAGCTCCCAATTTTTTTTTTAAGGGTGGGAGGGTTGTTAGGAGTAGGGAACATAGTCTGAGTAAGTTTAGAAATGTTTATTTGGTGACAGGTACTTTTTAAAGCCTTTTTCAGTGAGGACCTAACTAGCATTGTTCATTGGGACTATAAATTTGAGAGCTGCCTATACATATTTTTTTAACAACTGCCAAAATTGGAGACAGATGACAAATGTTGGGTAAAAAGATGTCTGGGTATTCTGGATCTCAATATACCCTAAACTAACTTGTAACATGCTCATGTTTCTCCTATGATGAATAAACACGTACACTTCTCTGCTGCCCAATGTGATCCCCTATTGTTTAGATTGTTTAGAAGCCTATTGTAGGACTCAGTTATCATACAGGCATTACGAATAATCATGGGGCCATTCATGAAGCCATATACTTTTATTTGTTGGCCACATATCCTCTATTACATGGGAAGATGTGTGGCCAAATGTTTTCTTTAACTTGCAAAAATTATGTGATTACTTACTTGTCAGCTGATCCCTGGGCCTATTACACAGGGCAATATTGGCATGTTCAGCCCATAATCTCCTAATTTAATAGGGTCCTAAATCTATAAGGAAGTCTGGAGAATAACAATTTTTTGACACGAGAAAACTAGCGTAAAAAGTCCCAAGTTTTTGCACAAAACGATGAGAAAGTTAAATTTTTTTTTCTGCAGAAATAAGGCTTGCAAAAATATTTTCAACTTTTTAACACTAGGGGTGTCAAGCATCGATTTATTCCCCTTTATGTGTTTACTTTAGTAGCAACGTAAATAAATAATTACCGTATATACTCGAGTATAAGCCGACCCGAGTATAAGCCGAGGCCCCTAATTTCAACCCAAAATCCCAGGAAAAGTTATTGACTCGAGTATAAGCCTAGGGTGGGAAATACATCATCCCCCCTGTCATCATCCAGACCCCCGTCATTAACATCCTCATCATCATCACCGCCTGTCATCATCCAGACCCTCATCATCATCACCTCTCATCATCCCCTTGTCATCATCCCACACCCCCCCTTCATCATCCCCTTGTCATCATCCCCACCCCCCTTCATCATCATCCCACACCCCCCCTTCATCATCCCCTTGTCATCATCCCCACCCCCCTTCATCATCCCCTTGTAATCATCCCACACACACCCCTTCATCATCCCCTTGTCATCATCCCCACCCCCCTTCATCATCCCCTTGTCATCATCCCCACCCCCCTTCATCATCCCCTTGTAATCATCCCACACCCCCCCTTCATCATCCCCTTGTCATCATCCCCACCCCCCTTCATCATCCTCTTGTCATCATCAGCCCTCAGTGGTCTTCAACCTGCGGACCTCCAGAGGTTTCAAAACTACAACTCCCAGCAAGCCCGGGCAGCCATCGGCTGTCCGGGCTTGCTGGGAGTTGTAGTTTTGAAACCTCTGGAGGTCCGCAGGTTGAAGACCACTGCGGCCTTCGACATCATCCAGCCCCCTTTCACCCCCTTTAGTTCTGTACAGTACTCGCCTCCGCTCGGCGCTGGTCCGGTGCTGCAGGACTGTCCGGTGAGGAGGTCGTCCGGTGGGATAGTGGTTCCGGGCTGCTATCTTCACCGGGGGCGCCTCTTCTCCGCGCTTCGGGCCCAGAATAGAGGCGTTGCCTTGACGATGACGCAGAAGTACGTTGGTAATGAACGTACCTCTGCGTCGTTGTCAAGGCAACGTGACTATTCTGGGGCCGGGACCGCAGCCCAGTGAAGATAGTGTGTCACCGGATTCCTGATGCTGCTGCTGCCACCTCCAGGCTGTCTCATTCTGCCACCATATTTTCTCCTCATGCTGATGCCTGCTCCAAGCTGTCTCTGATCTGCATGTCATACTGAATAAATAAATTCGGACCAAACCAAATTTTTCTGAAAATTCTGTGAAACGGCACAATCTAATTTTTCAAAAATTCACTCATCTCTAATCTGGGCCTTACTGTCATGCCATTGCACACTGCTTTTGAGGAACAAGTGACACGTCTTACTCTCATTGAATTACATAGTCTGTCCATAGAAAGAAAAGAGGACATAACCTCTACCATAGACATGTTCCCCACATCCAACCCCAAATTCTATCCAGTAAACTCCAGAACGGATGCCATAGATGTATACAAACGTAGAAAAGGTGGAAATGGAAATGCCGTGTAACTTCAGCAAAACGTTGCAAAGAGCGCTAAGGGACTTAAAAGAAAATCCTTATATTTACATAAGACAAGCAGATGAGGTGGGGGGGGTCAATAGTTATTCTTGATAAAATGCTCTATGAAAAACAAGTGATGGAGATGCTAAATGATCAACTCACATACAGAAGAGTTCCATCTGATCCTACAAACTTGAGCGGCTTTTGGAAGAAGGCTATACCCTCAATATTATCACAAAACTACAACGAGATTTCTTATGTTCAGAACATCCAAAAATACCAGTCTTTCATGCCCTCCCTAAAACTCACAAATATGCATCCCTCCCCTCAGCCCTATAGTGGCGGGAATTGATTCCCTGCTTGAGCGCTTGGGTAATTGGCTTGACGACATGCTGCAGCCCCTGGTCATATCAGGGACACAAAGTCCCTCCTAAATGCAGTTATATCTATGGAAATGGAATGAAGGATATACAGGGTGGGCCATTTATATGGATAAAACTTAATAAAATGGGAATGGTTGGTGATATTAGCTTCCTGTTTGTGGCACATTGGTATATGTGAGGAAGAGGGTCATGTGACACATCAAACTTATTGGGAATTTCACAAGAAAAACAATGACTTGCTTGGTTTTAACGTGACTTTATTCATTCATGAGTTATTTACAAGTTTCTGACCACTTATGCTAGCATTTCTCCTGCGGTGTTGCTATCAGTGTGTGAAGAGTGGGAGAAGAGGGTTGCACAATCCAACACAATGGGCAGCACATTGAACACATTTTATAAGTGGTCAGAAACTTTTAAATAACTCATGAAATAATAAAGTTAAGTTAAAACCAAGCAAGTCATTGTTTTTCTTGTGAAATTCCCAATAAGTTTGATGTGTCACATGACCCTAACCCTCTTCCTATTGTAAAAAACAAAAGGTGGATTCAAAATGGCCGACTTCAAAATGGCCACCATGGTCACCACCCATCTTGAAAAGTTTCCCTCCTCACATATACTAATGTGCCGCAAACAGGAAGTTAATATCACCAACATTTCCCATTTTATTAAGGTGTATCCATATAAATGGCCCACCCTGTACATGGGTAGCATGTGACGTGGTATCTTTATACAGCTGTATACTGCATGTACAGGCAGGGGTAGCTATTAGATATCATCTAGACAAATATACAAATTACAGTGCATGCCTAAAAGAATATCTCCTAGATGTACTTACTTTTCTTTTGAGATATATTTGTTTTCACTTTCAATGGTATCTTTTTCTTTCAAACAACTGGTTTTTCCATGGGGGTGAAGTTCTCCCCATCCCTGGCAAATTTTTACATGGCATACTGGGAGGAGGGCGTCTATATGCAGATATCAACCCATACCTTCATAACATCAATTGGTATGGGAGATATATTGATGACCTCCTCCTGGTATGCCAGGGACTGGAGGAAAACAAAGAGGATTTCCTTTCATTTTGTAATGACAATAATATGAATCTTTGCTTTACCATCCATGTTGAAAAACACCATATTGATTTTTTGGATGTCACCCTTATTGGGGAGAGCATGACCCATAAAATCGATACTAAGATGTTCCGCAAGCCTACTGCTGGCAATAGCATTCTACACACATGTATCGGTCATCCCAACCATACCACCAAAAAAACCCCAATAGGAGAATACATCAGGGCCAAAAGGGCATCTTCACGAGAGACCTTTTACCAGCAGGCTAGCATGGACATTACTACGAGGTTAAAAAATAGAGCATACAGTAATGCTACCTTGAATAGTGCAAAGTCCATTAGAGATGCCAAATCCAGGGAACTATATTTGAATACATCTTCTGGGATTAAAAACGATCGATCTGACCTTCTTTTGTCCCCACTTTCACCACCTCATTCAGTCAAAACTTCGACCAAATCAAAACGATAATAAAAAAAAGCACATATTTGTGTTACTACAGGATGATGCCCTGGCAAACTTTTGTCAAGTGGGGTTAGGTTTGTGGCTAAGAAGGCTAAATCCCTGGGCGCCACGCTATCACCCAGTGATTTTCCAGCTGATAGACCCGTGACCACATGGCTTTACACTACTGGGAACAATAAATGTGGCCGACCTCGATGCAACATGTGCAAATAAATGTTGTCCTCCCAGCAGGTCACATCCACCTGAGATTTGGTTATATTAGAAGTCAATGTTTATTTACTGAACTAGGTTCTATATAATTAAGACATTTTTGTTTCTTAATATTTGACTTTATTTGCAAAATATTCGGCTTTATCTCTCCCTTAATATTGTAAAGCCACATACTTTCCAAGGATCACAAACACGTCTGCGAAGCATAGAGGTGGCAGTATATTGCATAACACCTACAAACTTCCTTCCATGTTAGTGCAAGTTATATATTTAGAAAGTGTTCTCCCATAATTGAGTCAAGTGGTTACCAGACACCCTAAAGGCCCACAGCTTTCACAATGTAGTAATGGGGGAGGAGAACACAGAATAAAAAAATAGATTGTGCAAAGGTGTCTAGTGCTAGCTGAGGAATACAGAAGTAGCTACTGCGGTTCAGCTGAATACTGAGACAACTACACTCATAATGTAATATTATGAGAGCGTATATGGTACTTGCTCTTTGTCCTATATTCCTCCCCTTTTCTATATACATTGCACATATACATGCCTATTTTCCTTTTACAATTCTTAGTCTATAACACTTTCACAGCTCCGTTCCTAGTGACGTGCTGGGTGCATGTTATTTTACAGCATGTTAAGTATTCCAGGATATGTTTTTCCCCAGCTTTCACTGTAGGTGGTGAGACAAGTGAGGACATTGCTCCGGGCCAAATCACATTTTCCAGTTTTAAGCCATGAACCAGCAACCCCAGTGAACCTGAGCATTCTGTATTTACTTTAACTAATGGAAAATAAACTGAAAAAAAAAAAAAAAAGACGGTGACATTTCAGTGAGTTCTATTTACATACATAGATTCTCTTTCCAAAACCACGTGATGATAAAGTATGGAAATGTGCGCGCCAAAATCATCCCAAAAAGTAAACACCGCAAGTGTACTGACTCCATGAACTCATATGACCACTTCATAATAAATAGCTGCAGTGTATCTGAGTGTTTACTGTCAGTTTAAGTCTATGGTGAGTTGTGGTGAAATCGTGGTATTTAGGCAATGCAAACTCTAGAATTAGAAAGATTGTAGCAGATCTTAAAGGGTTACTCCGGTGGAAAACATTTTTTTTTCAAAATCAATTGGCTCCAGAAAGTTAAACAGATTTGTAAATTACTTTTATCTGAAAAAAAAATCTTAACCTTTCCAGTGCTTATGAGCTGCTGTATGCTCCAGAGGAAGCTGTGTAGTTCTTTTCTGTCTGACCACAGGGCTCTCTGCTGACACCTCTATCCATGTCAGGAACATGGCTAGGACCGCACGGGCATTGCCATCCCCAATAGACTGCAATGTGTTCCGCGAGTAGATCCGCCTGAAGAATGAGCATCACCATTTTTCAGGCAGATATTTGAAAGCAAATCTTTTATTTACAAATTCTACTTAAAAAATTCTGAAGTGTGAATTGTTGAACGGAAAACCCCTTGACTAGCTTGTACATTTTAGTAAGCAGAATTTCGGTCTGCAATTTCTAAGTGGAATTGCAGGCAGAAATTGCGTAGTGTGAACCTAGTCATTGGTGTAAATGGGAAAACTCTGCCAATGAAATTGATCCAAGCAGAGAATAAACCTGTTCATTCTTTGAGAAGAATTCGGTGAGCACTGCATTGCCATCAATGGTGACAGCCTAAGGCCAGCAGTCCTACCACTGAAGGATTTTGGCGGTGGCCACCAGATGGATTCTGATCAAATTACAAAATGTGAACGTACCCTATTGGTATGTTTATGAATGTGATCGATGGCTTATCCATTGGTCTGGCCCTCAATTGCTGATAGACGGGGTGCTGACACCTTGCACCCCCGCCAATCAGCTCTTTGGTGCCCGACACAACACAGTGAAGCAGCTTGGAAGTGAAGAAGCAATCTGGGTAGGATAGTGCAATCCACCAGTAAGGAAACTTTAAGCAGTAATTTTCATTAGTCACAACATTACGCTTAACAAGGTATTGGATCCTCTTCCTCAGATGTGTTGGCATACATACAAGTAAAATGGCAGACATTTAAATGTGCAAAAAATGGCACCAAAAACAAATAAGCCATGGCCCCTGGGGGCGTGATGGAACATCACAGATTAAATCAAGGGACAAATATGTAATTTATCTCGTAAAATCGCTAAATAACACCAAAAAAGGATTGTGATACATCGATGTGAGGCTTGATTCTTGTAACTGAATGGATTATTGTGTGTGGAACGCAGTTCATTGTGAGTAGTCCGCGATATGCAGGGAGCCGCTCCCTATACTGCACATGCGCGAGAAGGAAAAAATACTAATGATGATGGCTATGTGTATTAGCGCTGTTCGGAGTGTACTCGGGCAGCGGAGGAGAGTGCCACTCAAATTTTGGGGGCAATGTTGAGAAGCACTGACAGCCCCTTTATGTAGCGATCCTCTTCTAGCGATCCTCTCTATGCCAACACATCTGAGGAAGAGGTTCCAATACCTTGTAATGCGTAATGTTGTGGCTAATAAAAATTACTGCATAAAGTTTCTTGACTGGTGGATTGTGTTATCCTACCCGGATTGTTTCTTCACTTCCAAGTTGCTTCACTCTACATCGGCCAGAGGTTCCTGTCACCGACGCCAGGAAGCTGCACCACCAAATATCTTCTTGAATGCGTTTACTGCTGTGTCATTATACATAACAGAGCAAGGTGAGCAAGACCACCTCTGGTGGCCATTTTTCTCACCTTCTCTGCACAATTGTGGTAATAAACAATACTGCCCTATGAGGAGCTCTGCTCTCTCTTTTTTTATAGAGTACCTACCGACACAACACAGTGAAAGGGAGTTTTTTTAGTGCCACCGCTATAGAATGAAAGGCTTCTGGCTTCCGGCCCTGTTCTTTCTGCAATGCTGGTGGTGAATAGCTGATCGGCGGAAGTGCCGGTGTCAGTACCCCACCAATCAGTAAATTATGGCCTATCATTTTGATAGACTATCAATCATATAGTCCTTCAAGAACCACATATTAGTCCATAATTTCATAAGATTATTCCAAGGCTTCTACCTCATCGCAACATGGATGCACAGCAGCAATGAACATATGTAAGGCAGGTGATGCATCCAAATAGCATATTGTTGTACCATTGGTTATGTCAACCCCCCTCTTTCTCATTCTAGGTACATTTCTATCAGTGCACAGCAAGCAAGACATATCCTCTATACACAGTCAGGATCAGCAGAGTAAATACATTTTGTTTGATTTTGCAGTAGACAAACATTGTGTAGCATCCAAGATAACAAAATGACAAATCCAATGCCCTGTACTTAAAATCGCACAGCTGGACATGAAATAGGATATTGTCTATGTCCCAATTATAGAGGATTTCGGATTATAAATGCTCTGTGATTAAAGCAATGGTTTAAAGAGTGGACTGCATAATTCAGCAGATGACAAAGGCATTATACACTCCTGATCATTAATGATATTATAGTCATGAAAGCTTTGCCATATTCTAGTCTAATACCACATGTGGGGTTTTACCGGGGCAGCCCGCTGCTCAGTCATTTGCATATAATATATGTAAATTCTATAGATAAATAGCATTGAGGATTACAAAATTATTTTCAATTAAAATATATCTTATCAACGTTGTTTCTTATGTTCGAAAAGTAGTGATGTGATGTGCAGGCGACTTGTACAAAATGGTCAAAGGAGTGTTTAATGGGCATTGTAAGATTAACAATAGTTCTTCTTTCTAAAAAATGTTTTCCTGATGCCCATGGGTTGATACTATTATGGCTTAAATTAAATGTGGATAAGCTGCAAAACCAAGCACAGCTCATGAACAAGAGTGACACAATTTTTGGAAATATCAAAATGGCCACACAATAAGTAAGTGGCATTCTTAGGGCATTGTGGTTGTTTCGGTTTGTTGCCACTGGCCTTATTCTGGGAACACAGTAGTAAGAACCCTTATGGTGATATCTATTTGTGTGGTGTCGGCTCAAGATGTGGTGACAGAGGGGTGCAAGATAAACTTGTCAATTCGTGATGCCAGGACACCGTTAGCCCATACACGGTATGAGGTGGAGACAGCTTCTTCTGGGCCAGGCATGAGGGCAAACAACAAACGGCAGGTTATGGATAACTGTCTTTTACTGAGGCAGGTGTAGATGGTACAACACACGCAGTACAGAGCAGAGTAGATGGGATGCAGTGTAACCCTTGGGAGCCCTATTGCCTTACTGGGACATATGGTGCTTTTCACCCACTTGGATTAAATATGCTTGAGATTTGTAGATTAGGAGATATCCCACACTGACTAGGGTTCTGCTTAAATCCGATTTCACTGACATCGCCAGGTTATGACTCACCAACTCCTGGTTGGGGAACACTTGAAGAATGGCGGGGCTGATTTGGAGATTTTCTTTAGGCTTACCTCCCTTTAGGCTTACCTCACACTTCTTCCAACACGTTTCCACACTACAGCTCACATGGAGCTCTGCTCAGGAGCTTAGCTCTGACTGAACTAGACTTAGACTGGGGCAACACCTCCTCCCTACACTATATACAGGACAATTTGGGGATTCCCATTGGGTGGACAGGGTCACCTGGTTATTCTGCATCTCCTTCATAAGGGTACAGTACACAGATAATTCAAGGATTCAGTAAATATAGCAAAGTGCATAAACACAGTGAACAAGAGAACAGTGGATCCATCACAGGAACAGCTGGCATGCCCAAGGAGATCTGCAGCCCACAGGACAGCCTTTGATGCTGGGACACCACATTAGCATGGTCTATTCTCACCTATGTGGCCTATTTGGTCATTATATAACTTCTACAGTTCCCATCTATGACTATAGTGTCTGTTTGGTGATCATAAATTAAAGAGCATTGGGACTTTATAACGTGGACTAAAGGGATTTGACATCAGATGCTTATTTTTTTTCTTCATTAAAAGGATTATTCAAGAATAGAAAAAACAGAGCTAATTTCTTTCAACAACAGCTCTGTCTGCCCCCAGGTTGTGTGTCGTATTACAACTTGGCTCCATTCACTTCAATGTAACTGTGCTGCAGAAGCACACCCAACCTGGAGACAGATGAGGCAAAGTTTTTGAAAGAACCCATTTAAGAACACTTTCCATTGAAGTTAGGCTCGGAAAACAGTGATGTCTTTTAGACACCATGCATTTTAGGGGAAATTTAGAAACGAAACAAACATTCATTCCCCATCAGGGAGACACCTTAAATTTATGAAGGCCTCTATAGGCCTTGATACGGTCATAACTATGATAGTAGAAGACATAGCAGATGCTATTGGTTCCAGTACCTATGTTGACGATGTCCCTGATGGAGGAGCAACTGGTGATCCCTGTGCTTTTATGAAAGGGAAGAATCTAAAAAATTTCCTTCTCACTATTAATTTCCAACAATGAAATGTTAACTTGCATAGTAAGATGAACCAAAAAGAGATCCTAATGGATTTTGCAGCTAAGCTCCATTGAAGTGACCAGTACTGAGCTGAAATTCCGCAACCAACCTATGGACAGATGTGGCCCTGTTTTTTAACAATAACTAGTACCAAGTTTTTCTGATTCAATCCATCTAACCATTTCATGCCCAGTAGTACATTATTGGAGTCAT
Organism: Hyla sarda; assembly: GCF_029499605.1. Classification (NCBI taxonomy): domain Eukaryota; kingdom Metazoa; phylum Chordata; class Amphibia; order Anura; family Hylidae; genus Hyla; species Hyla sarda. The sequence continues at coordinate 189,089,672 of NC_079196.1, read as the reverse complement.
GGTGGAGTGTGTCCACATTCCAAATGTTAAAGGGGTACTCTGCCCACATACATCTTATCCCCTATCCAAAGGATAGTCATGACTTCACACCGCCCAAACACAGCATTCTAAACATACCATTTAGAATGCCGGGTGTGGCACAGATGCTGCACGGAGATCACAAAGGGTCCCAGTAGCGGGAGCCCCGCGATCAAACATCTTATCCCTATCCTTTAGATAGGGGATATGATGTCTGTGGGTGGGGGAGTGATGTAACATCACGTCTCCAGCTGCCCAGACCTAGCATTCTAAAAATACTGTTTAGAATGTCGGGTGAGGCATGGAAATCAGCAACCGGACCCCCACGATTAGACATCTTATCCCCTATCCTTTACATAGGCGATAAGATGTCTGTCGGCAAAATACCCCTTTAATATGAGAACTCCATGGTTACTCTTCTGGACCTTGTACTGTATGTTTAGGCAAGGTTTGCTCTTAATTGGTTAACATAAATTATCAATGAATAAACGTTAATGTTTTTAATTATTTCTTAATGTCCATGGATTTTGTAAATAATCTGAATTCCCCTTGTCCTTGGATTAACTTTCTATTTTGTAAAAGTAATGTCAGCTTGTATATACCCACAGATGGGTGCCTGTCACATACCACATATGTCTTACGTATAAGACATTTCTGTTTTTCCAGACATTAAGCTCTCACCACAAAGTGTGGTAAAACCCAAGAGCTATAAATGAAGTGGAGCTGCTTTAAAGAGCAACTGCCATGAAATCTGGGTGCAATAACCTGCACACAGCTTTTGTACTGTGTGCAGGTTGTGTGTATAGCAATGTTTTTACCTAATATTTGCAGGCTTTCATGACCCCAAAAAATGCTTTTGATGATCAAAGCCACTGATGGTCGGATAGGCGTGGCGCGAGGTAAGCGATGGCCCGCCACCACCCCCACCCCCGTATGTTAGCATTGGGACCACTGTGTGATTGACACACAGGTCCCAGCGCATGCGCCCTTTAGCACACCATTTTTTGGATGGTAATTATATTTCTCTTCTGTCCTCTCTCTGGTGGAGACGTGCACGCAAGCAGGACAGTTCCCGATACTAGGGGCAGAGAGGAAGCGCGCTCTCTGCACCTAGCACTGCGCAGGCGCACTGAGGAGGAAGACGGTGGCGGGAGCAAGCGTTCGCTGGGGGAGCGCACATTTGATGAGCTGAAGGGCTGACATACAGGGGGTAGGAGCGTGGCGGCGGCAGGGCATCGTGTACCTCGCGCCACGCCTATCCGACCGTCAGTGACTTTGATCAAAAGCATTTTTTGGGGTCATGAAAGCCTTCAAATAATAGGTAAAAACATTGCTATACACACCACCTGCACACAGTACAAAGGTTGTATGCAGGTTATTGCACCCAGATTTCATGACAGTTGCGCATTAACATTATTTGTAGTGATTGCCCATGTAATATGAACGTATCCACTACATTTCAGAGGGACTTTCATAATTTAATTGACATAGTAGATGTCACGAACCGGCAGGACTGGTGGTGGATCCTCTAGACCAGAGAGGCGATGGCACGGGCCGTACCAGGGGAACAGAGTCTAAGGGACTACTGGTCTTAACCAGGGCCCGCCGCAAAGCGGGATGGACTTGCAGCGGCAGGTAGCCCCCAGGTCGTTCCCCCGATAGCGGCTCGACCTCTCTGGCAGCTGATATGACGCGTTAAACAGGGAGCAGGCAAAAGCGTAGTCGGACGTAGCAGAGGTCAGGGCAGACAGCAAGGGTTCACAGACGAGTAGTCGGAAGCAACGGGTTAGGCAACAAGTAAGGCAATACAAGGCTACAGGAACGCTTTCTCAAAGGCACTAGGGCACAAAGATCCGTCAAGGCAGGAAGGGGCAGGTAGCAATTAAAGGAAAAGTGTCAGGATCCGGGCTGGTAAGCGGGGAGGACACGGGTGGTGGATCCTCTGTGTCAATGAGGTGATGACGAGGGCCGTACCAGGGGAAAGGAAACTAAGGGGTTACTGGTTTTCACCAGAGCCCGCCGCAAAGCGGGATGGACTTGCAGCGGCAGGTAACCCTCAGGTCATTCCACCCGATAGCGACTCAACCTCACTGACAGCTAAGACAGGCGTGGTACAGAAGGACAAGGCAAGAGCAAGGTCGGACGTAGCAGAAGGTCAGGGTCTGGATACACAGGCAATGGAACACACAGAAATGCTTTCTCAGGGCACAAGGCAACAAGATCCGGCAAGGACAGGAAGGGGAAGTGGGTTTAAATAGTGTAGGGAGTGCTTGGAACTAATTGGGCCAGGCACCAATTAATGGTGCGCTGGCCCTTTAAATCTGAGAGACCCAGCGCGCGCGCGCCCTAGAGAGTGGGGCCGTGCACGCCGGGACTGAGCAGAAGGACGGGGCCGGTGAGTGATACGGGATGCGATCCGCGGGCGGGCGCGTCCCGCCACGGGGATCGCATCCCTGCCGAGGGACACAGAGCAGCGCTCCCGGTCAGCGAGTCTGACCGGGGCGCTGCAGGCAAGAGAGTAATGCCGCGAGCGCTCCGGAGGGGAAGCGGGGCCCGGAGCGCTTGGCGTTACAAAAAGGAAGCAGAGGTCAGGAACCAGCGCACCAATCAATGGTGCGCTGGCCCTTTAAAGTTACAGAAGCCGACGCGCCCTAGAGAGCGGGGCCGCTCGCGGGAGGCGGAGACCGTCGGCGCAGGGAGCGGGGACCAGCCACCACGACAGCCGCGTCCCAGAGAGAAGAGGACCCAGGCGCCGGGATCCCGAGGAGGGAGGCCGAGGGAGCGGAGACTCCGGCCCGGATGAGAGGACCGAAGCGCTCGCTGTGACAGTAGAATAACATCTTGTTGACATTTGCAGCATTTTTAGAAGTATAATAAACAGATACTGATGGTCAAATTTTCCCAAAATATTTCTTTAGAAGCAGGCGTTTCTAAACGGGTATGCTATGAGGGAAGGAAAATCTTGAACAACAATAGCAAGTTCCGCACTATAGAAAAATAATGGTGCTTGTAGGCAGGATATTCTAATTCAAAGTTATACTGTATGTATAGGAACTTACAGTTTATTTTTACTGACACCTGACCATATGTCACAGATGTTATTCATCAAATAATGGTTTGTATGATGCAGTACATATGCATAGAATATTTATGCCCTTCCAGGTCTGACTGGAGCTGCAATTTCCAACTGCAGGGTGCAACCTATAGAAGTGTTTGCACCTGCTTGGTCACAAGCCTGGCTTGAAGTCCAGTGGTTCAAGGGAGCTGCTGTAGGGCTCTTGTACAGCTCCTTCCAACAGGCTTTGTAACTTTCTCCTTCTTCTGCTCAATCTCTCTCATGATAGGGGGCCATCCTGAGTCCGTATCAAACTCTTCACAGGGAGAGAGGCTTGACCCCACTTCTCTCTATGGCACTTTCCACTAAACTCCCCACTGACTTTCTGTTTCTCTCTGTCAGAGACTGGCCTAAAGAAAGCACCTCCCATCTCTAAAGGGTTCCCTAACTAAGTATGTGTGTCTGCTAGGGGTCAAGTCTTGGAAAAAAAAAGTAAGGGAACTCACCCAAGATTTCCACTCAAGGGCTGGTCCTGCAGGATACCTTCTAATGGGAATGGTGTTCCTGTTGTGGAAAAAATGCAGGAACTCAGTTCCTACGTGTTCCTGCAGTACTTGCCCTAGACACATATTAACCTTTTGCTCACAGCTAAACAAGCACAGTTGAGTTACAAAACATGAGAATGTATCATAATAAAAAGTATTAAAAGTACAAAACACATACACAAACCTGTTCTCTGGGTCAGCACGAGATCTTGCCCGCTCAACCAATCTGTAGGTTACCTGGCTGCCTAGGAATAGGTAACCCTGACTGCAGAGACCTAAAGGGTTAAGAGAGAGAGTTAGGGGTAGTAGCCCTCCCATTTTCCCTGGGTGAGTAGGGGAAAAGTTGAGTATGCCCACGGGTATATTAGGACCATCCCTGCCCATGCTGCTTCCTTTTGGACTCACCAGCACCTGAGTGAATTTGTTGTCCTTGGGATGGCTGACGAGGTGTTGTGGTTTGCGCCCCTGGAGTGGGTGCAGGCTGATCCGGGTCTCCTATCTCTGGTGCTGGCCGAGTTGGGTGGCCCTGCTGCTGATGATTCTCATCCCCCTTCAGGTATGGAGCCGGCTGGCTCCTCTGTGCCTGTGGGCGGTCCCGTCCTCCTGCCTGCTTGAGTCCTAGCCCTCCAAGGGCTTCATCTGGTGTGCGGTGGGAACGCACTGCTGTGCACTCTGCCTCCCATTCTGTTAGTTTCGGGCCTGGTGCGGCTGTGGCCGCAGCCCAGAATTTGGCTCTTCCCCTTCCGGGTCAAATGATCCCGGTCTCTGCACGCATATCCCTGCATCATGTGGCTCTCCCCCCCCCCTCGTCTGCGCTCCACTGTCCTGCAATTAATATGGTGCTCCTCCTCCTTCTCAGGCCTCCTCCTCAGCTGATGAGGTACCCGACACTCCTCCTGCCCCTGTGGTAGCCCCGAGTGTGCCCTGTGCCCCAGCAGCCCCCCCCCCTGTCCATGTGGAGGCATGCACTGATGAGCCTCCTGAATATTTAGGGGATAGACAGCTTCCTCCCTCACTGCCCCCACAGTCTGTGCCTCAATCTCCTTTGCTTTTTGAAGACAGCGCACGGCCAGTTAGTCAGCGTGACAGAATTTTCCATATGTCTGAGGGACATGCCTGTGGGCGCCGCTCGCTGTCGTCTTCCTGGGGCTCTGGCGGAGCAGGATCGCTGGGTCCTATCGGAGGCATCGCAGATTTTACCGCCGGGGTTCCAGGAGCAAGGAGTGTTACCGCAGATCCCGGTCATCCCGCTGGCGATTGCCATTATCCTCTGGTGAGAGTTCTGGGAGCTCAGTGAGCCGGTAGCGGGAGTCTTGCAGATGTGAAGGGAGGCGATGTCATTCCAGATTGTCCAGGAGATCTTCCCGTGGGGGCAGTCGGCCCTGCACGGTTTTGGATCCGGCGCCTGTGGCCGTGGAGGAGCCTGTTCCTGCTGCATCTTCGAGTGGACACTCTTCTTCTGCTGGTCCTCCTGCGCAGACTGGTGAGTTTGACTTTGCAGGGGTCTGGGGTAGTGGGGGTGGGTCGGCTGATTTATTACCTACTCTAAAAACAGTTTTAGCTAGGTTGGAAGGTCCAAAAGCGGTTGTGGCAGCCTGGGGCAGCCTGGGGATGCGGGTATCACCACTTAGGGTGGGTGTCCACAAGGAGGCATTCTTTTGCAGTATCAGCCCTTTGGGTGTACATGTCAAGGAAGTGGTTAAGGAGAAGATTTGGGGAAGTCAGTGTGTGGATTTGTGGTTGCTGGTTTCGGTTGACCAGCATACTATAGACAAGGAGTGTAGGCCCCATAATGAAAAGTCTATTCGCATGAGGCCCCAGGTTGCCAAGACTAAGGGCAATTGGTTGCAGGCATTTGCGGTTTTGGTGTGTATTATAGATGAAAAGCATCTGGAATGCTGTTCGGAGCTTTTTGTGTACATGGACTCCATGTACAATGCCTATGCCATTTAAAAAGGCACATGGAAGTACTGCTTGGTGGCGGTACAACGAAGAATTTCGTCACCGTCTGGCGTTGCAACCCGAGTTGGGTTGGGGTGTTAAGGCAACTGACGTGTGGTTGCAGTTGATGATGGCGCAGAGGGTGCCATCCTTTCAGTCAGGGTCTGCAGGTCAATTTCAGGGTTGCTGTGCCAGTGGCCATGTGCAGACCCGGTGCCTGTTGGTTGTATAATGAAGGGAATTATAGATTTCTCAGCTTGTGTAAATTCCTCCTGTGGTGAGTTACCCGCGGGCTCCAAAGCAGTCTGTCTGGATGCCGTCCGCTACTGAGAGGAAGAACCCCGGAGAACGTGGCCGTGATGGGCCCATAGTTAGATCAGTACCCCAATAGGGAGAATGCTGTGGTTTTGTCTGATGTTTTAAAGTTTGTTTTTTTCATTCCGTTTGTATTAGGTAACTTGGTGTTGGCTTATCCGGATAATTTGAAGTCTGCTAGGGAGTATCCTGAGGTGTTTCGGGATAAGATTGGTAAGGAGGTTGCCTTGGGGCGGTTTATGGGTCCTTTTGTATCCCCACCTTTTTTTTACTTGCGGATTTCTCCACTTGGTGTGGTTCCGAAAAAGGAGGTGGGGAAGTTTCGCCTTATTGACCACCTTTCATATCCGAAGGGTTCCTTGGTGAATGATGGTATTCCGAAGGAGTATGCTTCAGCTTCCTATGTCTCCTTTGAACGGGCGGTGGTGCTGGTCCAGGGGGCTAGGGAATTGGCCTTGATGGCTAAGTCTGATATTGAGTCAGCGTTTTGTTTGTTGCCAGTTCATCTGAAATGTTATCATCTTCTGGGGTGTCATGTGGATGGTCAGTTTTATTATGATGTGTGTGTTTGCCCATGGGTTGTTTGATTTCGTGTCACTACTTTGAAATATTCATTCCATTTTTATTGTGGGTGGTGCGATTTGAGAAAGGCAGTAGTTCCATCATGCACTATTTAGACGATTTCTTGTTTCTTGTGACAGTGTTTGTTGGATTCCTTTAGTTTTCTTATGTAGCGGTTTGGCATTCCTTTGTCTGCTGATAATACGGAGGGCCCATCTACTGTTATTTCCTTTTTGGGCATAGAAATCTATTCGGTTCATATGGTTTTTCGGCTTTTGGCTGAGAAACTAGAGAGTTTGCAACAGTTGGTGGAGAGTTTTTGCGGAGTGCGCAAGGTCGCTCTCCAGCAGATTTAGGTTTCGTTGGGTCACTGGTTTTTGCCTGTAAGGTGCTGCCTATGGGTCGAGTTTTTTCTAGACGGCTGTCTTTTGGCCACAAAGGGTGTTTCTCGCCATGGCCATCATATCCGCGTTTCCAAGCTAATGTGTTTGGATGTTTTGGTTTGGCGAGAGTTTTTGAGAAGGTACAATGGTCACACTTGTTGACAGGCATCAGAGTTGTCGAATGTTGAACTTCAATTGTTTACTGATGCGACTGGGTCTGGTGGTTTTGGGGCTTTTTTCATTGGTGAATGGTGCACGGAGGTGTGGCCCTGTGAGTGGCAAGACCGTGGTTTGTGCCTCCATCTTACTCTTCTCGAATTGTTCCCTATTGTTGCTGTGGAATTGTGGGGGGCCCAGTTCAGTAATCAGCGTGTGTGTTTCTGGACAGATAATAAGAGTGTGGTGCATTGCATTAATGGTTTGTCTTCCTCTTCTCTTCCTGTATTGTCCCTGATTCAGCATTTGGTCCTTTGTTGTTTGGAGCTGAATATTTGGTTTAGATTTCGTCATTTTCCAGGTGTTGACAACGTTATTGCTGACTCTCTTTCCTGTTTTCAGTTCCAGGAGCTTCGGCGACTGTGTCCGGAAGTGGCCTTGGAGGGCCTCCCCTGCCCGCCTCTGGTTTGGGAATTGGTGACCCACGCTTGATCCCTTTGATCGAGTCCTCTGTGGCAGCTGCCACCTGGTCCTGGCTTGGTAAGGCGGGGAATGAATGGTGGTCGGTGGTTGCTGGGCGTGATGTGGCTGCGAGTGTTGCTGAACGCTTGTCTGTCACAGTCGATTACCTGCTGTCTTTGCGCAATGCTAATGTCTCTGCTTTGGTTGCGCGGAGGCACCTGGCGGGGGTCAGCTTTCATTTCAAGTTGTTGGGATGGGAAGATGTGACTAAGAGGTTTTTGATTCAGAAGACTTTGAAGGGTTGGTAGCACGTGCGGCAGGACTCGTAGACCTGTGTCCTACTCTTTGCTGGTATCGCTTTTGCATGCCGCGGGGCATTGTTGTTCTTCGTTTTTTAAATCTGCTCTTTACTGCTTTTTGCGTAATTTTTTTTGGGTGCATTGCGTATTGGGGAGCTGGTTCTGGTGTCAAAATCAGGTACTGGTAGTTTGTTGTGGGAGGATGTAGTGTGTTCTAATGGGGTATTGCAGCTGCGCATACGGCGGTCTAAGACCAAGGTGCCTGGGGAGGCGTTCCCCGTCTGGGCTGTTATGGAATTTTTGAAGGTGATAGTCAGGTGTTCACTTTTTCGTGCATGCAGACGGTTTGCCTTTGACGCGGTATCAATTTCAGGTTGTGTTTAAGCGCTGTTTGAGGCTGGTGGGTGCCCCGGTGTCTGAGTTTGGCACTCACTCATTCCATATTGGCGCTGCTACTGAGGCTTCGCGTGCGGGCCTTTCCGTGGCTGCTATACAGCACATTGGGCACTGACGTTCTGATTGTTATGCATGAAATGTCCGGCCTGAATTGTTGCTCTAACCCATTTTCTTTTGCAGATCCTCCGGTGGCTACAGAGTTCTTTCTGTGTCATTCCTATTTCCACCAGGCGGCGCAGAGGATGAATTGTCATCCCTGTGGTAGATTCCTGCCGTGCATTGGCGAGGTATTCCTTGTATGAGGTAGCCACTGGTGCTGATGGAGGAGGTTGATATTGACAGAACGGTCTGTTCTGGTGGGGTGATAGTCGTTCTGGTGGGAATGACCTTTGCTATTCCAGACTACCGGAACTGATCACTGTGATGAAAGCTGATGTCAAATGGCTTTGGGGTTTTTTCTCGGAGCTCGTATTGGTGTGTTTAGAAATAGTGCCGCGTGTCACCTGCTGAGGCCATTGAGCGGTCTCGCCACCTGGTGAATTCATTAATGGCATGGTTTGTTAGATCCAGAGGCAGGGTGGTGGTCCCTCACCAGGAGCTAGAGGGTGACGTCAGGCGGGTTATAATACCAGATGGGGTCCACCTCAAAGAGATTGGGCTGGATATCTTTTGTCGGGCCTGCAGGTCTGGAGAAGGCATTATTCCTCCTCGGTGGTGGTCGGAGCACCATGTAGGAGTACAAGGGCTCCTTGGTGGCCTGGAGAGTGATGACCTGGAGGTAAAAAGGCTGATGGCACACATGCCCATTGGGGACCCTGCGGCTGGCATACCGCTTTGGCTGAAGCAGTAAGTCGAATTACATTTATTAAGATGTTCATGTTAACTGCAATTCAGTTGTTATGTGGTTATTTATAGAATAATATTCTGTTGTTTATAATAAATGAGCTGTGACCACCACCCAGCCCAGTTACAATGGAAATATGTGTCATGTCGTTATTGGAATAGAAAGAGGGAGGGCATATGGTGGGTAAAGGGGTGTTCTATGCAGTCTGTAGATTATCTGGCCGCCTAGGAATAGGTAACCTTGACTGAAGGGACCTAAGGGGTTTAGGGAGAGAGTTAGGGATGGTAGCCCTTCCATTTTCCCTGGGTGAGGAGGGGACAAGTTGGGTACACCCATGGGTATATTAGGGCCATCCCTGCCCATGCTGCTTCATTTTGGACTCACCAGCACTTGAGTAAATTTGTCCCTCCCACCCTCTCTGGTTAATAATGATTGTATGGACTGTTGTTACACTGCCACGTGCCTTGTTGTAAGGTGCGTTGGTTTTTGTTACCGTTGTTAAAAAATTATATATATATTACTTTATGTTATGTTGCCTGTACCGCATTGGCGGTTTTACTGTCTTTGGTCCTTTTTGGTGGTTTGTATCTTCGGGGGCCTTCCCCCCTTTAGTTTGTTCTTTTTTGCAGGTTTGTCTCAAGTGACAGCTGGCCTGGAGAGTGATGACCTGGAGGTAAATGGGCCGATGGCACACATGCCCGTCGGGGACCCGGCGGCTAGCATACTGCTTCGGCTGAAGCAGTAAGTCGAATTTCATTTATTAAGATGTTCATGTTCACTGCAATGCAGTTGTTATGCGGTTGTTTATAGAATAATATTCTGTCATTTATAATAAATGAGCTGTGATCACCACCCAGCCCAGTTAAAATGGAAATATGTGTCATGTCGTTATTGGGATAGAGGGAGGGTATATGGGTATATGATGGGTAAAGGGGTGTTCTATGCAGTCAGCATCCGCAAAGGTTTCCCATCTCCAATCCATTGATTGGCCAAGTGGGCATAGTTTTGTGCTGACCCCGATTCCGACTGGGCTCCGTGACAGTGGTGATGGGGGAGCAGGGAAGGTAAATTTTGCTTTTTTTATGTTTACCACCCGTCTAGGCAAATTTTTTTCATTGTCCTCAGAAAGACCCTTTTTTAGCATTTCTTAAAGGGGTACTCCGATGGAAAACTTTTTTTTTTTTAAATCAACTGGTGCCAGAAAGATAAAACAGACTTGTAAATTACTTCCATAAAAAAATCTTAATTCTTTCAGTACTTATTAGCTGTTGAATACTACAGAGGATATAATTTTTTAGGAACACAGTGCTCTCTGCTGACATCATGACCACAGTGCTCTTTGCTGACATCTCTGGACAGTTCCTAAAATGGACAGAGTAGGATAAAATCCCCATAGCAAACATATGCTGCTCTGGACAGTTTCTAAAATGGACAGAGATGTCAGCAGAGAGTACTGTGCTCGTGATGTCAGCAGAGAGCACTGTGCTCGTGATGTCAGCATTCATTTAGGCAAGTCTTTCATATTTTCTTAATATAGGTTCTCATTTTCCCTTTTTTAACTAGTGCTTTGATTTCTTCACGTATTAGTTACCCCAACACTGGGTCGCTATCTGGATCATGCACCTTTATGCAGATGCCCCTATTTATAAAGGATGGTGGAACCATTGTACAGAACTATATCTTTTTGCTTTTTTTGTTCCCTTTATTTTCATCACAGATTGTAAGCTCTTGTGCCCACTCTTCATGAACTATAATTTGTTACTCTATAATGTCTGATTTTGTCTCTTTATGTACCCTCTGTATTGTAAAGTGCTGCAGAAATATGTTGGTGCTGTAGAAATAAAGATTATTATCGTTCTTGTTATTATGAATTGGAATCTCTATTTAAAGTGGGCCTTTGTGTATTTTGTAAGTAATTTCACTCTTAGTGAGCATGTAGTCATAACTGGTCATAAAATATATTGTCCTATCGGCTTTCTTTCATTCTTGTCATTTATTTGTGTGCACGCCAATGTGTAATCTTGGTAATCTTAATAGTTCAAATAAATCTTTACATTATCCAGATACATACATTCAAACATGTACATTTTTCATGAAAGGGAACCTGTCATCAAATTTTACTATATATATCCGGTGCCTCTGGGTGCTCTATTTATTTTTTTATTATTTTTATTAGTGAGAGTAGAAACAAAAATACAACCTCAAATATCAGTGAGCAGGAAATGATAATGCCTTGTACATTCATATTGACTGACAAGTATTAAAGCTGGGCTGGGGTCGTTGATTCTTCAGCTTTAACATAACAATCTTGAACAGTGCTTAAAAGCATACCTGTCATATCAGAGAGAAAAAAATGCTCATGTATGTTACTCACTAGGTCATGCAGATACTTTCCATATCTTTGTTTCATGTCTAACTTCTGTATTTGGTTCACAAATCCCTCTGTTCTGCTTCTCACTCATTCTGCCATTCACTGCTCAGGAAGGGGCATGTCCAAGGCAAGCACTGTGCCTGCCCTCACTCCCCATGCATTCACTTCCTCCCTGAGTCTGCTTTCCTGTGCTGGGTCTTTTCATCCAATCACTGCAAGCTGCTCTGTAACCCCCCTCCTGTCTCTCTCTGTTTTCATGCTGCAGTCTGTTGGACAGGAGTGAGCACAGAGGAGTGCTAGTCAAAATCTTACATATTGGACTTTGTCCTTGTCTGTGCTTCAGCTGGAACAAAGATGATGCTGCAGATAGAAAAGCTATTCTGGATGGTATGGGGACCCCTAGTGTGACCTGTCATTAGATCTTACCAGTAGTGGCAATACTGTACATTATAGAGGGTAAAATAAGGTTTCTCACCATGTTCAGATGTTCACCTTCACGTTTTACACTAGCCCAGAAGCCGCTTCATGCCCAGAGATATCACTGCTTCTGTGCCTGTGCAACATTTCAGGGAGAAAAAGTGATATTGGCCATGCTCGGGCGGTCAATTACTTATAAGTAGGTGTAATTACAGCCCAGGACACTTTGACTACTTTGCGATGCCCCCACACTACTTGGGGCTCATTAGTATATGACGTGGGATACTTTTAAACAAATTTCCTGCAGTGAAGAAGGACATGAGAATATGGTGAGAAACCTTAATTTACTCTATATAACATATAATAACCTCAGATAAAATCTGATAACAGATTTTACTTTAAAGGAGTATTCCTTTGGATAGGGGATACGTTGTCTGATGGTGGGGGGCCCACTGCTGGGACCCCCTGTGATCTCTGTGAAGCAAACGCATTCAGTCTGGGAAACCTCTTTTTTCATTCATGTCTATGGGAGGTGGGTGGTGACGGATTGTCACACTGCGGTCAGCGCATCGCCGGCCGCAGCACTGTCCGGCCTCGGCGGGTGATAGGCTGAGCGCAGTGTCATGTAACAGGGAGAAGGCGGGTCCCAGGCTCCTTGCATGACACTATGCTCAGCCTATCACCGGCCTTGACGGAACATTGCTTCGACCGGCGATAAGCTGACCACTGCGTGATGATCCATGCACACGGAAGTAGGAAGGAGACCGATACCAGAGCACCATAGACTGATAGAGGCGCAACTGGAGAACGGCGGAAGGTGAGCTAAGTTTTTTTTAATTTTTTTACTTTTTGTAGACTGGGCAAAATAGGATTATAAAAAAAATGCTGCTACACTACTCCTTTAAGTACAACCAATAACTAAACTCTAAAAGGAAGGGAAATACCCTTACGAGGAGAAAGCCAGTGGGCCCATACTAGAGTGAAATCATCTCCCCGATCCCACGATAGTAATCAGAATAAATGTCTGGATCCATGTCCAGGGGATTTGTTATAAAGTAAAAGTATTGTATATCAATGCTATCCAGTCAGTTTATTTTAACAATACAATCTATTCAAGGTTCAAAACGTATAATTTTGTGTCTCTGCAATTGTCTTTGCAGATCAGAGCTGACTATTTTATCACCTCATTCATGATATCTCATTAAAAGCCAGATTGATCTAATTTCTACAGTGAAATTTACCATCTAAAAAAGGAAAGAAAAAAAGTGAGAGTGTGGTAACTACAGTAACCATAATTAATTAGTTTATTACATGGATACAAGCTTTTCAATAGTTTATAATCCTTGATCTTTTTAGTTTTTGTTTTCTTATATGCATATTTGTGCAATCCATCATCTGAAAAAGTTGACACATGGGTCAAGTTCTATCGCATGTAGTGCCATGCTTAATGGTGGCACAGAAAACCCATGAAACTAGGAAACCATATACAGTGTATAATAAAAAAAATAGCTGATGTTTTATAGCTGAGACCCCTTTTTTTAAAAATGATTTATCATTAACACTTTTGATGCTCACAAATGAAAGCTCCATTATACAGGCATGTTTATAGGCAGGCTGCAGGAGGGCTTTCCCTTGTGGCTTATGAACATTGAAAATTGACTTAACTCACTCCAGTTCATTAACCCAAGATCATTTCTACTTTTTACGATTTTACTTTATCTATTCAATTATTTATTTAATAATCTTTTCCCATCCCTCGGGCATAGACACAGGATGACAAAATGCACTTAAATGTAAAAAAGAGTGGCTATTATTCCTTAGTTGTAAAATATACAAATAAATTGGCCTTCTTACAAATCTAATAATTTAGATTGTTAATTGAACTAATACAACAGTTTGTATCAACATATAAAAGCACATTAGTAATTCTTCCCCTTTTATAAACACCGCAATTGTGCAAGTTCTCCCACTTAAAAAGATGAGAGGCCTGTAATTTTCATCATAGGTATACCTCAACTATGAGAGACATAATGAGAAAAAAAATCCATAAAATCACATTGTCTGATTTTTAAAGAATGTATTTGTAAATTATGGGGGAAAATTAGTATTTGGTCAATAACAAAAGTTCATCTCAATACTTTGTTATATACCCTTTGTTGGCAATGACAGAGGTCAAACATTTTCTATAAGTTTTCACAAGATTTTCACACACTGTTGCTGGTATTTTGGCCCATTCCTCCACGCAGATCTCCTCTAGAGCAGTGATGTTTTGGGGCTGTCGCTGGGCAACACAGACTTTCAACTCCCTCCAAAGGTTTTCTATGGGGTTGAGATCTGAAAACTGGCTAGGCCACTCCAGGACCTTGAAATGCTTCTTACCAAGCCACTCTTTCGTTGCCCGCGTGGAGTGTTTGGGATCATTGTCATGCTGAAAGACCCAGCCACATTTCATCTTCAATGCCCTTTCTGATGGAAGGAGGTTTTCACTCAAAATCTCATGGTACATGGCCCCATTTATTCTTTCCTTTACAAGGATCAGTCATCATTGTCCCTTTGCAGAAAAACAGCCCCAAAGCATGATGTTTCCACTCCTAAGCTTCACAGTAGGTATGGTGTTCTCTGGATGCAACTCAGCATTCTTTCTCCTTCAAACACAAAGAGATGAGCTTTTACCAAAAAGTTCTATTTTGGTATCATATGACTATATGACATTCTCCAAATACTCTTCTGGATCATCCAAATGCTCTCTAGCAAACTTCAGACGGGCCCGGACATGTACTGGCTTAAGCAGGGGGACACATCTGGCACTGCGTGATTTGAGTCCCTGGCAGCTGTTACGCCTAGCGCTCCGGGCCCCCGCTCCTCCCCGGAGCGCTCACGGCGTCTTTCTCCCTGCAGCTCCCCGGTCAGTCCCGCTGACCGGGAGCGCTGCTCTGTCATGGCCGTTGGGGATGCGATTCGCACAGCGGGACGCGCCCGCTCGCGAATCGCATCCCAGGTCACTTACCCGTTCCCGTCCCCTGCTGTCATGTGCTGGCGCGCGCAGCTCCGCTCTCTAGGGCGCGCGCGCGCCAGCTCCCTGAGACTTAAAGGGCCAGTGCACCAATGATTGGTGCCTGGCCCAATTAGCTTAATTGGCTTCCACCTGGTCCCTGACTATATCTAACCTCCTCCCATGCACTTCCTTGCCGGATCTTGTTGCCCTTGTGCCTAGTGAAAGCGTTTGTGTGTTTAAAAGCCTGTGTACCAGAACTTCTGCTATCTCCCCTGACTACGAACCTTGCCGCCTGCCCCCGACCTTCTGCTACGTCCGACTTTGCTTCTGCCTACTCCCTTGTACCTCGCCTATCTTCAGCAGTCAGAGAGGTGACCCGTTGCTAGTGGATACGACCTGGTCACTACCGCCGCAGCAAGACCATCCCGCTTTGCGGCGGGCTCTGGTGAAAACCTGTAGTGGCTTAGAACCGGTCCACTAGCGCGGTCCTCGCCATCCCTCTCTGGCACAGAGGATCCACTACCTGCCAGCCGGCATCGTGACAGTAGATCCGGCCATGGATCCCGCTGAAGTTCCTCTGCCAGTTGTCGCTGACCTCCCTACGCTGGTCGCCCAGCAAGCTCGTCAGATCGCCCAACAAGATCACCAGCTGTCGTACTTGACCACCATGACACAGCAACTCCAGTCACAACTACAGCAAGTACAGTCACAGCTACAGCAGCAACAACCATCTCCTCCGCCAGCTCCTGCACCCCTTCCGCAGCGAGTGGCCACTCCTAGCCTCCGCCTGTCCTTGCCGGACAAATTTAATGGGGACTCTAAGTTTTGCCGTGGCTTTCTTTCGCAATGTTCCCTGCACTTGGAGATGATGTCGGACCAGTTTCCTACTGAAAGGTCTAAGGTGGCTTTCGTAGTCAGCCTTCTGTCTGGAAAAGCCCTGTCATGGGCCACACCGCTCTGGGACCGCAATGACCCCGTCACTGCCTCTGTACACTCCTTCTTCTCGGAAATTCGAAGTGTCTTTGAGGAACCTGCCCGAGCCTCTTCTGCTGAGACTGCCCTGCTGAACCTGGTCCAGGGTAATTCCTCCGTTGGCGAGTACGCCATACAATTCCGTACTCTTGCTTCTGAACTATCCTGGAATAATGAGGCTCTCTGCGCGACCTTTAAAAAAGGCCTATCCAGCAACATTAAAGATGTTCTGGCCGCACGAGAGACTCCTGCTAACCTGCATGAACTCATTCATCTAGCCACTCGCATTGACATGCGTTTTTCTGAGAGGCATCAAGAGCTCCGCCAGGAAAAAGACTTAGATCTCTGGACACCTCTCCCACAGTCTCCACTGCAATCTGCGCCTAGGCCTCCCGCCGAGGAGGCCATGCAAGTGGATCGGTCTCGCCTGACCCTGGAAGAGAGGAATCGCCGTAAGGAAGAGAATCTTTGTCTGTACTGTGCCAGTACTGAACATTTTTTGGTGGATTGCCCAATCCGTCCTCCACGTCTGGGAAACGCACGCTCGCACCCAGCTCTCGTGGGTGTGGCGTCTCTTGATGCTAAGTCGGCTTCTCCACGTCTCACGGTGCCTGTTCGGATTTCTACTTCAGCCAGCTCTCCCCTCTCAGCCGTGGCCTGCCTGGACTCTGGAGCTTCTGGGAATTTTATTCGGGAGTCCTTAGTGAATAAATTCCGCATTCCGGTGACCCGTCTTGTCAAGCCACTCCACATTTCCGCGGTCAACGGAGCCAGGTTGGATTGCACCGTGCGTTACCGCACGGAGCCCCTCCTAATGTGCATCGGACCTCATCACGAGGAAATTGAATTTTTGTCCTTCCTAATTGCACTTCTGAAGTTCTCCTTGGACTACCCTGGCTTCAACACCATTCCCCAACCCTGGATTGGTCCACTGGGGAGATCAAGAGTTGGGGTCCCTCTTGTTCCAAGGACTGCCTTCAACCGGTTCCCAGTACTCCCTGCCGTGATCCTGTGGTTCCTCCTGTATCCGGTCCCCTTAAGGTCATTAAGGACTCTGCCTGCCACAGGAAATGCCTCTCCCCCCCTCCCAGTCCCATCAGGCAAGCCTCTGTGTCCCCTCATGGCCCTCGTCCTGGTGTCACACTGCCCCGTGCCAGGTCTCGCCCTCTGCCCTCTCTCCCCATTCCTACTCCTGCTGTTCTGCCTGCCGTTGAGGAATCCCTCCATCCTTTCCCGGTGTCCTCATCCCAGGGGAGGCAGTTACCGGACAAAGAGAAGGGGAGACCTAAGGGGGGGGGTACTGTTACGCCTAGCGCTCCGGGCCCCCGCTCCTCCCTGGAGCGCTCACGGCGTCTTTCTCCCTGCAGCTCCCCGGTCAGTCCCGCTGACCGGGAGCGCTGCTCTGTCATGGCCGTTGGGGATGCGATTCGCACAGCGGGACGCGCCCGCTCGCGAATCGCATCCCAGGTCACTTACCCGTTCCCGTCCCCTGCTGTCATGTGCTGGCGCGCGCGGCTCCGCTCTCTAGGGCGCGCGCGCGCGAGCTCCCTGAGACTTAAAGGGCCAGTGCACCAATGATTGGTGCCTGGCCCAATTAGCTTAATTGGCTTCCACCTGGTCCCTGACTATATCTAACCTCCTCCCATGCACTTCCTTGCCGGATCTTGTTGCCCTTGTGCCTAGTGAAAGCGTTTGTGTGTTTAAAAGCCTGTGTACCAGAACTTCTGCTATCTCCCCTGACTACGAACCTTGCCGCCTGCCCCCGACCTTCTGCTACGTCCGACTTTGCTTCTGCCTACTCCCTTGTACCTCGCCTATCTTCAGCAGTCAGAGAGGTGACCCGTTGCTAGTGGATACGACCTGGTCACTACCGCCGCAGCAAGACCATCCCGCTTTGCGGCGGGCTCTGGTGAAAACCTGTAGTGGCTTAGAACCGGTCCACTAGCGCGGTCCTCGCCATCCCTCTCTGGCACAGAGGATCCACTACCTGCCAGCCGGCATCGTGACAGCAGCATAGTGTGTTACTGATGTTAGCCTTTGCACTTTAGTCCAAGCTCTTTACAGGTCATTTACTAGGTCCCCCCATGTGTTTCTGGGATTTTTGCTCACCATTCTTGTGATCATTTTGACACCACAGGGTGAGATCTTGCGTGGAGCCCCAAATCGAGGGAGATTATCAGTGGTCTTATATTTCTTCAATTTTCTAATAATTGCTCCCACAGTTGATTTCTTCACACCAAGCTGCTTGCCTATTGCTGATTCAGTCTTCCCAGCCTGCTGCAGGTCTACAATTTTGTTTTTTTCGACAGCTCTTTGGTCTTGGCCATAGTTAAGTTTGGAGTGTCACTGTTTGAGCTTTTGGACAGGTGTCTTTTATACTGATAACAAGTTCAAACAGGTAACAAGTGGAGGAGACTCTTAAAGAAGAAGTTACAGGTCTGTGAGAGCCGGAAATCTTGCTTGTTTGTAGGTGACCAAATACTTATTTTCCACCATAATTTGCAAATAAATTCTTAAAAAAATCAAACAATGTGATTTTATATTTTTTTCTCATTATGTCTCTCATAGTTGAGGAATATCTACGATGAAAATTACAGGCTTCTCTCATCTTTTCAAGTTGGAGATCTTGCACAATTGGTGACTGACGACTAAATACTTTTTTTAGTCCCACTGTATACAGAACAGCCTATTCTTAATTGTTCTAAATACCCAGGCCAGAAAACTTGGACTTTCATACATTCCCACAGTAATTGAAATGATCATGCCTCATTCATCCTAAAACCCATGCAATTTAGACAACCAGAGTTTAATATAGTCTGAAAATAATTTTTAATTGTACCATCTGGGGCCACCTAGTCAGGAAACAATATTTTAAATTTTTGAGAGATTTTAACCATGATTTTGCTGAGAATGACCTAAATTCCATTCCCATCTTCCTTTACTAACCTCCAGGAATTTTTTAGAATTTTCCATTCCCAGGATTTAAAAGATCTGCGTCTGTGGTTTTGCTAAATTGGACCCCCAATAAAATATATTACCGGGTATAACTGTATAAGTCTATGCTCCCCTTTCTTTGTACTTCTGTGTGCATTAACAATCGGAACAAGCCAACATTTTTATGTGTCTTTTATACCAAACCCTGCTTTTATGACCTCAAATGATCTGACATGCCCTGGTCATAAATCTGATCCAGGTATCTCATATGTTTATTTATCCAGAATTGGGAGTATTTTATTTTCTTAATTTCTGTGAGTTTATAATTGTGCCAAATAGATGTACAATCTAGACCCCCATGATTCTACAAAATGTTTTAAAGG
This sequence comes from Hyla sarda, assembly GCF_029499605.1. NCBI lineage: Eukaryota > Metazoa > Chordata > Amphibia > Anura > Hylidae > Hyla > Hyla sarda. The sequence goes on along the minus strand of NC_079196.1, from coordinate 189,070,625 downwards.
GGTACTAGCCCCCCAGACATCTTATCCCCTATCCAAAGAATAGGGGATAAGATGTCTGATCGCTGGGTCCCACCTCTGGGGACCACCCTGATATCGGCTGTGGTCCCCCTGACATCTGGTGCACGGAGAGAACTTCACTACGTGCTGGATGACTGGTGATGCGGGGTGGAGGCTCATGATGTCACAACCACACCCTCTCAATGCAAGTCTATAGGGAGGGTCTCGTAGACTTGCATTGAGGGGGTGTGGTCGTGACATCAAGAGCCTCCAGCGCTACACCCGACGCTTTAAATGAATGCCGGGTGCAGCAGGGAGATTGCGGGGGTCCCCAGCGGTGGGACCCCCGTGATCAGACATCTTATCCCCTATCCTTTGGATAAGGGATAAGATGTCTAGGGGCAGATTACTCTATATAATAGAGCATATGTGATTTTCACTCCAATATTTATTTTTACCAGCATACAAAATGACTGTTGTCTCTGATTTTTCCCAGCTTGCAATGCGGCCGAGACCTGACTCACTAGTGAGCTGATGACAGGGAGCCTGTCTGCTTCAGTGGATGGAGGGATCACTTGGTAGGAGAGAGATCAATCTGCAACAGCTTTAGGCACCCTGATTGAAAACCACACTGATTTGAATGGATGCAGCTCATTTATGTTTCAATGGGTGGGTTGGCTGATGGGTGGGAGGGAGGAAGATGGAATTGTGGGATTTGTAGTTAAAAAAAGAAAATTTAAACAGGAAATACCAGTTCACAAACAGCTAGCCACAGTGTTATGGTAATCTCACAGCATAGCCATTTATCCCCAAGACAAGCGCAGATCCTTCCTAAGCATGTCCATTACTGTCTGCCAGGTACGTACTAAAATCACCTTATTATGAATAACTCCTTTAATGTAGCTAAACTTATTGATAGACAGCTCTATGCAAACTATACCAGGGCTATATGAGAATAATACACTACAAGTAAAAAGACGTAGTAAAACAAAATACTAGGATAAGTATAGAGAGAAAGACTAAGGGGAAAAAGATAAGATCTAAGAAGCAGTAAACAAAAAAAGGGAAAGGATAAGAAATTCAGGGAAGACAATAAAATAAACTTAGGGTAAAAAAAAAAAAAAAGAGAGAGAGATAGACAAGCTCACGTGGTTTCTCCCAAACCTCGCTCCAATTACCGAGGGGTGTGACTCTCTAAGTAGTTATCCCAGTCCTTCCATGTGTTATTAAAATGAGACAGACGGTTTTCTGTCATCGCCGATAAATATTCCATGCGCCTAACTTCTAAAATTCTATTAGTGAGAGCTTGTATGGATGGGGATTCAGACTTTTTCCAACTTTGCGCTATTAGACATTTTGCAGCAGTGAGTATAGAATGGAAGAGCCTAAGTGTATTCTTCCGAATTCCTGGGGGTGGGATGGTTAATAAATAAGTGATTGGATGTAAGGGTATACGTACCCCAATGATTCTCCCAACTAAAGATTGGACCACCAGCAAAAAATGGTGAAGGGAAAGGCAGTCCCAGAAAATATGCTGCAAGGTCCCCAGTTCCACATTGCATCTACAACACCTGGCTGAGATTTGTGGGTAGAAGCGATTCAACACCTCAGGGGTGTGATACCATTAGAAAATAATTTTATATTGATTCTCCTTATGAGAAATGCATGACAATGATTTTGCTGTCTGTGCTCATATACTCTGCCAGGTAGCTAGAGGAAGTGGACAATCCAAATAGTCTTCCCACTTAATCATATAGGAGTGATTCAGGTTTGTAGGGTGGGCAAGGGAACTTACCGTATTTTTCGCCGGATAAGACGCATTTTTTCTTCCCCAAAATTTGGGGGGAAAAGTTAGTGCGTCTTATATGGAAAATACACATTAAAACCTGTCCTATAGCTGCGGTCCCTGCGGCCATCGGCAGCCGGGACCCGCGGCTAATACAGGACATCACCGATCGCGGTGATGCCCTGTATTAACCCTTCAGACACGGCGATCAAATCTGACCACCGAGTCTGAAGAAAAAGTGACACTAACCTGGCTGCTCAGTTGGGCTGTTCGGGACCGCAGCGGTGAAATCACGGCATCCCGAACAGCTTACAGGACACCGGGAGGGACCTTACCTGCCTCCTCGGTGTCTGATCCGTGCCGGGATCCCCTGCATGGCCGGCGCTCTCCTTTGTCGTCATCACGTCGTCGCTCACGCCGTCCCGTCATCCAATAGGAGTGGCGTGCGTAGCGGCGTGCGTAGCGGCGTGCTTAGCGACAGCAGAGACGCTTAGCGGCAGCAGAGACGTTCCGGAGCGACGGAGACACTCCATGGACGTGGCGACAGTGATGGAGGGCGACATCCAGGGCAGCGGTGACGGGTATGGAGCGGTGGGGACACGTGAGTATTACCTCCTCCAGTGGTCTTCAACCTGCGGACTTCCAGATGTTGCAAAACCACAACTCCTGGCATGCGGGGAGTTGTAGTTTTGCAACATCTGGAGTTCAGCAGGTTGAAGGTTCAGAATCTTTTTATTCTAGATTTTCACCCTTTAAAATTGGGTGTGTCTTATATGCCGGAGCATCTTATATGGCAAAAAATATGGTAATATATTGTATATAGTTGAGATCAACCCTTTAGTAGATACATCTCCTCTACATTGTGTCTCAAAGATGGTTGGTTTGGAGAAAAGGGGTGTCAGGTGTTGATAACCCTGAGTTCAGTAAAATTCCCTGATAGAAGACATAAGTACATCTCGGGAGATTATATTTTTCTTTAACCTCTTAAGGACGTAGGGCGTACCTGTACACCCTACGCCCAGTCCCGGTATTTAAAACGAGGTAACGCCGTTGCCCCGCGTCATACCAGGTCGGTCCCAGTGATTAATGATCGCAGGGTCCCTGGGCTAATAGCGTGTGGCACCGATCATTGTGCCGCGCACTATTAACCCTTTAGACGCGGCGATCAAAGTTGATCACCACATCTAAAATGAAAGTGAAAGCTTCCCGGCAGCTCAGTCGGGCTGATCGGGACTATCGCAATGAAATCTCAATGTCCCGATCAGCTAGCACGCTAGTGGAGGTCCCCTTTCCTTGCTCCGTCGCATCCGATCGGGGTTTGACTGCTCCAAGCCTGAGATACAGGCTTGAGCAATCGACTGCCTATAACACTGATCCATGCAAAGCTATGGCTTTGCAGGGATCAGGGTAAAAGATCATTTTGTGCAGTGTTATAGCCCCCTATGGGAGGTCATTTAACCCCTTCCGTAATAAAAGTTTGAATCACTCCCCTTTTCCCATAAAAAAAAAAAAAACTGTGTAAATAAAAACAAACATATGTGGCATCGCCGCATGCAGAAATGTCCGAATTATAAAAATATATCATTAATTAAACCGCACGGTCAATGGCGTACGCTGAAAAAAATTCCAAATTCCAAAATAGTGTATTTATGGTCACTTTTTATATCATGAAAAAATGAACAAAAAGTGATCAAAAAGGCCGATCAATGCAAAAATGGTACTAATAAAAACTTCAGATTATGGTGCAAACATGAGCCCTTATTCCGGCCCATAAGCAGAAAATGAAAAAGTTATAGGGGTCAGAAGATGATAATTTTTAACGTATACATTTTCCTGCATGTAGTTATGATTTTTTTCATAAGTACGACAAAATCAAAGTAGGGTATCATATTAACCGTATGGACCTACAGAATAAAGATAGGGTGTCATTTTTACCGAAAAATGCACTGCGTAGAAACGGAAGCCCCCAAAAGTTACAAAATGGCATTTTTTCTTCAATTTTTTTTCCCGTTTCGCCGTGTTTTTTTTTTTTTTTGCAAAATGACTAATGTCACTGCAAATTACAATTGGTGGCGCAAAAAATAAGCCATCATATGGAATTTATGTGCAAAATTAAAAGCGTTATGATTTTTAGAAGGTGATGAGGAAAAAATGAAAATGCAAAAACAGAAAAACACTGCGTCCTTACGGGCTTAAGGTTACGAAAAGGGTGAAACATGCGCTTGATAGGATCCACCAAGTCTACAAAGTGAAATTTTTCTGCTGTGACCCATGGAGATATTATATCAATATTGTTACTATAAGAGACAGAGGGATTAACCCCTTAAGGACCCAGCCAATTTTCACTGTAGGACACGGCCTTTTTTTGCACATCTGACCACTGTCACTTTAAACATTAATAACTCTGGGATACTTTTACCTTTCATTCTGATTCCGAGATTGTTTTTTCGTGACATATTCTACTTTATGTTATTAATAAAATTTTGTCGATACTTGCATCATTTCTTGGTGAAAAATTCAAAAATTTGATGAAAAAATTGTAAATTTTGCATTTTTTTAACTTTGAAGCTCTCTGCTTAAAAGGAAAATGAATATTCCAAATAAATTATATCTTGATTCACATATACAATATGTTATATATACAATAATGTTTCCATCATAAAGTTGACATGTTTTTACTTTTGGAAGACATCAGAGGGCTTCAAAGTATAGCAGCAATTTTCCAATTTTTCACAAAATTTTCAAAATCGAAATTTTTCTCGGACCAGTTCTGTTTTGAAGTGGATTTGAAGGGTCTTCATATTAGAAATACCCCACAAATAACCCCATTATAAAACTACACCCCTCAAAGTATTCAAAATTATATTCAAAAGGTTTGTAAACCCTTTAGGTGTTTCACAGGAATAGCAGCAAAGAGAAGGAGAAAATTCAAAATCTTCATTTTTTAAACTGGCATGTTCTTGTAGACCCAGTTTTTGAATTTTTAGAAGGGGTAAAAGGAGAGAAATCTTCTTAAAATGTGTAATCCAGTAAGGAAATACCTCATATGTGTATGTTAAGTGTTCGGCGAGCGCAGTATAGGGCTCAGAATGGAATGAGCAACAGTGGGATTTTGGAGAGTGAGTTTTTCTGAAATAGTTTTTGGGGGGCATGTCACATTTAGGAAGCCCCTATGGTGCCAGAACAGCAAAAAAAAAAAAAAACACATGGCATACCATTTTGGAAAGTAGACCCCTCAAGGCAAGTAACAAGGGGTCCAGTGAGTCTTAACACCCCACAGGTGTTTCACAACTTTTTGTTAAAGTTGGATGTGTAAATGATTCTTTTTTTTTCACTAAAATGCTAGTTTTCCCCCAATTTTTTTATTTTTACAAGGGTTAATAGGAAAGAATGCTCCCCAAAATTTGTTACCCCATCTCTTCTGAGTATGGAAATACCTCATATGTGCATGTCAAGTGCTCTTTTGGCGCACTACAATGCTCAGAAGAGAAGTCACATTTGGCTTTTGCAAAGTAAATTTTGCTGAAATGTTTTTTTGGAGGGAGGTCCCATTTAGGAAGCCCCTATGGTGCCAGGACAGCAAAAAAAAAAAACACATGGGATACTATTTTGGAAACTACACCCCTCAAGGAACGTAACAAGGGGTACAGTGAGCCTTAACACCCGACAGGTGTTTGACGACTTTTTGTTAAATTTGGACGTGTAAATTATAAAAAAAATTTCACTAAAATGCTGGTTTTCCCCCAAAATTTACATTTTTACAAAGGGTAATAGGAGAAAATGCCCCCCAAAATTTGTAACCCCATCTCTTCTGAGTATGGAAATACCTCATATGTGCAAGTCAAGTGCTCTGTTGGCGTACTACAATGCTCAGAAGAGAAAGAGTCACATTTGGCTTTTGCAAAGTAAATTTTACTGAAATGTTTTTTTTGGGGGGAGGTCCCATTTAGGAAGCCCCTATGGTGCCAGGACAGCAAAAAAAAACAAAAAACACATGGCATACTATTTTGGAAACTACACCCCTCAAGGAATGTAACAAGGGATACAGTGAGCCTTAACACCCCACAGATGTTTGACGACTTTTCGTTAAAGTTGGACGTGTTAATTTTTTTTTTTTTTTTTTTTTTCACTAAAATGCTGGTTTTCCCCCCAAATTTTACATTTTTACAAGGGGTAATAGGAGAAAATGACCCCCAAAATTTGTAACCCCATCTCTTCTGAGTATGGAAATACCTCATATGTGCACGTCAAGTGCTCTGTTGGTGTACTACAATGCTCAGAAGAGAAGGAGTCACATTTGGCTTTTGCAAAGTAAATTTTGCTGAAATGGTTTTTTGGGGGCATGTCCCATTTAAGAACTCCCTATGGTGCCAGGACAGCAAAAAAATTAAAAACACATGGCATACTATTTTGGAAACTAAACCCCTCAAGGAACATAACAAGGGGTACAGTGAGCCTTAACACCCCACAGGTGTTTGACGACTTTGGATGTGTAAAAGTTTTTTTTATTCTTATTTTCCACTAAAATGCATTTTCCCCCCAAAATTTTTTACATTTTTACAAGGGTTGATAAGAGAAATGCCCCCCAAAATGTGTAACCCCATCTTTTCTGAGTATGGAAATACCCCATGTGTGGACGTCAAGTGCACTGTGGGCGCACTGCAATGCTCAGAAGAGAAGGAGTCACATTTGCAAATTTTGCTGAAATGGGGGGGCATATCACATTTCGTAAGCCCCTATGGTGCCAGGACAGCAAAAAAAAAAAAAAAACACTTGGCATACTATTTTAGAAACTACACCCCTCAAGGAACGTAACAAGGGGTACAGTGAGCCTTAACACCCCACCGGTGTTTGATAAATATTCATGAAGTGGGATGTGAAAATGAAAAATTAGATTTTTTTACAGTAAAATGCTGGGGTTACCCCAAATTTTTCATTTTCACAAGTGGTAAAAGGAGAAAATTTCATTGTAAATGTGTAAATACATTTAATAGGAGTAAGGACATACCTCATATCTTGGCGCAAACAGCATGCACACCGGTCTCAGAGGTGCCGGAGATCAGTCAGGGTCCTTGAGCTTTGGCATTCTCCTATGGAGCCAGAACAGTGAGACCCCCCTCAAGGGGCATTACATAGGGTAAATAACTGGGGTACACTAAATAACTAAAATGGGGTACAGTGGGACATAAAATTATAAATTATGTTCCCAGAATGATGACCCAGAGCATAGCCAAAACTTAAAAATATGCCCACCCCAAACCCTGTGCTCTGAATCATCATTCTGGGAATGTGATGTGTGCGGCCGTCCCTAACCTGTTGCCTCAAATGCGCACCCCGCTCAGGTGGAGAGAGAGCGCTGCGCATTTGAGGCAACATAAAAAGTCCCCGATGATAGTGACTCAGTGACTCATGACCCAGAGAAAAAAATACCCCCAGAGGTCTTATCAGTTTTTTTTTTTTTTCAGATGAAACATTATTTTGGGCAATTTAGTGGTTTATGGGGTTAAAACTTGGAATGTACTCTGGACTTGGTACATTGGGGTCAAATTATGGAAAATTAAAATGAGAAGGGAAAATTTTGTACTCCGTGGAAGTGTGATACTACCTGAAGCATTCCTTAATGCAGAGGCCCGGATGATCGGGGCAAGTGTCACATTGAGTGGTAGTATCCTTCTGTATCCCCCTCTTGTAACACACTCTGCATCTTTTCTGGGTTCGTCCCTTCTTTCCAGTGAGGGGGACTTCATCTGGAAAGTGTTGGCCTGGGACGATCCTGGCACCTATTACTCCAGTTCCTTGGGAAGTCCAGCCTGCTCTTTCTCGATTGCCAAAGATCAGGACATTTAGGACTTCTTCTTGGAACTGGAGGAATGTCCCTGTGTTGCCAGCGTGCTGGGACAGTACAAAAGCGTTGTACATGGCAACCTGTACCATGTAGACCACAACTTTTTTGTATCATACCCGTGTTTTGCGCATGGCCATGTATGGCTTGAGGACTTGATTAGAAAGATCAACTCCCCCCCATATACCAATTGTAGTCCAGAATACAATCGGGCTTGAGGACCGGTGTTGTGGTACCTCGCACAGGGACATGGCTGTTGCCATGAATAGTGGGCAGCATAAGGACATCCCTCTTATCCTTATACTTGACCAACAACAGGTTTTCATGGGCAAGGGCACGGGACTCACCCTTGGGAATAGGTGTCTTAACAAAATTTAGAGGGAGGCCTCTCTGGTTTTTCCGCACGGTCCCACAAGCGGACGTCGATCTGGCGGCAAGGGATGTGAAGAGAGGGATGCTGGTATAAAAGTTGTCCACGTACACGTGGTAACCCTTATCCAGCAATGGGTGCATAAGCTCCCAAATGAGTTTCCCGCTAACAACCAGAGGGGGAGAACAATCTGGGGGTTCAATACGGGAATATCGTCCCTCATACACTCTAAACTTGTAAGTGTACCCGGAGGTACTCTCACAAAGTTTATAGAGCTTCACGCCATATCGCGCCCGCTTCGAGGGAATATACTGGCGGAAGATGAGTCTCCCCTTAAAACTGATAAGAGACTCATCAACAGAGAGGTCCCTGAGCGGTACGTAGGCCTCCAAAAATTTGGCCCCAAAGTGATCGATGACCGGCCTCACTTTGTAAAGCCGGTCATAGGTGGGATCACTTCGAGGTGGACATGCCTCATTATCTGCATAATGAAGGCATTTCCGAATGGCCTCGAACCGCTTCCGTGTCATGGCCATACTGTAAAGTGGGGTCCTGTATAGGACGTCCCCGCTCCAGTAGTGCCTGACACTAGGCTTTTTGTCCAGGCCCATATGCAGCAAGAGGCCCCAAAATGTCCTCATCTCTGCTGCATCAATGTCGTGCCATTAATTGGGCCTGGCCAAAAAAGAATCTGGGTGGTGGGCGATGAACTGCCTGGCGTACAGATTCGTCTGCTCCACCATTAGATTGACCAGGCCGTCACTGAAAAAATAACTGAAATAGTCAATTTCAGTGAACCCGGCCGTATCAATCCGGATTCCGGAGTCGCCAACAAACTCCGGAACCCTTGGCTGATAACCCTCTGGGGGTCTCCAGACAGGTTCACTGGAAGGGGGCTCCGGTAAACTTTTCTGGGGGGTCGGACTCCTAGTACCAGCGGCATTGTCGCCGGCCACTGGGCCACTATCATGGGGGGTGCAAGGCCTCGCCTGGCGGCATCTCTGCCGCCAAACAGGGGACTCATCATCAGTACTAGATGATGAGGAGGACGATGAAGAACACAGGAATGTTGGATCTTCTTCATCCTCACTGGCAGATTCGGAATCAGAGGCAAGAAAAGCGTATGCCTCTGCTGCTGAAAATGCCTGGCGAGCCATCGCCTTTTTCTACGGTGGCGGCGGGTGGTGGTGGGGTGGCGGTGTCGGGGTGGGTGGGGGTGGGGAGTATGTACTGTGTGTGATTGGTGTAACTATAAACTGTATGGGGGGGGGGGAAAGCGCTGCGGCCAAAAAAAAATGGCGGGCCAAATGCAGCGACCTGAACCCCTAATAGGGCCCGGGTCACACTGAAAAATCCCTTGAGGACCTATTAGGGGGTCAGGGGGGGGGAATTTTTTTTTTACTTTTTTTTACTTTTATTTTACTTTTTGCCCTACCTTTCCCTGGGCTGTATTCTTTCCCTGATCTATGGGGGGCTTCTTTCCTTCTGTGGGGGCTCCGATCTCAGCAGAGGGGGGGTCCTGGTCTTCCTCCAGCAGCTCTGACCGCTGACTGAACCCAGCCAGCCGCAGGAGCTGCAGGAGGATGCAGTTAACCCCTCCCCTGCCGGCTGCTATTGGCTGGACGATCCAGCCAATAGCAGCGATCCTGGGGGGGGGGGGGGGTGACGAAATCGCCACCTCCCCATAGATACAGGAGGTGATTGGGGGTGTATCCTACACCCCCGATCACCTTGTATCTCCGGGTCAGCGGGTCACCAGTGACTCGCATCACCGGAATCGCAGCGATTCACAAGTGTGAATTCGCTTGCGGTTTTTTGCAATCGCCGACATGGGGGGGGGGGGGGGGTCTAATGACCCCCCTGGGTGTTTGCACGGGATGCCTGATGAATGATTTCAGCAGGCATCCCGGTCCGATCCCCGCCCCGCGCCCGGCGGGGACCGGAATTGTCCATGACGTACACGTACGCCATGGGTCCTTAAGTACCAGGGTGTCATGACGTACGCGTGCGTCAAGGGTTCTTAAGGGATTAAATATAAAAGGTGACAATAGGGATATTGATGATTTTAAAGGATATTTAGTGGGTACCATTGCCCAAACCTTCAGGGTAGTTCTCATAGGTCCAAGTAAATCCCTTGGGAGAGGTGGAGGATTAGAATTCCAAATAAAGGCACACAGGTGAATGGGGGCCGACCAAATTTTTTCTATGTCTGTCCATTTGTTAAAAGCTAAAAATCAAGTCCATGAGGGGATATTCCTAAGATGGACCGAGTAATAGTATTTGAAGATATCGGGCATTGCCAGACCTCCATGTTTTTGTTTTTTTTTTGCTGTAAAGACAGACACAGCTAACCTGTGCCGGCCACCCCTCCAGACAAATTTAAGTATGGAAGATTAAAACTTCCTCAGTGTCCCTTCAGGGATCAGTACAGGCAGGGTCTCGACCATATATAGGACTTTAGGCAGCACTGAAATTTTAATAGTCAACATTCTAACTATCAGGGATAAAGAAAGTGCTGACAATTTTGTTAATAAATTATTTATATCTTGGAAAAATTGTGGGAAGTTGTGTTTATCCCCTTCCCGCAGAATGTCATATATAAACGCCGGGTTGTGCAGTGCGTTCGTGCATCCCGGCGTTTATAAATGACATTCAGTTAACCCGGCGATGCGCAGCATCGCACGGGTTAACTGGCAGAAGTCCCGCTGTTTCCAGCAGGGGACAACTTCTGCTTCACCCCCAGGACCATCCATTGATGGTCCTGGTCAGCGATCACTGTGATTGGTCCCTGTGGACCAATCACAGTGATCTGGGGTGAAAGTTCAGATCCCCCGCACTGCCCGCCCCTGGAAGTCGGGCAGAACGGGGGACGATGGCTGCGGGGGGTCGCTCGGGACCTGCAGCATAGGGGGGAACATCAGGGGACCGGCGGACTTACCAGATCCAGCGGCGGGACCGAGGAGCAGCGCGGGACCGGCCACGAGGACGAGGAGCGACGGGACCAGCAGGTGAGTATATGGTCCTCAGAAGCAGCAGTGAAGATCTTCACTGCTGCTTCTAGGAGTCTGAAAACTACAACTCCCAGCATGCCTAGACAGCCTTTGGCTGTCTGGGCATGCTGGGAGTTGTAGTTTTGCAACATCTGGAGGGCCCCAGTTTGGAGACCATTGTATAATGGTCTCCAATCTGTGCTCTTCCAGCTGTTGCAAAACTACAACTCCCAGCATGCACTGACTGTCCAGGCATGCTGGGAGTTTTAGTTCAGCAACATCTCGCCCTTCAGATGTTGCCGAACTACAACTCCCAACATGCCCTTCAGCTGTCTGGGCATGCTGGGAGTTGTAGTTTTGCAACAACTGGAGACACACTGGTTGGGAAACATTGTTTCTAACTCAGTGTTTCCTAACCTGTGTGCCTCCAGCTGTTGCAAAACTATAACTCCCAGCATGCACTAACAGACCATGCATGCTGGGAGTTGTAGTTTTGCAACAACTGGAGACACACTGGTTGGGAAACATTGTCTGTTTCTAACTCAGTGTTCCCTAACCTGTGTGCCTCCAGCTGTTGCAAAACTATAACTCCCAGCATGCACTAACAGACCAGGGTACATTCACATGGGCGAGGCTTTTAGAGTGGGGTTCTCGCATCTTGAGATGCAGCAAATTTTGCGCCAGGAAACTCGCTGTAATCCCCCGCCCATGTGACTGTACCCTAAAAACACTACACTACACCTTCACAAAATAAAATAAAAAGTTAAAAACACTACATATACACATACCCCTACACAGCCCCCCTCCCCCAATAAGAACGTCCGGTACGCCACTGTTTCCAAAGCAGAGCCTCCAGCTGTTGAAAAACAACAACTCCCAGTATTGCCGGACAGCCGTTGACTGTCCACGCATGCTGGGAGTTTTGCAACAGCTGGAGGCACCCTGTTTGGGAATCACTGGCGTAGAATACCCCTATGTCCACCCTTATGCAAATCCCTAATTTAGGCCTCAAATGCGCACAGCGCTCTCACTTTGGAGCCCTGTCGTATTTCAAGGCAACAGTTTAGGGTCACATATGGGGTATCGCTGTACTCGGGAGAAATTGTGTTACAAGGTTTGGGGGGCTTTTTCTTCTTTAACCATTCATGAAAAGGAAATGTTGGGGTCTACACCAGAATGTTAGTGTAAAAAAATTAAATTTTTTACACTAACATGCTGATGTTGCCCTATACTTTACATTTTCACAAGAGGTAAAAGGGAAAAAAGCCCCCCAAAATTTTTAACGCAATTTCTCCCGACTACGGAGATACCCCATATGTGGGCGTAAAGTCCTCTGGGGGCGCACAACAAGGCCCAGAAGGGAGAGTGCACCATGTACATTTGAGGTGATTTGCACAGGGGTGGCTGATTGTTACAGCGGTTTTGACAAACGCAAAAAAAAAAAAACCCACATGTGACCCCATTTCGGAAACGACACCCCTCACGGAATGTAATGAGGGGTGCAGTGAGAATTTACCCCCCACAGGTGTCTGACGGATCTTTGGAACAGTGGTCCGTGAAAATGAAAACTTGTACAGCCCACTGTTCCAAAGATCTGTCAGACACCAGTGGGGGGCAAATGCTCACTGTATCCCTTGTTACGTTCCTCAAGGGGTCTCGTTTCCAAAATGGTATGCCATGTGGGTTTTTTTTTTGCTGTTCTGGCACCATAGGGGCTTCCTAAATGCGATATGCCCCCCGAGCAAAATTTGCTCTCAAAAAGCCAAATATGACTCCTTCTCTTCTGAGCATTGTAGTTCGCCCATAGTGCACTTCAGGTCAACTTATGGGGTACCTCCATACTTAGAAGAGAAGGGGTTACAAATATTGGGGGGTATTTCCTGCTATTAACTCTTGCAAAAATGTGAAATTTGGGGGGAAACACACATTTTAGTGGAAATTTTTTATTTTTTTTTTACATATGCAAAAGTCGTGAAACCCCTGTGGGGTATTAAGGCTCACTTTATTCCTTGTTACATTCCTCAAGGGGTCTAGTTTCCAAAATGGTATGCCATGTGTTTTTTTTTTGCTGTTCTGGCACCATAGGGGCTTCCTAAATGCGACATGCCCCCCGAGCAAAATTTGCTCTCAAAAAGCCAAATATGACTCCTTCTCTTCTGAGCATTGTAGTTCGCCCATAGTGCACTTCATGTCAACTTATGGGGTACCTCCATACTCAGAAGAGAAGGGGTTACAAATATTGGGGGGTATTTCCTGCTATTAACCCTTGGAAAAATTTGAAATTTCGGGGGAAACACACATTTTAGTGAAATTTTTTTTTTTTTTTTTGTTTACATATGCAAAAGTCGTGAAAAACCTGTGGGGTATTAAGGCTCACTTTATTCCTTGTTATGTTCCTCAAGGGGTCTAGTTTCCAAAATGGTATGCCATGTGAGGGTTTTTTGCTGTTCTGGCACCATAGGGGCTTCCTAAATGCAACATGCCCCCCAAAAACCATTTCAGAAAAACGTACTCTCCAAAATCCCCTTGTCGCTCTTTCCCTTCTGAGCCCTCTACTGCGCCCGCCGAACACTTTACATAGACATATGAGGTATGTGCTTACTCAAGAGAAATTGGGCTACAAATATAAGTATACATTTTCTCCTTTTACCCCTTGTAAAAATTCAAAAATTGGGTCTACAAGAACATGGGAGTGTAAAAAATGAAGATTGTGAATTTTCTCCTTCACTTTGCTTCTATTCCTGTGAAACACCTAAAGGGTTAAAATGATGACTGAATGTCATTTTGAATACTTTGGGGGGTTCAGTTTTTATAATGGGGTCTTTTGTGGGGTATTTCTAATATGAAGACCCTTCAAATCCACTTCAAACCTGAACTGGTCCCTGAAAAATAGTGAGTTTGAAAATTTTGTGAAAAATTGGAAAATTGCTGCTGAACTTTGAAGCCCTCTGGTGTCTTCCAAAAGTAAAAACTTGTCACTTTTATGATGCAGACATAAAGCAGACATATTGTATATGTGAATAACATTTTTTTTTATTTGTAATATACATTTTCCTTACAAGCAGAGAGCTTCAAAGTTAGAAAAATGCAAAATTTTCTAATTTTTCATCAAATTTTAGGATTTTTCACATGGAAAGGATGCAAGTTACCACAAAAACTTACCACCATGTTAAAGTAGAATATGTCACGAAAAAACAATCTCGGAATCAGAATGATAACTAAAAGCATCCCAGAGTTATTAATGTTTAAAGTGACAGTGGTCAGATGTGCAAAAAACGCTCTGGTCTTTAAGGCCAAAATGGGCTTGGTCCTGAAGGGGTTATACAATGTAGACTATTTAGAGGTAAGATGTATTCCCAAGTAAGTAATTGAGGATTCCTGCCATTTATGTGGATAATTTGATTTAAGAAGGGAAAGCTGTTGTTCAGAAATATTTATAGGTAAGGCTTCTGTTATTCTTTGATTGATTTTATATCATTTTATATCCCGACATCCATCCATAATTGGTCACAATAAGTCTAAATGAATCTAGAGAGGGTAGGGATGTTAAGGGATTGGTTTTTGTTAAAAGGATGTAGTCCACGAAGAGTGAGATTTTATATTCTTTGTGTTTAACTTTAATCCCCATGACATCTGGATTTTTACGTATAAGGGCTGCCAGATGTTCGATACATAAAACAAATAGTAAAGGGGACAGGATGACTGGTTGTGTCCCGTTTCAGATCTGAAGTTTAGAAGAGGGGGGGGGGGAGTCCGACCTGTGCTGAGGGAGTAGACTATAGATGTGATATCGCCTTCACAAATAGTGCGGATACATTATTGGCATGAAGTGGGGATAACATGAAGGGTCAACTTAAACGATTGAATGACTTTTCGGCATCTAGACTTAGCTGAAATCCAGAAGATTTGGATTTGTGTAATATATCACTAAGGTCAATTGTACGCCTTGTATTGTCTCCGGCTTGTCTGTGAAGGGTAAATTCAACTTGATCCTTATCAATTAAATTTGGAAGGACAATACTAAGGCTATTGGCTAACAGCTTTGTAAAAAATTTTAGGTCAGAGTTTAATTATGAAATTGGCCTATAACTCACACAGTCTGAGGGGTCTTTCCCTGACTTAGGTATTACTATGATATATGACTCTAACATAGTTGATAGAATAGGGGTTTTTCCAAGAAAGGAGTTGAATAGGGTTAGAAGATGAATGTAATCTTATTTAATGGTCCAGCCTCTAAGAAGCAAGCCTCTATTAATTTCAAAATATTTCTATAAACCCAGTGGGATTAATCAAAATAAATTGCAGAACCATATCCTTTCCTTACCTCATAGTGTCCTGACATCTGAAATACAAAATGTACCGATGGAAGTCTGGTAAGGTCCAATCACCTTCGTCCTCCGGTCGTGTAAGTGAAGAGTATTTGATTCTTGTGTGCCTTTTGCCCCATATCAGACTATTCATTAAGGATATTGGAGCCCTAAACCCCTTGTCACAGATCCACATAGGGGATGCATTTAAAGGAGTACTGTGGTGCCGTTCAACTTATCCCCTGTCTAAAGGATAATAAATAAGTGTCTGATCGTGGGGGGTCTGACTGCTGGGACCCCTTACGATCTCCTGCATGCATCTCGGCTCTCCCCAGTAATGGAGCAGTGTTGACCCCTGTACAATCTAGCAACCAACACCCCCCCCCCCCCCCCCTTCATGTATATTTTCAGGAAGAGCCGGAGATATAGAGGGGCATTTATTAAACCTCTGCTACTAATGTTAGTTTTTCCTCTGGTTTTTTTTTACCTGTTTTTCGCATACGTGTAACAAATGTATTATCTTGTCGCACGGGTTTTGTAAATTTGTCGCACGTAAGCGAATTCAGGATTGTCGCACAGTATGGTGATTTTTTTAGTCAGAAAATTTCTACCCATTGGAAAAGGTCATTTTGTGCTCTCTGCAGAAAATGTATTATCCGGTGTTTGAGTATATCGGGTAAAATTGTGTCAACTGTCTCTTTGCCCTTCCCTTTTAGTTTTGAAGCTTTCTAAAGAATCATAACATGTCAGGAGTTGGGGGAAAACGGCAAGGAAAAAAAAAACATATTTCTCAGCCTACTCCTGCAGAGGAGGTTCTCAACAATATGTCAGCAGCTATTGCTACCTCACACCACTCTCAAACCTTACTTGTTCCTCCCTCTCATGAGGATTCAAACTGTGGGGATACAGTTGTTCCTCACAAGCGACGTTTGGTTTCTGTGAAGAAAAAAAAAATTTACACCGACCCTGAAATTGAGCTGCTTGTGGACGAGGTATTTTCTATTAAAGATTAGTTTGTAAACTTTTCATAGTTTTAATTAAATGTTAATTTGGCATGCTTCTTGTTACCACAATGGACCTCATGTGACACCCTGATATCATGGTACTGAAAGAGGTAATACCGGACCATTTTTCCCAAAATATGTTTGCTAAATCAGATTTGGTCCTGCTTTGCCCCCTCCAAGCAAGCCAATGTCCGCCAAAGGCTCTCTAGACATGCTGGCAGTTGGCTTTTTGCAAAGGCTGAAGCCACCTGAGTTGGCAGACACTGGTCAAGTGGCTCACCCAGTGTTTCCCAACCTGGCAGCCTCTAGCTGTTGCAAAACTACAACTGCCAGCATGCCCATGCAGCCTTTGGCTGTCTGGTTATGCTGGCAGAAGTATGTTTTTCAACAACTGGAGGCACCTGGGTTGGTCAACATTGCCCTATGGCTTAACCCATTGTTTTCCAACCAGGTAGACTGCAGCTGTTGCAAATCTACAACTGCAAGCATGTCCATACACCCTTTGGCTGCCTAGGCATGCTGGTAGTTGTAGTTTTGCAAAGTTGGAAGGGTCAGAGGTTACATGTAGGGGGTGTGTTAACTGCCGCTTTGTGCGGGGTCAACACACTCCATTCCTGGGGAGAGCCAGAGCACCAAGCAGGAGTGGTCAGACCCACCACAATAAGTTGTATGTCACCACAGTACTTTTTTTTAAATAAAAATAACACCCGTGGAAGGATTGTCATTTCTGTTATTGATACCCTATCTGCCATCGCCATTGGCTGTTATATTTATATGCATATTTGTGCAATCCATGATCTGAAAAATTTGACGCATGGGTCAAGTTCTATCACATGTAGTGCTATACTTATTGATGGCCCGGAAAACCCATGAAACTGGCAAATGGCCCTCATTTACTAAGAAAATCGGGTTGTAAGTCTATCTTGCTTTCTTACCCGACTGCTTTTTTCCCCTGGTATTTATTATTATGTCGCATCTTGTTTGTCGCACGTGGGTTTTGTTGGTTTTGGTTTCCAACTCCTCTGAGCTGTCGGGAAAAAATCCACAACAATACAACAAATTCGGGTTGGAAACCTTAATAAATACGTGGGAAATCTCAGAAATGTCGGGTAACGCCCCTTTTTCGGGTTTGGGAGAATCCACATCGGGTCCGTCAGGAAAAAATGTCGCATGGTGTCGCAGACTGGCGCACGATGTCTGCGACATGGCGCAGACAAAGATGCGACAAAAAAAAAACGACAAAAGAGGTCGGGTTTAGAATAGTAAATGAGGGCCAATGTATAATAAAAATAGCTGATGTTTTATAGCCAAGAGTTGAGAGCCTTTTTTTTTTTTTATTGTTTATCATTAACACTTTTGACACTCACAAATGAAATCTCCATTAAAGAGTTATATAGGCATGTTTATAGGCAGGCTGCAGGAGGGCTTTCCCCTAAGGCCTATGAACACTGAAGGTTGACTTAACTCACTCCAGGTCATTAAACCAAGATCATTCCTACTTTCTATGATTTTTTATTTATTTATTTAATAATCTTTTCCCATCCTCCGGGCATAGACACGGGATGACTAAATGCACACAAATGTGAAAAGAGTGCATAATATTCCTTAGTTGTAAAATATACAATTATAGTGACTTTCTACTTGCCAAATCTATTCAATTCTTACAATGACATTTTGTGAATTTAAGACATTTCTGAGCATGCATTTGAGCTCTTGGAAATGTTTCCTCTTGAAAAATGAAAAAATGAACTTCTACGTAGTCTCCATTTTCAGATGTAGCTAATATCTGATACTTTAGTAGTATGCAGTATAATATGCACATATTCCTGTTGTAGGCCAGGAGTTGGCAACGATTTCCGCTTTGATTTTACCCTTTTAAATGCATTATGTCATGGTACCAAAATTTGATCTGAGGTAGTCAAACCCGCTGGACCTTTGCAACCAGTAAAACAAAGCAGGGTGCAGTGCTGAAATGCTGGGTTCAAACCCAGGTGTTACGAATAGTAGGTATCATCCATCCTATTTCATCTTCTCTTATCTAGTTGGCTAGTTGCTATGGAACCTTACCACAGCTGATCTATTGCTCTGGATCAGTGAATCCTGCTGCTCAGCTTATTTGGAGTAGGACTTTCCGATTGGTTAGCTTTTCTTTCATGCTGCTACCTCCAGGCTCTGTCATTGTGCCACCATATGGTTTTTTAAGTCAACTGGTGCCAGAAAGATTTGTAAATTACTTCCATTAAAAAAATCGTAATCCTTCCAGCACTTATCAGCTGCTGTGTACTACATAGAAAATTATTTTCTTTTTGGATTTCTTATCTGTCTGTCCTCTCTGCTAGCACCTCTGTCCATATCAGGAACTGTGTTGCTCTGGACCATTCATGACACGGACAGAGGTGTCAGCAGAGAGCACATCCTGTAGTTCAGAGCAGTTCAGTGTGCAGCTCATTCGGGTGTGTCTCTTTGTGTGTGCTCCAGATACTTCCAGCAGACCAGAGCAGGTGTTTCATCAGCCTCCCCAGGAGTGTGGCAGCCTCCTCGGGAGAGCCTCCCTGCATGGCGTCCCTGGCCTCCACCTCCCGTTCTTCAAGGCTGGCGGGGGGTGGAGAGCAAACAGCAACAGCCTTTCCGGTCGGGGGGAGAAGATCTGGCAGAGTCTGCAGTAATGCAGACTCTGCTCCCCCAGCAACGGGTGCCAGCCAGAGATCCAGTGGTGGAAAGAAGGCAAGGAGGAAAAGCTTGGAGTTGTGGGCTGAAAAAGGACCCAAGGAAACAAGTGCAACATTCTGCTCCCGCATGACCGCGCGGTTTGCGGAGTATGAGCAGTGTGGTAAAGAGCTCAGGCTGGCCAGAGAGGACCTGCTTGGGGCACAGAATCTCGCAAACACATGTTCCGAAAAGAACCGGCCTGAGCTGAAGAGAAGAGTCACGGCACTGAAAAGTAAAATCGTGAAGTTGGAGGAAAGGAGGGCAGAGATCCTGGAAGGGAGCGGTCTCTTCCGAGAGAAATTGGAGAATAGAGACCGCCATGAAATCCCCAGGTAAGGTGGAGGTGGAGGATGGGGAGAGTAGTGGCGGTGAAGAAAGGGAGGATGGTGGTGATGGTGTAAAGGAGGAGGAGGAGGAGAAGTTGGAGGAAAGTGTAAAGGTTGTGGAAGATAAGGACGCATTGCCTGTCCCTGCTCCCTGTGACACCCGGACTCAGGACAGTTACATTGAGCCGGCACAGGTGGCGCTGCCACTTAGTGAAAGCGAAGAGGAAGATGTGGAGAGTGAGGCTGGGGGATTGCTGAGGGCTATAGTGATGCAGGAGTCCCCAGCCCACCTCCAGAATATTACTTTTGGTGATGACCTGTGCGAGGATGTGGCAGTAAAGCGCAGGTCAAAGAGGCAGAAGATCCAGGAATCCATACAATATGTGTTTGTTCCTTTCCAGCAGTCTGGGCCAGCTGCAAAGCTGGTTCAGACCGCTGGTCCCCCCAGACTGCCAGACCCCGTTTCTGTGGTGGAACGGAGCCAGCATGGGGGGTACAGCATGGCGTCAGTAAAGGCTGTGGACGCAATAGATGTGAAGCCCACCCATCCTGCCGGTAGGGAGGGGCAGGATGGGCTCATGGTGGGCAGTGGCGAAGTAAGCTATGCTGCCGTGTGCTCGGGGGGCGGTTCCCCGAGTGCTGTGGGCATTACCGGCGCTACGGGGCATTCCCCTGTGAGGGGGGGGAGTGTCCGGGTGACGGTGGAGGAGAGTGGTAGGTCTGTGTGCTCGGGGGGCAGTCCTCCGAGTACTGTGTATTCTGTGGGCGCTGCGGGGCACTCCTCTGTGAGTGTCCGGGCGCCGGCATCATCCCCAGAACCCGTGCGGTCAGGCAAAGCGGGTGCTGGCACTGTGGGAGGTGCTGGGGTGCGCCCGGAGGGGCAGCCCCAGACTCCGGAAGTGACTTCAGCTATGGAGAAGGAACCACCAGCATCAACCCCGGCAGCAAAGCCAGTAAAGAAGAGTGTAATAAAACATGCAACACTACAAGTCCCAGCCAGCCCAGAATCTGTTAGTCAGGATAAGAGTGCAGGATGTGAGAATGCTGAGTGTGGAAGTGTTGCGGATGAGAGGAATGTATGCGGGTGTGTCAGTGCAGTGAATGATGGTGGGAGTAGTAGTGGTATGAATGGGAAGTCTGGTATGGATAGGAAGAAAGATGATGACAGTAGTGTTGTGAATGGTGTTATTAGTGGTTCTGGATCAGGTTCTGGGTCTGGTCCGGCTGCCCCCCCGTAGTGACTGCTCCTAGGAGCTATGCTAATGTCACTGCCGGGGGTTCAGGGGGGTCCCCATCTCCGTCCGGCCCTGGGGGCCACTTGCAACAGCGCCTCTTGGAGGCTCTACGCAGGGGTGACAGGTCGATCCAGGTAGAGGGAAGGGGTGAGGTCGACCTGTCTTTCTGGATAGAGAGGCACGGTTTGGGGGCTTTCCGAGAGCGAAATGGGGAGGTGGTCTGGTCCCTCCCGACACCCGGGCAGGACAATAACCGTAGGAATGTGGTCCGTCTGATTTGGAGGGGTGAGGATGTGTGTCCACCTCGCACAAAAGTGGTTGAGCTCCTCCTCCAGATGGAATTCAGGGCGAGTGACATCTTTGCCCTGATTCACCCCTACGGATCGTCTGAGTTTGACGTCAGTTTTATTCGGCCAGAGGGTCTTGAACTCTTCTGGTCAAACTACGAAGTGGCGAAGAACGAGCCCGGCTGGCGGGATTTCGCTGTAAAGGCGATTTCCCGTCAGAACTTTGTCAAGAAAGTGACCGTTTTGACCCGTAACGAGTCGCTTTCTTGTTATGACATCATGACCTGGCTCGGACGTTATGGGGATGTGACGGACATGCCCAAGAAAAACTTTGATGAGCACGGGATCTGGTCCGGGGCCTGGACGTTTTCCGTCAAACTCAAGCGTTCAGGGAGTACGGTTGCCCACATTCCGTCAGCCGCCTTCCTTGGACGTGATAGGATCCAGGTCTTCTACCAGGGGCAGCCTAAGGTCTGTCAGAGGTGTGGCAGCCCCACCCACTTTAGCGCAGCCTGTACTGTACAGGTCTGTGCTTTGTGTGGTGGGGTGGGTCATCTGGCCGCATCCTGTAGGCAGATCCGCTGTCATCTGTGTGGTGTCCTCGGGCACCCTTTCAGCCGTTGTCCTAGCGCCTTCGCCCGTGCAGTGGCAGCTCCGGCTGAGGAGAGCTGTGAGAGGGTACGAGCAGGGATGGGGGTGCAACAGGGCTAGTGAGGAGGAAAAAGGGCCCCGCCAAAATAAGGCGGGAGGAAAATCGGAGGAGGAGTAGGGAGCTGGAGAGTGCCCAGGTGACGGGGTAGCTCTGGACCCTGCTCCTGAAGGTGGCCCTGTAACTGCTGAAGCCCTGGGGGAGAACGTGCTGGATGAGGACATCAGGAGACTTCACAGAGAGGATGGCAATATGGCCGACCCTTCCGATTCCTCCCACTATGAAAGTGTGGATGAGGAGAGTGGGGTGAGGCCCAAAAAGAAAGTTAAGGGCAAAAGGAAAGGGAGAAAGAAGAGGTCAGAGCCCTCTGTTCCTTGTACTGCGGGCCAGGTCCAAAACAGAAGCCTGACTGCCCCCCCTCTGATTGACCTGTCAAACCGGTACCTCGTCCTCGATACCATCTCCTCCCCCTCCTTGGAGGGGGAAGGTGAGGGCGGGGTGCCTCGGGAGAAAGAGCCTCTGGGGGGAACTGGGCCCTGTCCTGTCGAGGCACCTTCCTCGGAGGGCAGGGCTAGACCGGGGCCGGACGGAGACGGGGACCTTATGGACCAATCAGAGTCGAAAAAAAGATGTAAGAGTGGTCCTGCCCTCTCGTCGTCTTCGGGGGATGAGGGGGCTAAAAAGAAGGGTAAAAAGAAATAAAGGGTGAGGCCATCTAATTCAATCACCCTGTATGGCGGCACTCACCCCATTGATGCTGGCATCTATTAACTGTGCCAGCATTAAGTCGGATACGGCTAGATTTGCAGCCTTTGATTTTCTCGGCCGTGTTGAAGCTGACATTTTCTTTTTACAGGAGTCCAGGTTGTCAGATCTAGCCTCTCTGTTAAAAGCCAGGAGAGAGTGGAGGCGCGGTCCCTCCCACTGGTCTCTTGCGGCTGAGCCGTATAGTGGGGTGGCGGTCCTTTTTACCGCTCCTGTTGAATGTCGACGGGTTATTGAATTAGAAATGGGGAGGTGCCTGATCTTAGATGTCTTCATGAAGGGACAAGAGCTCCGGCTCATTAACATCTATGCCCCGCAAACTAAGTGGGGCCGTAAAGATCTCTTTATGAGGATTAAGCCCTTTCTTTTTACGAGTCGGCAAGTGATCTTTGGAGGGGACTTCAATAATGTCACGAGGTCCCAAGATAGGAGAGGCTCCAATGTTCCGCTGACTTGCGATAGTGTGGCACTGATTAGCATAGCTAGAGAAGCTCGCCTGGAGGACGCCCACATCCGGAGCCCCTCGGGCCACACGGGTTTCACCTATCATCAAGGTAGTCGCAGGTCTAAGATAGATAGGTTTTATTTAAAGGAGGAATCTGTCTCTTCCGCAGTGTCCGTGGTTGAGATGGAGTTCTCCGATCACTGTATGATTTATTTTTCCCTGAATGTTTCAGAGACCCCCCGGATGGGAAAAGGTTATTGGAAGCTGAATTCATCCCTCCTGGAGGAAGTGGAGATAAGACAGTCCTTTGAGGATTTTCTTCAGAGTCAGGTACCTTTACTGGACCTATGTAGTAGTAAGTCAGAGTGGTGGGAGATATTCAAGAAGCGGGTTGCGGGGTTCTTCCGCCAGCTCTCGAGCCTCAGGTCCCTGAACAGGTATCGCTTGTATCAGGGTCTGAGGAGGAAACTCGAGCTTCTCGTCTCGACTGGAGGTAGCCGAGAGGATATCTCCAGAGTGAAATCCTTGCTAATGGGGTGTCAGTACGATAGGCACGCATCTTTGGTTTTTGAGAGGGATTTCGGGAAGTACCGCTCACCCGACCCTTACAGAAACTGTAAGATGTCAGTGAGTAGTAAAGTCATTTCAGGACTGATTGATAGTACGGGATCTCTGAATCGGTCCAGATCAGGGATCTTGGAGGTCGTCAGATCCTTCTACTCGCACCTCTTGGGAAGGAAGGATCTAGGCGGTTGGCGGGAGTCGGGATGACTCTGGCGGAGCTGGATGTCACCCAGAGAGTGGTGGCATACACTGACGATGTCACTATTTTTGTCTCCGAGAGAGAGGAGGTCGATGTGGTGATGTCGGAGGTGGGCCGCTACTCGGAGGCATCCGGGTCTAAGATCAATCGGGATAAGTGTGAGAGTCTCTGGCTGGGAGGGGGGGATCCCACGTTTGATCTCCCGGACACCCTTCCAAGGCCCCAAGAATCAGCAAAAGTCTTAGGCATTTCATTCGGCAAGGATGATTAGCCCACCAAAAACTGGGATGGTAAGCTCCAGGATGCTGCTCGGAAGGTGGACCAGTGGAAGGGTTGGTCTATGACCCTCAGGGAAAGGGTACACCTGATCAAATCGTACCTGCTCCCCTTGTTTATCTATCTGGGCAGCATATGTATCTTGCCAGAGGCTTACTACACTAGGATCTACAGCCTGTTTTTCCAACTGTTATGGGGGAACAGGATGAACCTAGTCAAGAGGGAGGTTACGTACCACACGAGGAGACTAGGGGGTTTATCTATGGTAAACCCTGTGGTGTTCTTAACGAACACCTTCTTGAAAGCTAACATCGCAAACCTCTGGAAAGAGAGGGCTCCTCCGTGGGTAATCTCCTGCAGGGAATGGTTTCGGCCTTTCTTCCAGGAATGGGAGAGAGGAGGGCAAGGGAAGGACCTCCGTACGCCCCATGGATATCTTCCGGCTTACGCTACCCCGACTCTGAAGGTGATACGTCGGTGGGGTCTGGGAGTGTGGGAGATCAGGACCCAGTCAAGGCAGTTCCTTGACAAACGGGTTCTGTTGACCCATTTCCAGAAGCCTCTGGCGCTCAGGGACTGCCTAGGTCGGGATCTGAGGGTGGGGTTGTACCTTTTAAACATGAAAAGGATCCCCCAGAAGTTTTGGGACTTGGCCTGGCGCTGCTTTCAGGGGAAGCTATATGTAAGGGACAACCTGAAGTGCAGGAACTCTGATGACCGGGGATGTCCCCGAGAAGAGTGTGGGGACACGCTGGAAAGCATGGACCACTTCCTGCTTCATTGTCCCTTTAATATAGGGGTCTACAACCGGGTGGGCGCTTCCATCGGCTGGGGTCAACTTGCCGGCCTAACCTATCCGGAGTGGGCTTATGGGGCATTCAGGAACCTGGATGGCCGAGATCGGGGCACTTTATTCTTAGTCAGTTTAGTGGTTAGGTACTAGTGTTGAGCGGCATAGGCCATATTCGAATTCGTGAATATTCGCGAATATATGGACGAATATTCGTCATATATTCGCGAATATTCGCATATTCGTTATATTCTCGTTATATTTTCGCATATGCGAAAATTCGCGTATGCGCAAATTAACATATGTGAAAATTAGCATATGCAAAATTAGTATTTTCGCATATGCGAATTTTTGCACGCCAGGCTCACACAGTAGTATTACAGCCTTCTTTACACCACACAAGCTGGAAGCAGAGAGGGGTGATCACTGTGATGTGTACTGTGAAGAAAAAAAAACAAAAAAAAAATGAATATTCGCAATTACGAATATATAGCGCTATATTCGCGAAATTCGCGAATTCGCAAATATGCGATATTCGCGAATAATATTCGAATTGCGAATATTCGCGAGCAACACTATTAGGTACTACACGTGGAATTAACGTGTTTATTGTCGACCCTACAGAAAATCCTCTCCGTGGTGGAGGTCTGTAGGAACATCACCGGTGACCCCGGGAAGATCAGGTCTTTGGAGTATGGCAGTCTTGGTACCAGTAGGGCTTCTCTCCTGTGGAGAGGTTTTTCTTTTGATGTGCCCTAGGTACTAGACCTTTTTAGGTAGAGTACCTTTATTTTGGTTAGGGGCAGTGTTATAGGGATAGTGATAGGGTGAGAGCAGGGTCAGTTTTAATGGAGGGATAGAATTAGGGAAAATTGTAGGGGGGAGTTAGGGAAAGAGTTTAAAATTTTCATGTATCAAGTCTGCCATCCTTCTTCCTGGTGGTGGGCTAATGCATGTGCACGCTAACTTTTTGTTTTGTTTTAAGCTGATATGGTATGAAGGGCTTACAGGCGACCAAACTTGGGCCTAAAGTGGCTTTGGTTCAGTGTGTATATGTTAATATGTATAAGTTTGTGTGTAAGTTTGTTGGGAGGAGTGCTAGGTGGGGAGGGTGTATTTGTGGGTGGTGGTGTTTTGCTTTTCTTTTGGGGACCTGACATGGGTCAGTTAGGGACAGGACTTTGTGTACGAACGGTATGGACTCTGACCCATGTGCAGGAGGGGTGGTGTGGGAGAGGGCACAGTTTTAGTGTAAGGATTTTGGTAGGGTTTTCAATTGTTTTTGTAGGTTTTCTGTAGTGTATATATATTTATTTTTAGTTAAATACTATATTATTATGTTCATGTGATTTTGTATGTATATTGTTTATATATATTATATATTATTATTATTTTTATTTAATTTTTTAATATTACAGCATTACAGTAGTTATGGCAGTCGGACCAGTTATTATGTTACGTGGTTTACGTGGTTTATTTGAGTTTATTATGTTGTTACGTTGTTTATTTGAGTTTTTAATATATTTTTTTTTTTTTGTAGCCAGGTAGTGCTAAATTTAATGTTTATGTTTATATTTTGCTATGCCAAGTTGTGTATTTTTTGTTTGTTTTTTCTTGTTGTGTTTCCCGAATATGGATGGTTTTGAGTTGTAGCCAGGTAGTGCTAAATTTTATTTTCATATTTTGATAAGCCAAGTGCTATTTTTATGTTCATTTTTGGTATGCGTGTGAGTGTGTTGTTTGGTTCGGTTAGGTGGGTTGGCATATTTTAGGTTTTTGTAAAGCTGGGCTGGCCGGTTAGGCAGGGTTTTGTTTTTGTTCTTTGGTACCAGTATATTTCTTATTTATGTTATAGCTGGTTAAGCTTGTTTTGTGTTTTTGTATAAGTTTTGTACTTTTATAATAAAAAAGAGTGTCAGCAGAGAATGCTGTGGACAGACAGAAAAGAAATTCAAAACTAAAATAATTTCCTGTGAAGCATACAGCATCTGATAAGTACTGGAAGGATTAAAGGGGTACTCCACTGGAAAACATTTTCTTTTAACCCGTTAAGGACCCAGGCCGTACAGGTACGCCCTGACATCCTGGGACTTGAGGACCCAGGGCAAACTTTGACGCCCGTGGGAAGTCCGGTCCCCGACGCGCGCTGGGCAGGGACCAGACCAGGATGCCTCTTGCAAACCCCTTGGGGGGTCCTGAGACCCTCCCCATGTCGGCGATTGCCACAAATCGCCAATCAATTCATATCGGCAATGTGCGGTGATTTCGGCCAATCAGATCCCCAGTGACCCGGAAAAAAAAGGGCGATAGCCGTCCGACCCTTTAGCAGCAGGAGTGAGGTGGCCGGTCCTGATTCATTGGCCGGTAACGATCCCTAACGGCACCCACCCCGCTCCTACTCCGTAGGTCAACAGCGGGTGCAGGGAGTATGTACCTGAAGTGTGGGCATCGGCGGTGGGATCGGGGCCCCCGGAGCAGAGACAGCGGCAGCGACAGCAAGCAGGATCCGACGTGTGCAGCAGCAGGAGGTAAGGCTGGCACAAAAGGGCATGCTGGGAGTTGTTGTTATGCAACAGCAGAATGCACAACTACAACTCCCAGCATGCCCTTTGGTAGTTTGTGCATGTTGGGGGTTGTAGTTATGCAACAGCTAAAGGCAATTTTTTTCTATGAAAAAGTGTGCCCCCAGCAATTGCATAATTACAATCCCCAGCATGCACAAACTACCAAAGGGCATGCTGGTAGTTGCAGTAGTGTGCCTCCAGCTGTTGCATAACTACAAGTCCAAGCATGCCCTTTGGCTGTAAGTGCATGCTGAGAGTTGTAGTTTTGCAACAGCTGAAGGCACACTGGTTGCGACAGTTAACTTACTCAGTGTTTCGCAACCGGTGGGCCTCCAGCTGTTGCAAACTACATGCTGGGAGTTGTAGTTTGCAACAGCTGGAGGCCCACCGGTTGCGAAACACTGAGTAAGTTAACTGTCGCAACAAAACACTGAGTTAAAGGGGTTATCCAGGGAAAAACTTTTTTATATATATCAACAGGCTCCAGAAAGTCAAACAGATTTGTAAATTATGAATAGTATGTGTAGCTCACCTGAGATAAAGATATAAGTACTTGAGGTTAACGGTGTTACCTTCACCCAAAAAAGGCCTTTAGCTGAAGAGTGTATGTGAGATAAATATTAACCAGTCCTCTAAAGTACTATAGATGAAGAATAGATAGGAGATAAGAGATGAAATGTATATAAACAATTTATTAATGGATAATATATGTCGTCACCTTCAGCAGGGCCCTTGCGTGGGGTGAACGGCAGTATAATTTAGTATGAATGGGATATAATAAAAAATAAATAAAATATTAGCAATAAAAGCAATAAGGTAATAAAATGCTCAAAAGTATCACAAGAGTGTCAGTTTGTCCATTGCACTTGATCCCCTAGTATTGTGGTTCACCAGTCTTAATATTGTACTATATCTGTAGGTGATACAGTTTATGTATTTGTATACTTTTTGTATACTTTGTATTCAGTTTATTGGTGGTGCAGTTTTAGATACAGTTCACTGGTGTGCTAGTGCCAGGTAGCAGAATGTCTTAAACAGCGCTGTGTTACTGTAGCGCTTGTAATGATGGTCAGTGCACAGCACCACTCACCCTCCGCAGGATATACTTCTGCCCGGGCTGGTACGGCTGGTACGGCTGTCGCGGCTGGGTCCTGTGCTGGGGATGGCTGCGTCTTATGTTCTGCCAGTCTGTGTGGAGGGTGAGCGGTTTTCCGGCAGTCTGTTTGTCCCGGGCTGGCACGGCAGATGTAAGCCGGGGCTGTGGAGGTGAATTGGAGCTAGTTCGGAGAAGGCGTTCCACGTGTGTAAACGCGGCACTATGTGCGCGCGTGCTGCAGTGGTCTCCAAAGAGGGAACGCCTTTTCCGACCCAGCTCCGATTCACCTCCACGGCCCCAGCTTACCTGCGTGAGTACCGGTCAATACCGCTACAGGCCGGACATCCGCCGTGCCAGCCCGGGACCCACAGACTGCCGGAGAACCGCTCACCCTCCACACAGACGGGCAGAACATAAGACGCAGCCGTCCCCAGCACAGGGCCCAGCCGCGACAGCCGTACCAGCCTTACCAGCCCGGGCAGAAGTATATCCTGCGGAGGGTGAGTGGTGCTGTGCACCGACCATCATTACAAGCGCTACAGCAACACAGCGCTGTTTAAGACATTCTGCTACCTGGCAATAGCACACCAGTGAACTGTATCTAAAACTTCACCACCAATGAACTGAATACAAAGTATACAAAAAGTATACAAATACATAAACTGTATCACCTACAGATATAGTACAATATTAAGACTGGTGAACCACAATACTAGGGGATCAAGTGCAATGGACAAACTGACACTCTTGTGATACTTTTGAGCATTTTATTACCTTATTGCTTTTATTGCTAATATTGTATTTATTTTTATTATATCCCATTCATACTAAATTATACTGCCGTTCACCCCACGCAAGGGCCCTGCTGAAGGTGATGACATATATTATCCATTAATAAATTGTTTATATACATTTCATCTCTTATCTCCTATCTATTCTTCATCTATAGTACTTTAGAGGACTGGTTAATATTTATATCACATACACTCTTCAGATTTGTAAATGACTTCTATAAAAAAATCTTAATCCTTTCAGTACTTATGAGCTGCAGAAGTTGAGATGTTCTTTTCTGTATAAGTGCTCTTTGATGACAGCTGTCTCGGGAACTGTCCAGAGTAGATCAAATCCCCATAACAAACCTCTTCTCCTCTGTGCAGTTCCCGAGACAAGCAGAGATGTCAGCAGAGAGCACTGTTGCCAGACAGAAAAGAACAACTCAACTTCAGCCGCTGATATTTATTGGAAGGATTAAGATTTTTTAATAGAAGTAATTTACAAATCTGTTTAACTTTCTGGAGCAAGTTGATATATATATATAAAAAAGTTTTTTCCTGGAATACCCCTTTAAGTAACAAACTCTGTTTTTTGCAACCAGTTTGCCTCCAGCTTTTGCATAACTAGAACCCCCAGCATGCATGGGAAGCCAAAGGGCATGCCGGGAGTGTTAGTTATATGCCTCCAGCTGATGCATAACTAAAACCCACAGCATGCACAGACAGCCAAAGAGTATGCTGGGAGTTGTAGTTTTGCAACAGCTGGAGGTTTGGTATTGGAGGCAATTGTAATTCTTGCATCTGGGTCCGTCCCTATGCAAATCCTTAATTTAGGCCTCAAATGTGCATGGCGCTCTCTCGCTTTGGAGCCCTGTTGTATGTCAAGGAAACAGTTTAGGGCCACATATGGGGTATCTCCGTACTTGGGAGAAATTGCGTTACAAATTTTGGGGGTCTTTTTCTCCTTTTACTCCTTATGAAAAGGTAGAGTTGGGGTCTACACCAGCATGCTAGTGGAAAAAAAAATTACACTAACATGCTGGTGTTGCCCCATAATTTAAATTAAAAGGAAAAAAAGACCCCCAAAATCTGTAATGCAATTTCTCCTGAGTACGGAAATACCCCATATGTGGGCGTAAAATGTTCTGCGGACACACAACAAGGCTCAGGAGTGAGAGTGCACTATGTACATTTGAGGTCTAAATTGGTGATTTGCACAGGGGTGGCTGATTTTACAGCGGTTCAGACATAAACGCAAAACAATAAATACCCACATGTGACCCCATTTTGGAAACTACACCCTTCACGGAATGTAACAATATAGAGCCTTAACACCCCACAGGTGTTTGACAAATTTTCGTTAAAGTTGGATGTGAAAATGAAAAAAAATATATAATGTTAATGATCCCATATGGTGAATGGTTTGAACGTAAAAAAAAAAAAATCCAAAATTGCAGCTTCTTTGTCACATTTTATATATAAAAAAAAAAATGCAATGAAAAATGTAAAAACGTTTTATATACCCAAATGTGGTATCAATGAAAAGTACAGATCATGGCACAAAAAATTAGCCCATACCGCCGCTTATGCAAAAAAATGAAAAAGTTATAGGTCATCAAAATAGAGAGATTTTTAATGTACTAATTTGGTTAAAAAGTTTGTGATTTTCTTTAAGCACAACAATAACAGAAAAGTATGTTATCATGGGCATCATTTTAATCCTATTGACCCACAGAAGAAAGAACACATGTCATTTTTACCGTAAATTGTACGGTGTGAAAACGAAAACTTCAAAAATTTGCTAAATTGCAGTTTTCTTTTTAATTTCCCCACACAAATAGTATTTTTTCGTTGCGCCATACATTTTATGGTAAAATGAGTGATGTCATTACAAAGGACAACTTGTCGAACAAAAATCAAGCGATAAAAAAAGAACCATAACTGATTAATTGAAACATTCGCAATTTCACATGCAGTTTAATAGTCAGGGGGGGGGGGGGGCTGAGAGGCAGGGGATGGAACAGGTGGTAGCTGGCCTTGCGGCGGACCACCGGCTCGCTGCTCACCAGAATGGGTCCTCAAGAAAATATTTTAAAAGATTTAAATAAATTAAACTGAAATTTATTAAAAATTTTATTTAAAAAATCTCTTTACTCTCTTTAATCGTGATGCCATATGTGTTGCGGCAAGACATATGTGTTGTGGCAAGACAAAGTCTTCTACACCCCTATTGAGGCTCTCTGTAGTGGCGATTCACCGCAAATAAATTCGGATCAAACCAATTTTTTCGGAAAATTCGGCGAATCGGCAAAATCTAATTTTTCAACAATTTGCTTATCTCTAGAGATTAGGGTTTTTCATTAGTAAGGATCAGTTTCTATAGTTTGCTTTTGTTCTTCATTGGTCCGCTTCATCTCCTGACTGCCATCTTTGCCAGTAGTTTGTACCATTCTCAGTGTTTAAGAACATTTTTTTACATGCTCCAAAAACATATACTGTAGGTAGGTTTTGAAAGTACACATTGTTTGCCTCTGATACAGAGAAATTAGATGGTGATCACCACTGGGGCCAATGACTGATATAAAAGAAATAATTCACAGTGCAGCACAGCAGAATAAGTTGGTGCAATATATTAAAGGGGTACTACGCTGGGGAAAAAAAATGAAATCCATTGGTGCAAGAAAGTTACACAGATTTTAAATTACTTCTATTAGAAAATCTTAATCCTTCCACTACTTACAAGCTGTTCTTTTCTTTTTGAATTTCCTTTTCAGTCTGACCACAGTGTTCTCTGCTGACACCTCTGTCCATGTCAGGAACTGTCCAAAGTAGGAGAAGTTTTCTATTAGGCTTTGCTCCTGCTCTGGACAGTTCATGACACGGACAGAGGTGTAAGCAGAGAACACTGTGGTCAGACAGAAAAGGAAATAAATAAAAAAAATAACTTTGTTGTAGCATACAGAAGCTAATACGTACTGTAAGGATTAAGATTTTTTAATAGAAGTAATTTACAAATCTGTTTAACATTCTGGCACCAGTTAATAATAAATAAAAAAAAAAGAAGAAGTTTTCCACCAGAGTACCCCTTTAAAGGAGAGAGCTGCACATATAGTATGAATGTCCACCTCTCCATTCAAACTCTGCTTAGGTGATGCAGTCACTTTGTCTAGAAGGAATAAGGATCTATGATTGGAGCTCTGTTCTACTGATCTGGTCTTAATGGTCCCACACCAACCAAAGATTTTTGGCATATCCCAAGGATAAATCATCTAAACTGGGAAACCCTTTTTAATGCATTGTAATCTATTCTCAATGCAAAACCAAAGGAAGTTGAAGCCAACTAAATAAGCAGAATGCTTATCTAGGTGTACTACGCATCACTGAACAGATTTGGAAAGTTTACAAAGAGCACTTCTTCCAAATAGACTCAATCTCTTGAAATGATACTTGGAATTAACAGCAGTATAGCAAGATCAATTTCAAGAATGTAAAAACTGTTTTCTGGTACATGAAATCCTATTTTAATATGATACAGATTGCACTGGGCTTCATTCCATCTTGTAGATATTCCAGCCAATTTAAAAGAGATTGTTCATCATGTTATGGCAGGCTTCCATAACATCTAGTTTGCGAAGTATCATCATTACCTGCTTACTGGCATTCTTCGGAGTCAATAAATTCCCTGTTACTAAAAAAAAGTTTGGATTTGCATAAAGATAATGACCAAAAGTTCACTTGAACAATAATGCCAAAAACTTTATAAGCAACAGTTCTTACCAATATTTATAAACAACTAAAAAACATCTACATCTCTACTAGGTCCTCCTCTTTCCTATCCATGCCAAAAGGGCAGAAGTAGATCTATGTCACGGGGTACTTCTCTAACTGGCAAGCATAGTAATGTCTCCTATCTTTGCCATGACCTCCCTCTTGCCGCAGTTCCTAGCCCTGCATTTAGGCTTCTGTGATGTCCCAGCACCAAAGGCTGTCCTGTGCTTCGGACTTCCTAAGGCAGACCTGCGGCACAGGTATTGGGCTAACTGAGAGACTGATTTCGGTTTCTATCTGTTTTAGCAGTTTTAGCAGTTTACTAGAAGTTAATGTATTTTTATAATTAACATATCCATAACAGAAGAAGAATAGGAGCACTCACCCGGTAAGACGTAAAAC
Source organism: Hyla sarda (assembly GCF_029499605.1). NCBI lineage: Eukaryota > Metazoa > Chordata > Amphibia > Anura > Hylidae > Hyla > Hyla sarda. The sequence continues at coordinate 189,037,481 of NC_079196.1, read as the reverse complement.
ACAGGAGCTTTAGTGAAGATTCATATGCAGGGGAGCGGACATACAGGAATGCGGAGGAGAAGGAATGGGCGACGGTCCGTTATCGCGCTGTCTGGGCTTCGTCAGGCCCCTAGTGCTTTCAAAAACAGGTGTGCTATTTAACATGGGAAGTGACGTAAACACACCCACAGCCACAGGTGAATAACAAAATTTAAATAAACAATTAAAAACACACCTAGATACAAGATGTGAACGAACAGCATCAATTCTACTACTGATAAACATTCATTTTTGAAATTTTTCATTTCTATCATTGAGCCCTAATGCATTAGTGGCTCCCAAACTTGAGATCCAACGGGATTCTTTTTTAAGCAGTAGTTGATGTCTATCGCCTTGTCCTGCCGGATCTACTTTCTCTATCCCTGCAAATTTCAAAGACCTCAAATCACTTGAATGGAATTCTCTCACATGAGTAATAAGTTTGGTAGATCCGATCCCTGTTCCAATGGACCGGAGGTCTTCTTTGATCCTATGGAACAGGGGGCGGATCGTTTTACCAATATAGAAAAATCCACATTCACAATAAACCGCATATATAACAAATTTAGTCTTACAAGTAACAAATTGCTGAATGTGAATATGGTAGCCTCCTAACAATAGGGACTTCACACCAGAATTGTAGCCGCAAAAAGAGCAAGAACCACATGGATAATTACCGCACAGGCTGTGTTCAGACAACCAATGCGTTTTAGTATTTTTCTGTTGAAAAGTTTTATTCTCTTGCTTCAAATATTGCTGAATGGTTTTCTCCTTTTGTAGGTGACAATCGGCTTTTCAATAGTAACTGCCACTAAATCTTCATCTTGCTGTAACATGTACCAATTTTTTTCTATTGCTTTCTTAATACAATTATTCATTGGTGTATTATTAAAAGAGAAGGATATGCGGTTCGACTTTTCTTTACTTTTATTTCTCAACAGGGTCTCTCTTTTAACCTTCTTAGCTTTTCCACAGCTTCTTTGATAACTTTTAAAGGGTATCCCTGATTTTGGAACCTTTGTTCCAGGTCTGCAACTTGCTGCTCATATGGCTCTTGACAATTATTTATTCTTTTCAATCTGATCATCTGGCTATAAGGAATACTGTTTTTAGTATGAACAGGATGAGAGGAGCTATAGTGCAGCAGTGCATTTCTGGAAGTAGGTTTCCTGAACCCTGATGTGACTAGTTTACCGCTTCAAAGTATAGCAGCAATTTTCCAATTTTTCCCAAAAATTTCAACATAAGAATTTTTCAGGGACCAGTTAAGTTTAGAAGTGAATTTGAGGGTCTTTATGTTGAAAATCCCCTATGATGGACCCCATTACGAAAACTGCACCCCCCAAAGTATTCAAAATGACATTCAAAAAGTTTGTTAACACGTTAAGGTGTTTCACAGGAATAGCAGCAAAATGGAGGAGGAAAATCAAAATTTCCATTTTACACTAAAATATTATTGTAGCCCCATTTTTTTCCTTTTTACAAAGGGTAAAAGGTAAAACGACCCCCCAAAACTTGTAATTCATTTTCTCACCCCTGAGTTGACCTCCGTTGATTCATTATTTGCTGGATTGGGGTGGTTGTACACAGAACCAGACCGTGCTGCATATGCTTAATCTCAGCTGTGTACATTAAAGCAAAGTCGCAGACCTGTTGAGGAATATTGTGCAGACTTTAGAAAATGGTGCGTGGCTTCTCGGTGGAATACCCCAGCTTTAGTTTGTCAGTTTAGATTGGGATTATCTGACACCTTAAAAGACATGCTTGTGACTTACTCCTCTCTTGACACCCTTGATCACCCTGGTTGTGGACACGTAGGCTAGGGCAAGTACGCAATTAGGCAGGGCAGGTGGGAGCGGGTGAGTTCAGGGCTTCACTCTTCCCTGCCCAGACATGACATTCAACCTGTATCAAGAGGAGGTCTTCTCAAAGATATGGTCTTTGTAGAGGTTTCACAGTACTAAGCTCTATTGAAAGCAGAAACGTATTTGAGCATATCTTGAAAAATATAATAGAAACAATGGTGCTGGTTTCCTTTGTGTAAGGTTTGAAAGCTTTAGCAGTGCTTGAGAGAGGATCAAGAGTAACAACATATTTTCTCGGCCTCATTAAACATAAAATAGTTTGGCCTCTCTGACATCCTGTAACTCCCAGTAAGACAGCGGTTCCGATCAGATCTGAAGCCAGGCAGTATTTTCAGGTTTACCAGCGATCAAACCAAGAAGTCTTTGTGCTATTATTCCTACAATGACAAGAACCGGCTCACTGTGTCTGCACAGTATTACTCCATCATTTTCAGGCAGAATGTTTGAGGGGCGGACAGAATTTCTCTTGCAAGACAATTCCTTTCCTTTCTTCCTCGCCGTAGCTTCATTGAAGATGCAATGATTCACTTTATGCATTGTCATTATCAAAAAAGAAATGACAGTTGCATACTAATATTTTATTTATAGCTCACTTTAATAGAGTCAGTGAGTTTGAGGCATATAAAGGACTACACTATGGTACTGTATAGGGATGAGCGAATCTGACGAATCCAAATTTGTTACGAATTTAAGGAAAAATTTGCTTCACAATAAATCTTAATATCGCCATGAAATCACTTCAATAAACTCCATTTAGTGCGGTCCAGGCTCCAGGGCATCTAAAATGGCAGATCCACATGTTAGGACATGGGGCAAGGAACTCTGAGAAGACGGGAAGACGGGATGACCCTGAATCACAATCAAAAACCCTATCAGCAGCCAGCCACCCCTGTGATGTCACAGCCCTATATAATCAGCAGCCATCTTGTGACCAGTCACTTCAGTTTTTTATTGCAGAGAGATAGAGGGACCGAAGGCAGTGTGTGTTGCACAGAAAAGCATTTGTATAGCAGCTATTCACCTTAAGCCCAAATCCAGCCTAGAAGCACTGATAGGGAAGGGAGAGAGATTGAGAGAGAGAGAGTGCAATTTTGTGTGTACTACACAATGACTGTTTGCTGCAGCACTGGCGTGTACAACAACTGATAAGCTAATGGTAGCCAGCCAGTTAGGGTGAGCAGAGAACTAAAAGCCATAATCATCTGCTATTATCCAATAAAACCAGGGGTGGAGCTACAATAGCTCTCCTCCCGCATTCTTGCTTCTGCTGAGGTCCAGTGCAGTTGCCTCAGAGTGTATCCAGAGCATTTGAGGCCTCAATCCTAAAGCCTGCAGCCACAAGTCAGCTCAAGTAAGCTCAAAGTCATCTTCTTGTCAATTGTCAAGTCAGTCAAGTCTTCTATATAGTCACCATGACCTGCACTAAAGTGTCTCTATATACTGCAAGTCCCAGCAAGCCTGCAAGGTCCCTCTGTGTCACTGGTCACCTTATTGGGAAATTGGCTGTACTGCATAGACTATATCACCTCTTTACCCTCAGTAAAGCTACCGTGGAGGTATCAGAACGAGTCAGAACCAAACCAGAAGTGATCTGCTGGGAAATGAGGTAAGGTCATATCTTTTCAGCTGTCTTGATAACCTCTTTAAACAGCGCCTCCTCCAGACTCTACTGGTCTTAAGGGAGTCCTGTCCTCCATTATTTGATCTTAAAGGGGGTCTCCTCCTGATGTTAAAGGCGCCTCATTTGCCTCTATACGATAACGGGGTTATCAGAGGAGCTAAAATGGCATAAACTTTCTCCTCCCTCCAGTGGCTCTTTTCCAAATAGCTCTCATCTCATCCTGATACCTCCTCACCTGGAATAAAGGGGGTGACTGAAATAAGGGGTCTGGTAATGTGTTGTGATCACCACATCTGGGGGCGAAACCAGGCCTCCATGTGGTAGCCAATTTGCACACGATGTTGCATTCGTTTGCTGCCACTGATTTCGCTTGCATGTGACTACAAGCTACCTTCTCCCCCACCTCGGCCCTCCATTTTCATACCAGAAGGTATCAGGACGAGTCGAGACCAAATCAGAAGTGAGCTGCTGGGAAGCGAAGGAAGGTCATACGTTTTCAGCTGTCTTGATAACCTCTTTAACAGTGCCTCCTCCAGACTCCGATGGTCTTAAGGGAGTCTTGCCCTCCAGTCTTTGATCTTAAAAGGGGTCTACTCCTACCCCTTATGAGGCAAATTAATCCTCCTGATGTAAAAGGCGCCTCATTTTCCTCTATATGTTAAAGGGGTTATCAGAGGAGCTAAGTTGGCATAAACTTTATCCTCTCTCCAGTGGCTCTTTCACAGTTTGGTTTCATCTCACGATACCTTATCTCCTAGAATAAAGGGGGTGGCTGAAATGACGGGTGAGTTAATGTGCTGTGGTCACCACATGCGGGCGAGACCAGGCCTCTATGTGGTAGCCAATGTGCACACAATGTTGCATACATTTGCAGCCACTGATTTCGCCTGCATGTGACGACTGCAACATGCTACCTGCTCCCTCATCTCGCCCTCCATTCACATACCAGAAGGTATCAGGACGAGTCAAGACCAAACCAGAAATGAGCTGCTGGGAAGCGAAGAAAGGTCATGCGCTTTCAGCTGTCTTGATAACCTCTTTAACAACGCCTCCTTCAGACTCCAATGGTCTTAAGGGAGTCTTGTCCTTCAGCCTTTGATCTTAAAGGGGGTCTCCTCCTACCCATTATGAGGCAAATGAATCCTTCTGTTGTTAAAGGCGCCTCATTTGCCTCTATATGTTAAAGGGGTTATCAGAGGAGCTAAAATGGCATAAACTTTCCCCTTCCTTCAGTGGCTCTTTTCCAGTTAGCTCTCATCTCATCCCGATACATTCTCACCTGTAACAAAGGGGGAGGCTAAAATAAGGGATCAGGTAATGTGCTATGGTCACCACATGCCGGCGAGACCAGGTCTCCATGTGGTAGCCAATGTACACACTATGTTGCATACATTTGCTGCCACTGATTTTGCCTGCATGTGACGACTGAACATGCCACCTGCTCCCCCATCTCGGTCCTCCATTTTCATACCAGAAGGTATCAGGATGAGACCAAACCTGAGGTGAGCAACTGGGAAGCGGGGTAAGTTCTTACTTTTTCAGCTGTCTTGATAACCTCTTTAATAGTGCCTCCTCCAGACTCCAGTGGTCTTAACCCCTTAAGGACTCAGGGTTTTTCAGTTTTTGCACTTTTGTTTTTTCCTCCTTACCTTTTAAAAATCATAACCCTTTCAATTTTCCACCTAAAAATCCATATTATGGCTTATTTTTTGCGTCTCCAATTCTTCTTTGCAGTGACATTAGTCATTTTACCCACAAATTCACGGCGAAATGGAAAAAAAATCATTGTGCAACAAAATCGAAGAAAAAATGCCATTTTGTAACTTTTGGGGGCTTCCGTTTGTACGCAGTGAATATTTCGGTAAAAATTACACCTTATCATTATTCTGTAGGTCCATACGGTTAAAATGATACCCTACTTATATAAGTTTGATTTTGTCATACTTCTGGAAAAAATCATAACTACATGCAGGAAAATGATTACGTTAAAAAATGTCATATTCTGACCCCTATAACTTTTTTTATTTTTCCCCGTACAGGGCAGTATGAGGACTCCTTTTTTGCACCGTGATCTGAAGTTTTTATCGGTACCATTTTTGTTTTGATCGGACTTTTGATCACTTTTTATTCATTTTTTAATGGTATAAAAAGTGACCAAAAATATGCTTTTTTGGACTTTGGAATTTTTTTGCGCGTACGCCATTGACCGTGCGGTTTAATGAATGATATATTTTTATAGTTCGGAGATTTACGCACGCAGCGATACCGCATAGGTTTATTTTTTTTATTTACACTGTTTAATTTTTTTATGGGAAAAGGGGGGTGATTCAAACTTTTATTAGGGAAGGGGTTAAATGACCTTTATTAACACTTTTTTTTTACTTTTATTTTGCAGTGTTGTAGGTCCCATAGGGGCACACACTGCACACACTGATCTCTCATGCTGATCACTGGCGTGTATTAACACGCCTGTGATCAGTGTTATCGGCGATTGACTGCTCCTGCCTGTATCTCAGGCACGGAGCAGACATTCGTCGATCGGACACCGAGGAGGCAGGTAAGGGCCCTCCCGGTGTCCTGTAAGCTGTTCGGCGGCGGTCCCGTTCACTTTAGAAGCGGCGGTCAGCTTTGACCGCTGCTTCTAAAAGGTTAATACCACACATTGCCGCGATTGGGGATGTGTGGTATTAGCCGCGGGTCCCGGCCATTGATGAGCGCCGGGATGGACGCGATGTGATGCTTCATATCGCGGGAGCCGGCGCAGGACGTAAATATACGTCCTGCATCGTTAAGTGGTTAAGGGAGTCTTGTCCTCCAGTATTTGATCTTAACCTGTTGGGGAAGAAGGGCGTATGCATACGCCCTCGCGTCCTGGTACTTAACCCCTTAAGGACCAAGGACGTACCGGTACGTCCTTGGTCCTGCTCTTCTGATATGACGCGGGGTTACACAGTAACCCCGCGTCATATCACGGTGGGCCCGGCGTCATAGTGAAGCCGGGACCCGCCTCTAATAGCGCGCCGCGCCGATCGCGGCGCCGCGCGCTATTAACCCTGTAGCCGCACGTTCAGAGCTGAGCCACGCGGTTAAAAGTGAAAGTTCCCGGCTAGCTCAGTCGGGCTGTTCGGGATAGCCGCGGCTAATCGCGGCATCCCGAACAGCTGACAGGACAGCGGGAGGGCCCCTTCCTGCCTCCTCGCTGTCCAATCGCCGAATCGTTGATCACTGGTTTCTTATGAGAAACCAGTGATCAACATAGAAGATCAGTGTGTGCAGTGTTATAGGTCCCTATGGGACCTATAACACTGCAAAAAAAAAGTGAAAAAAAAAGTTAATAAAGATCATTTAACTCTTCCCCTATTAAAAGTTTGAATCACCCCCCTTTTCCAATAAAAAAAAAACACAGTGTAAATAAAAATAAACATATATGGTATCACCGCGTGCGGAAATGTCCGAATTATAAAAATATATAATTAATTAAACCGCTCGGTCAATGGCGTGCGCGCAAAAAAATTCTAAAGTCCAAAATAGTGCATTTTTGGTCACTTTTTATATCATTTAAAAATGAATAAAAAGCGATCAATAAGTCCTATCAATGCAAAAATGGTACCGTTAAAAACTTCAGATCACGGCGCAAACAATGAGCCCTCATACCGCCCCATACATGGAAAAATAAAAAGTTATAGGGGTCAGAAGATGACAATTTTAAACGTATTAATTTTCCTGCATGTAGTTATGATTTTTTCCAGAAGTCCGACAAAATCAAACTTATATAAGTAGGGTATCATTTTAATCATATGGACCTACAGAATAACTATCAGGTGTCCTTTTTACCGAAAAATTTACTACGTAGAAACGGAAGCCCCCAAAAGTTACAAAACAGCGGGTTTTTTTCAATTTTGTCGCACAATTATTTTTTTTCCCGTTTCACCGTAGATTTTTGGGCAAAATGACTGACGTCATTACAAAGTAGAATTGGTGGCGCAAAAAATAAGCCATCATATGGATTTATAGGTGCAAATTTGAAGGAGTTATGATTTTTTAAAGGCAAGGAGCAAAAAACGAAAATGCAAAAACGGAAAACCCCCCCAGTCCTTAAGGGGTTAAGGACGAAGGGCGTATGTATACGCCCGTGGGAATTTCGGTCCCCACCGCGCGCCGGGCGGGGACTGGACCGGGGTGACTGCTGATATTGATCAGCAGGCTTCCCGCGCAAATGCCCAGGGGGGTCAATAGACCCCACCATGTCTGCGATTGGTGCAAATCGCAAGTGAATTCAAGGGGGATCGCGGTTGTCTAAGACACCTACGATCCCCCTGAAGGGATAGGAGTGAGGTGGCAGGGGTGCCACCCCTCCTATCCCTGCTATTGGTCATCAGAAGCGAAGACCAATAGCAGATCGGGGGCTGGGGGTTAACTTTCGTTTTCCCCGTCCTGCCCACCCACAATAGGCGGGGCAGAATGGGGAAACCGAAGAGGACCAGACAGCTGTTTGGGCATGCTGGAATATGTAGTTTTGCAACAGCTGGAGGGCTACAGTCTGAGACCACTATACAGTGGTCTCTAAACTGTATCCCTCCAGATCTTGCAAAACTACAACTCCTAGCATGCCCAAACAGCTCTTTGCTGTCTGGGCATGCTGGGATTTGTAGTTTTGCAACATCTGGAGGGTCACAGTTTGGAGATCACGGTGCAGTGGTCTATAAACTGTAGCCCTCCAGATGTTGCAAAACTGCAAATACCAGCATGCCCAAACAGCTATCTCGGCATGCTGGGAGTTGTAGTTGCGTACCTCCAGCTGTTGCATAACTACATCTCCCAGCATGCCCTTCGGCGATCAGCACATGCTGGGAGTTGTAGCTTTGCAACAGCTGGAGGCACACTGGTTGGAAAATACTGAGTTATGTAACAGAACCTAACTGAAGGTTTTCCAACCAGTGTGCCTCCAGCTTTTGCAAAAGTACAACTCCCAGTATGCACGGTCCGTCAGTACATGCTGGGAGTTGTAGTCTTTAAACAGCTGGAGGTTTGCCCCCCCCCCCCCCATGTGAACGTACAGGTTACATTCACACAGGCAGGTTAACAGCAAATTTTTCGCCGCACAGCAAGCTCCTAGCTGTAAGCTCGCCGTAACACACCAGTGCGAATGTACCGTAAGAAAAACTACACTACACTACACTACCACATAATAAAGGGTAAAACACTACATATACACCCCCTTACACTGTCCCCCCCCCCCAATAAAAATGAAAAACGTGTTTCCAAAACGGAGCCTCCAGCTGTTGCAAAACAACAACTTCCAGCATTTCTGGACAGCCACTGACTGTCCAGGCATGCTGGGAGTTTAGCAACAGCTGGAGGCACCCTGTTTGGGAATCACTGGCATAGAATACCCCTATTTCCACCCCTATGCAATCCCTAATTCAGTCCTCAAATGCGCATGGCGCTTTCTCACTTTGGAGCCCTGTCGTATTTCAAGGAAACAGTTTAGGGCCACATATGTGGTATTTCCGTACTCGGGAGAAATTGCACTACAAATTTTGGGGGCTTTTCCTCCTTTTACCCCTTATGAAAAGGAAAAGTTGGGGGCTAAACCAGCCTGTTAGTGTAAAAAAATAAAAAAAATTACATTAACATGCTGGTGTTGCCCCATACTTTTTATTTTCACATGCAGTAAAAGGAACCCAAAATTTGTAACGCAATTTCTCCTGAGTACGGAAATACCCCATATGTGGGCGTAAAATTCTCTGTGGGTGCACAACAAGGCTCAGGAGTGAGAGCGTACTATTTACATTTGAGGCCTAAATTGGTGATTTGCACATGGGTGGCTGATTTTACAGCGGTTCTGACATAAACGCAAAAACATAAATACCCACATGTGACCCCATTTTGGAAACTACACCCCTCACGGAATGTGACAAGGGGTATAGTGAGCCTTAACACCACACAGATGTTTGACGAATTTTCATTAAATTTGGATGGGAAAACGGAAAAAAAAATTTCACTAAAATGCTGGTGTTACCCTAAATTTTTCATTTTCACAAGGGAAAATAGGAAAAAAGACCCCCGAAATTTGTATCTCAATTTCTTTTGAGTAAGAAAATACCCCATATGTGGATGTAAAGTGCTCTGCTGGCGCTCTATAATGCTCAGAAGAGAAGGAGCGCCATTGGGATTTTGAAGAGAAAATTTGTCCAGAATTGAAGGCCACGTGTGTTTACAAAGCCCCCATAGTGCCAGAACAATGGACCCGCCCCCCCCACATGTGACCCCATTTTGGAAACTACACCCCTCATGTAATCTATTAAGGGGTGCAGTGAGCATTTATGCCCCACAGGCCACTGTTCCAAAAATCTGTCAAACGCCAGTGGGGTGTAAATACTCACTGCACCCCTTATTAAATTCTGTGAGGGGTGTAGTTTCCAAAATTGTGTCACATGTGGGGGGTCCACTGTTCTGGCACCACGGGGGGTTTGTAAACGCGCATGGCCCCTGACTACCATTCTAAATGAATTCTCTTTCCAAAATCTCAATGGCGCTCCTTCTCTTCTGAGCATTGTAGTTCGCCCGCAGAGCATTTTACATCCTAACATGGTATTTCCATACTCAGAATAGATGGGGTTACAAATTTTGGGGGCCATTTTCTCCCATTACCCTTTGTAAAAATTTTAAATTTGGGGAAAAAACTGCACTTTAGTGAAATTTTTTTTTTCATTTACACGTCCAATTTTAACGAAAAGTCGTCAAACACCTGCGGGGTGTTAAGGCTCACTGGACTCCTTGTTACACACCTTGAGGGGTGTAGTTTACAAAATGGTATCCCATGTGGGGTTTTATACTGTTCTGCCACCATAGGGGCTTTCTATGCCCCCCCAAAAACCATTTAAGCAAAATTCACTCTCCAAAATTCCATTGTTGCTCCTTCCCTTCTGAGCCCTCTTCTGTGCCCGCCGAACACTTGACATACACATATGAGGTATTTCCTTACTCAAGAGAAATTGGGTTACAAATTTTGGGGGGCTTTTTCTCCTATTACCACTTATAAAAATTCAAAAACTGGGTCTACAAGAACTTGCGAGTGTAAAAATTAAGATTTAGAATTTTCTCCTTCACTTTGCTGCTATTTCTGTGAAACACCTAAAGGGTTAACAAACTTACTGAATGTCATTTTGGATACTTTGAGGGGTGCAGTTTTTATAATGGGGTCATTTGTGGGGGATTTCTAATTTGAAGCCTCTTCAAATCCACTTCAAAACTGATCTGGTCCCTGAAAAATTCTGATTTAGAAAATTACTGCTGAACTTTGAAGCCCTCTGATGTCTTCCAAAAGTAAAAACATGTCAACTTTATGATGCAAATATAATGTAGACATATTGTATCTGTGAATCAATATATAATTTATTTGGAATGTCTATTTTCCTTACAAGCAGAGAGCTTCAAAGTTAGAAAAATGCAAAATGTTCAACTTTTTCACCAAATTTTGAAATTTTCACCAAGACATGATGCAAGTATCGACGAAAATTTACCACTACCATAAAGTAGAATATGTCACGAAAAAACAATCTCGCAATCAAATTTATAAGTAAAAGCATCCCAGAGTTATTAATGCTAAAAGTGACAGTGGTCAGATTTGCAAAAAATGCTCCCGTCCTTAGGGTCATAATGGGCTCCGTCCCCAAGGGGTTAAAGGGGGTCTTCTCCGACCCCTTAAGAGGCAAATGAATCCTCCTTATGTTAAAGGTGCCTCATTTGCCTCTATATGTTAAAGGTGTTATCAGAGGAGCTAAAATGGCATCAACTTTCCTCTCCCTCCAGTGGCTTTTCCAGTTAGCTCTAATCTCATCCTGATACCTTCTCACTTGGAATAAAGGGGGAGGCTGAAATAAGCGGTCAGGTAATGTGTTGTGGTCACCACATGTGTGTGAAACCAGGCCTCCATGTGGTAGAAAATGTACATACGATGTTGCATACATTTGCTGCCACTGATGTCGCCTGCATGTGACGACTGCAACATGCTACCTGCACCCCCATTTTGGCCCTCCATTTTCATACCAGAAGGTATCAGGATGAGTCGAGACCAAACCAGAAGTGAGCTGCTGGGAAGCGAGGTAAGGTCATACTTTTTCAGCTGTTTTGATAACCTCTTTAACAGCGCCTCCTCCAGACTCCAGTGGCCTTAACGGAGTCTTGTCCTCCAGTCTTTGATCTTAAAGGGTACCTCTCATCAAATAAACTTTTGATATATTTTAGATTAATTAATTTTGAATAACTTTCCAATAGCATGTTAATGAAAAATATGCTTCTTTCTATTGCATTTTTCCCGATCAGTCCTGTCAGCAAGCATTTCTGACTCATGCTGGAGTCCTAAACACTCAGAGCTGCCAGCCAAACAGGCTGTGAACAAAGCAGGCTGGCAGCTCTGAGTGTTCTCCTTTGTGAAAAAAGCAGACTGGCAGCTCGTAGTGTTTAGGACTCCAGCATGAGTCTGAAATGCTTCCTGCCAGGACTGGTAGGGAGACCCCTAGTGGTCATTTCTTCAAAGTGGAAAATTAAATAGAAAGAAGCATATTTTTTAATAACATGCAATTGTAAAGTTATTCTGCATACATTAATCTATAATATATCAAAAGTTTTTTTTGATGAGAGGTACCCTTTAAAGGGGGTCTCCTCCTACCCCTTATGAGGCAAATGAATCCTCCTGATGTAAAAGGCGCCTCATTTGCCTCTATATGTTAAAGGGGTTATCAGAGGAGCTAAAACGGCATAAACTTTTCCCTCTCTCCAGTGGCTGGGAAGCGAAGGAAGGTCATACCTTTTCAGCTCTTGATAACCTCTTTAACAGCGCCTCCTCCAGACTCCAATGGTCTTAAGGGAGTCTTTTACTCCAGTATTTGATCTTAACCCCTTAAGGACCCAGCCAAGTTTCACTGTAGGACCTGGACATTTTCTGCAAATCTGACCACTGTCACTTTAAACATTAATAACTCTGGGATGCTTTTACCTTTCATTCTGATTCCGAGATAGTTTTTTCGTGACATATTCTACTTTATGTTAGTGGTAAAATTTTGTCGATACTTGCATCATTTCTTGGTGAAAAATGTTGCTTTTTTTTTTACTTTGAAGATCTCTGCTTATAAGGGAAATTAATATTCCAAATAAATTATATATTGATTCACATATACAATATGTCTACTTTATGTTTCCATCATAAAGTTGACATGTTTTTAATCAGAGGACTTCAAAGAAGGAGTCACATTTGGCTTTTTAAAAGCTAAAATTTTTTGCTAAAATGGTTTTTGGGGGGCATGTCACATTTAGGAAGCCCCTACGGTACCAGAACAGCAAAAAAAAAAAAAACACATGGCATACTATTTTGGAAACTACACCCCTCAAGGCACGTAACAAGGGGTCCAGTGAGCCTTAACACCCCACAGGTGTTTGATGACTTTTCGTTAAAGTTGGATGTGTAAATTATTTTTTTTTATTTCACTAAAATGCTAGTTTTCCCTTAAATTTAATTTTTTTACAAGGGATAATAGGACAAAATGCCCCCTAAAATTTGTAACCACATCTCTTCTGAGTATGGAAATACCCTGTGTGTGGACGTCAAGTGCCCTGCTGGCACACTACAATGCTCAGAAGAGAAGGAGTCACATTTGGCTTTTGAAAAGCAAATTTTGCTGAACTTGTTGTTGGGGGTATGTCCCATTTAGGAAGCCCCTATGGTGCCAGGACAGCAAAAAAAAAAAAAAACGACATGGCATACTATTTTGGAAACTACACCCCTCAAGGCATGTAACCAGGGGTCCAGTGAGCCTTAACACCCCACAGGTGTTTGACGACTTTTTGTTAAAGTTAAATGTGTAAATTATTTTTTTTCACTAAAATGCTGGTTTTCCCTCAAATTTAAATTTTTTACAAGGAATAATAGGACAAAATGCCCCCCAAAATTTGTAATCCCATCTCTTCTGAGTATGGAAATACCCCATATGTGGACGTCAAGTGCTCTGCTGGCAAATTACAATGCTCAGGAGAGAAGTCACATTTGGCTTTTGAAAAGCAAATTTAGCTTAAATGGTTTTTGGGGGGGCATGTCCCATTTAGGAAGCTCCTATGGAGGCAGGACAGCAAAAAAAAAAAAAAACACATGGCATACTATTTTGGAAACTGCACCCCTCAAGGAACGTAACAAGGGGTCCAGTGAACCTTAACACCCCACAGGTGTTTGATGACTTTTCTTTAAAGTTGGATGGGTAAATGATTTTTTTTTTCACTAAAATGCTGGTTTTCCCTCAAATTTTACATTTTTACAAGGGATAATAGGACAAAATGCCCCCCAAAATTTGTAACCCCATCTCTTCTGAGTATGGAAATACCCCATGAGTGGATGTCAAGTGCTCTTCTGGTGCACTACAATGCTCAGAAGAGGAGTCACATTTGCAAATTTTGCTGAAATGGGGGGGGGGGGGGGGGGCATGTCGCATTTAGGAAGCCCCTATGGTGCCAGAACAGCAAAAAAAAAAAAAAAACACATGGCATACCATTTTGGAAACTACACCCTCAAAGAACGTAACAAGGTGTACAGTGATCCTTAACACCCCTCAGGTGTTTGATAAATGTTCCTTAAGTGGCATGTGAACATTTTTATTCTTTTACACAAAAATGCTGGGGTTACCCCAAATTTTTCATTTTCACAAGTGGTTACAGGAGAAAATGTTACTGTAAATTTGTAAATACATTTCTTTGGAGTAAGGACATACCTCATATTTGGCCGTAAACAGCTTGCACACTGGTCTCAGAGGTGCCGGAGATCAGTCAGGGTCCTTGAGCTTTGTATTTCTCCTATGGAGGAGGAACAGTGGGACCCCCCTCAAGGGGCATTACATGTGGTAAATAACTGGGGTACACTAAGTAACTAAAGTGGGGTACAGTGGGACATAAAATTATAAATTATGTTCCAAGAATGATGACCCAGAGCATAGCCAAAACAAAAAAAATAAGCCCACCCCAAACCCTATGCTCTGAATCATCATTCTGGGAATGTGATGTGTGTGGCCGTCCCTAACCTGTTGCTTTAATGCGCACCCCGCTCAGGTGGAGAGAGAGCGCTGAACATTTGAGGCAACATAAAAAGTCCCCGATGATAGTGACTCAGTGACCCATTTTCGGAAGAAATACCCCCAGAGGTCTTATCAGTTTTTTTTTTATAAAGAGTTTTTTGGGCATTTTAGTGGTTTTATGGGGTTGAAATTTGCAATGTACTCTGGACTTGGTACATTGGGGTCAAATTATGGGAAATTAAAATGAAGAGGGAAAATTTAGTACTGCATGGAAGTGTGATACTCCCTGAAGCAGTTTTTAATGCAGAGGCCCGGGTGATGGGGGCAAGTGTCAGATTGAGTGGTGGTGGTGTCCTTCCGAATCCCCCTCTTGTGACACATTCTGCATTTTTTTCAGGGTTCGTCCCTTCTTTCCAGTGTGGGGGACTTCACCTGGAAAGTGTTGGCCTGGGACGATCCTGGCACCTAATACTTCAGTTCCTTGGGAAGTCCAGCCTGCTCTTTCCCGGTCACCAAAGATAAGGACCTTTAGGGCTTCTTCTTGGAATTGAAGGTATGTCCCTGTGTTGCCAGCGTACTGGGACAGTACAAAAGCGTTGTACATGGCAACCTGTACCATGTAGACCAAAACTTTTTTGTACCATACCCGTGTTTTCCGCATGGCCATGTATGGCTTGAGGACTTGATCAGAAAGATCAACTCCCCCCATATACCGATTGTAGTCCAGAAGACAATCGGGCTTGAGGACCGGTGTTGTGGTACCTCGCACAGGGACAGGTGAGCTGCTGTTGCCATGAATAGTAGTCAGCATAAGGACATCCCTCTTATCCTTATACCTGACCAGCAACAGGTTTTCATGGGCAAGGGCACGGGACATACCCTTGGACATAGGTGTATGGATCAAATTTAAAGGGAGGCCTCTCTGGTTCTTCCGCACGGTCCCACAAGTGGACGGGGATCTGGCGGCAAGGGATGTGAAGAGAGGGATGCTGGTATAAAAGTTGTTCACGTACACGTGGTAACCCTTATCCAACAATGAGTACACAAGGTCCATAACGATTTTACCGCTAACACCCAGAGTGGGGGAACAATCTGGGGGTTCAATACGGGAATCTCGTCCCTCATACACCCTAAACTTGTAAGTGTACCGAGAGGTACTCTCACAAAGTTTATATAGCTTAACGCCATACCGCACCAGCTTTCGAGGGAATTTACTGGCAGAAGATGAGTCTCCCCTTAAAACTGATAAGAGACTCATATACCGAGAGGTCCCTGAGTGGTACGTAGGCCTCCAAAAATTTGGCCCCAAAGTGATCGATGAGTGGTCTCACTTTGTAAAGCCGGTCATAGGTGGGATCACTTCGGGGTGGACATGCCTCATTATGTGCATAATGGAGGCATTTCCGAATGGCCTCGAACCGCTTCAGTGTCAGGGCCATACTGTAAAGCGGGGTCTTGTATAGGATGTCCCCGCTCCAGTACTGCCTGACACTGGGTTTTTTGACCAGGCCCATATGCAGCAAAAGGCCTCAAAATGTCATAATTTCTGCTGCATCAATGGCGTACCATTCATTGGACCTGGCCAAAAAAGAATCAGGGTGGTGGGCAATAAACTGCCTGGCATACAGATTTGTCTGCTCCACCATTAGATTGACAAAACTGTCACTGAAAAAATAACTGAAATAGTCAAATTTCATTGAATCCAGAATTGTCAATCCGGATTCCGGAGTAGCCAACAAACTCCACAATCCGTGGCTGATAACCCTCTGGGGGTCTCCAGAAAGATTCACCGGAAGGGGGCTCTGGTAAACTTGTCTGGGGGTTCGGACTCCAAATACAAGCGGCATCACCACTCGCACTAGTGCAGGCCACAGGGCCACTATCATGGGGGGTGCGTGGCCTCATCTGGCGGCATCTCTGCCGCACAGGTGACTCATCATCAGTACTAGATGATGAGGAGGACGATGAAGAACACAGGAATGTAGGATCTTCATCGTCCTCACTGACAGATTCTGAGTCGGAGGCCAGAAAAGCGTATGCCTCCGCTGCAAAAATTTTTAGCCTAAAGTCTATCTGCGTGTTATACGCCGATATACTGTTTGTGATCCCGCAAAAGCTGCTGCAGTTCAATGATTTAAAGCGGGCACTTTAAATCATTGTACAGCAGCAGCTTCTGCCTGGCCAGAGTCCCACTGCCACCGCCAGATTCCCTCCCAGTCCCCGGTTTTATAGTTATATGTCTCGCCGCCGCCACTGCCCAATTCCCTCCCCGTCCCTGGTTTTATAGTTAAATATCCTGCCGCCGCCATGGCCCAACTCCCTCCCCGTCCCCGGTTTTATAGTTATATGTCCCGCCACTGCCCAATTCCCTCCCTGTCCCTGGTTTTATAGTTAAATATCCTGCCGCCGCCACCACGTCCCAATTCCCTCCCCGTCCCCGGTTTTATAGTTACATGTGCCCTGGGGACTGCGGTCCTTCATGCTCCGGTGGCCTCCTGATCTGTCACTGTGAACTGCGTAATGACGAGTGACGTCCTCAACACGACGTCACTCGTCAGTCAGTGCACGGCGCAGTGACAGATCAGGAGGCCGCCGGAGCATGAAGGACCGCAGTCCCCAGGGCACATGTAACTATAAAACTGGGGACGGGGAGGGAATTGAGCAGTGGCGGCGGCGGGATATTTAACTATAAAACCGGGGACTAGAGCAGCGGCACTCTGGCCCCACAGAAGTAGGAATGTAGGATCTTCATCGTCCTCACTGACAGATTCGGAGGCAAGAAAAGCGTGTGCCTCCGCTGCTAAAAATTTTAGCCTAAAGTCTATCTGCTTGTTATACGCCGATATACTGTTTGTGATCCCGCAAAAGCTGCTGCAGTTCAATGATTTAAAGCGGGCACTTTAAATCATTGAATTGCAGCAGCTTCTGCCTGGCCAGAGTCCCACTGCCACCGCCAGATTCCCTCCCAGTCCCCGGTTTTATAGTTATATGTCCCGCCGCCGCCACTGCCCAATTCCCTCCCCGTCCCTGGTTTTATAGTTAAATATCCCGCCGCCGCCACTGCCCAATTCCCTCCCCGTCCCTGGTTTTATAGTTAAATATCCCGCCGCCGCCACGGCCCAATTCCCTCCCCGTCCCTGGTTTTATAGTTACATGTGCCCTGGGGACTGCGGTCCTTCATGCTCCGGTGGCCTCCTGATCTGTCACTGTGCGCTGCGTAAAGACGAGTGACATCCTCAATACGACGTCACTCGTCAGTCAGTGCACGGCGCAGTGAAAGATCAGAAGGCCGCCGGAGCATGAAGGACCACAGTCCCCAGGGCACATGTAACTATAAAACTGGGGACGGGGAGGGAATTGGGCAGTGGCGGTGGCGGGGTATTTAACTATAAAACCGGGTACGGGGAGGGAATCAGGCAGCGGGGGGGATATTTAACTATAAAACCGGGGACTAGAGCAGCGGCACTCTGGCCCCACAGAAGCCACTGCACGTCTAAGATTTAAAGCGCTTGCTTTAAATCATTGAACTGCAGAAGCCACCAGAAACAGTTTATCGAGGTACACCTGCACAAACATACACCCTCATTTTTCAAAGGATATTCTGGTAAAAAAACTTTTTACCAAAGTCTCCTTGGAAAAAATGGGGTGCGTGTTATAGGCCGGTGAGTGGTATACCCCGATAAATACGATATATAACAGTGTGTGATTAAAAATCACACACCGTTATATGGGGGGGGGGGGGGGAAGCTGAGGCCCAAAAAAAATGGTCAGGGGGGAAAAAACTTTTTCTTACTTTTTTTTTTTTACTGTTATTAAAGGGGTACTCCGGTGCTTACACATCATATCCCCTATCCAAACGATAGTGGATAAGATGCCTGATCGCGGGAGTCCCGCAGCTGTGGACGCCCGTGATCATGCACGTGGCACCCCGTTTGTAATCAGCCCCCGGAGCGTGTTGGACGCTCCGCCCCCCAATGCAAGCCAATGGGAGGGGGCGTGATAGCTGTCATGCCCCCTCGCGTAGGCTTGCATTGAGGGGCCGAGTGTAACATCACACGCCGCCGGCCCTGCAGCCGACCGTAATCAAACCCGGAGCGAATACGCTCCAGGGGCTGATTACAAACGGGGTGCCGCGTGCATGATCACGGGCGTCCCCAGCTGCGGGACTCCCGCGATCAGGCATCTTATCCCCTATCCTTTGGATAGGGGATAGGGGATAAGATCTGCTCTAAAGGGGATATTGGATAAGATCTGCTCTAAGGGGGATCTTCAGTCCTGAGGGGGCTCCGATCATGCAGAGGGGGGTCCCTAGCTTCCTCCAGCAGCTCTGACCGCTGACTGAACCCAGCCAGCCATGGGAGCTGCAGGAGGATACCGTTAACCCCTCCCTGCCGGCTGCTATTGGCAATAGCAGCATTCCTGGGGGTGAAGAAATCGCCACCTCCCCATAGATACAGTGGCTGATAGGGGGTGTATCCTACACCCCCGATCGCCATGTATTTCCGGGTCAGCGGGTCACCTGTGACCCACATCACCGGAATAGACACAAATCACTTTCACTTGCGATTTGCGCCGATCGCCGACATTGGGGTGGTCTGATGACCCCACTGGGCATTTGCGCTGGGTGCCGCTGTGCGGCAGGGACCTAAATTCCCTTAGGACCCAGGGTGTCAGGATGTACCAGTATGCCCGGGGTCCTAAACAGGTTAAAGGGGGTCTCCTCCTACCCCTTAGGAGCTGAAATGGCATTAACTTTCCCGTCCCTCCAGAGGCTCTTTTCCAGCTCTCATCTCAACCCGATACCTTCTCACCTGGAATAAAGGGGGTAGCTGAAATAAGGGGTCAGGTAATGTGTTGTGGTCACCACATGTGTGTGAAACCAGGCCTCCATGTGGTAGACAAAGTACAATCGATGTTGAATACATTTGCTGCCACTGATTTCGCCTGCATGTGACGACTGCAACATGCTACCTGCTCCCCCATCTTTGCCCTCCATTTTCATACCAGAAGGTGTCAGGACGAGTCGAGACCAAAACAGAAGTGAGCTGATGGGAAGTAAGGTAAGGTCATACCTTTTCAGCTGTCTTGATAACCTTTTTAACAGTGCCTCCTCCAGACTCCAGTGGTCTTAAGGGAGTCTTGTTCTCCAGTATTTGATCTTAAAGGGGGTCTCATCCAACCCCTTATGAGGCAAATTAATCCTCCTGATGTTAAAGGCGCCTCATTTTCCTCTATATGTTAAAGGGGTTATCAGAGGAGCTAAAATGGCATAAACGTTCCCCTCCCTCCAGTGGCTCTTTTCCAGTTAGCTCTCATCTCATCCCGATATCTTCTATATGGTACATATATTGTTGCATATATTTGCTGCCACTGATTTCGCCTGCATGTGAGGACTGCAGCATGCTACCTGCTCCCCCATCTCGGCCCTCCATTTTCAAACCAGAAGGTATCAGGACGAGTCGAGACCATACCAGAAGTGAGCTGCTGGAAAGCGAGGTAAGGTCATACCATTTCAGCGGTCTTGATAACCTCTTTAACAGCGCCTCCTCCAGACTCCAGTGGTCTTAAGGGAGTCTTGTCCTCCAGTCTTTGATCTTAAAGGGGGTCTCCTCCTACCCCTTATGAGGCAAATGAATCCTCCTGATGTTAAAGGCACCTCATTTGCCTCTGTAAAAGGGGTTATCAGAGGAGGTAAAATGGCATAAACTTTTCCCTCCCTCCAGTGTCTCTTTTCCAGTTAGCTCTCATCTCATCCCGATACCTTTTCAAATGGAATAAAGGGGGTGGCTGACATAAGGGTCAGGTAATGTGTTGTGGTCACCACATGTGGGTGAAACCAGGCCTCCATGTGGTAGACAATGTGCATACGATGTTGCATACATTTGCTGCCACTGATTTGCCTGCATATGAAGACTGCAACATGCTACCTGCTCCTCCATCTCGGCACTCCATTTTCATACCAGAAGGCATCAGGAAGAGTCGAGACCAAAACAGAAATAAGCTGCTGGGAAGTGAGGTAAGGTCATACCTTTTCAGCTGTCTTGATAACCTTTTTAACAGCGCCTCCTCCAGACTCCAGTGGTCTTAAGGGAGTCTTGTCCTCCAGTCTTTGATCTTAAAGGGGGTCTCCTCCTACCCCTTATGAGGCAAATGAATCCTCCTGGTGTTAAAGGTGCCTCATTTGCCTCTATAAGTTAAAGGGGTTATCAGAGGAGCTAAAATGGCATAAACTTTTCCCTCTCTCCAGTGGCTGGGAAGCAAAGGAAGGTCATACCTTTTCAGCTGTCTTGATAACCTCTTTAACAGCGCCTCCTCCAGACTCCAGTGGTTTTAAGGGAGTCTTGTCCTCCAGTCTTTGATCTTAAAGGGGGTCTCCTCCTACCCCTTATGAGGCAAATGAATTCTCCTGATGTTAAAGGCGCCTCATTTGCCTCTATATGTTAAATGGGTTATCAGAGGAGCTAAAATGGCATAAACTTTTCCCTCTCTCCAGTGGCTGGGAAGCGAAGGAAGGTCATACCTTTTCAGCTGTCTTGATAACCTCTTTAACAGCGCCTCCTCCAGACTTCAGTGGTCTTAAGGGAGTCTTGTCCTCCAGTATTTGATCTTAAAGGGGGTCTCCTCCTACCCCTTATGAGGCAAATGAATCCTCCTGATGTTAAAGGCGCCTCATTTGCCTCTGTAAAAGGGGTTACCAGAGGAGCTAAAATGGCATAAACTTTTCCCTCACTCCAGTGGCTGGGTAGCGAAGGAAGGTCATACCTTTTCAGCTGTCTTGATAACCTCTTTAACAGCGCCTCCTCCAGACTCCAGTGGTCTTAAGGGAGTCTTGTCCTCCAGTCTTTGATCTTAAAGGGGGTCTCCTCCCCCTTATGAGGCAAATGAATCCTCCTGATGTAAAAGGCGCCTCATTTGCCTCTGAATGCTAAAGGGGTTATCAGAGGAGGTAAAATGGCATAAACTTCCCCCTCCCTCCAGTGGCTCTTTTCCAGTTAGCTCTCATCTCATCCCGATACCTTCCCAAATGGAATAAAGGGGGTGGCTGACATAAGGGGTCAGGTAATGTGTTGTGGTCACCACATGTGGGTGAAACCAGGCCTCCATGTGGTAGACAATGTGCATACGATGTTGCATACATTTGCTGCCACTGATTTCGCCTGCATATGAAGACTGCAACATGCTACCTGCTCCCCCATCTTGGCCCTCCATGTTCATACCAGAAGGCATCAGGAAGAGTAGAGACCAAACCAGAAGTGAGCTGCTGGGAAGCGAGGTAAGGTCATACCTTTTCAGCTGTCTTGATAACCTCTTTAACAGCTCCTCCTCCAGACTCCAAAGGTCTTAAGGGAGTCTTGTCCTCCAGTCTTTGATCTTAAAGGGGGTCTCCTCCTACCCCTTATGAGGCAAATTAATCCTCCTGATGTTATAGGCGCCTCATTTGCCTCTATATGTTAAAGGGGTTATCAGAGGAGCTAAAATGGCATCAACTTTTCCCTCTCTCCAGTGGCTGGGAAGTGAAGGAAGGTCATACCTTTTCAGCTGTCTTGATAACCGCTTTAACAGCGCCTCCTCCAGACTCCAATGGTCTTAAGGGAGTCTTTTCCTCCAGTATTTGATCTTAAAGGGGGTCTCCTCCTACCTCTTATGAGGCAAATGAATCCTCCTGATGTAAAAGGCGCCTTATTTGCCTCTATGTGTTACAGGGGTTATCAAAGGCGCTAAAATGGCATATACTTTCCCCTCCCTCCAGTAGCTCTTTTCCAGTTAGCTCTCATCTCATCCCGATACCTTGTCACCTGGAATAAAGGGGGTGGCTGACATAAAGGGTCAGGTTATTTGTTTTGGTCACCACATGTGGGTGAAACCAGGCCTCCATGTGGTAGACAATGTACATACAATGTTGCATACATTTGCTGCCACTGATTTCGCCTGCATGTGACGACTGCAACATGCTACCTGCTCCTCCATCTCGGCCCTCCATTTTCATACTAGAAGGTATCAGGACGAGTCGAGACCAATCCAGAAGTGAGCTGCAGGAAAGCGAGGTAAGGTCATACCTTTTCAGCTGTCTTGATAACCTCCTTCAGACTCCAGTGGTCTTAAGGGAGTTTTGTCCTCCAGTCTTTGATCTTAAAGGGGATCTCCTACTACCCCTTATGAGGCAAATGAATCCTCCTGTTGTTAAAGGCGCCTCATTTGCCTCTGTTAAAGGGGTTATCAGAGGAGCTAAAATGGCATAAACTTTCCCCTCTCTGCAGTGGCTCTTTTCCACTGATCTCTCATCTCATCCCGATACCTTCTCACCTGGAATAAAGGGGGTGGCTGAAATAAGGGGTCAGGTAATGTGTTGTGGTCACCATATGTGGGTGAAACCTGGCCTCCATGTGGTAGACAATGTACATACGATGTTGTGTACATTTGCTGCCACTAATATCGCCTGCATGTGACGACTGCAACATGCTACCTGCTCCCCCATCTCGGCCCTCCATTTTCAAAACAGAAGGTATCAGGATGAGTCAAGACCAAACCAGAAGTGAGCTGCTGGGAAGCGAGGTAAGGTCATACCTTTTCAACTGTCTTGATAACCTCTGTAACAGCGCCTCCTCCAGACTCCAAAGGTCTTAAGGGAGTCTTGTCCTCCAGTCTTTGATCTTAAAGGGGGTCTCCTCCTACCCCTTATGAGGCAAATGAATCCTCCTGATGTTAAAGGCGCCTCATTTGTCTCTGTTAAAGGGGTTATCAGAGGAGCTAAAATGGCTTAAACTTTCCCCTCCCTTCAGTGGCTCTTTTCCACTTATCTCTCATCTCATCCCGATACCTTTTCACCTGGAATAAAGGGGGTGGCTGAAAGAAGGGGTCAGGTAATGTGTTGTGGTCACCACATGTGGGTGAAATCAGGCCTCCATGTGGTAGACAATGTACATACAATGTTGTGTACATTTGCTGCCACTGATTTCGCCTGCATGTGACGACTGCAACATGCTACCTGCTCCCCCATCTCGGCCCTCCATTTTCATACCAGAAGGTATCAGGACGAGTCGAGACCAATCCAGAAGTGAGCTGCTGGGAAGTAAGGTAAGGTCATGCTTTTTCAGCTGTCTTGATAACCTCTGTAACAGCGCCTCCTCCAGACTCCAAAGGTCTTAAGGGAGTCTTGTCCTCCAGTCTTTGATCTTAAAGGGGGTCTCCTCCTACCACTTATGAGGCAAATTAATCCTCCTGATGTTATAGGCGCCTCATTTGCCTCTATATGTTAAAGGGGTTATCAGAGGAGCTAAAATGGCATCAACTTTTCCCTCTCTCCAGTGGCTGGGAAGTGAAGGAAGGTCATACCTTTTCAGCTGTCTTGATAACCGCTTAAACAGCGCCTCCTCCAGACTCCAATGGTCTTAAGGGAGTCTTTTCCTCCAGTATTTGATCTTAAAGGGGGTCTCCTCCTACCTCTTATGAGGCAAATGAATCCTCCTGATGTAAAAGGCGCCTCATTTGCCTCTGAATGCTAAAGGGGTTATCAGAGGAGGTAAAATGGCATAAACTTTCCCCTCCCTCCAGTGGCTCTTTTCCAGTTAGCTCTCATCTCATCCCGATACCTTCTCAAATGGAATAAAGGGGGTGGCTGTCATAAGGGGTCAGGTAATGTGTTATGGTCACCACATGTGGGTGAAACCAGGCCTCCATGTGGTATGCAATGTACATACAATGTTGCATACATTTGCTGCCACTGATTTCGCCTGCATGTGACGACTGCAACATGCTACCTGCTCCTCCATCTCGGCCCTCCATTTTCATACCAGAAGGTATCAGGACGAGTCGAGACCAATCCAGAAGTGAGCTGCAGGAAAGCGAGGTAAGGTCATACCTTTTCAGCGGTCTTGATAACCTCATTAACAGCACCTCCTCCAGACTCCAGTGGTCTTAAGGGAGTCTTGTCCTCCAGTCTTTGCTCTTGAAGGGGGTCTCCTCCTACCCCTTATGAGGCAAATGAATCCTCCTGTTGTTAAAGGCGCCTCATTTGCCTCTGTTAAAGGGGTTATCAGAGGAGCTAAAATGGCATAAACTTTCCCCTATCTGCATTGGCTCTTTTCCACTTATCTCTCATCTCATCCCGATACCTTCTCACCTGGAATAAAGGGGGTGGCTGAAATAAGGGGTCAGGTAATGTGTTGTGGTCACCACATGTGGGTGAAACCAGGCCTCCATGTGGTAGACAATGTACATATGATGTTGTGTACATTTGCTGCCACTGATTTCGCCTGCATGTGACGACTGCAACATGCTACCTGCTCCCCCATCTCGGCCCTCCAATTTCATACCAGAAGGTATCAGGATGAGTCAAGACCAAACCAGAAGTGAGCTGCTGGGAAGCAAGGTAAGGTCATACCTTTTCAGCTGTCTTGATAACCACTTTAACAGCGCCTTCTCCAGACTCCACTGGTCTAAAGGGAGTCTTGTCCTCCAGTATTTGATCTTAAAGGGGGTCTCCTTCTACCCCTTATGAGGCAAATGAATCCTCCTGATGTAAAAGGCGCCTTATTTGCCTCTATGTGTTACAGGGGTTATCAAAGGCGCTAAAATGGCATATACTTTCCCCTCCCTCCAGTAGCTCTTTTCCAGTTAGCTCTCATCTCATCCCGATACCTTGTCACCTGGAATAAAGGGGGTGGCTGACATAAAGGGTCAGGTTATTTGTTTTGGTCACCACATGTGGGTGAAACCAGGCCTCCATGTGGTAGACAATGTACATACAATGTTGCATACATTTGCTGCCACTGATTTCGCCTGCATGTGACGACTGCAACATGCTACCTGCTCCTCCATCTCGGCCCTCCATTTTCATACTAGAAGGTATCAGGACGAGTCGAGACCAATCCAGAAGTGAGCTGCAGGAAAGCGAGGTAAGGTCATACCTTTTCAGCTGTCTTGATAACCTCTTTAACAGCGCCTCCTCCAGACTCCAGTGGTCATAAGGGAGTCTTGTCCTCCAGTCTTTGATCTTAAAGGGGGTCTCCTCCTACCCCTTATGAGGCAAATTAATCCTCCTGATGTTAAAGGCGCCTCATTTGCCTCTATATGTTAAAGGGGTTATCAGAGGAGCTTAAATGGCATAAACTTTTCCCTCTCTCCAGTGGCTGGGAAGCGAAGGAAGGTCATACCTTTTCAGCTGTCTTGATAACCTCTTTAACAGCGCCCCCTCCAAACTCCAAAGGTCTTAAAGGAGTCTTGTCCTCCAGTCTTTGATCTTAAAGGGGGTCTCCTCCTACCCCTTATGAGGCAAATGAATCCTCCTGATGTTAAAGGCGCCTCATTTGCCTCTGTTAAAGGGGTTATCAGAGGAGCTAAAATGGCATAAACTTTCCCCTCTCTCCAGTGGCTGGGAAGCGAAGGAAGGTCATACCTTTTCAGCTGTCTTGATAACCTCTTTAACAGCACCTCCTCCAGACTCCAGTGGTCTTAAGGGAGTCTTGTCCTCCGGTATTTGATCTTAAAGGGGGTCTCCTCCTACCCCTTATGAGGCAAATGAATCCTCCTGATGTAAAAGGTGCCTCATTTGCCTCTATTTGTTAAAGGGGTTTTCAGAGGAGCTAAAATGGCATAAACTTTCCCCTCCCTTCAGCGGCTCTTTTCCACTTATCTCTCATCTCATCCCGATACCTTCTCACCTGGAATAAAGGGGGTGGCTGAAATAAGGGTTCATGTAATGTGTTGTGGTCACCACATGTGGGTGAAACCAGGCCTCCATGTGGTAGACAATGTACATACGATGTTGTGTACATTTGCTGCCACTGATTTCGCCTGCATGTGACGACTGCAACATGCTACCTGCTCCCCCATCTCGGCCCTCCATTTTCATACCAGAAGGTATCAGGACGAGTCGAGACCAATCCAGAAGTGAGCTGCAGGAAAGCGGGGTAAGGTCATACCTTTTCAGCTGTCTTGATAACCTCTTTAACAGCACCTCCTCCAGACTCCAGTAGAATTAAGGGAGTCTTGTCCTCCAGTCTTTGATCTTAAAGGGGGTTTCCTCCTACCCCTTATGAGGCAAATGAATCCTCCTGATGTTATAGGCGCCTCATTTGCCTCTATATGTTAAAGGGGTTATCAGAGGAGCTAAAATGGCATAAACTTTACCCTCTCTCCAGTGGCTGGGAAGTGAAGGAAGGTCATACCTTTTCAGCTGTCTTGATAACCACTTTAACAGCGCCTCCTCCAGACTCCAGTGGTCTTAAGGGAGTCTTGTCCTCCAGTTTTTGATCTTAAAGGGGGTCTCCTCCTACCCCTTATGAGGCAAATGAATCCTCCTGATGTTATAGGCGCCTCATTTGCCTCTATATGTTAAAGGGGTTATCAGAGGAGCTAAAATGGCATAAACTTTTCCCTCTCTCCAGTGGCTGGGAAGTGAAGGAAGGTCATACCTTTTCAGCTGTCTTGATAACCGCTTTAACAGCGCCTCCTCCAGACTCCACTGGTCTTAAGGGAGTCTTGTCCTCCGGTATTTGATCTTAAAGGGGGTCTCCTCCTACCCCTTATGAGGCAAATGAATCCTCCTGATGTAAAAGGTGCCTCATTTGCCTCTATTTGTTAAAGGGGTTTTCAGAGGAGCTAAAATGGCATAAACTTTCCCCTCCCTCCAGTGGCTCTTTTCCACTTATCTCTCATCTCATCCCGATACCTTCTCACCTGGAATAAAGGGGGTGGCTGAAATAAGGGGTCAGGTAATGTGTTGTGGTCACCACGTGTGGGTGAAACCAGGCCTCCATGTGGTAGACAATGTACATACGATGTTGTGTACATTTGCTGCCACTGATTTCGCCTGCATGTGACGACTGCAACATGCTACCTGCTCCCCCATCTCGGCCCTCCATTTTCATACCAGAAGGTATCAGGACGAGTCGAGACCAATCCAGAAGTGAGCTGCAGGAAAGCGGGGTAAGGTCATACCTTTTCAGCTGTCTTGATAACCTCTTTAACAGCACCTCCTCCAGACTCCAGTGGTCTTAAAGGAGTCTTGTCCTCCAGTCTGTGATCTTAAAGGGGGTCTCCTCCTACCCCTTATGAGGCAAATGAATCCTCCTGATGTTATAGGCGCCTCATTTGCCTCTATATGTTAAAGGGGTTATCAGAGGAGCTAAAATGGCATAAACTTTTCCCTCTCTCCAGTGGCTGGGAAGTGAAGGAAGGTCATACCTTTTCAGCTGTCTTGATAACCACTTTAACAGCGCCTCCTCCAGACTCCAGTGGTCTTAAGGGAGTCTTGTCCTCCAGTCTTTGATCTTAAAGGGGGTCTCCTCCTACCCCTTATGAGGTAAATGAATCCTCCCGATGTTAAAGGCGCCTCATTTGCCTCTGTTAAAGAGGTTATCAGAGGAGTTAAAATGGCATAAACTTTCCCCTCTCTCCAGTGGCTGGGAAGCGAAGGAAGGTCATACCTTTTCAGCTGTCTTGATAACCGCTTTAACAGCGCCTCCTCCAGACTCCACTGGTCTTAAGGGAGTCTTGTCCTCCGGTATTTGATCTTAAAGGGGGTCTCCTCCTACCCCTTATGAGGCAAATGAATCCTCCTGATGTAAAAGGTGCCTCATTTGCCTCTATTTGTTAAAGGGGTTTTCAGAGGAGCTAAAATGGCATAAACTTTCCCCTCCCTCCAGTGGCTCTTTTCCACTTATCTCTCATCTCATCCCGATACCTTCTCACCTGGAATAAAGGGGGTGGCTGAAATAAGGGGTCAGGTAATGTGTTGTGGTCACCACATGTGGGTGAAATCAGGCCTCCATGTGGTAGACAATGTACATACGATGTTGTGTACATTTGCTGCCACTGATTTCGCCTGCATGTGACGACTGCAACATGCTACCTGCTCCCCCATCTCGGCCCTCCATTTTCATACCAGAAGGTATCAGGACGAGTCGAGACCAAACCAGAAGTGAGCTGCAGGAAAGCGAGGTAAGGTCATACCTTTTCAGCTGTTTTGATAACCTCTTTAACAGCACCTCCTCCAGACTCCAGTGGTCTTAAGGGAGTCTTGTCCTCCAGTCTTTGATCTTAAAGGGGGTCTCCTCCTACCCCTTATGAGGCAAATGAATCCTCCTGATGTTATAGGCGCCTCATTTGCCTCTATATGTTAAAGGGGTTATCAGAGGAGCTAAAATGGCATAAACTTTTCCCTCTCTCCAGTGGCTGGGAAGTGAAGGAAGGTCATACCTTTTCAGCTGTCTTGATAACCACTTTAACAGCGCCTCCTCCAGACTCCAGTGGTCTTAAGGGAGTCTTGTCCTCCAGTCTTTGATCTTAAAGGGGGTCTCCTCCTACCCCTTATGAGGCAAATGAATCCTCCCGATGTTAAAGGCGCCTCATTTGCCTCTGTTAAAGAGGTTATCAGAGGAGTTAAAATGGCATAAACTTTCCCCTCTCTCCAGTGGCTGGGAAGCGAAGGAAGGTCATACCTTTTCAGCTGTCTTGATAACCGCTTTAACAGCGCCTCCTCCAGACTCCACTGGTCTTAAGGGAGTCTTGTCCTCCGGTATTTGATCTTAAAGGGGGTCTCCTCCTACCCCTTATGAGGCAAATGAATCCTCCTGATGTAAAAGGTGCCTCATTTGCCTCTATTTGTTAAAGGGGTTTTCAGAGGAGCTAAAATGGCATAAACTTTCCCCTCCCTCCAGTGGCTCTTTTCCACTTATCTCTCATTTCATCCCGATACCTTCTCACCTGGAATAAAGGGGGTGGCTGAAATAAGGGGTCAGGTAATGTGTTGTGGTCACCACATGTGGGTGAAACCAGGCCTCCATGTGGTAGACAATGTACATACGATGTTGTGTACATTTGCTGCCACTGATTTCGCCTGCATGTGACGACTGCAACATGCTACCTGCTCCCCCATCTCGGCCCTCCATTTTCATACCAGAAGGTATCAGGACGAGTCGAGACCAAACCAGAAGTGAGCTGCAGGAAAGCGAGGTAAGGTCATACCTTTTCAGCTGTTTTGATAACCTCTTTAACAGCACCTCCTCCAGACTCCAGTGGTCTTAAGGGAGTCTTGTCCTCCAGTCTTTGATCTTAAAGGGGGTCTCCTCCTACCCCTTATGAGGCAAATGAATCCTCCTGATGTTATAGGCGCCTCATCTGCCTCTATATGTTAAAGGGGTTATCAGAGGAGCTAAAATGGCATAAACTTTTCCCTCTCTCCAGTGGCTGGGAAGTGAAGGAAGGTCATACCTTTTCAGCTGTCTTGATAACCACTTTAACAGCGCCTCCTCCAGACTCCAGTGGTCTTAAGGGAGTCTTGTCCTCCAGTCTTTGATCTTAAAGGGGGTCTCCTCCTACCCCTTATGAGGCAAATGAATCCTCCCGATGTTAAAGGCGCCTCATTTGCCTCTGTTAAAGAGGTTATCAGAGGAGTTAAAATGGCATAAACTTTCCCCTCTCTCCAGTGGCTGGGAAGCGAAGGAAGGTCATACCTTTTCAGCTGTCTTGATAACCGCTTTAACAGCGCCTCCTCCAGACTCCACTGGTCTTAAGGGAGTCTTGTCCTCCGGTATTTGATCTTAAAGGGGGTCTCCTCCTACCCCTTATGAGGCAAATGAATCCTCCTGATGTAAAAGGTGCCTCATTTGCCTCTATTTGTTAAAGGGGTTTTCAGAGGAGCTAAAATGGCATAAACTTTCCCCTCCCTCCAGTGGCTCTTTTCCACTTATCTCTCATCTCATCCCGATACCTTCTCACCTGGAATAAAGGGGGTGGCTGAAATAAGGGGTCAGGTAATGTGTTGTGGTCACCACATGTGGGTGAAACCAGGCCTCCATGTGGTAGACAATGTACATACGATGTTGTGTACATTTGCTGCCACTGATTTCGCCTGCATGTGACGACTGCAACATGCTACCTGCTCCCCCATCTCGGCCCTCCATATTCATACCAGAAGGTATCAGGACGAGTCGAGACCAAACCAGAAGTGAGCTGCAGGAAAGCGAGGTAAGGTCATACCTTTTCAGCTGTCTTGATAACCTCTTTAACAGCACCTCCTCCAGACTCCAGTGGTCTTAAGGGAGTCTTGTCCTCCAGTCTTTGATCTTAAAGGGGGTCTCCTCCTACCCCTTATGAGGCAAATGAATCCTCCTGATGTTAAAGGCGCCTCATTTGACTCTGTTAAAAGGGTTATGAGAGGAGCTAAAATGGCATAAACTTTCCCCTCTCTCCAGTGGCTTGGAAGCGAAGGAAGGTCATACCTTTTCAGCTGTCTTGATAACCGCTTTAACAGCGCCTCCTCCAGACTCCACTGGTCTTAAGGGAGTCTTGTCCTCCGGTATTTGATCTTAAAGGGGGTCTCCTCCTACCCCTTATGAGGCAAATGAATCCTCCTGATGTAAAAGGTGCCTCATTTGCCTCTATTTGTTAAAGGGGTTTTCAGAGGAGCTAAAATGGCATAAACTTTCCCCTCCCTCCAGTGGCTCTTTTCCACTTATCTCTCATCTCATCCCGATACCTTCTCACCTGGAATAAAGGGGGTGGCTGAAATAAGGGGTCAGGTAATGTGTTGTGGTCACCACGTGTGGGTGAAACCAGGCCTCCATGTGGTAGACAATGTACATACGATGTTGTGTACATTTGCTGCCACTGATTTCGCCTGCATGTGACGACTGCAACATGCTACCTGCTCCCCCATCTCGGCCCTCCATTTTCATACCAGAAGGTATCAGGACGAGTCGAGACCAATCCAGAAGTGAGCTGCAGGAAAGCGGGGTAAGGTCACACCTTTTCAGCTGTCTTGATAACCTCTTTAACAGCACCTCCTCCAGACTCCAGTGGTCTTAAGGGAGTCTTGTCCTCCAGTCTGTGATCTTAAAGGGGGTCTCCTCCTACCCCTTATGAGGCAAATGAATCCTCCTGATGTTATAGGCGCCTCATTTGCCTCTATATGTTAAAGGGGTTATCAGAGGAGCTAAAATGGCATAAACTTTTCCCTCTCTCTAGTGGCTGGGAAGTGAAGGAAGGTCATACCTTTTCAGCTGTCTTGATAACCACTTTAACAGCGCCTCCTCCAGACTCCAGTGGCCTTAAGGGAGTCTTGTCCTCCAGTCTTTGATCTTAAAGGGGGTCTCCTCCTACCCCTTATGAGGCAAATGAATCCTCCTGATGTTAAAGGCGACTCATTTGCCTCTGTTAAAGGGGTTATCAGAGGAGCTAAAATGGCATAAACTTTCCCCTCCCTCCAGTGGCTCTTTTCCACTTATCTCTCATCTCATCCCGATACCTTCTCACCTGGAATAAAGGGGGTGGCTGAAATAAGGGGTCAGGTAATGTGTTGTGGTCACCACGTGTGGGTGAAACCAGGCCTCCATGTGGTAGACAATGTACATACGATGTTGTGTACATTTGCTGCCACTGATTTCGCCTGCATGTGACGACTGCAACATGCTACCTGCTCCCCCATCTCGGCCCTCCATTTTCATACCAGAAGGTATCAGGACGAGTCGAGACCAATCCAGAAGTGAGCTGCAGGAAAGCGGGGTAAGGTCACACCTTTTCAGCTGTCTTGATAACCTCTTTAACAGCACCTCCTCCAGACTCCAGTGGTCTTAAGGGAGTCTTGTCCTCCAGTCTGTGATCTTAAAGGGGGTCTCCTCCTACCCCTTATGAGGCAAATGAATCCTCCTGATGTTATAGGCGCCTCATTTGCCTCTATATGTTAAAGGGGTTATCAGAGGAGCTAAAATGGCATAAACTTTTCCCTCTCTCTAGTGGCTGGGAAGTGAAGGAAGGTCATACCTTTTCAGCTGTCTTGATAACCACTTTAACAGCGCCTCCTCCAGACTCCAGTGGCCTTAAGGGAGTCTTGTCCTCCAGTCTTTGATCTTAAAGGGGGTCTCCTCCTACCCCTTATGAGGCAAATGAATCCTCCTGATGTTAAAGGCGACTCATTTGCCTCTGTTAAAGGGGTTATCAGAGGAGCTAAAATGGCATAAACTTTTCCCTCTCTCCAGTGGCTGGGAAGTGAAGGAAGGTCATACCTTTTCAGCTGTCTTGATAACCACTTTAACAGCGCCTCCTCCAGACTCCAGTGGCCTTAAGGGAGTCTTGTCCTCCAGTCTTTGATCTTAAAGGGGGTCTCCTCCTACCCCTTATGAGGCAAATGAATCCTCCTGATGTAAAAGGTGCCTCATTTGCCTCTATTTGTTAAAGGGGTTTTCAGATAAGCTAAAATGGCGTAAACTTTCCCCTCCCTCCAGTGGCTCTTTTCCACTTATCTCTCATCTCATCCCGATACCTTCTCACCTGGAATAAAGGGGGTGGCTGAAATAAGGGGTCAGGTAATGTGTTGTGGTCACCACATGTGGGTGAAACCAGGACTCCATGTGGTAGACAATGTACATACGATGTTGTGTACATTTGCTGCCACTGATTTCGCCTGCATGTGACGACTGCAACATGCTACCTGCTCCCCCATCTCGGCCCTCCATTTTCATACCAGAAGGTATGAGGACGAGTCGAGACCAATCCAGAAGTGAGCTGCAGGAAAGCGAGGTAAGGTCATACCTTTTCAGCTGTCCTGATAACCTCTTTAACAGCACCTCCTCCAGACTCCAGTGGTCTTAAGGGAGTCTTGTCCTCCAGTCTTTGATCTTGAAGGGGGTCTCCTCCTACCCCTTATGAGGCAAATGAATCCTCCTGATGTTATAGACGCCTCATTTGCCTCTATATGTTAAAGGGGTTATCAGAGGAGCTAAAATGGCATAAACTTTTCCCTCTCTCCAGTGGCTGGGAAGTGAAGGAAGGTCATACCTTTTCAGCTGTCTTGATAACCACTTTAACAGCGCCTCCTCCAGACTCCAGTGGTCTTAAGGGAGTCTTGTCCTCCAGTCTTTGATCTTAAAGGGGGTCTCCTCCTACCCCTTATGAGGCAAATGAATCCTCCCGATGTTAAAGGCGCCTCATTTGCCTCTGTTAAAAGGGTTATCAGAGGAGTTAAAATGGCATAAACTTTCCCCTCTCTCCAGTGGCTGGGAAGCGAAGGAAGGTCATACCTTTTCAGCTGTCTTGATAACCGCTTTAACAGCGCCTCCTCCAGACTCCACTGGTCTTAAGGGAGTCTTGTCCTCCGGTATTTGATCTTAAAGGGGGTCTCCTCCTACCCCTTATGAGGCAAATGAATCCTCCTGATGTAAAAGGTGCCTCATTTGCCTCTATTTGTTAAAGGGGTTTTCAGAGGAGCTAAAATGGCATAAACTTTCCCCTCCCTCCAGTGGCTCTTTTCCACTTATCTCTCATCTCATCCCGATACCTTCTCACCTGGAATAAAGGGGGTGGCTGAAATAAGGGGTCAGGTAATGTGTTGTGGTCACCACATGTGGGTGAAACCAGGCCTCCATGTGGTAGACAATGTACATACGATGTTGTGTACATTTGCTGCCACTGATTTCGCCTGCATGTGACGACTGCAACATGCTACCTGCTCCCCCATCTCGGCCCTCCATTTTCATACCAGAAGGTATCAGGACGAGTCGAGACCAAACCAGAAGTGAGCTGCAGGAAAGCGAGGTAAGGTCATACCTTTTCAGCTGTTTTGATAACCTCTTTAACAGCACCTCCTCCAGACTCCAGTGGTCTTAAGGGAGTCTTGTCCTCCAGTCTTTGATCTTAGAGGGGGTCTCCTCCTACCCCTTATGAGGCAAATGAATCCTCCTGATGTTATAGGCGCCTCATTTGCCTCTATATGTTAAAGGGGTTATCAGAGGAGCTAAAATGGCATAAACTTTTCCCTCTCTCCAGTGGCTGGGAAGTGAAGGAAGGTCATACCTTTTCAGCTGTCTTGATAACCACTTTAACAGCGCCTCCTCCAGACTCCAGTGGTCTTAAGGGAGTCTTGTCCTCCAGTCTTTGATCTTAAAGGGGGTCTCCTCCTACCCCTTATGAGGCAAATTAATCCTCCTGATGTAAAAGGTGCCTCATTTGCCTCTATTTGTTAAAGGGGTTTTCAGAGGAGCTAAAATGGCATAAACTTTCCCCTCCCTCCAGTGGCTCTTTTCCACTTATCTCTCATCTCATCCCGATACCTTCTCACCTGGAATAAAGGGGGTGGCTGAAATAAGGGGTCAGGTAATGTGTTGTGGTCACCACATGTGGGTGAAACCAGGCCTCCATGTGGTAGACAATGTACATACGATGTTGTGTACATTTGCTGCCACTGATTTCGCCTGCATGTGACGACTGCAACATGCTACCTGCTCCCCCATCTCGGCCCTCCATTTTCATACCAGAAGGTATCAGGACGAGTCGAGACCAAACCAGAAGTGAGCTGCAGGAAAGCGAGGTAAGGTCATACCTTTTCAGCTGTCTTGATAACCTCTTTAACAGCACCTCCTCCAGACTCCAGTGGTCTTAAGGGAGTCTTGTCCTCCAGTCTTTGATCTTAAAGGGGGTCTCCTCCTACCCCTTATGAGGCAAATGAATCCTCCTGATGTTATAGGCGCCTCATTTGCCTCTATATGTTAAAGGGGTTATCAGAGGAGCTAAAATGGCATAAACTTTTCCCTCTCTCCAGTGGCTGGGAAGTGAAGGAAGGTCATACCTTTTCAGCTGTCTTGATAACCACTTTAACAGCGCCTCCTCCAGACTCCAGTGGTCTTAAGGGAGTCTTGTCCTCCAGTCTTTGATCTTAAAGGGGGTCTCCTCCTACCCCTTATGAGGCAAATGAATCCTCCTGATGTTAAAGGCGCCTCATTTGCCTCTGTTAAAGGGGTTATCAGAGGAGCTAAAATGGCATAAACTTTCCCCTCTCTCCAGTGGCTGGGAAGCGAAGGAAGGTCATACCTTTTCAGTTGTCTTGATAACCGCTTTAACAGCGCCTCCTCCAGACTCCACTGGTTTTAAGGGAGTCTTGTCCTCCGGTATTTGATCTTAAAGGGGGTCTCCTCCTACCCCTTATGAGGCAAATGAATCCTCCTGATGTAAAAGGTGCCTCATTTGCCTCTATTTGTTAAAGGGGTTTTCAGAGGAGCTAAAATGGCATAAACTTTCCCCTCCCTCCAGTGGCTCTTTTCCACTTATCTCTCATCTCATCCCGATACCTTCTCACCTGGAATAAAGGGGGTGGCTGAAATAAGGGGTCAGGTAATGTGTTGTGGTCACCACATGTGGGTGAAACCAGGCCTCCATGTGGTAGACAATGTACATACGATGTTGTGTACATTTGCTGCCACTGATTTCGCCTGCATGTGACGACTGCAACATGCTACCTGCTCCCCCATCTCGGCCCTCCATTTTCATACCAGAAGGTATCAGGATGAGTCGAGACCAATCCAGAAGTGAGCTGCAGGAAAGCGAGGTAAGGTCATACCTTTTCAGCTGTCTTGATAACCTCTTCAACAGCACCTCCTCCAGACTCCAGTGGTCTTAAGGGAGTCTTGTCCTCCAGTCTTTGATCTTAAAGGGGGTCTCCTCCTACCCCTTATGAGGCAAATGAATCCTCCTGATGTTATAGGCGCCTCATTTGCCTCTATATGTTAAAGGGGTTATCAGAGGAGCTAAAATGGCATAAACTTTTCCCTCTCTCCAGTGGCTGGGAAGTGAAGGAAGGTCATACCTTTTCAGCTGTCTTGATAACCACTTTAACAGCGCCTCCTCCAGACTCCAGTGGTCTTAAGGGAGTCTTGTCCTCCAGTCTTTGATCTTAAAGGGGGTCTCCTCCTACCCCTTATGAGGCAAATTAATCCTCCTGATGTAAAAGGCGCCTCATTTGCCTCTATATGTTAAAGGGGTTATCAGAGGAGCTAAAATGGCATAAACTTTTCCCTCTCTCCAGTGGCTGGGAAGTGAAGGAAGGTCATACCTTTTCAGCTGTCTTGATAACCACTTTAACAGCGCCTCCTCCAGACTCCAGTGGTCTTAAGGGAGTCTTGTCCTCCAGTCTTTGATCTTAAAGGGGGTCTCCTCCTACCCCTTATGAGGCAAATTAATCCTCCTGATGTAAAAGGCGCCTCATTTGCCTCTATATGTTAAAGGGGTTATCAAAGGAGCTAAAATGGCATATACTTCCCCCTCCCTCCAGTAGCTCTTTTCCAGTTAGCTCTCATCTCATCCCGATACCTTGTCACCTGGAATAAAGGGGGTGGCTGACATAAGGGGTCAGGTAATGTGTTATGGTCACCACATGTGGGTGAAACCAGGCCTCCATGTTGTAGACAATGTACATACGATGTTGCATACATTTGCCGCCACTGATTTCGCCTGCATGTGACGACTGCAACACGCTACCTGCTCCCCCATCTCGACCCTCCATTTTCATACCAGAAGGTATCAGGACGAGTCGAGACCAATCCAGAAGTGAGCTGCTGGGAAGTAAGGTAAGGTCATACCTTTTCAGTTTTCTTGATAACCTCTTTAACAGCGCCTCCTCCAGACTCCAGTGGTCTTAAGGGAGTCTTGTCCTCCAGTCTTTGATCTTAAAGGGGGTCTCCTCCTACCCCATATGAGGCAAATGAACCCTCCTGATAGTAATGGCGCCTCATTTGCCTCTACATGTTAAAGGGGTTATCTCAGCATCTAAAATGTCATTATCTTTCCCTGGTTCCCAGTGGCTCACTTCAAGGTTGGTCTCTTTCCCTGTTGACTTATCACCTGGAATAAAAGGGGGGACTGAGATGGTGGGTCAAGTACTGTGTTGTGGTCACCACATGTGGGCAAAACCATGCCTCCATATGGTAGCCAAGGTACACACAATGTTGTATACATTTGCTGCCACTGGTTTCACCTGCATGTGAAGGCTTCAGCATAGTACCTGCTCTGCCATCTAAGATCTACCTTTTCATACCAGAAGATATTAGGAAGAGTAGAGACCAAATCAGAAGTGAGCTGCTGGGAAGGGAAGAAAGGTAATACCTATTGATAACCTCTTT
The DNA here is from genome assembly GCF_029499605.1 of Hyla sarda. Lineage (NCBI taxonomy): Eukaryota > Metazoa > Chordata > Amphibia > Anura > Hylidae > Hyla > Hyla sarda. Next base: position 189,000,028 of record NC_079196.1, on the reverse strand, counting down.
AACAGCGCCTCCTCCAGACTCCACTTGATGTTAAGGGAGTCCTCCACATTTGGTTGTAAAGGTAAAGAAAAAGTTTGTTACGCTGCTGATGAAGGCTCTAGTTGGTGTACAAAACCACGTGCAGCAAGTTACCTCTTCTTCTTCTTCTATTACCTTTTCATCTTTCTCCTTCTTTACCTCTTCCTCTGCTTCTTTCTGCCCTTCATTCTTCTCCACTTGTTCTTTCTCCTTTCTTTCCTTCTCTTCCTCCTTCTCTTCTTTTTTTTCTTCACTGTCCCCTTCATCCTGCTTCTCATCTTCGTCCTCCTTCTCCTCTTCATATTTCTTCTTTTTCTCCTTCTCTTCCTCTTCTTTTTTCTCCCCTTCATCCTCCTCTTTTTCCTCTTCCTCCTCTTTGTTTTCCTTCTCCTTCTTCTCCTCTTCTTCCTTCACACATAAGTAAATCAGATAATCTGTATGATTTGCCTCATCCAGCCTTCCATGATTGTTGTAATATCATCCATCAGAAAGGGTTGCTCTCGACTAGAACAGTATCAGGGGATCCAAAGCCAAGACTTTGACATAATGAGACAACAGAGGTCCAACGAAGGTGTCTTTATTTGTAGGCAACTTTGGGAAAATATCACTTTTCTCTAGGGAATACTTCTTTTAGGTTGACTCATGAATGATAACAACAAGGTTTATGAAACAATGAACAAGAAGAAAGATATGTGTAGCTCACTTTAACAAAATAAACTAGTATCCAAGGTTTCTGATGTTGTATATAACAACAGAGGGCTTATACTACAATGCAAAACAATTAATTACAGAGAAAATAAAAAATCAGTCCTCAAGGATGCAGTAAGATATATATATATATATATATATATATATATATATATATATATATATATATTGGCAATAATAAGTATAATAAAGTAATAAGAAAAAGAAAACCAATATATATATATATGTGTGTGTGTGTGTGTGTGTGTCAGTAAATGTAAACATGTAAAAATGTGTTTCATAATTACAATTAAAACATATAATGACAGTAAAATAGGCAACCTGTACATACTTATAATAGGGGGAGGAAAAAGAGCAAACAAGTCTGTACTGTGCCATGTTTATACAAGCATAATACACTCCACAAAAGGGTGCCCGATAATAGATGATTTTCTTATGTCCTTAAAATGATAGCAATAGGACACAAATGATTAATAGTATCGATGTTTCAAGCAGCATTTAACATCACTTACCTCATCGCTTTCTAAATATATGCCATCATCAATTTTCATGTAGATGGGCTAGAATAAAAATAAAAAAAAGATAACAATAAGTTTCTTTATTAAAGTCATTGCCTATACTTGTTAGGAATGCTTTACCATGAAAATTAGATTCTTACCCCGTCATCGTCCTCGCAATCCTCCATGTTGAGTTGATCCTAAAAATAAAAAAGTTTTAATAAAGTTACATATTATGTTTTCTGAGGCTTCAGGTTCAATCAATGTATTTCCTGTAGTTTATTAGAGAAGCAGGGAAAAACGTAATATCTGGTTTATTTACAGGTTCTTCTGATATAATTTTGGGGGTCCCCATTTATTAAATCAGCCAATAAAAAAAAATGCAAAGTGCAGTAGCTCTCTGGAGGGTTATAGGTGATCATGAATAACTAGCCAACTAGCTAAAAGGCCCAGAATTAATATAACTGTCTGATTTTTAGACAGTGTAAGCTGAGACTAGACAGCCTGAGAATGTATCAGATATATCACAGAGGTTCAGACTGTTTGATGAATTGTCTTAGTCTAAATTTATTATAAACTTAGATAATTTATTAGTTGGCTTAAAGGGGTACTGTAGTGGAAAACATTTTTTTTCAAATCAACTCTTTCCAAAAAGTTAAACAGATTTGTAAATTACTTCTATTAAAAAATCTTAATCCTTCCAGTACTTATCAAGTGCTGTATACTGCAGAGGGGGTTGAGTTGTTCTTTTCTGTCTGACCACAGTGCTCTCTGCTGCCACCTCTGTCCATGTCAGGAACTGTCCGAGTATGAGCAAATACCCACAGCGAACCTCTCCTGCTCCAGACAGTTCCTGACATTAAAACAGAGGTGTCAGTATACAGCGTATGATAAGTGCTGGAAGGATTAAGATTTTTTTTAATAGACGTAATATACAAATCTGTTTAATCTTCTGGCACCAATTAATTTGTAAAGAAATGTTTTCCACCGGAGTCCCCCTTTGAAATAGAGTGCTAGAATTCTGGCTCAATTGTTGGCACATAATGTGGAAACCTAAAGGGGTTGTTCAGTGAAAAAATGTCTTAATCCATATCCACAGGATTGAAGGTAAGAGTATAATTGAGGAGGGTCTGACTGCTGGGGCCTCCACGATCTCCAGAACTAAACTCCGTCTCTTATCTCTGAGCACGTGTTGTAGGATGTATGGAGTGGGATCCTGCTGCATACTTGTTCCATATCCGGTGTCCCCTGGCTGTTTAATATAGCAGATGGCTGCTGCCAATAGCCGACATACGTTGATCACCACAGTCGTCTATAAACCAAATAGATGTCACTACCTAAGCTCACAGCTGTACCTAAATGGGCATTGGAAATATCATTGGTTGTACAGTGGTGTGGATTGCCCCCCTTCCCACCACAGCGCAATCGCAGGTGGGTTTGGATGCATTGTCCTGGCAGCTAACGGGTTTACCTTCCCTTCTGAGGCTGCCATGGCTCTTCTATTGATACAATGTAAATCACTTAGATCAATAAAGGACATATTTCCTGCATAAATCTGTATAAGTCATCTAACCATTGCTCATACAAGTCCCCTTGGGCATTGGTCACCAAACTCTAGACCTACAAAAGTTGCAAAACCACATCTTCCAGCAAGCCCCAACAATAATTGGCTGTTAACGTGTAAAGAAAAAAAATCTGTTTTTACAAATATAAATTAACCCTCCTCATACAAAAAAGTAAAGAAAACTAATTTTTGTTTGCATATTTGGAATAACTGCATGTATAATTATCCTAACTCATAAAACTTAACCTTATTAATCCTGCATGGGGAATGGCTTATACAGAAAAAAGAGCCCTAAAATGATTCCACAGGTGTAAAAAGGGGTACTCTGGGAAACTAAACCTATAGCCCATCCTTTTCCTCTCATCAACGTATTTAATTGTCTAAATATCATTCATTAGCTATATCGAGCAGTCTCCCCTCTTTAGTTGTTACTTATGTGCATAAAGTGAGGGAATGACATCATCCAGCCATCCACTCTGTCTCTGTCCAAATACCTATCTGAAAGCAACCCACACCTTCCTGCGAGACACAGACCATGTGGTTTCTACCCTGCACTGATGGTCATGCTCTCTTTAGTGCTAAGAACTGTGAGGTATGTGAAGCCTCAGCCAATTAGACACTGAAACTCTCTCTGCTGCTCACTGCAGAAGGGAGCCGGCTCGCAGAGCAGTGCTGCAATGATTGCTGGGAGATGTAGGCAAGGTGAGGGAAAGATGGCAAAGAATTTCAAGAAGCCAGAGAAGACAATCAATGCATATCAGGCAGGATAGTTTACAGGGAACATATCCAGGTAGTGTGGTGGCTTTGGTTTGTGCTTTTTTCATAAATATATATATATATATATATATATATATATATATATATATATATAAATGAAAATAGTAGTGAAAGAGCACCATGAAGGGGCTTCTAGCCCTATATAATAGATCTGCGGGTGCTCAGCCAGCTCCAACCTTGACCAAAGGTGAATCAAACAAAAATAGTCCAACATGCTTGATAAAGACTCCACTGAGAGGGTCGAAACGTAGCACTATGGGTGAATAAAGGAACTTTTTCTTATCTTGAAATCGCTGGAGTGCCGCTTCATGCTTCCTGTTGAACTATTTATATATGTATATATATATATATCTATATATATATATATATATACTTCCCTGGAGTACCTCTTTAAGCATATGTGTACATTTTAAAAGCATCAACATAACATGTCAGTTAACGAGCATAATAAACAATGTATAAAAAATAGCACCCCCAACTCAGATTTTCAAAAAAAAATGTTTGTGTTCGTTTTCACCTTAAAATCAATTTTTTGTTTCCCAGCATATTTTATGAAACATTTTTATGACTATAAGAAGAGAGGAGGAAAAACTGAAAATGCAAAAAAAATGAAAATTGCCTCAGTCTATAAGGAGCTAATATGGTTATTTGTTATATCACTTACATAGTATTGGGTGATCCTTAGTCCCTGTTCTCTGTTCTGTCCACATGAAAAATAAAACAGAAATAAGTTATTGTTACTTCAATCTAATGTAGGTATTCAGAACATACTTATGTATTGAAGGGCTTATCTATTAATAAAGAAAATAGCTATAAGAAAAGAGCGCACGTAGTCTCTGTCTTCTCCTAGAATACTGCAGCATTCTGTGTAATTCTATTTGGAATAAAGGAAACCTGATGAAACTGTTATATGTCAAGAAGATCTTTTAGAAACTAGATTATAACAAATCCTTCATATTCATCATCATCATGTCTTTAAAACTGAACCATTTGACCGTTGTGAAGAAAGCCTTTCTTATATCTACATCATATGTTAGCAGGGACATACGAAGTTCATTCCTATATCACCACTGATACCAATATCAGTACATCCCTACTATCTTCTGTGAGGGACACTATACTGAGATCTAACTACTGTGTGGGGCACTATAGTGTCCATTGTGCCCCTGGTGAAGTCCTGTATCAGCACACCCCTACCCCCAAAAAAGCCAGCTGCACAGGCATACGCTGCTATCTACATGGTGGTTTGTACTGGTAGGGGATGAAATATACAGGTCAATGGTGGTATATACAGGTAGGTGATGTAATATACAGGTACATGATGCTATATACATGTATATAGTGCTATGAATCAGTACATGAAAGTATATACAGGTACATCCTCTCACCGTGTTACCGCATTCTCTCCCCTGCCATCACCAATCACATAACTAAAATCTTTCATTCCTCCTTCAAACATTCTGTCATAACCCCATTTCTGAAGAAAACATCTCTGGATCCTGTGCAGCTAACTATTGACCTGTCTCTCCACTTCATCTCCAAACTCCTGGAATGCTTGGTCTATTCCCACCTAATCCATTATCTCTCCAGGAACTCTCTCCTTGACCCCTTACAGTCTGGATTACATTTCCCATTCTCCACAGAAACTGGCTTAACCGAAGTCACTAATGATGTCTTATGGTTAAATCTAATAGCAATTCTCTCTACTGATTCTTCTTGATCTCTATGCAGCATTTGACACTGTAGATCACCAATTACTTCTTGCTATACTCCACTCCATTGTTCTTAAAGATTCCTCTCTCTCTCCTGGTTTTTGTTTCCTACCTCCGTGAACGCTCCTTCGGTGTATCAATTCCTATCTCTAGCTATTTCCCTGCTGCTCTTGTTGTTGGGGTTCAGGGACCCTTCCTGGGCCTTCTCCTCAGTAGATTTGAACTCCAGTATCATCTCTCCGCTGATGACATACAGCTCTCTACCTCTTCCCGTATCATCACCCCTGCACTCCTACAGAACACCAGCAACTTTCTCTTTGCTCTCTCTAACATTGTGTCCTTCCCATTGCTGAAGCTTCATCAGCATACAGGCTCCCCTGCCAGCGTACGGGCTTCCCCCGCCAGCGCACAGGCTCCCCTGTCAGGGTACGGGCTCTCTTGTCAGCGTACGGGCTTCCCTGCCAGCGCACAGGCTCCCCTGTCAGCGCACAGGCTCCCCTGTCAGTGCACAGGCTCCCCTGTCAGCGTAAGGGCTCCCCTGTCAGCAGACAGGCTTCCCTGCCAGCGCACAGGCTCCCTGGATTTATGAAGAAGCAGACACCTCTATATAAGTCCAGTAAACCTGTGCGCCCATGATGATATCTCCGCCAGCTCTGAGCAAGGGGAGATCTTAGCAGCAGTTTAGGCTGGCAGTGTAAACGGTGATAAATCTGGTGAACAACCACACCCCTTTTCAATAGGTCACACCCCTTTATCAAGTACCGTCTTAAACAGCAAATAATCACACATCTGCAGTTAGTGCACAAATTGTGCAATTATTTGCCTTTTTCACAAATCAACAAAAATATCATAATTGATGAATCCCCTGAATGCCTACTAAACTTTATGGCCCACATTTATCATTGCAGTGCAAGTTAAGCATTTTTTTACACCTTTTTTTTGTGTGCTGATAATGTGTAGGAGCATCAAATTTATTAAAAGGTAAAAGAGCTTTGATAAATTTTGTGCAGGTCCACATTTTCTGAAATTTCTGTCTACACATACACCAAAAAGCTACACCATGTCTGGGCTGGTGTAGTTTTAGAGACTTTTCAATGGCTTTGCGCCTTTTTTTTCTCCTTTTTACAAAAAGGTGCAGTGATAAATCCCTTCTATATCATGTGTATTGCCAAAATCAGTGGATTGCAACTCAAAATCAGCAGAAATGAGTAAACAAAAAGGGGCAAAAAAGAAGGCGCAAAAAACCCTGCTTGCGCCTTTTTTGCCCCTTTTTTAGACACAAAAAACAGTCTAAAGACAATGATAAATGTGGGCCTATATGTATACTTTTATATAACAAATTGAATTATCTCCAATGTCACTTACTTCTTCCTGGAATGCCAGAATAATGTCTATGGCCTCTGTCATCTCATAGATCTAGAACAGAACAGATTAAACTTAGTTTTATTCAGCTCATTAAACACATTATGGTGTAATGTATTATATCTATACATTATGATGAAATAAAATTATCTTGTTTTACTTATTTCCCCTATCAAATGTCTTTATTTATATCTTATCTCAGTAATAATCTATAGGAAGAAGCCTAAGGCTAGAATTACACTAAAGCTTTGTACTGGTGTTTTTTTTTAGGGTAAAAAACAACAGAAAAAATGCATGAAAAACTGCCACTGATTTTTTTCAGGTGTTTTTTCTGGTGTATTTACCTTTGTGGCCCCTTTGACAGATTCCTTGTGGGCGTATTTTAACAAATTTTGTTTGGTACAAGAAAAAAAAAATGAAGAAGTAGGGATGGGAAAATTTGTAGGGAATTAAGTATTTGTTTTTTTATGACAAAAAGTTTTTTACATTTTCAATCAGGTAATGATTGATGTGAGCGGGCAGGGACGTGAAAATGTAGCCGGCAATAGTCCAAATGGATAAAGGGTCCATGTAATTGGAAAAATAATATATATTTTTATCTTAATTTTCTAAAACTTTTTATGAATAATGTTTTTGATATATTTTAATAAAGATATTTTTAATAAATACAGTGTAAAATCCGAGATCAACTATATGTGCGTGATTATTGGGGTACTACAGAGTCTGTTCAATGTTGGGAGCAGTAGTACCTGCACTAAGTGACAAATCACAGCGGGTCTCACTCCTGAGACCCATTGTGATCATAATTTCTAGTCATGAGAAGCAGGTGACACGCAACACCGCTCCACATCCCTGCACTGTACCGTACTCCGGCCAGTGATGTGAACAGAACTTCACATAACTTATTCATGTTTGCCGGTGATTGGCCGATACTGTATGGCCAATCTCAGCTGTCAGCATCCGTGCCTTCGCACATAAATCATTACTTGATTGAAAATTTAAAAAAAAATTGTTATAAAAATGCATAAAATTTGTTCCCTACAATTTTTCTACAACTCCATCCTTTTTTTAAATCACTAAAGTAAAAAAGAAAATAAAAATTGCCTGCAAAAAACGCCAATGATAAAACCCACATGGCTTATTGGGAGAAAAATGCCAAGATTTGCTTGAAAAACGCCATGTTTTCAACATGAGGTCATTTTTGAAAATCACCCACTGAGCCAAAAAGATTTATAAAATGCCAAACTCAAAAATGGCAAGTGGACCTAGCATTTTGCAGGTCCTTATTGACATCTGGCTGCAGCACTTTTTCAAGGCAAAAAACTCGCTTTTTGCACAAAATCCCAAGTGGAATTATAGCCTAAGGGTCTATTCACACAGCAGAATTTGCGCTTGTGGAATTCTGCCTCAAATAAAAGCCCAATAGACTTCTATGGGATTCCTCGCTCCCATTAACACTTCTGAATTTGCGCACAGATTAAGCACAAATTCCGCATAAAATCCACACAAGCCAGAAACCACCCAAGGAAGCGGAATTGGTGTGGAAATTCTGCTGTGTGAATAGACCCTAAAGGGTTCGTCCCATTATTAAGATGTATACCCTATTCCCAGAATGGGGGATAAGTGTGCAGTATGATTGCAGGGGTCTCATTGTTGGGACCACCTGTGATATTGAGCATGGAAAGGCAGTCATGTATGTGCTCTGCCTCTCTATACATTGTGTATGGGTTGGCTGTAGATAGTTTACTTTACATCTGTTATGAATTGCTGGTCTTGGTAAATCTATCATATTAGGTACTAAGAAAAATAAATAAATAAATATCAACATAGATTTCAACATTGCCTTTTTGAAAAGATAGCACCAAACATCCAGGATTCAGGATTTTAGGCTCTATTTTGGGAGACAGATACTTAGAAAGGAGGAGATGCATCAAAATCTGTGTAGAGGAAAACTTGACCAGTTGCCCATAGCAACCAATTAGATTTATTTTTTTTATTTTTCAGAGGCTTTTTTAAAAATGAAAGGAGCAACCTGATTTGTTGCTATGGGAAACTGGTAAATGTTTCCTCTGCACAGGTTTAATAAATCTTCCCCACTATTGAAAAAAGATTAAAAAAAATAAATAAAAAAAAGTTAATCAAGTTCAACCTATATGCCTATTGTGTCCCTACTGTGTTGATCCAGAAGAAGGCAAAAAAAACTTATAAGGCTCATGCCAATTGCTCAATACCAGGTGGAAATTGTCCTTCCTGATTCCAAATATGGCATCGGAATAAATCCCTCAACCAATGTTCTGTCCCTTTGAATCTAGTATCCATAACTTGTAGTGTTATTACTCTCCAGGAATACATCCAGGCCTCTTTTCAACTCTTATTGAGCTCCCCTGACCACTCCATCTGGCAGAGAGTTTCATGGTCTCACTGCTCTAACAGTAAAGATGGGCTTATAGTGGGATAACGCACCCTCTGTAAATATCTGTAAACAACCATGGCACCTATGAGGTTAAACAGCTGTGATAAGAGGTTTCTCTGATCCCGGCTATTAGAGCAGGAGATCGGCTGTCATTATTTAGCCATTACCATGTACAGCCGACATGGGAAAACCAATCTAGGCCAAGGCTTCTTAGTGACCACTATACAAAGACAGATTGAGGTCACTAAGAGGTAAATGTCGATGGCCTGTCTTTAGGAAAGGCCACCAATATTTGATGGTTGGGATGCTCCGTGAACACCATGGGGGAAATTTTATCAAAACCTATGTCTAGGAAAAGTTTACCAGTTGCCCTTACAACCAATCAAAGTGCTTCTTTTATTTTTCAGAGGCCTTTTCACAAATTGAAGAAGCAATCTGATTGGTTGCAATGGGCAACTGGTCCTCTTTCTCTCTGCACAGGTTTTGATAAATCTTCCCACATAGCTTCTTCATTATGTCTACAGGATCAGCAGGTTGTCCATATAGGCAGCTGTGAATGATAATGCAGGGCAGTCCCATTAAAGAGAAAGAGCGCAGCCTATCAATGTGTTAGACCTTTAAAGAGTGGAAAACAAATGTTTTCAAATCAACTGGTGCCAGAAAGCTAAACAGATTTGTAATCCTTCTAGTACTTATCAGCTGCTGTATACTACAGATATACTACAGAGAGGTTTGTGTAGTTATTTCCAGTCTGACCACAGTGCTCTCTGTTGACACAACTATCCATGTCAGGAACTGTCCAGATTAGAAGCATTATCCCATAGAAAACCTCTCCAGCTCAGGACAGTCCCTAACATGGACAGACTGGACTTGTCAGACTGTAAATAATTTCACAAATTTCTCTGTAGTATATCTGTAGTATACAGCAGCTGATAAGTGCTAGAAGGGTTAAGATTTTTAAATAGAAGTCATTTACAAAACTGTTTAACTTTATAGCAACAGTTTATTTGAAAACATAATTTTTCCACCGGAGTTCCCCTTTAAATATTAAAGGAGTATTCCAATGTTTAAAAAAAAAAAAAAAAAGAATCATATGCTGCTGGGGCAGGAAAAAAAATATAGATAGATATATATCTAGCCCAATGCCCTGTTGGTCCACCCCGGCTTTGTTTCGCCCCGATTAGGTCCCCCGATCTTTCTTCTTCACAGTAGTGTCCTCTGACAGCCAGTTATTGGCTGAGCGAGCAGGTCCTGGACTAAGTGCCTGTCTCAAAGGCAGGAAGAAAAGAGAAGATTGGGGGACCAGGAGACACACAGGAGCTGCGGGGGACCAGGGCTGGGTTTGTATGGCTTTTTAGGCTATTTTCCCCCTGTCACAGCCACATTTTTTAAAAAATTTTTTAGAAAGCAGACTGTCACATGTGCTCAGTGTGAACCTGCTTTCATCTGTGAAGAGTACAGGACGACAGTGGCGCATTTGCCAATCTTGGCATTTTCTGGCAAATGCCAAACATCCTTCACTGTAAGCACAACCCCCACCTGTGGATGTCGGGCCCTCATACTACCCTCATGGAGTCTGTTTCTGACCGTTTGAGTGAGCACATGCACATTTGTGGCCTGCTGGAGGTTGTTTTACAGGGCTCTGGCAGTTTTCCTCCTGCTCCTCCTTGCACAAAGGCGGAGGTAGCGGTCCTGCTGCTGGGTTGTTGCCCTCCTACTCCATGTCTCCTGATGTACTGGCCTGTCTCCTGGTAGCGCCTCCATGCTCTGGACACTACGCTGACAGACACAGCAAACCTTCTTGCCACAGCTCACATTGATGTGCCATCCTGGAAGACTCAATCTCATGCTACCACTAGAAGGAAAGCACCGCCAGCATTCCAAAGTGACCAAAACATCAGCCAGGAAGCATAGGAACTGAGAAGTGGTCTGTGGTCACCACCTGCAGAACTGCTCCTTTATTGGGGGTGTTTTGTTAAGTGCCTATAATTTCCACCTGTAGTCTGTTTCATTTGCACAACAGCATGTGAAATTGATTGTCAATCAGTGTTGCTTCCTGAATGGACAGTGTGATTTCACAGAAATGTCATTGACTTGGAGTTCGATTGTGTTGTTTAAGTGTTCCCTTTATTTTTTTGAGCAGTGTAGTAATATCTTCATCTGTACCATCCCCGGAGGACATTTCTGTCCACAGGGATGGTGAGGATTTGCAGTTTGTAAGTCCTCCCCCCCCCCCCCCCAGCAGCCCTGTAAGTAGCCCCCTAGACGGGGAGCTATACTTATCTAGTCTCGCCGCTCTGGGTGCAGTAATGTCCCCTCGGCATGATTGACAGCCCACGTCACTACTCTGTCCCCTAATCTGACAAAACCGGTCAGAGGAGGGAGGAGATGCTGCTGAAACTTAGCACCAACTGTTTGACTCTTCAGCTGGTAACACAGGCGATCATCAAAACTAAATGTATGGGTAATCTTATCCCTCTAGCACCTAAATGCAAAGATCTGCAGCTTCTACACCTTGTATGGAGATGATTCAGGAGAAGATTCACTTTAACAGGGCAATTATTATTCACAACTATAGGATTAATGAAAGTCAACACAAACATGAGATTTACCTCGTCATCCGTGTAGTCATAGTGGGGTGTCCTTTCAAAAGTGTGGCGCTCCATCTCCAAAAAAAGAGAGACAGAGGTCAGCTTTTTGACTCGTTCTGAAAACAGTAAAGACATTTTCCTGCACAATATTCATATAACCTGATTTCTTAGTGATTGACATGTACAATTATTCTTTATATATTTACCACATTACGATTTGTATAATAAAAATAATATAAGAATTTTTCTATGTATTTTCTGCACCAGTGTTTTTCTTGATTTCTGTTTCTTGTTGTCATCAATAGGAACCTTCAGGGTTGGACACAGAAAGCAGAGGTCACCTGCATAAGAACAGCATGTCGGCCTTTAATAGAGCTCCCCCTCATGTTCCTCTAACAACCCAACAGTATCTGTAAGCTATGAGATGTATTATTACATGCAATCTAATGGGCAGTAAGAAGCTGCTTATAAGGTGGCAGTGGATCCTTTTACTACTTGACCCCTATACAATAGTCTGCACATGAAACATGTCCACCCCTGGGAACCTTCATTGTTACTTCCAATGGCTGAATATCTCTCCCAATCATGTGATCACTGGGTTGCTTGGCTTATTACAGGACAAAGCTCTTATACCTGTCCTGATAGGGTATGTTCACATGGGGTAGATACATGGGGTAGATTTTTTTTTTGAATTTTAACCCCTTAGGGACCAAGCCAATTTTCACCTTAAGCACCAGAGCGTTTTTTGAATATCTGACCACTGTCACTTTAAGCATTAATAACTCTGGGATGCTTTTTCGTGACATAATATACTTTATGTTAGTGGTAAATTTTTTCGATACTTGCATCATTTCTTGGTGAAAAATTTCCAAAATTTGATGCAAAAATGGAAAATTTATCATTTTTCTAACTTTGAAGCTCTCTGCTTGTAAGGAAAATAGACATTCCAAATAAATTATATATTGATTCACATATACAATATGTCTACTTTATGTTGGCATCATAAAGTTGAAATGTTTTTACTTTTGGAAGACATCAGAGGGCTTCAAAGTTCAGCAGCAATTTTCAAATTTTTCACAAAATTTTAAAAATTGGAATTTTTCAGGGACCAGTTCAGATTTGAAGTTGATTTTGAAGGGCCTTCATATTAGAAATACCCCACAAATGACCCCATTATAAAAACTGCACCCCTCAAAGTATTCAAAATGACATTCAGTAAGTGTGTTAACCCTTTAGGTGTGTCACAGGAATAGCAGCAAATTGAAGGAGAAAATTCAAAATCTATATTTTTTACACTGGCATGTTCTTGTAGACCCAGTTTTTGAATTTTTACAAGGGGTAAAAGGAGAGAGATCTTCCTTAAATGTGTAACCCAATTTCTCTTGAGTAAGGAAATACCTCATATGTGTATGTCAAGTGTTCGACAGGCGCAGTAGAGGGCTCAGAAGGGAAGGAACAACAATGCGATTTTGGAGAGTGAATTTTGCTGAAATGGTTTTTTGGGGTCATGTCACATTTAGGAAGCCCCTATGGTACCAGAACAGCAGAAAACGCCCCATGTGGCATACCATTTTGGAAACTACACCCCTCAAGACACGTAACAAGGGGCCCAGTGAGCCTTAACACCCCACAGGTGTTTGACGGCTTTTCATTAAATTCGGATATGTAAATGAAAAAAAAAAAGATTTTTGCACTAAAGGGCAATTTTTCCCCCCAAACTTACCATTTTTACAAAGGATAATGGGAGAAGATGCCCCCCAAAATTTGTAACCCCTTCTCTTCTGAGTATGGAAATACCCCATGTTAGGACGTAAAATGCTCTGAGGGTGAACTACAATGCTCAGAAGAGAAGGAGTCACATTTGGCTTTTGGAAAGCAAATTTTGCTCAAATGGTTTTTGGGGGGGGGCATTTCGCATTTAGGAAGCTCCTATTGTGCCAGAACAGCAAAAACATGGCATACTATTTTGGAAACTACACCCCTCAAGGAATGTAACAAGGGGTACAGTGAGCATCAACACCTCACAGGTGTTTGCCGACTTTTTGTTAAAGTTGGACGTATGAATGAACAAAAAAATAATTTTTCACAAAAATGCAGTTTTTTTCCCAAAATGTTACATTTTTGCAAGGGGTGATAGGAGAAAATTACCCCCCAAATTTTTAACCCCATTTCTTCTGAGTATGGAAATACCCCATGTGTGGACATCAAGTGCTCTGCTGGCGGACTAGGAGGAGCGCCATTGAGCTTTTAGAGAGAGAATTTGTATGGAATGGAAGTCAGGGGCCATGTGCGTTTACAAAGCCCCCCGTGGTGCCAGAACAGCGGGACCCCCCACATGTGACCCCATTTTGGAAACTACACCCCTCACAGAATTTAATAAGGGGTGCAGTGAGTATTTATGCCCTACTAGCGTTTGACAGATCTTTGGAACAGTGGGCTATGCAAATGAAAAATTACATTTTTCATTTTCACAGACCACTGTTCCAAAAATCTGTCAGACACCTGTGGGGCGTAAACGCACACTGTACCACTTATTACATTACATGAGGGGTGTAGTTTCCAAAATGGTTCACATGTGGGGGGTCCATTGTTCTGGCACTATGGGGGCTTTGTAAACACACGTAGCCTTCAATTCCGGACAAATTTTCTCTCCAAAAGCCCAATGGCGCTCCTTCTCTTCTGAGCATTGTAGTTCACCCGCAGAGCATTTTACATCCACATATGGGATATGTTCTTACTCAGAAGAAATGGGGTTACACATTTTGGGGGGCTTTTTTTCTATTTTCCCTTGTGAAAATGAAAAATTTAGGGTAACACAATTTTTTTTTCATTTTACCATCCAACTTTTATTAAATTTCTTCAAACACCTGTGGGGTGTTAATGCTCACTATACCCCTTGTTACATTCCGTTAGGGGTGTAGTTTCCAAAATGGGGTCACATGTGGGTATTTATTTTTTTTCGTTCATGTCAGAACCGCTGTAAAATCAGACACCCCTGTGCAAATCACCAATTTTGTACATAATGTGCTCTCACTCCTGAGCGTTATTGTGCGTCTGCAAAGCAGTTTACGCCCACATATGCAGTATTTCTGTACTCAGGAGAAATTGCGTTACAAATTTTAGGGGTCTTTTTTTCCTTTTAACGCTTGTGAAAATAAAAAGTATGGGGCAACACCAGCATGTTGGTGTAAAAAGATTTTTTTTTACACTAACAGGCTGCTGTAGCCCCCAACTTTTCCTTTTCATAAGGGGTAAAAGGAGAAAAAGCCCCCCAAAATTTGTAGTGCAATTTCTCCCGAGTATGGAAATACCCCACATATATGTGGCCCTAAACGGTTTCCTTTAAATACGACAGGGCTCCGAAGTGAGAGAGTGCCATGTGCATTTGAAGACTAAATTAGATATTGCATAGGGGTGGACATAGGGGTATTCTATGCCAGTGATTCCCAAACAGGGTGCCTCGAGCTGTTGCTAAACTCCCGGCATTGGGGGGGGGGACATTGTAAGGGGGTGTATATGTAGTGTTTTAGCCTTAATTATGTGTTAGTGTACTGTTTTTAGGGTACATTAGTACATTAGTACACAGCTAGGAGTTTGCACTGCGGCAAAAAATTGCCGCAGCTCAAACTTCAGGAAACTCACTGTAAACTCGCCAGTGTGAATGTACCTTGTACATTCATTTGGAGGGGCAAACCTCCAGCTGTTTCAAAACTACAACTCCCAGTATGTACTGACAGACCGTGTATGCTGGGAGTTGTACTTTTGAAACAGCTGGAGGCACACTGGTTGGAAACCCTTCAGTTAGGTTCTGTTACCTAACTCAGTATTTTCCAACCAGTGTGCCAGTCCAGCTGTTTCAAAACTACAACTGAGATGTAGTTATGCAACAGCTGGAGGTACGCAACTACAACTCACAGCTATTTGCTGTTTGGGCATGCTGGGATTTGCGGTTTTGCATCATCTGGAGGGCTACTGTTTAGAGACCGCTGCACAGTGATCTCCAAACTGTAGCCCTCCAGATGTTGCTAGGCAACTCACCGGCTTCTGTAGAATCCAGGGAGCCACATCGCCGTCCTCTGCCGCCACCGATCCCCTCCCACTGCCGCTGATCGCCGCCCGCTGCCGATGGGTAAGTGGACCTCCGGCGCTGTTCCCCGACGGTTCCCCGTTCTGCCCGGCTTACTGTGGGAGGTCAGAACGGGGGAACCGAATGTTAACCCCCCTGCCCCCGATCTGCTATTGGTCGTCGCTTCTGAATGACCAATCCCCGCCCGCTGCCGCTGATCGCCGCCCGCTGCCGATGGGTAAGTGGATCTCCAGCACTGTGCCCCGACGGTTCCCTGTTCTGCCCTGCCTACTGTGGGTGTGCAGAATGGGGGAACCGTACGTTAACCCCCCCCCCACCCGATCTGCTATTGGTCGTCGCTTTTGAACGACCAATAGCAGGGATAGGAGGGGTGGCACCCCTGCCACCTCACTCCTATCCCTTCATGAGTATCGTGGGTGTCTTGGACAACCCCGATTCCCCTTATTTTCCGGGTCACCGTAGACCAGTATGAATTCACCAGCGATTTGCGGCGATCGCCGACATGGGGGGGGGGGGGGGTTTGATCTCAGGACCCCCCTGGGCATTTGCACAGGGTGCCTGCTGATAGATATCAGTAGTCACCCCGGTCCCCGCCCGGTGCGCGGCGGGGACCGAAATTCCCACGGGCGTACAGGAACGCCCTTGGTCCTTAAGTACCAGGGAGTGAAGGCGTACCTGTACGCCCTTGGTCCCTAAATGATTAATAAACAAATTGCTAAACAAAAGAATGCAGAAATGGTATGTAAAACTAAACTACTTATACAGTGATCCCTCAAGTTACAATGGCCTCAACATACAATAGTTTCAACATACAATAGTCTTTTCTGGACTATTTTAACTTGAATCCAGACTCAACATGGCTGGAAGAACAGACCAATCAGAATGGACATTTTACTGGAAAATCCCTTGTTACTGAAGTGCATGCACTGAATTCCTGTCCGGTAGCGGACCTACAGTGCAGGGAGGTATTACATGTTCTGTACTACTCTTTACCTGTGCCAGGGTTAGCTGCTCCTTTGGACACCAGGTAAAGGCGACTCCATTTTACTTTTTAGGACATTGCGTGTTCTATACAGGACCCTGAAGAAGCTCCTGTCCTCTACATAGACAGTGATTTACAGCAACCAGCAGATCTTTCGTACTTTTATATGTAAGGACTTGCTTTATCTATATTAGTTATCTACCTATTTTTGTTTACTCCTCCCTTTTTCCTATTTTTGGATGACATTTTGGAGGCTTCAGAACCAATTACCAGCTTTACATAGAGTTATGGTCTCAACATACAATGGTTTCAACATGCAATGGTTGCCCTGGAACCAATTAACATTGTAACTTGAGGGACCACTGTACTAACTTATATTAGACAGTCTAAAGATGTGCCAGATTTATATCATACAGCCGAAGCTACTGTGAAAAATTTGGCGATTTTGAAAGTTTACACTGTCCAAGAATCAATAATATTAGTATATCTGCTCCACTGACAAACAAAAAATATTCCCAAAACCAAAATTTACAACTTGGCCCAGATTTCTGATGTAAACAATTAACTGTACATAGAACACGTGGCAAGGGGGAGAGAGGTGCACTGATTTTTCAAGGAATTCTATTGAAAAATGCCCTTTCTTCCACCTATAGAGGACTATGAGAGGAGAAACACCACAATTTTTTTAAGAAAAGGAAAAAAAAAAAAAAAACATAGCTAGTGAATGCAGTGATTTTAAAAAGTTTCCATTGAGCACAAAAAAACACCACTAAAGGGTGAGGTAATGCCAAAAATTAAAGGATAACTCCGGGATGTAACAACTTATCCCCTATCTAAAGTGTTAGATCGCTGGGGTCTGACCACTGGGGCCCTCCGTTATCTCCCGCATGGAGCCCCGGCTCCCTGCATGAAACAAGCCCTTTCGACCACAGCACGAACCTGTGGCTGACACGCCCCCTCCATGCAGTTCTATGGCAAAGCCGGAGATTGCCGAAAGCAGCGCTCCAGCTCTTCCATAGAGCTGCCTGGAAGGGGCGCGTCGGCCGCCGCTTTGTGTGGTGGTCGACGCGCCCCATTCATGCTGAGAACTGGGGCACCGTTTGGGAGATCCAGCGGTCAGATCCCCCGCGACCTTAGGATAGGGGATAAGTTGTTACATCCAGGAGTTATCCTTTAAAACACTATGTAGGTATGGAATTTGATATTTTCTTATTGACTCCTAGCTAACATCTGGCAGCGGTAGTTTTGGCCCAAATGCATTTTGGGGGCATTTGTCAGCAAAAGGGGTATTTTTTCAAAACCTGTTCAGAGGAAAAGTTGTCCAGTTGCCCATAGCAACCAATCAGATAGCTTGTCCAAAATGAAAGAAGAGATCTGATTGGTTGCTATGGGCAACTGGACAACATTTCCTCTAAACAGGTTTTGATAATTCTCCACCTGGATGTGTAACTGGACAGAAATATGTGACGATATTAATGAGGGATAATATAGTTTAGAGTAGGACTTACCACTGGATGATCCGGAAAGGATGGTATAACCGGAAAGTGAGGTGTTACCTGAAATAAAAGCACAGACACACAGACACACAACAACAAACAACACACACAGACACTAAGACACAACAAATAATACAATAATGCACTTGTACGGCTCAGAAATCACAGAATAGCTCCTCCTCTGGCGGTCGCTCCAGCTGAGTGGTTGGTTGTCAGGACAACAGACAAACATACCGTGCAGGTGCCAAGCCAGACCGACCAATCACAGGCCAGCTCACTTGTATCCAGACCAACCAATCACAAACCAGCTCTTTTGTATGTAACTGATCTGCTGGATTCATACATATAATAGGGTTTTAGGATGATTGATAAATCTCCCCAATAATTTTGGATCAATAACCAATATCCCTGCTGAAACCTCTACAATAGTGGGCCCTGACATCAATCCCCTATAATTATTAATGGAAGTGCCTGTCCTCAAAGCAAAAGCTGATCCTCAGTATATTTCCTATATATAATTTACATTTATAGACACCACACAGGTAAATCCGCATATGTGCTACTCCATGTCACCTGGGACCTCATCCAACTGCTCATATGTTATGTTTCCTTCCTTGTATAGGAGACTGAATTGTAAGCAATAACTAATACAAAGCTTATATATATATATATATATATATATATATATATATATATATATATATATATATATAAATAATGAAGGCTTATTGTAAAATAGAAGAATATTTGAAGTCACAAAAGGGTCTTTATGATCGTACATGACCATTTAAACAGTATAAGGCAGCGTATTATATACAGGCCATGGGGCTATAATTTATCTTACACAACGCAGCTGCTGCAGAGCCTCTTTTGACTTTCAAAATGGTCAGCTCATATGGACCACTCCTGGCAGTTAGTACCAAGTTGTACCAAGAGTTGTG
Organism: Hyla sarda; assembly: GCF_029499605.1. NCBI lineage: Eukaryota > Metazoa > Chordata > Amphibia > Anura > Hylidae > Hyla > Hyla sarda. Next base: position 188,980,880 of record NC_079196.1, on the reverse strand, counting down.
TGCCCTCATTTTATACAACATGGGGAAAACATTAAAAAAAAAAAAAAAGGATTGTTGGGGAGATTTATCAAAACCTGTGCAGAGGAAAAGTTGACCAGTTGCCAGTAGCAACCAATCAGATTGCTGCTTTTATTTTTCAGAGGCCCATTTCAAAATGAAAGAAACGATCTTATTGGTTGCTATTGGCAACTGGTCAACTTTTCCTCTGCACAGGTTTTGATAAATCTCCCCAACAATCCTTTTTTTTTTTTTTTTTTCGAGATTAATAAATCTTCCCCTGTATGTTTAGTTGGGTGCAGGCCCATCATAATATGGACATTATCATAAGTCACATTTACATGACATGTTATTTTTATAAGTCTACTACTGAATACATTGAGGTATTATGGCTGTGAAAGAGTTGACATTTTACTCTTTGTTGCCCCTACTTATTAGTGTTGCTCGCGAATATTCGCAATTCGAATTTTATTCGCGAATATCGCATATTCGCGAATTCGCGAATATTCGCGAATATAGCGCTATATATTCGTAATTACGAATATTCTTTTTTTTTTGTTTTTTTTTTTCACAGTACACATCACAGTGATCCTCCCTCTCTGCTTCCAGCTTATGTGGTGTAAGAAGGCTCTAATACTACGATGTGAGACTGGTGTGCGAATTTTCGCATATGCGAAACTTTGCATATGCTAATTTTCGCATATGCGAATTTTCGTATATGTTAATTTTTGTATATACAAATTTTCGTATATGTTAATTTTCGTATGCGCGAATATTCGCATATGCGAAAATAAAACGAGACTATTACGAATATGCGAATATTCGCGAAAATGACGAATATTCGTCCATATATTCGCGAATATTCGTGAATTCGAATATGGCCTATGCCGCTCAACACTACTACTTATGAGCCATATATGTATGTGTAAAAATGTATAGATCCTTGGTCACATGACTCATCTTAGCTAGATTCTATGCAGAAACTGCTAGTCTCCTAAGTCCAACCCTTTCTCCCTAGCCCCTTAAGGACGCAGCTCATTTTCACCTTAAATGGGCACTGTCACCAACTTTATTTTTTGATATGTTGTAGTACTTATGTACTACAACATATCTCTAATATACTTTTATTTATTTTTTTCATTAAAAAGGTTTAATTTACATTTAAAAACCAGCTACTGAAAAAGGACTGATTTTGGAGTGGCAATCAGTCCTTTTTCAGTTAGGCTGCACTCGCTCCCTGCCTGTCAATCAGACAGGCGGGAGCGAGCACATTGGCTCCTCGGCCACTGGCTGGGAGGCCACTCCTCCCGCACATCGCCGCCGCCGCCTCGTTGCCGCCGCTGTCCCTGCACGCCTGCTGCTGGACTCTGCAGTAACTGCAAGTGTAATGAGGGAACGCAGTATGCGGGGCAGAGGAGGGATCGGGCTAGTGCCGTAGCGGGGGGGAACGGGCTAGCAAAAAAAAAAAAATAGGATGGTAGGAGCTACCCTTTAAGGACCCTTTTTCGCTAATCTGACCACCGTCACTTTAAGCATTAATAACTCTGAGATGCTTTTACCGATTATTCTGATTCTGAGATTGTTTTTTCGTGACATATTCTACTTTATGTTAGTGGTAACTGAAAAATCCCAAAATTTCATGAAAATGTAGAAAAGTTTGCATTTTTCTAACTTTGAAGCTCTCTGCTTGTAAGGAAAATTGATATTCCAAATAAATTTTATGTTGATTCACAAATACAATATGTCTACTTTATGTTGGCATCATAACATGGACATATTTTTACTTAGAGGGCTTCAAAGTATAGTAGCAATTTTCAAAATTTTCATGAAAATAGCAAAATCTGAAGGGACAGATGTTACAGAACTACAACTCCCAGCATGCCTGGGCAGTCTACGCATGCTGAGAGTTGTAGTTTGGCAACATCTGGAGGGCTACCATTTGGGCACCACTTTAAAAGTGGTCTCCAAACTGTGACCCTCCAGATGTTGCAAAACTACAACTCCCAGCATGCCCAGACAGCCTTTGGCTGTCTGGGCATGCTGGGAGTTGCAGTTTAACAACCACTAGAAGGGCAGCAGTAAATATTGCTTTACTGCCACCTTTCTCTCCCCCCTCCCACCGTCACTTCCTACCTGCGCCGCTGATCTCCGCTGTCCCCACGGCATCTTCTGCACAGGTACAGGCTGCCATCTTCTCCCCCTGTTCTGCCCGACATCCAGGGGTGGGCAGAGTGGGGGGTTTCCATGGCAACCCCCTGTCGTGCACTGCCATTGGTCAGAACTCCTTTCTGACTAATGGCAGGGGATAGGAGGAGATCGCAGCGCTGCAACCTCGCTCCTATCCTTCAGGATGATCGGGGCTGTCACTGACAGCTCTGATCATCCCTATTTTCCGGGTGATTGAGTCACCAGAGACCCGATCATCCCGAAATAGGAGAAAATCGCATGGACCTCATGACCCCTCTCGGCGATGTGCCGGGATGCCTGCTGAATGATTTCAGCAGGCATCCCAGTCCGGTCCCCAACTGGCTAGCGGTGGGGACCGGAATTCCCACGGGTGTATCCATACACCCTACGTCCTGAACAGGCTAGAGGACTTGAACCTGATTGTCTCATATCTCTGCTAGGTCCCATGTAAGAGGAGTTTAGGCCTAGTCAGAACTCAATTTCCAGTTATCTCCAAAATCCTGCTTCCTGCTCCAATTAGAAGAATTGTCTAGTCAGTAAAAAGTAGTAGCTGAGCAAGGACTCTTCTGCATACACTTAACTCTTTGCTGACTTCCAGTCATGCTAAGTGCTGTGTAGCTATCACATCACGAACAACTTTAATCCACACCCTGTGGCAGGAAATTGTGCTGCAAACTGAAACCTGAGCAGGGTCTCTACAGTAGAGTGTGTGTATATAAAATAAATATATATATATATATATATATATATATTTAAATAAACATATCCCAGCACTGAAAGGGTTAAACAATAGAGATACTTTTATTGTTGAATGCTGATGTAATCTGCAGATAGTGGTAATAATCCTCAATGTGTCGATGGCCTAGATAAAATAAAATGAATACTTGTCTAATGAGCTGTAGTGCCCGGGTATACCTACAAGTAGATCTACAATGTAATGCACTTACACAACGTTGTACTTACCTCTATGTATGCATAGATGTGTAACTGTCCCTAATGCCAGGTGGCAGTGTGTGGAAAAGAAGAGAGCGCGATATCCTGGATAAATAAATAAATTAAAGGGTTAAGTATAAAAGCACAAGAATGGGACTTGCAGGTTATTCGCTTGGTAAATAGTCCGTACCCCTTAAATATTGATGACAGTTGTATTCTTTGGGATCAGGCTATATAGTAGTTATACACCTCTCTTGACACTTTATTTACACATTGGCCCTCATTTACTATTGCAAACCCGACATGTTTTGTCGGGTTGTGCGCCAGATTCTGTCGCATTGCGCCAGAAACTCTGTCTGCGCCAGAATTTGCACCAGAATTGGAAAACCCCCGACTAACTCTCCATTTTGCTTAGAAAACCCAAAAAAGGGGCGTGACTGTCAGGAAAAGGGGTGTGGTCTCCGAAAGGGGCGTGTTCCCGACATCTTCACAAAAACCCAACATATTTATTAAGGTTTCCACATAAAATGTGGTGGATTTCAGCTGAGGAAAACCCGACAGATCAGAACATGTGTAAAAAAAAAAAAAAGCAAAGTGTAGGGAAAGTGGAAAATGTAGGGAAATCTTAGTAAATACCGTGGAAAATAAATTGTAGGGAATTAAAACCCACAAAGAAACCAACACAACACTCTTAGTAAATGAGGGCCACTGTGTTTCTTGTTGCTTCTTCCAGTTTTTGCTGTGATTTTCCCAAACATTGGCAAAATGTAGATATTGTACCACAATTGTGTAACATATGCCGAAAATGTAATTTTTACTACGATTTTGGAAAATTGCTGTACAAATATCCAGTAAAAATGTGTGAAAATGCAGTAAGAATAAAGCCTAAACATGTAAAATCTTCATGAAACACCTCAATTGTGAATTTGGCCAAAACACTTTCTTCTCAGGTGCAATAATCAAATGTCCAAGCCAAAGCCAGAGGATTCATGGGAAATCTAGGCTGCATTACAGAACCCACATTATTGTGCATTTGTAAACCAAAATGGAGCCTATCCCATGCCTGCCACATCAAAAAAGAGGCAAGCACAATTCATACACAAGAATCTCTACTTGGAAAGCCTATGCTGCACTATATAAGCAAAAACAATCCCAGAATCCCAGAATGCTTCTTTAACTTTCAATTTCCTCAGATTATCTTAAAGGGGTTCTTTTCTTTAAAGGGTACCTCTCATCAAAAAAACATTTGATATATTATAGATTAATGTATGCATGTTATTAAAAAATATGCTTCTTTCTATTTAATTTTCCACTTTGAAGAAATGACCACTACGAGCTGCCAGTCTGCTTTGTTCACAAAGGAGAACACTCAGAGCTGCCAGCCTGCTTTGTTCACAGCCTGTTTGACTGTGAACAAAGCAGACTGGCAGCTCTGAGTGTTTAGGACTCCAGCATGAGTCAGAAATGCTTGCTGACAGGACTGATCGGGAAAAATACAATAGAAAGAAGCATATTTTTCATTAACATGCTATTGGAAAGTTATTCAACATTCATTAATCTAAAATATATCAAAAGTTTATTTGATGAGAGGTACCCTTTAAACAATCCCTATTAACTAGAAAGTGCCCTTGGAAATAAGATCACAACCCCGGCGCTGCAGACCATATAAGTGATTTGCAGACCATATAAGTGATTAAAGTGCATTTACATGTAGTGACTCACAGTAGCCGTCTTCTTGGAGTCGTCCTCTTTTCTTCTCTGTCTTGCTCAGGCCGCCATAAAGTCTTCCTTAAAACTCTCCACTTGGCTCGTCTCCACAAAATCTGCCAGACAACAAACATATTAGGCTTCGTACTTTTTAGGCAAATTCCTCACCTATTTTCTACCCTTAGCACCACAAATAATGCCATTCTAGGTACCGTGCATAGTATGAGAGAGGCAGTTTGCTGTCTGGGCATGCTGGGATTTGTAGTTTTGCAACATCTGGAGGGCCACAGTTTGGAGATCACCGTGTAGTGGTTTCTAAACCGTGGCCCTTCAGATCTTGCAAAACTACAACTCCCAGCATGCCCAAACAGCTGTCTCAGCATGCTGGGAGTTGTAGTTACATAGTTACATAGCTACATAGTTAGTACGGTCGAAAAAAGACATATGTCCATCAAGTTCAACCAGGGAATTGAAGGGTAGGGGTGTGGCGCGATATTGGGTAAGGGATTGGATTTTATATTTCTTCATAAGCATTAATGTTATTTTGTTCCAGGAATGTATCTAATCCTGTTTTAAAGCTGTTAATTTTTCCTGCTGTGACCAGTTCCTGAGGTAGACTGTTCCATAGTTCTCAGTTCTCATGGTAAAGAAGGAGTGTCGCCCCTTGAGACTAAACTTTTTCTTCTCCAGAAGGAGGGAGTGCCCCCTCGTCCTTTGGGGGGGGTTTAACCTGGAACAGTACCTCCAGCTGTTGCATAACTACATCTCCCAGCATGCCCTTCGGTGAACAGTACATACTAGGAGTTTTAGTTTTGCAACAGCTGGAGGCACACTGGTTGGAAAATACTGAGTTAGGTAACAGAACCTAACTGAAGGTTTTTCAACCAGTGTGCCTCCAGTGGTTGCAAAAGTACAACTCCCAGCAAGCACAGTCTGTCAGTGCATGCTGGGAGTTGTAGCTTTGAAACAGCTGAAGGTTTGCCCCCCCCCCCATGTGAATGTACAGGGTACATTCCCACGGGCGAGTTTAAAGTGAGTTTCCTGCTTCAAGTTTGAGCAATTTTCCACCGCAGCGCAAACTCCTAGCAGGAAACTCACCCTAAACCGCCGCCAGTGCGAATGTACCCTAAAAACACTACACTATACTACACTAACACATAATAAAGGGTAAAACAATACATATACACCTCCTTACACTGTCCCCCCCAATAAAAATTAAAACGTATCGTACGGCAGTGTTTCCAAAATGAAGCCTCCAGCTGTTGCAAATGAACAACTCCCTGCATTTACGGACAGCCACTGACTGTCCAGGCATGCTGGGAGTTTAGCAACAGCTGGAGACACTCTGTTTGGGAATCACTGGCATAGAATACCCCTATGTCCACCCCTATGCAATCCCTAATTTAGTCCTCAAATGAGTATGGCGCTCTCTCACTTCAGAGCCCTGTCATAATTCAAGGAAACAGTTTAGGGCCACATATGGGGTATTTCCCTACTCAGGAGAAATTGCACTACAAATTTTGGGGGGCTTTTTCTCCATTTACCCCTTATGAAAAGGAAAAGTTGGGGGCTACACCAGCCTGTTAGTGTAAAAAAATTTATTTTACATTAACATGCTGGTGTTGCCCAATACTTTTTATTTTCACAAGAGGTAAAAGGAAAAAAAGACCCCCAAAATTTGTTCCGTATATGCTCGAGTATAAGCTGACCTGAATATAAGCCGAGGCCCCTAATTTCACCCCAAAAACCCAGGAAAAGTTATTGACTCGACTATTAGCCTAGGTGGAAAAAACATCATCCCCTCTGTCATCATCCAGACCCCCGTCATTAACACCCTCATCATCATCACCCTGTCATCATCCCACACCCCCCCTTCATCATCACCACTTGTCATCATCCCCCCTTCATCATTACCCTGTCATCATCCCCCTTCATCATCACCTCCTGTCATCATCCCCCTGTCATCATCCCACACCCCCCCTTCATCATCACCACTTGTCATCATCCCCCTGTCATCATCCCACACCCCCCCCTTTCATCATCACCACCTGTCATCATCCCCCTGTCATCATCCCACACCCCCTTCATCATCACTGCCTGTCATCATTACCCTGTCATCATCCCACACCCCCCTTCATCATCACCGCCTGTCATCATCCCCCTGTCATCATCCCACACCCCCCCTTTCATCATCACCGCCTGTCATCATTACCCTGTCATCATCCCACACCACCCCCTTCATCATCACCGCTTGTCAATGTCTGATTACAGTGGTCTGCAACCTGCGGACCTCCAGATGTTCCAAAACTACAACTCCCAGCATGCCCGGACAGCCATCGGCTGTCCGGGCATGCTGGGAGTTGTAGTTTTGAAACCTCTGGAGGTCCGCAGGTTGAAGACCACTGTGGCCTTCGTCATCATCCAGCCCCTTCCCCCCTTTAGTTTTGTACTCACCTCCGCTTGGCGAGACGTTAGGGTGAGCTGGTCCGGGCCATCTGTGCTGCAGGGACCGTCCGGTGGGGAGGGATAGTCGTTCCGGGCTGTCCATCTTCACCGGGGGGGGCCTCTTCTCTGCACTTCGCGCCCGGCCTCGGAATAATTATGTTGCCTTGACGACTATGCACAGGGACGTTCATGAGCAACGTCCCTGTGCGTCGTCGTCCTGCGGAGCGTATTGTCCTCTATTAAGTGTAACCTGTGTGTACATAGTTGGTGTACGATTTACTTCCTGTTATAGTCCTAAGGGACTAGTTACTATGAAAGGCCAGCCAAAAGTACACATCTGCTGCTGTTCTAGAGAAATACTGTTTTAAGCGTAGTGGAGTGTATAGTACTCCCCTCATGACTGCATACCATGTACATACATCTATGTGGTGTACCATTTTGTTCCTGTTATAGTCCTAAGGGCCTAGTTACCGTGAAAGGCCAGCCAAAAGTACACACCTGCTGCTGTTCTAGACAAATACTGTTTTAAGCGTACTGGAGCGTATTGTCCTCCCTCTGGGGGGGAAGTGGGCCTGTTAAAGTCATGCAGGGCACGGCGGTGTCACACTGTTCTTTACATGGTTTGCCTTGGCGAACAGAGTCACACAGGGGAGGAACTGCTAAAAGCCATTCATCAAGAAATGGAATCATGGTTTACTCCACTAAAACTGGAAATGGGAATCATGGTGACCGACAACGGGAAGAACATCTTGTCTGCGCTGCAACAACGAAGCCTGAGCCATGCGCCCTGCATGGCACACATTTCAATCTGGTTGTCAAGCGGTTCCTAAACTTTTCCCCCATCTGCAATATATCCTAACAATGGGAAGGAAACTTTGCACGAATCGCTTCATTAAACTCTGTTAAGTGTGGTCCAGGTTCCAGGGCATCTAAGATGGCTGCTCCACGTGTCTGTACATGGGGCAAGGAACTCTAGGAAGGTGGGAAGATGGGTAGGCGGGATGACCCTGAATCACAATCAAAAACCCTAGCAGCAGCCAGCCACCCCTGTGATGTTACAGCCCTATATAATCGTCAGCCATCTTGCTGTCAGTCACTTCAGCATTTTATTGCAGAGAGCGTGAGAGTGTCAGAGAGCAGTGAGTGTTGCACAGAAAAGCATTTTTACAGCACCAATTCACCAAAAGCCCAAATCCAGCCTAAAAGCACTGATAGGGAAGGGAAGAGAGAGAAAGTATAAGATTGAGAGAGAAAGTATAATTTTGAGTGTATTACACAGCGACTGTGTGTTGCAGAACTGATAAGCTAATAGTAGCCAGCCAGTTAGGGTGAGCAGAGCACTAAAAGCCATAATCACCTGCTATTAGTGCCTAATACAGGTTGCATAGTGGAGCGTATGGTCCTCTATTCAGTGTAAGCTGTGCGTACATAGGTGGTGTACGATTTTGTTCCTGTTACGTACGTACATCTACATGGTGTACCATTATGTTCTTATGGTCCTAAGGGCCTAGTTACTGTGAAAGGCCAGCCAAAAGTACACACCTGCTGCTGTTCTAGACAAATACTGTTTTAAGTGTAGTGGAGCGTATTGTACTCCCCTCATAAGTGCATACCACGTACATACATCTACGTGGTATACCATTTTGTTCCTGTTATAATCTTAAGGGCCTAGCTACGGGGAAAGGCCAGCCAAAAGTACACACCTGCTGCTGTTCTAGACAAATACTGTTTTAAGCATAGTGGAGAGTATTGTACTCCCCTAATAAATGCATACCATGTACGTACATACATATACATGGTGTACCATTCTGTTCCTGTTATAGCCTTAAGGTCCTAGTTACTGTGAAAGGCCAGTAAAAAGTACACACCTGCTGCTGTTCTAGACAAATACTATTTTAAGCATAGTGGAGCATATTGTCCTCCCCTCATATACACACTAAGTATGTCAGGCAGAGGAGTGCCGGGACATGCACAGAGCAGTGGCAGAGGCCTAAATTCATCAGGTGCAGGAAGAGGTTGCAGCAGACTAGGGGCCAGTGGCCTGAGCTCCCAGTATCAGACAGCTGTCGTGTCTCGACCTGCACACCATCTGCCGTCATTAATTGGTTAATTCAGTAATCCACTTCATCACAAGTGTCATCTGACATCCCCAGTCAACAGTCGGTGGGTTCCTCACAACCCTCAGTTGGCATGGCCTAGGAGCAATCCCTGTCCTCCCATTGCCTCTGTCCTATGCTGTTCCCTCCCCCACAGAAGTATCGTATGCTGAGGGTTCAGCTCCACTATTTAGTGAGGACAGTCAGCAGCTACTGCCCTGCCAAGAAGTGGAGAAGACATCCACTGCTTCCTCCACTAGGCGGGCCAGTAGTGATGAGGAGAGTGGCGTGGGAGGTGGCATTGCGAGGGTTCAGGCTCCTAAAGCAGGCACTGTTGAGGAACCTGAGGAGGACATTAGTGATGTGCAGACGCAACTCAATGGTGATGAAGCATATCGCACTTGGGAGCCGGGCGCAGAAGGGGCAGTCAGCATGGTGGCAGAAGTGGGAAGTCTGGAGCCAAATGTGCCTTGGGTAGACCACCTGCTTCGCGGCAACCTACCTTCCCGGGATGTAGTGGAACAGGGGTTTCTGGAGTTGGCATCAGTAGCAGTCAATCAGTGCAGACTGTTGAGGGGAAAAGAAGCTACTCGGCAGTGTGGCAGTTTTTCATAAAACGTCTGGAGGATCTTAACCTTGACATGCAAGATGTGTCGGCAGAAGGTGAAGCGTGGGCAGGGTCCGAAAGCAGCCTGGGAGAACTGTGGCTCCGATGTGGTGGTCCAGCCTGCTGCATTACCCAGTGGCATGCCACTCCCTGTTTCAGCCTACCAAGGCTCCACCACCTCAGCAGAAGGGAGTTGTCTGTCATACCCATCTTCTGTCGCTCCAGATGCTCCTGATCCCCCTAATTCGAGTCAGTCATTCTGCCAGTGTAATAGATGTATCTATGTGTATATTTATTCTTGTATATGCTTATGTATGTATGGTAGCCCTTGGGGGGTGTAGGGTAGGGATGGTATGATGTTGGTATATGAGGGGTTAATATTAACCCAGTCACTCGTGACGCCAGGATGAGGGCTGGTATGCTGAATATATGTTCCGGCCTATCGCCGCCCTTCCCAGAAGCGATATGTGCAATGAAATGACTGAAGGTCCACAAGCAGATTTAACTTGAACTTCAATAACTTTACTGCAGTGCTTACAATATCCAATACGTAATAACAGTCTCTTAATACAGTTCTTTGGTTGCTTAGCAATTGGTAGAAGTTGCGGACCTTGCATAAGACCTATAGTCTCTGAATTTAGGGAATGATGTGCAGATCCGTCCGGATTTAGGGGAAATATTGAGTCCGGTGATGCTGCAGAGTGCTTAGGGGATGACACACTCTATAATTTATATCGTTCGGCCGTTGCCGCAAGGCTCAGGCCTAACTCACTGCGATTACTGCAATACAGGACCTTCTCTGATGAAAGCCAGGAGCAAGAGAGGTGTTGCTAGTTTGCTTGCACAGGATCAAGAGAGCGATAAGATTGCCACCGCTCCCTTATATGGGCAGGGGGCGTGGCGATTTTGATTGGTCCGAACATCTGCCACTCACTTTACATGGTGAGATGGGATTGCTTACGTCACAGGCTCTATGTACATTATAGAACCAGAACGAGGCTACAGAGACCAGAACGAGGCCTGGAACGCATCCAGAGCGAGGCTTGGAACGCATCACATGACCCAAAGGCCCTGCAATGCCATAGAAACAAGCAATTAACCATTTACATGCAGAAATAACACTATATACATTATTTTATAAATAAATTAGTAATCTATACACTATAATGGAGGCGACTAGGGGCAAACTGACCAATAAAGACTACTAAGTCCTAGGGACTCTGGCTATGGGGACCCACAAATAAATAAGTACCGTGTGAAATGCGGTACTGGGACACCACATATGTTTATACGTAAAATGTTCATTTAGGAGCCACCCCTCCCCTAATGCTATTTTCCTCCTTCCTGTCTCACCCCTCCCATCGTGTAGAGTCTCTGAACAAAGAAGCCCGCTAAACTTTTCAGGAAAGGCATACCTTCTCCCCGAGTAGGGGGTGGGAACTTATGCCAAATACAGAGGTGATACACATTCTGATTTGGCCGGGAGTAAGATAGTTACAAGGTAGCTGATAAAAATCCATATCACCAGCAATCCATTAGCGAAGCCATGCCCAAGAGACAACAGTATGTGCCCACTCACCCAACAGCACAGAAGCTGAATGTGCTTCAGTCCAAGTTGCTGGTGCTGCAGTCCCTCGCTTTTTAAGTGGTGGACTCTGCACCTTTCAGAAAACTGATGGCTTGTGCCGAGCCAAGGTGGAGAGTTCCAAGCTGTCCTGTCTTTGCAAAAAAGGCAGTACCAGCCCTGCACAATTTTGTGGAACAGAAGTTGGGCCAGTCCTTGAGCCTGTGGGTGTCTACCAAAGTGCACAGCAGCACCAACGTGTGGAGCTGTAACTACGGTCGGGGACAATACATGTCCTTTACGGCCCACTAGTTCCTGCACAGCAACAACAGCAACTTGGACAGGTTACGCCGCTTCCGCCTCCATGCTCCTAGGCTGTTGGTCCTGTGGCAGTATGCGACTCCGCCTCCTCATCCTCCACCGTGTCCTCAGCCTCCACTGCACGGACAAGTCTCAGTGCCCCTCCACCATACCATGTGTGCAGGGCACGGGGGTGTCATGCTGTTCTTCACATGGTTTGCCTTGGCGAACAGAGTCACACAGGGGAGGAACTGCTAAAAGTCATTCATCAAGAAATCGAATCATGACTTACTCCACGAAAACTGGAAATGGGAACCATGGTGACCGACAATGGGAAGAACATCTTGTCTGTGCTGGGACAAGGAAGCCTGAGCCATGCGCCTTGCATGGCACATGTGTTCAATCTGGTTGTCAAGTGGTTCCTGAAGTGTTCTCTCCATCTGCAAGACGTCCTAACAATCATAAGAAAACTTTGCATGCACTTCAGCCACTCGTACACCGCAAAGCACACCCTCATTGAGCTGCGGCATCAGAACGGTATCCCCCAACATAGTCTGATTTGCGACGTTTCCACACATTGGAATTCCACCCTCCATCCACACGTTGGAATTCCACCCTCCATCCTCCCCCCCGCCCTTCATCGCTGATGTGCGCCCGTCCGTCAGCACCACCGCAAGGGACGTCAGTGACGTCACTCGCAGGGCGCCAGGAGAGAAGGAGCGCTGCGCTGGATGGGTGAGTGTGTGTGTGTGTCTGTCTGTCTCTCTGTCTGTCGCTATCTCTGTCTGTCGCTATCTCTGTCTGTGTGTGACTGTCTGTGTGTGACTCTGTGTGTGTGTGTGTATGTATGTGACTGTGTGTGACTCTGTGTGTGTGTGTATGTGACTGTGTGTTTGTGTTGCAGGGGGACCCACACCCTACACCTCTGCCCACAATCATTTCTTGTATTGGAATTATGTAGGAGGCCTTCTGGTGTGCCAAGTATGCCTTATTTTCTGTGTGTGTGTGTGTGTGACTCTGTGTGTGTGTGACTCTGTGTGTATGTGTGACTGTGTGACTCTGCGTGTGACTCTGTGTGTGTGACTGTGACTCTGTGTGTGTGTGTCTGTCTGTGAGTGTGTGTCTCTCTGACTGTGTGTGTGTTTGTGTGTGTGTCTCTCTGTGTTGTATGTGGGTTTTTTTGTGGGGGGGGGATTAAACAGCGATTTAATGTGGGGAGACTTTGACCCATTGTGGGGAACCTGCGGCCTAATGTGGGGTAACTACTACCAAATGTGCGGAGTCTATGCTACCTAATGTGGGAATTCTATGCTACCTAATGTGGGGAGTCTATGCTACCTAATGTGGGGAAACTGCTACCTAATGTGAGGAATCTGTGCTACCGAATGTGGGGAATCTATGCTACCTAATGTGGGGAAACTGCTACCTAATGTGGGGAATCTGTGCTACCTAATGTGGGGAAATTGCTACCTAATGTGGGGGAACACGTACCAAATGTGGGGAATCTATGCTGCCTAATGTGGGGAAAATATGCTACCTAATGTGGGGGAACTGCTGCCTACCTAAAGTGGGGGAACTGCTGCCTACCTAATGCTCCCCCCCTGGCAGTAGCACCCTCATCATCCACCAGCAACACCCCCCCCCAGCAGTAGCACCTTAGCACCTCCATCAGCAGATCCTGATGGTGGATGATGGCGGTGCTCCTGCCAGGAGGATGATCCTGTGGATGGATGATGGGGGTGATACTGCCAGGGGGGATGGCCAGTTGCACCCCCATCATCCACTAGCAACACCACCAAAACCCCCCTCCCGTGGTAATAGCATCAGCTAACGGATGTTGAGGGGTGTTACTGCGGTTGTGGTATTATATTCAGAGGGTGCACTGTATGGCAACGTTAAATTCAGAGGGCTCAGTTTGTGGTAGTATTATATTCAGAAGGTACAGTGGGTGGTAGTATTATATTCAGGGGTACAGTGTGTGGCGGTATTATATTCAGGGGTACAGTATGTGGTAGATTTATATTCAGAGGGTACAGTGTGTGGCGGTATTATATTCAGAATGTACAGTGTGTGGTAGTATTATATTCAGAGGGTACAGTGTGTGGCGGTATTATATTCAGGGGTACAGTATGTGGCAGATTTATATTCAGAGTGTACAGTATGTGTTGGTATTATATTCAGAATGTACAGTGTGTGGTAGTATTATATTCAGTGGGTATGGTGTATGGAAGGTTTATAATCAAAGAGTATAGTGTATAGTAGTATTATATTTAGAGGATACAGTGTCTGGCAGGTTTATAATAATACTTGTTTTCATATAGAGGATGAGAATGCACTGACATAGTGAGAAGACGTCTGGGCGTCACATTCTACAGACATAAGTTTTAGCTGGACCAGGCGGTATGTACCATCTGAATTAGTTAAGGAAAGACTATAGAGAAGACGACACCTGTAGTCACTGATATCATTGTACATTCTCCTCACTATAAAGAAGACGTCACCTGTAGTCACTGATATCATTGTGTATTCTCCTCACTATAGAGAAGAAGTCACCTGTAGTCACTGATATCATTATGTATTCTCCTTACTATAGAGAAGACGTCACCTGTAGTCACTGATATCATTGTGTATTCTCCTCACTATAGAGAAGACGTCACCTGTAGTCACTGATATCATTGTACATTCTCCTCACTATAGAGAAGACGTCACCTGTAGTCACTGATATCATTATGTATTCTCCTTACTATAGAGAAGACGTCACCTGTAGTCACTGATATCATTGTGTATTCTCCTCACTATAGAGAAGACGTCACCTGTAGTCACTGATATCATTGTGTATTCTCCTTACTATAGAGAAGACGTCACCTGTAGTCACTGATATCATGGTGTATCCTCCTCACTATAGAGAAGACGTCACCTGTAGTCACTGATATCATTGTGTATTCTCCTCACTATAGAGAAGACGTCACCTGTAGTCACTGATATCATTGTACATTCTTCTCTCTGTGTCCAATCCGAGCTGTAGTCACTTGTAAGTTCTACAGTTATGGTGAGTGAAACTACAACTCCCAGCATAACCTCACCACTGCTCAAAGGGGTACTCTACTGGAAAACATTTTTTTTTATCAATTGATGCTCAATTGATTTGTAAATTACTTCTATTTAAAAATCTTAATCCTTCCAGTACTTATTAGCTGCTGTACAAGTGATTCACAGGAAGTTCTTTTCTTTTTTAATTTATTTTCTGTCTGACCACAGTGCTCTGTGCTGACACCTTTGTCCATGTCAAGAACTGTCCATAGTAGGAGCAAATCCCCACAGCAAACCTATCCTGCTCTGGACAGTTCCTGACATGGACAGAGGTGTCAGCAAATAGCACTGTGGTCAGACTGGAAAGAACTACACAACTTCCTGTGGAGCATACAGCAGCTGATAAGTACTGTAAGGATTAAGATTTTAAATAGAAGTAATTTAAAAATCTGTTTAACTTTCTGGCACCAGTTGATATAAAAGTAAATGTTTTCCAGTGGAGTACCCCTTTAAGTAATTCTGGGAGCTGTATATTTAAATGGTGAAAATGTCTTTAGCACTTTATTATTCTGTGGCAACTGGTATATCTGATTATTATACTGGAATTTCTCACAATGCGCTACAACAGTGGTGTCCGTCACAACAGGCTAAAAACTTACTGAGGGGGGGGGGGTATGGGGTGACACCATTTTCTACCGCACCGGGTGACACCAACCCTAGCAACGCCACTGCTGGGAGGGGTGGGGTTGCAGGAGCAATACCAACTCCATCAGCAGCAGCCTGAGTCTACAGTCGCTGCTAATCAGCAGCAGGTAGACCTGGAGCAGGACCTGAATCATACCTTGACATGAACCCTGCCAACACACTTTGAAGATCTGCTGGACTTCTGGGCAGCCAAACTTGATTTGTGGTGGCAACTAGCAGCGTTTGCCCTGGAAAAGCTGTCCTGCTCGGCCAGTAGTGTGCCATCAGAGCAGGTTTTTGGTTGGGGGGGGGGGGGGGGGCATAGTAACCCCAAGGATAACTCGTCTGTCCACAAAATGTAAAGAGAGACAGACCTTTGTGAAGATGAATCAAGCATGGATCAGCCAGGATTTCCACTCACCAATGACTGCTGCATCAGAGTAGATAGACCATGGTGCCACACCAACACTTCACAAATATGGATAGTGCTAAACATATTTAAGGTGCTGCTCCCCAATTACAGAAATTCTTCCGCATAAGAACACAAATAAGTATTGAGGATATGCATTAGCTAAAGTTTAACTTTTCTTAGAAAGTAGAGAGTAGGCCAGCGATGAATAGATGCAAAGAAAGTCCAGTTTATCAAAATAAAATACTGAGACACAAAGTGAACAAAGTAACGTGTTTCAGGCAATACCGCCCTTAGTCAGGTATATTGGGCAGACTAGATAGTTCCTATCTGCAAACACATACTGTGTTTCTGTCCTGCCTTAGAAATAAATGGGCAATTCACAAGCTGCACAGGAAGCCCATATAAACTAATAGGTATATTAAACATATGACATGCATGTATTCTGCCATATATAGTCCTGCCATAGAAACAAATGGGTAACTCATGAGATAAAGTATGTGTGCCTTTATGTACGAAAAATTTAGCAACCTTTGCTATGCAAAGAAAAAACAAGGAGCATCATTCAGAATGCAAAAATCACCTCCTTATAATTCAGAAGATGAATGCGGTCAGCCTTATACAATCGTATAGGTCTATACTGTATCTGAGATTAAATTTACAGCCTGGTATTTCTTGAAATCTGAACGGTATATTTTAAAGCTGTCATCCTATTTCATACATGCGCTGCTCCTAATTTAGATATATTCCTGAGCTCAGATCCATTCCCTCAGCACTGTCAGTCATGCATGCACCTAGGTACTTATTGCGAGGATGTTGCTTAGGATTCCCAGTGGGAATAGGCTGTCTGCTTATGTATGCAGTCGTCGTCTCCTCTTAAAAGCTCTAGTTTTGTGGTGCTCCGATTGGATGAGTTTTACAAGTCATTACAACCAAAGCTGGGTAGATTTAGTTCTTTTTCTCGGCTTTGCAGAAAAAAATATTATGTACGGCTTATATGTAAGAAAGCTACAGTAGATGAGAAAGGAAAATATTCCTAATTGTTTCTTGTTTCATCGAGTTTCATCTGGAATATTCATAGATACATTTATTTATCTAGGTGGATAAAAACACATTCAAAGTATTATTCTAGAGAGATTTATATATAGTTACATAGTTCATAAAGTTGATAAAAGTCCATCAGGTTAAAACTATATCCCTATTGTGTCCCAACTGTGTTGATTCAGAGGAAGGCAGAAAAACCTCATGAGGCTGATGCCAATTGCCCCATATAAGGGTGATCCTTTCCGACCCCAAATACGGCATCAGAATAAATCCCTGGATCAATGTTCTGCCCTTATAAATCTATTCTCCATAACTAGGGATGATCGAATTGAATCTGACGAATCCAAATTTGTTACGGATTTCAGGAAAAATTAGCTTTGCAACAAATCTGAATATCACCGCGATTTGATCACACAAATCGCTTCATTAAACTCCATTTAGTACAGTCCAGGCTCCAGGGCATCTAAAATGGCAGCTCCAAATATGAGGACATGGGGCAAGGAATCCTGGGAAGGCGGGTAAAAGGGGAGGCGGGATGACCCTGATTCACATCCAGCATGCAGCCTATCAGCAGCCAGCCACCCCTGTGATGTCACAGACCTATATAATTGGCAGCCATCTTGCGGTCAGTCACATCAGCATTTTATTTCAGAGCGAGCATTTCATTGCAGGGAGAGATAGAGCATTGTGTGCAGTGATTCACCAAAAGCCCAAATCACTGCATGAAAGCACTGACAGAGAGAGAAAAAGTAAACTTTTGGGTATAATACACAGCGACTCCACTGCCGCAGTGGGGTGTACAGCAACTCCAAAGCTTAAAGGGGCTAGTTAAGCTGAGCAGTAAAAACCACTGTCACCTGCTATGAGTGCCTAATAATACTTTACTGGCTCTACTACACAGCGATTCTGTACTGCCGCAGTTGGTTGTAAAACAACTGTAAAGCTAACAGGGGCCAGTTAGGGTGAGCGCGAAAAGCCATAGTCACCTGATCACAGTGCATAAAACAGGTTGCGTAGCGGAGCTTATTGTCCTCTCATAAGTGTAACCTGGGCGTACATTGGCGGTGTACATTTTTTCTTTCACTGAAAAACTAATTTTGGCCTAGTTGCTGTGAAAGGCCAGCCAAAGCTACATCCTTATTTCTGTAACCGTATACTGTTTGTAGTGGAGCGCATAGCCCTCCTCTCATAAGTTTAAACTGTACGTACACCCACGTGGTGTACGTTTTTTTTTCCTGAAAACCTAATTTGGGCCTAGTTACAGTGAAAGGCCAGCCAAAGCTACACCCTTGTTTCTGTATCCTTATACAGTTTTAAGCAGTGCGTATTGTCCAGCTCATATGGTTGTAAACTGTACGTACACCTACGTGGTGTATTGTTTCTTTTTCTTCCTGAAAAGTAGTGTTGAGCGTGAATAATCGAATAGCAAATTTTTACCACGAATATCGGCACTTCACCATTTCGCGAATATTTAGAATATTGCAAATTATATTCGCTATGATGAATCGCAAATTCGAATATGGCCTATGCCGCTCATCACTACTGAAAAACTAATTTTGGCCTAGTTACTGTCAAAGGCCAGCCAAAGCTGCCCACTTGTTTCTGTAGCCTTATACAGTTTGAAGAGGAGCACATAGTCCTCCTCTCATAAGTTAAAACTGTACGTACACCTACGCAGTGTATTATTATTCTTTTTCTGAAAAACTACTTTTGGCCTAGTTACTGTGAAAGGCCAGCCAAAGCTAGACCATTGTTTCTGTAGCCTTATAAAGTTTTAAGCTGAGCGTATTGTCCAGCTCTCATAGTTGTAAACTGTATGTACACCTACGTGGTGTAGTTTTTTTTTTCTTCGTGAAAAACTAATTTTGGCCCAGATAATGTGAAAGGCCAGACAAAGTTGCCCACTTGTTTCTGTAACCTTATACAGTTTGTAGTGAGCACATAGTTCTCCTCTCATAAGTTTAAACTGTATGTACACCTACGCAGTGTTGTTTTTTTTCCCTCTAAAATACTAATTTGGTGTTAGTGTGAAAGGGCAGCCAAAGCTACACACCTGTTTCTGTAGTCAAATACAGCTTTAAGGGTAGTGGACCTTATTGTCCTCCTCTCAAAAGTGTAACATATACACACTCAACTAGTGTATAACTAGGTCAGGCAGAGAAGTGCCAGGATGTGCACAGAGTGGCAGAGGCCTAAATTCATCAGGCAGAGGTCGCAGCAGACTAGGAGCGAGTGGCAGAAGGAGTCGCAGCGACAGGCCTTAGCTTCCGCTATCAGCTAGTCTAGCTAGTGTCTCGATCAGCAACCCATCTGTCGTCATCGATTGGTTAACTTGGTAATCCACTTTATCACAAGTGACATCCGACAGCCTCAGTCAACAGTCAGTGGATTCCTCAGACACAACCCTCAGTTGGCATGGCCTGGGAGCAGTCACTCTCCTCCCATTGCTTCTGTCCTATGCTGTTCCCTACCCCACAGAAGTATCTTATGCTTTGGGTTCAGCTTCACTATTTAGTGAGGACGATCTACTAGAGGACAGTCAGCAGCTACTGCCCATCCAAGAAGTGGAGGAGACATCCGCTGCTTCCTCCGCTAGGCGGGCAAATAGTGATGAGGAGAGTGGTGTGGGAGGTGGTGTTGCGAGCGTTCAGGGTCCTGAAGCTGACACTGTTGAGGAACCTGAGGAGGACATCAGTGACGTGCAGACACAACTCGATGATGACGAAGCCGATCGCACTTGGGAGCCGGGCGCAGAAGGGGCTTCATTATCATCAGGAGAAGAGGGTTGCAGGTTGCCCATGAGGCAGCTGAGCCAGCAAGGTGGTAGCATGGTTGGCAGTCAGCATGGTGGCAGAAGTGGTAAGTCTGGAGCCAACCATTCACAGGGTACACCACCTGCTTCGCAGTAGCCAACATTCCCGGGAGGTAGTGGAACAGGGATTCCTGGAGTCGACGGCAGTAGCAGTCAATTATTGCTGACTGTTGGTGGTAAAATCAGCTATTCGGCGGTGTGGCAGTTTTTCATCAAGCATCTGGAGGATGTTAACCTGGCCACATGAAAGATGTGTCGGCAGTAGGTGAAGCGTGGCCAGGGTCCCAATGTTGGCACCACGGCCCTGCATCAACATATGCAGCTTCACCATAAAGCGGCCTGGGAGAACCGTCGCTCTGATGCGGTGGTCCAGCCTGCTGCCTCACCCAGTAGCATGCCACTCCCTGTTTCAGCCAGCCAAGGCTCCACCACCTCAGCAGAAGAGAGCTGTCTATCACACCTATCTTTTTTCACTCCAGATGCTCATGCTCCCTCATACTTCGAGTCAGTCATTCCGCCAGCAATCCATCAGCGAAGCCATGTCCAAGAGACAATAGTATGTGCCCACTCATCCAATGGCGCAGAAGTTGAATGTGTTCATGTCCAAGTTGCTGGTGCTGCAGTCCCTCCCTTTTCAAGTGGTGGACTCTGCACTTTTTACAGAACTGATGGCTTGTGCTGAGCCGAGGTGGAGAGTCCCTAGCAGTCATGTCTTTGCGAAAGAGGCAGTACCAGCCCTGCACAATCTTGTGGAACAGAAGCTGGACAAGTCCTTGAGCCTGTCGGTGTGTACCAAAGTGCAAGGCAGTGCCGGCATGTGGAGCTGTAACTATGGTCAGGGACAATACATGTCCTTTACGGACCCATTGGGTAAATGTGGTTCCTGCACAGTCAGAACAACAGCAACTTGGACAGGTCAAGCCGCTTCCTCTTCCACGCTCTCAGGCCGTTGGTCCTGTTACAGTATGCGACTCCACCTCCTCATCCTCCACCATGTCCTCAGCCTCCACTGCACGGACAAGTCTCAGTGCCTCTCCGGCATACCATACACTGTTCTTCACATGGTTTGCCTTGGCGAACGGAGTCACACAGAGGAGGATCTGCTAAAAGTTATTCATCAAGAAATCATGGCTTACTCCACGAAAACTGAAAATTAGAATCTTGGTGTCCGACAACAGGAAGAAAATCTTGTCTGCGCTGTGACAAGGAAGGCTGAGACATGCGCCCTGCATGGCACACGTGTTCAATCTGGTTGTCAAGCGGCTCCTGAAGTGTTTCCCCCATCTGCAAGACATCCTAACAATGGGAAGGAAACTTTGCATGCATTTCAGCCCGGGCATGCCGGGAGTTGTAGTTTTGCAACATCTGAAGGGCCACAGTTCAGAGAGGAATTGATGTAGGATTGTGTCTGAAAGATTATAAAAGCATGGCTACTTTCTTCTAGAAATAGTAGCACATCGGTCCACGGTTGTCTGGTATTACAGAGCATCTCCTTTTATATGAATGGGTCAGAGTTGCAATACCATACGCAACCAACGGATTACTGTGGCGCTGTTTTTTTGGGGGAAAAAAGCTATGTTTTTCTTGCACAACCCCTTTAATTCTAGGAACCAATAGAAAATGACACAGATATAATAGAAGGGATAATATTGTCTGCTGCACACACTAAGTCTTTGCCCAGTCCAGCCACGAGAGTCGAATGGCTTCTAAGCTTAAACAACGTTTCCTTTCTTTCCCTCCACCCCCGGTTCCTTATGACTGAAATAAAAGTAACTTTTTTTTTCCACAAATCTGCATCGAATGCGATGATGAAACCAAGTCAAATGCTATGTGAGTCTGGCAGTATAAATGTATCAACACTTTATGACTTTTAAATTTTCTTTTGCCAAATGAAGAACTATAAGATTTTATGGCATTTGCAGCGATAATGACAGAAAAGCTTTAACACAGTCAATAAACTCTGAGAAATTGGTTCCTCCATAGTTTCGGAGCCGGGTGGAGTGCGATGTGCAGCCTGCTCACATTATTGCGCATTTATAATGAATGATTTAGCTTCTGGGCGGTGTGAAGTCTATGAATATGTAGTGTGCATGTCAACCCCTTGTCTCCAAACAGGCACTCAGCTTCTTACAGCCTCGGTAGCCTGACGTGAACTGGCCGGGTTTTTAGCCTAGACGAAATTTCTAGTTTCAATTTTTCATATTTTTTTTATGAGGTTTCTTCAGAAATAGGTGAATTGAGCAAACCTCAGAGGATATTCAACATTACGATAAACTTTACAGGCTCCAATAAATAATCCAGATCTCTTCTTTACTTCTATAATTAACGGGGTTGTCTGGTTTATAAAATGCCATTTTCATATACAGCACCCTGCTGGAAAATTCTGAGTTAAAAGAGGGAGGTTTCCCTTTTAGGAAACTGATCTCTTGGTCATGGTGGAGAACGGAGTGTCCCTGGCTCTGTAGGACCTGTCCTGACCTGCATTAGGCAAGGTTCACATATGTCCGGCATCCGGCATAGGTGAACTCAGCCTAAATCTAGACACAACTGATGCCACAACTGATGACAAGTTGTCATCAGTTGTATTGCACCAGGCGGCTGTTGTTTTTGCACAATGGACAGGGGAACAGAATTTAATAAGGGGTGCAGTGAGTATTTACACTCCACTGGCGTTTGACAGATCTTTGAAACAGTGGGCTTTGCAAACGAAAAATAACATTTTTCATTTTCACAGACCACTGTTCCAAAAATCTGTCAGACACCTGTGGGGCATAAATGCTCACTGCACCCCTTATTACATTACGTGAGGGGTGTAGTTTCCAAAATGGGGTCACATGTGGGGGGGGGGGGGTCCATTGTTCTGGCACTATGAGGGCTTTGTGAACACACGTGGCCTTCAATTCCGGACAAATTTTCTCTCCAAATGCCCAATGGCGTTCCTTCTCAATGGCGAGCATTGTAGTGCACCCGCACAGCACTTTATATCCACATATGGGGTATGTTTTTACTCAGAATAAATGGGGTTACAAATTTTGGGGGGATTTTTTCCTATTACCCCTTGTGAAAATGAAACATTTTGAGTAATACCAGCATTTTAGTGCAAACATTTTTTTTCTTCTCAGTTTCCGATCCAACGTTAACGAAAAATTCATCAAACACCTGTGGGGTGTTAAGGCTCACTATACCCCTTGTTGCATTCCATGAGTGATGTAGTTTCCAACATGGGGTCAAATGTGGGTACTTATTTTTTTGCGTTTAAGTCAGAACTGCTGTAAAATCTGCCACCCCTGTGCAAACCACCAATTTAGGCCTCAAATGTACATAGTGCGCTCTCACTCCTGAGCCTTGTTGTGCGCCCGCAGAACATTTTACGTCCACATATGAGGTTTTTCCGTACTCAGGAGAAATTGCATTACAAATTTTGGGGGTCTTTTTTCCCTTTTACCTCTTGTGAAAATGAAAAGTATGGGGCAACACCAGCTGTAAATTTTTTTACACTAACAGGCTGGTGTAGACCCCAACTTTTCCTTTTCATAAGGGTTAAAAGCCCAACAAAATTTGTAGTGCAATTGATCCTGAATACGGAAATACCCCATATGTGGCCCTAAACTGTTTCCTTGAAATGCCACAGGGCATCGAAGTGAGAGAGCGCCACGTGCATTTGAGGACTAAATTAGGTATTGCATAAGGGGCGACATAGGGGTATTCTATGCCAGTGATTCCCAAACATGGTGCATCCAATTGTTGTTAAACTCCCAGCATGCCTGGACAGTCAGTGGCTGTCTGGAAATGCTGGGAGTTGTTGTTTTGCAACAGCTGGAGGCTCCGTTTTGGAAACACTGCCGTACAATGTGTTTCCATTTTTATTGGGGGGACAGTGTAAGGTGGTGTATATGTAGTGTTTTACCCTTTATTATGTGTTATTGTAGTGTAGTTTAGTGTTTTTAGCGTACACTCACACTGCGGTGAGTTTCCCGCCAGGAGTTTGCTCTGTGGTGGAAAGTCTGCCGCAGCTCAAACTTGAAGCAGGGAACTCACTGTATACCCATCCATGTGAATGTACCTTGTACATTCACATGGAGGGAGGGGGGCAAACCTCCAGCTGTTGGAAAACTACAACTCCTAGCATGCACTAACAGACCGTGCATGCTGGGAGTTGTACTTTTGCAAAAGCTGGAAGCACACTGGTTGGAAAACCTTCAGTTAGGTTCTGTTACCTAACTCAGTATTTTCCAACCAGTGGGCCTCCAGCTGTTGCAAAACTACAACTCCCAGCATATACTGATCGCCGAAGTGCATGCTGGGAGATGTAGTTTTGCAACAGCTGGAGGCTCCGTTTTGGAAACACTGCTGTACAATACGTTTTTCATTTTTATTGGGGGGGACAGTGTATATGTAGTGTTTTATCCTTTATTATGTGTATTGTAGTGTAGTGTTTTTAGAGTACATTCACACTGGCGGAGGTTTACAGTGAGCTTACCGCTAGGAGTTTGTGCTGCAGCAAAAAATTTGCTGCAGCTCATACTTGAAGCAGGAAACTTACTGCAAACCTGCCTGTACATTCACATGAGGGGGGCAAACCTCCAGCTGTTTCTGTCTGGAAATGCTGGTAGTTGTTGTTTTGCAACAGCTGGAGGCTCCGTTTTGGAAACACTGCCGTACAATGCGTTTCCATTTTTATTGGGGGGGACAGTGTAAGGTGGTGTATATGTAGTGTTTTACCCTTTATTATGTGTTATTGTAGTGTAGTGTAGTGTTTTTAGCGTACACTCACACTGCGGCGAGTTTCCCGCCAGGAGTTTGCTCTGTGGTGGAAAGTCTGCCGCAGCTCAAACTTGAAGCAGGGAACTCACTGTATACCCACCCATGTGAATGTACCCTGTACATTCACATGGAGGGATGGGGGCAAACCTCCAGCTGTTGGAAAACTACAACTCCCAGCATGTACTGACAGACCGTGCATGCTGGGAGTTGTATATTGGCAACAGCTGGAGGCACACTGGATGGAAAACATTCAGTTAGGTTCTGTTACCTAACTCAGTATTTTCCAACAAGTGTGCCTCCAGGTGTTACAAAACTACAACTCCCAGCATGACAGCTGTCTGGGCATGCTGGGAGTTGTAGTTTTGCCACATCTGGAGGGCAACAGTGTAGAAACCACTGTATAGTGGTCTCAGACTGTAGCCCTCTAGATGTTACTAGGCAACTTACCGGCTTCCATCGGATCCAGGAAGCCGTCCTCTTCTGCGGCACGACATGCCGCCCGCGCCGATCCCCGACACCGATCGTCGCCTGCAGCCTCGCCCGCAGGGTAAGTGGACTTCGGCGCCGGTCCTCCATGGTTTCCCCGCTCTGCCCCGTCTATGTATTCACGAAATATCACAAATTCGAATATGGCCCCTGCCGCTCATCACTAGTATGTATATGTAAGGCTTCTTGACACTCATTAGTAACTTGAGTAGTGTACTCATTCATGTGTTTCCCAACATTTCTATATATCAGAGTCCTATGATAATTCTTAATTTTCAATTCAATTACCATTCTTATCAATCCTAGATATTTAACCTCTCATTCCACAACTTTCTTATATTTTTTTCTAGTACTCCTGTGTGATGAACAAACCGTTCCCCTGGTCTACTTTGTGACATACTGAGAGATCTATCTTTGTGACATATTGAGGGATATATTGAGGTCTATCTAGGTCCAGGATGGTGAGGCCCTCAGGCAAACAATTGTGTACGGGCCCCTTCTGCAGAACCTGGTGTGAATCATCCTCAGAAGGGTGCATGAGGTCACTAAAAAACTCTTTGGCTTCCCTATAATCCAGTCATGGTCTGACTAAAAACTGGTTTTCCAAATATGGCCTCTACCCCTAAGGCTTTAAACGCACATTGCACTCTTTAGATACAAATCGGCCTGTTTGGACAACTGTTTCCTAGATCAGTGTTTCCCAACCCAGTCCTCAAGGCACACCAACAGTCCAGGATTTAAATTTTTCCCTGTTCTATTCCAATGGAGTAACTAAAAAAACCCGGAATGTTGGTGTGCCTTGAGGACTGGGTTGGAAAACACTGTCCTGGATAACGTTATTTTACCCTGTAATACACTCCAACCTAAGCACAAAATATTACAATCACACCAATGTGTCATAACTTATCTAAAATGTGAGAATTATACACGGAATATTCCAAAAGTCTCCTTTCAAACAATGATATGATATGAATTATATTAGCAACCTACATTCCAGTGAAATCATAGCCGCTCCTATATGAGGTTATGTAATAAAGTAGCTCAAAATACTCTACTAATCTACTTACAGTACAGAAACGCATGCACAGCTCTGCAGTACCGGACAGAATGTTCAGACATTTGCGCAGAGGTGTATGGGGGGGGGGGGGGTATAGGATCAAAACTTGTGCAAAGGATAAGTTGACAAGTTGACCATAACAGCCAATCAGATTTTTTTCTATTTTATCTTTATCTGATTGGCTACTGTCAACTGGTCAACTTTTCCTCTGCACAGGTTTTGATAAAACTCCCTCATGGTGCTCACAGATTATGCCATTTATATAATTGGTGACTTGTTTTGTGCCAGAGGGGCATTTGAGCCTCCTTAGGTATCAAGGTATAGGTGCTGAGGCTTTTTCTCTGCCAGAGACATTACAGACATTACATTAGGCAGGTACATTTTTTAGGTGTAGCATTTACTTTCAGGCATATGAATAGGCTTAGAAATCACCCTGTGTAAGAGAGGCTTTACTCTTGATAAAAAAAAAAGCATTGAAAGAGTAAAAAGTTCCTGTGGCTGGCATTTTCCATTGTGACCATGCAGAGTGGCCTGCAGTAATGACACTTGAGTCATACAGTGGTTATTCAAGAAAGAATTCCAAATGTAGATAAACAAAATGAATTTCTATTTCAAGATCACAACGTGTTTCGCAGGTGGTCACTTGCTTTGTCAGGATATTCATGGGACTGTTGGCGAAACACGTTGTGATCTTGAAATAAAGATATATGTACTTTTGGAATGTGCTGCCACCACTGCCATCTTTGACGATCGGTCTCAGGTGCCTGGCAGCCACAAGGAGCTGCAAGGTTTAAAAGATACTCATATAAATGCTTGATCAAGTGTTGTGCCTGCAAGGGCAACACCATTAGGTGAGTGCATTGCTACTCTTTACTGTATTTTACCTCTAAGATTGGGTTCATACACTGCCATGAAGTTTTAACGCTAATCTGCATAATTTTGCAATGAAGTGTTAATGGCCATGAGGTTTTTCCAGTAAACTATAGTTTTTATTTGCAATACCGTGCAGCCATTAGCAGTCATCTTGAAAACCAGGCCTCAACGTGCAAACCCAGGCCAGGCCGCAATGTGTGCCTTATACTACTGACAGATTACAGCTGACATTAATGACTCCGCCACATGTGGAGGGCTTTAAATAAAATGGTCTCCTAAGACTCAGTGCCCGCAGTGCAGAAATACTAAAACGTAGAAGAAGCACAGTTGTGGACAGGATGTAGGTAGGAAAGCAGTGAGATGTAACTTATAGGCTACAGCACACAACATGAGATCGCATTTAATTTTTAATGAATCCAGAGAGATATGTTTCCCAATTAAATAAGACATTGCTACAAATTACACGTTGTCTCCTTTACAGCCAGAATTCTTATGTCTTATTCCAAAGAAAATGCTCACTATAATCTCTGAAAATGTAAGGGTGGGTTCACACCATGATTTTGCTATATGGTTTCGGCATACGGTTTCATAATAAAAAAAAACGTATGCCACCGCACAGAAAACCTTGCCCATAGACTTCCCATTCAAAACCATATGCACCATATTGTATACGAGTGTCTCCGTTTTTCAAACCACATGTTTTTGGTCTGTGTGAAAAACCGTATTAAACCGTATACGTTTTTTTTTTCAACATGGGAGTCAATGTGAACTGTACAGAACCGTATGTGCGTACGGTTCCATCCAGTTTTCACCATACGGTTTTTAACTTTCCACATTTTTTTTTTCTTGGAATTTCAATCAAGCAAGTGAAACTTTATTCTTAATGAAGTGAAAAGTTCAAAACGTATACATTTTTTTTTCTTAAAAAAATTGATGCAAACGGACATCATTTTTCAAACCGTATACGGTTTTCAACCATATACAGATAAAAATTTGTACACACTTTTTGATACAGTTTAGTCAGGTTTTGAGGAATCTGTTTTTTTATTTTATTTTTTTATCAAAAACCTGATACAGGAACCGTATAGCAAAATCGTGGTGTGAACCCACCCTAACACCAATTTTAGAAAAAAGACATGGCCGCCCATCCACATTTTGTACATTAATGTTGATCTATTGCTTCTAAGCACACATTACAAAGGCTAACATCAAGTACGTAGTATATCTTTTGATCAAACTGTAAAAGCCCCCTTGCCTTTTTTACTCCCACCTGATTTATGTGATAACAGTACCTGTTATATCCCACAAAAAACAAAAGTTACATGTTATTAAGTATCTAATCCTGATCATGTACATGTCATTTTGTGTGTCTAGCACCTATATTTCTCTCACTAATACCTTCTTTCTGTTTCTGTTACCTCCTCCTGCTTTCATGCTGCAGTCTGATAGGACAGGAGTGAGCACAGAGGAGTACTCAACTGGCCTTTGTCCCAGCCTTTGCTTCAGCTGGGACAAAGATGTTGCTGCAGCCTGATAGGATTATGTTCTGGATGGTATGGGGACCCCTAGTGGTGTTTTTTTTTTTTTAAAGCCACGATAAAAATAAAAAAAAATAAAATAAAATAAAAAAGAGATAATATTTTTATATGAAGTATATTAGAAAGGTCAATACCAAGATTAACAAAATATAAAAAGTTTTTGAATCTGATAGGGCCCATTTAAAATGAATTAGAGTTGGTATGGGACCAACGCTGCTGCAAAACCAGTGCCCATAGGAGGAATGACCCAATGCCATCCCACAAATACAGCGGCAGAGCAACAATGGCTGCCACACAGCACCACACCAGTGTGAACAGATCGCTAAGCCCACCTTACTATGTGCTTCTGCTAATTGAAAATGACTGGGCCGGATGGGTGCTGAGAGGCAAAACAATAAAAAAAGAGGGGACATTACATAAATGTACAAGCAATGAACAATGAGTATTCAGCTCACCCTCAGCGGCCCCAAGTGCACGGACTGTGCAAGGCAAGCACCACTTCAATAGAGAAAATAGGAATGTCCAGCGTAGATGGTCGTGCAAAGATGAATGTTCTTTATTGGTTAAAAGCCATAACAGGAGCAAAGTAACACATTTCAGGAACAACTTAGTCTGTACGACTAAGGTTGCTAACGCACCTGAAACATGTTACTTTGCTCCTGTTATGGCTTTTAACCAATAAAGAACATTCATCTTTGCACGACCATCTGCGCTGTACATTCCTATTTTCTCTTTTACATAAATGTAATATTAATTTTAGGAGAAAAAGACATGGCTTCACATCCACATGCGGTACATTGATCTATAACTCCTTAGCACAATGATATAAGGGAACATAACGTAATTCGAATACATTTTGATCAAACTGTACAAGCCCACTCGCCACTTCACAGCCACCTGATTCGGCAGAACCAAAATAGCTATATATGTAGAATTAAGCTTATCACCAGGTTCCTCTTTTATTTTTTTTTATAATTTTGAGGTACAATTTTACTATTGAACGATTTTAGGCCAGGCTCAGAAAATTACAGCAAATATAATTCAAGAATGGTCTTGGGCAATAAAGGTTGTAGGACGTTTTCAGTAATAAGACAGAGCCATACAGAGAGAGTAGAGAGGCCTAGCATGGATGGGGGTCTGTGAGTAGGGGTCTGTGCCAGGGCATAGAATAAAGGGCATAGGGAATAAAGGAGTGGGAATAGGTAGTCTAGAAGGGATTATTGAGGGCACCTTTAGTGTGGGTGGGACGGGCTCATGGATCCTGGTCCGGTCACAGCCTTCTTCTTTGAGGTTACTGGACAAGTTCAATGTGCAGCTGGCAGAGAATGGATCATAAATGGGGCTTTTTGAGGTAGGTATAGGGCCATCGGAAGTGTGGTTACCCTTTCTGGGAAGTCTTAAACTGGCTATATACATTAAGATCAGTGTCTCCAGTCATGCTGGGAGTTGTAATTTTGCAACAGCTGGAGGCACTCTGGTTTGGAAACACTGCATTTGATTATTTCCAGCCTTTTTTATGGCCCAGTGGGACTGTATGAACATCTCATTTGTATAATGTCTCACTGACTTCTTCCCATTTTAAAAAAGAGAATGGTGAGGCAGGGTGGACTTCAATATGTCTAAACCATTTGTTCTCGGGGAGATAAACCTTCAGATGAGTCTGTCAGTGAACATCTTCCCATATGTATAAGGAGTTCGAGCGCTATTTTCGCAGCCAGTCATTTCCAAGTTCTCTCCGTCCAGCTTTTGACATGTCAATCAATAAACCCTAATAGGGAACAACCCTTCAATAATATTGTAGCAATAGGATAAGATTTTAAGGTGAAAAACTTTCCCCTTCTATGACGTTCCTAGGCATTTTTTTCAATCAAGAGTTGAAAATGATTTTCTGTCTCATGGGGCTGATTGAGATTTAAGGCCTTTATTGCTTGTAAGGTCACTGCATTAGGACAGAGAAGTAATTCTCTCAACCAGTTAATCCCCCAGGAATTTGATATTGTACTTCTGTAATCCCACAAGCTTTTTTTTTCTCTTTTTTTTCCTTAACATTTACTGAGCGGCCCCGCCATCAGTATGTTGACGGACAATCTAATATCCATGGTATTGAAATGGAAAACAATGATTTTCTTGCTACTATTCTAGAGAAAATGCACATTATTTAATAAAGCTTTTGAGCGGTTTATAAATTGCTCTCTTATTGAAGGTTACGAGTATTTGGCTTCACATCAATCACACGTCTGCTTGAGTTGAGCGCAGGCCTCAAACCTGCCTTTAGTTAGGAGAACCCAATGATATGGATCTTCTACAATCAGGTAATGGCATATAAATATCTCCGCTTCCTCCAAGAGGAAAACAGCGGTAATAAGCTCTGAAATAATCTTTCAGCTCATTCAGCTGTGAAGTATTTAAACATAAAGGGGCATATGTATTAAACTGATTAGAGGAAACTACATTTGCATGTAAAATATTAGGAGAGACGTTCTATGTAGAACATTGCCTCCAGGCTGAACGTGTGCCATAAATGTCCCCGCTATAATGATGTTCTACTCCATCAGGGTATCATTCCGAAGAATAAATTGTAACTTTTATAGCATAATATGCACTTAAATATAATAGCTTGTCCAGTGGTGTACCTTCAATAAAGACAGACCATGCATCTGCTATGTCCAGGGGGGCTTGCTGCCGAGAGGTCGCCTTTCACACACTGTCCTCAATACATTCTGAAGACAACTTGTTCACCTTTAATATTCATCTTTAATATTGTAGCAATTAATGCATGATGAAATGTGGTGTTGCAGAATCTGATCTACAGGTGATTCACATCAAATAATGCATCTGCAGAATTTTAGCTCATTGACTTCTTTCTTAGACTCCTACAATTTGCCACAATTTGCTACAATTTGCAGCAGCACATTGACAAGAAATTTTAAGAATTGACTGCAGACATTTTAAGAATGTAGATTATCTGCATGCAAATCTGGATGAAAAATTTCCAACATTTTCATCCCGCATGGCCATACACTAAAAGAGGCAAGCTGGGGGCAGCAGACTCGTGGCTCAGACAGCATAAAAGTGATGACAGGTTCCCTTTAATTTCCAGCTTAACCCCTTAAGGACTCAGCGTTTTTCCGTTTTTGCATTTTCGCTTTTCCTCCTTACCTTTAAAAAATCATAACTCTTTCAATTTTGCACCTAAAAATCCATATGCTGGCTTATTTTTTGCACCACCAATTCTATACCCAAAAATCTACGGCAAAATGGAAAAAAAAATCATCGTGAGACAAAAATTTAAAAAAAAACGCCATTTTGTAACTTTTGGGGGCTTCCATTTCTACACAGTACATTTTTCGGTAAAAATGACACCTTATCTTTATTCTGTAGGTCCATACGATTAAAATGATACCCTACTTATATAGGTTTGATTTTGTCGTACTTCTGGAAAAAATCATAACTACATGCAGGAAAATTTATACGTTTAAAATTGTCATCTTCTGACCCCTATAACTTTTTTATTTTTTTGCGTATGAGGCGGTATGAGGACAAATTTTTTGCGCCGTGATCTAAGTTTTTAGCGGTACAATTTTTGCATTGATAGGACTTATTGATTGCTTTTAATTCATTTTTTCTTGATATAAAAAGTGACCAAAAATGCACTATTTTGAACTTTGGAATTTTTTTGCACGCACGCCATTGACCGTGCGGTTTAATTAACTATATATTTTCATAATTCAGACATTTCCGCACACGGCTACACCACATATGTCTATTTTTATTATTATTTACACTGTTTTTTTTTTTGGAAAAGGGGGGTGATTCAAACTTTTAA
The DNA here is from genome assembly GCF_029499605.1 of Hyla sarda. Taxonomy (NCBI): domain Eukaryota; kingdom Metazoa; phylum Chordata; class Amphibia; order Anura; family Hylidae; genus Hyla; species Hyla sarda. The sequence goes on along the minus strand of NC_079196.1, from coordinate 188,948,521 downwards.
TAGGGAAGGGGTTAAATGATCTTTATTCACTTTTTTTTTCACTTTTTTTTTGCAGTATTATAGCTCCCATAGGGACCTATAACACTGCACACACTGATCTTTTACATTGATCACTGGTTTCTCATAGGAAACCAGTGATCGATGATTCTGCTGCTTGACTGCTCATGCCTGGATCTCAGGCACTGAGCAGTCATTCGGCGATCGGACAGTGAGGAGACAGGTAAGGACCCTACGGCTGTCATGTAAGCTGGTGGGGATGCCGCAAATTTACCGCGGCTATCCCGAACAGCTTCCTGAGCTAACCGGCATACTTTCACTCTCACTTTAGACATGGCATTCAACTTTGAACGCCGCTTCTAAAGGGATAATAGCACGTGGCAGCGCGATCAATGCCGTGCGCTATTAGTCACTGTTAGCCATTGTTAGAGGCCGGGCCCGACCCGCTATGACACGTTATAGATCGGGAGAGGACTCATGACGTACCGGTACGTCATGAGTCCTTAAGGGGTTAAAGGGGTACTCCAGTTATGTAAAAATGATCCCCCTTGACAGTATAGAGGGTAAGTGTCTGATAACGGGGGTCGGACCGCTTGAACAACCCCTCCAGAGCAGGATCTCTGGTCTTGTCTCGGATTACTCTAGCCCCCGCCTTCTTAGGCGAACTGGTCTTGGGAGTGACAGCCCACTCCTCCAATCACCTGCCACAGTCATATCCTACCTCAACAAGTGATTGGCAGAGCGGGCCATCACTCCAAAGACAAGTTTATCAAGGCCCTGCTCGAAGATAAGAGCTGGGCCCTATTGTGAACCCCCTACAAGGAGACATGTATACCCCATACTGTGGATAAAACTAAAAAGACAAGAAGGAGCGCTCCATAGTGTAAAATTGCAGGATCAATAAAAAAAACGCTTCATGAGTATGAGCGCCTACCAAAGATAGTTCTGTGATCCCCAGCACAACAATAGCAAAGAGCATGATGGGATGGTCTCACAGCTGCCCTTCCACAATAGAACATCAAACAACCAACGACCTCCAGGTAAGTGGACAACTTCAGGAGCTTAGAGGCCACACAGACAGGTGAATTCCCAACACGTTTATTCCCAACATGCAATGCGTTTCGCGCCTTAGCGCTTCATCAGGCATTGCCACTTACCCGGATGTCGTTGGTTGTTTGCTGTCCTGTGGATGGCAGATATGTTTTACATAACCGGACAACCCCCCTTAGCTTTGTACTAACTTTATAATAAATATTTTCAATTTATTTTGCTTGACACTAGTTTCCCATGAACTGGAAACACACATGATCCTTTTTGTGAACACAGACTGAATATAAACTCTGAAGCTTTGCTATAAGTTATTTAAATTAAAATGTGCTCTGGAGGACCAACTGAACCCCCTGAACCCCAGGTATTAACACGAGGGATATGTACTGACTATTAATCCAGAGATGATGACCCTTCTCAATCCCTCAAATATAAATGTTTGGTTTTGTTTTCTTCCCTCTCACCTTCTAAGATCTATGGGGGAGATTTATCAAAACCTGTCTAGAGGAAAAGTTGCTGAGTTGCTGATAGCAACCAATCAGATTGATTCTTTCATTTTTAAAGAGACCTGTGAAAAATTAAAGAAGCGATCTGATTGGTTGCTATGGGGCAACTTAGCAACTTTTCCTCTGCACAGGTTTTCATAAATCTCCCCCTATATTTTTATTTTCCATTGACAGCCAGGGAAAGTTGTACTTCTTATTTGCACTGTTAATTTTACTGTATATTATATTTAAAAAAATTGAAAAAAAAAAATGGAATTACACAATTTGTGGGGCAACTAATTTGTGGGCCATGTCCTGACCCCTATAACTTTTCTTCTGTGTGAGGTCTAATTGTTTTTGCATAAATGAGACTTTTTAAACATTTATTCTCCATTTTTTCTGGGATGATGTTTCAAAAATTAACAATTTTAGAATGTGAAATTTTTTGGCACTTATTCTACTGACCATGCGGGATCAGTAGATCATTTAATAGTCATGTTGATTCTTATGCAGCGATTGCAAACATGTTTATTCTTTTTATTTTATATTTTTTTACTTTTTCTTAAATTTGGAAAATTATACAATCATTTACCTGCTTACATAGATCAAAGCAATGCATATGCATTGCATTGAATTGATCTATATCATCTACACTCTGCTTGTACTGCCTGCCATAGGCATGTTGAATCATCAGATAAGTCACGGCTGGCCCTGAAGCCTAGCAGAGGCCTTGGGCTGCTCTAACATCTGATCAGCACCCCATGATTACATTGCAGGGGTGAACACCAATGACACATCTCAAAACTGTTTAGATGCTCCTATGGCTATTACTCACAGCATCTAAACAGTTAAATAAGCAACATCATAGTGATCTATGGAGTCGGTCATTACTGGTGAGTGCTGGTTGCACATAACAGCCACATAATGCTGGGCATGACAGGGGCCTGGCTCATGGGTCCGCATCATTCTCTCTTATCTGTGTCTTTTACACAGAAAAACAGCTTTACAGCAGCGACAAGCCCAAATCACCACAAGCCCAAATCACTGCATAAAAGCACTGACAGGGAGAGAGAAAAAGTACACTTTTGTGTGTAATACACAGCGACTCCACTGCCACAGTGGGGTGTACAGCAACTCTGAAGCTTAAAGGGGCCAGTTAGGCAGAGCAGTAAAAGCCATTGTCACCTGCTATGAGTGCCTAATAATACTGTACTGGGCTCTACTACACAGTGATTCTGTACTGCTGCAGTTGGTTGTACAACAACTGTAAAGCTAACAGGGGCCAGTTAGGGTGAGCACGGAAAACCATAGTCACCTGATTACAGTTCATAATACAAGTTGCATAGCGGAGCTTATTTTCCTCTCATAAGTGTAACCTGGGCGTACATAGGTGGTGTATGTTTTTTTCCTGAAAAACTAATTGCTGTGAAAGGCCAGCCAAAGCTACACCCTTGTTTCTGTAGCCTTATACAGTTTTAAGTGGAGCGTATTGTCCAGCTCTCATAAGTGTAAACAATACGTACACCTACGTGGTGTACATTTTTTTTCCTGAAAAATTAATTTGGACCTAGTTACTGTCAAAGGCCAGCCATAGCTACATCCTTGTTTCTGTAACCATATACAGTTTGTAGTGGAGCGCATAGTCCTCCTCTCATAAGTTTAAACTGTACGTACACCTACGTGGTGTACGTTTTTTTTCCCCTGAAAACCTAATTTGGGCCTAGTCACTGTGAAAAGCCGGCCAAAGCTACACCCTTGTTTCTCTAGCCTTATACAGTTTTAAGCTGAGTGTATTGCCCAGCTTTCATAAGTATACAGTGTAGGTACACCTAAATGGTGTACATTTTTTTTCCCCTGAAAAACTGATTTGGGCCTAGTTACTGTGAAAGGCCAGACAAAGCTACACACTTGTTTCTGTAGTCTAATACAGTTTTTAGTGGAGTGGAGTGTATTGTCCTCCTCTCATAAGTGTAACATATACACACTCAGCTGGTCAGGGCTCAAGTCCACAACAGGAACACCATTCCTTTTAGCAGGAGTCTTGCAGGACCAGCCCTTGAGTGGAAGAGTTCACACACTTTTTTTTTCCAGGACTGGAACCCTGCAGCTGGTGCGTAAGTATGTCAGGCAGAGTAGTAGTGCCAGGACGTGCACAGAGGAGTGGCAGAGGTTTAAATTCATCAGGCGCAGGCAGAGATTGCAGCAGAGTAGGGGCATGAGGCAGCAGGAGTGGCAGCGAGAGGTCTGAGCTCCCAGTGTCAGCTAGCAGTCATGTTTCGACCAGCAACCCACCAGCCGTGATTGATCGATTCATTCGGTCATCCACTTCATCACAAGTGACATCTGACACCCCCAGTCAACAGTCGGTGGGTTCCTCAATTGGCATGGCCCTCATGCTGCTGCTGCCACCTCCAGGCTCTGTAATTGTGCTGCCATATGGTCTCCTCATTCTGATGCTGCCACCTAAAGGCTCTCTGATTGTGATGCCATATGGTCTCCTCATGCTGATGTTGCCACCTCCAGGCTCTTTTATTGTGCCACCATATGGTCTCTTCATTCTGATGCTGCACCTTCCTGGCCTTCTCATTGGGCTGCTATATGGTCTCCTCATGCAGATGCTGCCACCTCCAGGCTCTGTCATTGTGCTGCTATATAGTCTCCTCATGCTGATGCTGCCACTTCCAGGCTCTGTCATTGTGCTGCTCTATGGTCTCCTCATTCTGATGCTGCCACCTCCAGGCTCTGTCATTGTGGTGCTATATGGTCTCCTCATGCTGATGCTGCCACTAGAGATGAGAGAATCAAATCGGATGAAGTCGAATTCGTCCCGAATTTCATGAAACTTTAGCCGAATCCAAACTTTGACTCGATTCAAAATAACAAATTTCTTCATAAGCAACACCCACTGTGATCGTCCTGTATAATGTATAGAAGCGAGCGGCTTTTTCCTGCGCTTGCTTCATTGCAATAGATAGAACAATCACAAATGGTGTCAGGAGTGCTGTGATCTGTCCTGCACTGCAGGTACTACTGCTCCCAACATGGAGCACACTCTGCTCCATGCTGGGAGCTGTAGTACCTGCATTAGTCCTACTCCATGAAAACTGGAAATGGGAACCATGGTGATCGACAACGGGAAGAACATCTTGTCTGCGCTGCGTCAAGGAAGCCTGAGACATGTGCCGTGCATGACACACATGTTCAATCTGGTTGTCAAGCGTTTCCTAAAATGTTTCCCCCATCTGTAAGACATCCTAACAATGGGAAGAAAACTGTGCATGCACTTCAGCCACTCGTACACCGCAAAGCACACCCTCCTTGAGCTGCAGCATCAGAACGGCATCCCCCACCATAGTCTAATTTGCAACGTTTCCACTTGTTGGAATTCTTCCCTCCACATGTTGGACCGACTATACGATCAGAGAAAAGCCATCACTGATTTCTTGATGGTCCAAGCAGATAGGGGTACTCCCCTGTGTAACTTCAATGTAAACCAGTGGCAGCTCATACGTGACACCTGCCGCTTGCTCAGGCCCTTTGAGGAAGCCACATTATGAATCAGTCACCAGGATTATGGGATAAATGACATAATTCCCCTGCTTCATATCCTTCAACACGTGTTGAAAACGATGGATGGTCAGGGCACTGGAAACATGGCGCCTACATCTCGAGGCCACATAGGCCGTGTGGGGGCTGAACTGGAGGAGGAGGGGGACAGTGGGGCACAGGCATGGTTTTGCGAAAATGGGTGGTTTTTATAGTCATCTGACAGAAGAGGAGGAGCAGGAGCAGGCTGTGGAGCTACAGGGTTATGAGAAAGACGACACAGAGGACCCAGACACGCCGTTGCCATGTGGTCTCCTCATGCTGCTGGCACATTAAATCAAATTTTATCTTAATCTATTTAATTGTGAGGTCCTATGGTCTCGTCAGGCTGTTGCCACCTCCAGGCTGGGTCATTCTGCCACATTATGGTCTCCTCATGCTGCTGGCACATAAAATGAAACTTTATCTTAATCTATTTTAAATCTTCAATTAAAAATTTCTAAAATATCTTTAATCTTTTCAATTGTGAGGCACTATGGTCTTGTCAGGCTGTTGCCACCTCCAGGCTAGGTCATTCTGGCACTATATGGTCTCCTCTTGCTGCCACCAATTCCAGGCTGTCATTCTGCTACATTATGGTCTCCTCATGCTGCTGCCACCAATTCCAGGCTCTGTCATTCAGCCACTATATGGTCTCCTCATGCTGCCAACACCTCCATGCTGTGTAATTTAGCCACTGTATGGTCTCCTCATGCTGCCAACACCTCCACGCTGTGTCATTCAGCCACTATATGGTTTCCTCATGCTGTTGGCACCTTAAATTAAACTTTTAAAATGTTATTCCATTTTAAATCTTCAATTAAAATATTACTTTATTGTGAGGCCCTATGCTCTTGTCGGGCTGCTGCCACCTCTAGGCTCTGTCATTGTGCCACCATGTGACTCCTTGCTAGATTGGGTTTTGTGGTCATACAGTGTTAGTCCAAAGTGAAAGCTGCGGGCACCCGAAACATTAAACTTGTGAATCTAATCAAAATATTAATTTAAAAAAATGTATGTAATCTTTTCAAGACCGAGGCCCTATGGTCGTCGACGTCATTTATTACCTGTGGAATTACCACAAGAATCCAACGAAACAGGTTGGAGCGATAACAATCAACCATAACTGATTAAATGAAACATATGCACTTTCACAGTCGGGGAGGCTCTGAGAGGCAGGGGCTGGAACAAGGTAGCTCGCGAAGGACCGCCAGCTCGATTTTATGATACAAGTATGAGCTTTTTCACTGCAGCCACTTCTAGCTTTATGCGCCCACTTATCCAACGGCACATAAACTGAATATGCTCCTGTCCAAGTTGCTGATACTGCAGTCCCTCTCTTTTCAAGTGGAGATTCAGAGCATGGGGGTGCACTGAGAGGCAGGGGCTGGGACAGGCAGTAGCTGGCCTCGCGGCAGACCGTCAGCTCGATTTTAAGAAACAACTAGGAGCTTTGCTATAGTTTACACTGCAGCAATTATACACTATTGGAGCTGGTATTACCGTGGCTGCTGGCACCAGACTTACCTTCCAATGGGTCCTCAAAAAAGGATTTAAAGATTGCTCATTCCAATTGCCAGGCTCTGTCATTGTGCCACCATGTGATCTCCTCATGCTGCTTGCACATTTAACTTGTGAATCTTTTCAACATCTTTAAATTAAAAAAAATCTATGTAATCTTTTCAAGACTGAGGCCGCATGGTCGTCGTAACAGGTTGGAGTGATAACAATGAACCATAACTGATTAAATGAAACATTCACAGTTCCACACTGAGTAAGTCAATCACTGAGAGGCAGGGGCTTGAACAGAATGGGTCCTCAAAAAAATTAAAAAAATTCTAATACATTCAAATTAAATAAAAATGACATAAAAAAATCTCTTCAATTGTGACGCCATATTGTATCCCTGCTGTCACATCTAGACACTGTGCAGTAGTGATTCTAATAGCGATGCATGTAATCTGCATGTCATACTGAATAACAGTATAATTTCCCTAACTAACCCAGCACACTCCCCATTAGTGTTACGACATGGCAAAGTGTTCTACACCCCTATTGAGGCTCTCTGTGGACAAGAAATAGCAATTTTTAAAGGGGCACTCCGGAGGAAAACTTTTTTTTTTATCAACTGGTGCCAGAAAGTTAAACAAATTTGTAAATTACTTCTATTAAAAAATCTTAATCCTTCCAGAACTTATTAGCTGCTGAATGCTACAGAGGAAATTATTTTCTTTATGGAACACAGAGCTCTCTGCTGAATCACAAGCACAGTGCTCTCTTCTGACATCTTTGTCCATTTTAAGAACTGTCCAGAGTAGGAGAAAATCTCCATAGCAAACATATGCTGCTCTGGACAGTTCCTAAAATGAACAGAGAATTCAGCAGAGAGCACTGTGCTCGTGATGTCAGCAGAGAGCTCTGTGTTCCAAAAAGAAAATAATTTTCTCTGTAGCCTTCAGCAGCTAATAAGTACTGGAAGGATTAAGATTTTTTAATAAAAGTAATTTACAAATCTGTTTAACTTTCTGGTACCAGTTGATTTAAAAAAAATAAGTTTTCCACCGGAGTACCCCCGAGTACCCCTCTAATTTTTTTAAAATTTGCTCATCTCTAGTTATCTCCATCAATCCTATAACAAGTGAAGTGCAAACATGACCACCCTATTCCCTCCTAGAGATAATAGATGTAGAACATATTAACTTCAAGATCAATATCCCTTTATTGCCAATATGTTGTGTTTTGTATCTATCCGATCCATGTAACCAAACAAGGAATAGTGTTCCATTTAATCTATACACAGCTATAGGGATTTGGGGTATTGCTTCTGGCATATTATTTCTGGGAAATAGAAAAAGAATGTCGATGTTCTGCGGAAGTCTAGAAAGTCCTATGTGATTTAAAATTCATCCTTAACAGCTGAATTGAAGCGTTATGGATGTTAAATATTTATGTTAAATATTGTCAGATCTGGTAATAAAGCACCTCTCTGTTCCTTTATAAAGTGAGGATCAGAAAGTAGGTCAGGATAATATTCCCCAGTAAAGTAATATACCATTATCTTCAGCAGTGGAGACAATTCTGATGGATTAGAATTTCCCGGTGAATGTATTGCTGCAGTCAACGGTGTCAGAAGCAATGGTGATGTTCACTTTTTATATGGGGTTATAGATATATAACGTGATTTTTACTAACCTTTCTCACCATGAGCCCATAATAGCCTACAATATCCATAAAATACGAGCTGTGTGCAGTATCAGAGTGAAGGAATTGAATATTTTTTAAAGAGGGTAAAGAAGAAGTGAAATAACGTGGATGATTCAAACATATTTGTGACAGGAAGAAAAAAAGATATTTTAGACCAATGTTTGCCTTGTCTTATGCCTTTTTTTTCATATCTGCTGTAAATAACAAGACACCAGTGCAAGACACCAAGGGGTCAGCCAAGGTAAGTCAGAGTCTAGGCGTAGGTAATGGGCAGGCAGCAAGACAGCTTAGTCAGGAACAGGCAGATGGGTTGGGGCAGGTGGCAGAGATTCTGGATCAATGGTTTGAGTCAAGCCCTTATAATGTATATGGAATACTGAATGTGGATTGATAGGGAAAGGAATATGGATACCTGCTGGCTCCTAATAGGGAACCTGTCACCATGAAGATACTATCTAATGTGTCCGCATCTTGTTATAGAGTGGAAAGCGCTGATCAGATTGATCTATATCTTTGTGGGAAAATAATTAGTATAATGGAATTTGTAGTTTAAAGGGACATTCCAGGAAAAAAACTTTTTTTTTATATATCAACTGGCTCCAGAAAGTTAAACAGATTTGAAAATTACTGCTATTAAAAAAATCTTAATCTTTTCAGTACTTATGAGCTTCTGAAGTTAAGGTTGTTCTTTTCTTTCTAAGTGCTCTCTGATGACACGTGTCTCGGGAACCGCCCAGTTTAGAAGCAAATCCCCATAGCAAACCTCTACTACTCTGTGCAGTTCCCGAGACACGTGTCATCAGAGAGTGCTTAGACAGAAAAGAACAACCTTAACTTCAGAAGCTCATAAGTACTGAAAGGATTTTTTAATAGAAGTCATTTACAAATCTGTTTAACTTTCTGGAGCCAGTTGATTTATAAAAAAAAAAGTTTTTTCCGGGAATACCCCTTTAAAATCCTTACTCTCTCGATTCTTTGGAGTAATTAATAAATGTAAACTTAAAAATTTTTGAACAATTATAAATATCAATATAATCAGCTCCTCCTGCTCTATAGCATGATATTGGTAGATCAGACTACATGTACAATAGGACAGGACATGCAGAGACAATGTGGCAATTCTTTCACTGTGTGGATTGGCTCATCCTGGTATGAATGAGAATGCTCTTTGCACATTATACATCTTCTTTCTTGTCTATTTAAACCTGTTTCCTTAAAGAAACAACTGTGATCATATTTAGTTATAATAAAAACAAGCAATGTACTGCCCAAAAGTACATGAGAGGGTACAATATTCATCTATGTACAGCAAATAACCTGTAGGGTCAATGATATCCTAATCCCCATTAAAAAAAAAAATTGTTCCCATAAACAAATAACCCAGGGGGTAAATGATACCCTAATTCCCATAAAAAGAAAAACTCCCATATAAAATATAACTTTCATTATTGATCTTAAAGACGGCTCTGTCACAAAGTGGGGTTGGCTGGAGCAGAATATTGATTAGGCAGGGGGAGAGGTGCGAGCCGGCTCCCTGCCTCCAGTGCGCACTGGAGCGCTATAGCAAGGAGCTTCTAATGGGTAGAACTTCAGACATACGTAACATAAACATATAAGTTACACTTCTTTTTATAGCTATTCACCAACACTATAACCCAACATATTGGGTTTAGTGTGGTTGAAATAGCTGTGAGATTCTCTTTAACAACCAACATCAGTTACAAATATTGTTTTATAAATGCAATTCTTTCAGTGCATGTAATAATTTCCTTAGTATTACCAAAGTGCATAGCTACCAAAAAGAGTATACGGAATGTAAACAGTAGATATCATTTAGTTGGTCAAATTTGTGGTACCTGTACTGATTATTAAAAGTTATTATTCATATATTGCTCATGCACAAAGCTCCAGGGTCACCCTACTAATATATAATTTACAGGAATTGCTATGGAGTACAAGGTTACATAGTTACATAGTTTATAAGGTTGAAAAAAGTCCAGAGTCCATCAAGTTCAACCTATATCCCTAATGAGTCCCTACTGAGTTGATCCAGAGGAAGGCAAAAAAAGAAAAAGGTTACTAGAACCATCATTTATACACAGACATAGGGCTTTAGAATCATTATATAACGTATTTTTCACCATATAAGATGCACTTTTTCTTCCCCAAAGCTGGGGGTGAAAAGTGGGTGCGTCTTATACTGCGAATACACCCCTATCGCGGCGGTCCCTGTGGCTATCAACGGCCGGGGACCCGCGGCTAATACAGGACATCACCGATCGCGGCGATGCCCTGTATTAACCCTTCAGACGTGGCGATTAAAGCTGACCGCTGCGACTGAAGGGAAAGTGACACTAACCCGGCTGTTCAGTCGAGCTGTTCGGGACCGCCGCGGAGAAATTTCACCGTGGCGGTCCTGAACAGCTAAACTGAATAGCCGGGTTAGTGCTTACAGGACACCGAGAGGGACCTTACCTGCCTCCTCGGTGTCTTCTCCGTTCAGGGATCCCCTGTATGGCCGGGGCTCTCCTTCCTCGTCAGCGAGGATACCCGGCCGGCAGCAGAGATGTTCCGGAGCGACGGGGACACGGCGACAGCGATGGAGCGACATCCAGGGCAGCGGTGATGGGTCCGGAGCGGCGGGAACACGTGAGTATTACCTCCTATGCAGTGGTCTTCAATCTGCGGACCTCCAGATGTTGCAAAACTACAACTCCCAGCAGGCTGTCCGGGCATGCTGGGAGTTGTAGTTTTGCAACATCTGGAGGTCCGCAGGTTGAAGACCACTATTGGGTTAAAAATCTTTATTTTTTTAGATTTTGCACCTATAAATTGGGTGCATCTTATACGCCGGTGCATCCTATAGGGCGAAAAATACGGTATATAAATAAGTTACTTTCATAGAAGTGCATCTATTTGGAGTTAAACAATGTTTTTTGTATTTTCCACTTTGATAGATTTGTTTTATATTGCAAGTATACACTAACTGGAAACACTATTTCAAAGCAAGCCCTTTCTTATTCATTTATGTTTTCCCACTTGTGCATGGTTTTAGTGAGAAGGAATATGTACTTAGTTTTGTTTCCCTTTTGTTCACAAAACTCCCCTGAAGAACCAGACCACTAAATGAAGAAATGTGTTGGGATACTTGTAGATAATAGCCAAGTGAGGTAGGGTTTGTTCAGGGACTGTCAAAAAAGAGATGATAGGTAGGAGACAGACATTTGGGGTTTGAATAGGGAGAGATTATTAGTTGTATTTTTAACTTTCCTTCCCTGTAATGTTTTTCTTTATACTGTCTTCAGGACACCGGCTCAAGGACATAAGGACATCACTGTGAGTGAATCCTATCACCTTGCATGGGAGGAATAAGAGAGTTGGCCAAGTTTCTATGTTCAAAGTGACATAGTAATCTGCTCCTTTAAATGGGCACTGTCACCAACTTTTATTTTTATATGTTGTAGTACTCATGTATTGTTATTATAATATTTTTTTATTAACATAGTGTATTTTACATTTGAAAACCGGCCACTAGGGGTCTCCCTCCTAGTGGCCGGCTACAGCCTGGTGTGACGTCACGCCTGAATTCAGACCGATGCCGACCGGGCAATCGGTCCTAATTCATTCAGGCTGCGCTCGCTCCCTGCCTGTCAATTAGACAGGCGGGAGCGAGCACTGAGAACAGAAGAAGCGCGCATTGGCTACCTTGCTCCCTGGCCTCACATGCCGGCGCTGCCTCCCGGCATCCCGTCGCTGCTGCCGGACTGTCCTGCAGTTTGGTATGAGGGGGGAGCTGATTGCGCGGCGGGTTTCGGGTAGCGGGGTTCCGGGGGGGGGGGGGGGGTTCCCTTGCGCAAATCACTGACAAGGTGCCATTATCTTAAAAAATTAACATAAGCGAAAATTTGCATAAGCGAAAATTTGCACGCACGCCTATGCGAATTTTCGCTTATGTAATTTTTTTATGTTAATTTTCGCATATGCTAATGTGCGCATATGCGAATTTTTACTTGTACTAATTTTGTTTAATGTTCATTTTCGCATACGCAAATTTTAGCATATGCGAAAATAAAACGCGAATATTACGAATATGCAAATGTAACGAATATATGATGAATATTCGTCCATATATTCACAAAATATCGCGAATTTGAATATGGCCTATGCCGCTCAACACTACCGGCCAATTTTATTTTTGTGTTTTAGTTTTTTCCTCCTCGCCTTCTAAAATCCATAACTCTTTTATATTTCCAGCTACAGACCCATATAAGGGCTTTTTTTTTTTGCGTGATCAATTGTACTTTGTAATGAAACCTCTCATTTTACCATAAAATGTACGGCGTACCCCAAAAAATATTTTTTTAGGGACGAAATTTCAATTAAAACCACAATTTTGCACATTTTGGAGGGTTTCGTTTTTACACTGTACACTTTACGGTAGCAATGACATGTGTTCTTTATTCTGTGGGTCAATATGATTAAAATGATACCCATGGCTAGATACCTTTATATTTTTGTACCGCTTAAAAAAAATCTAAAACTTTTTTCCCCACAAAATCAGTAATCTAATATTGCCCTATTATGACCACCTAAAACTTTTTCCTTTTTCTGTATATAGGGCGGTATGAGGGCTCATTGTTTTTGCGCCGTCACCTGTACTTTTTATTGATACCACATTTGGGTATATAACATTTTTAGATCATCATTTAGAATTTTTATTTTAATAAAATGTGACAAAAAAAGCCGAATTTTTTGACTTTTTAAATTTTTTACGTTTACGCCGTTCACTGTACAGGATCAATAACATTATATTTTGATAGATCGGACATTTACGCACGCGGTCATACCAAATATGTTTATTAAAAAAATTACGCTTTTTGGGGTAAAATGGGAAAAACTGACAATTTTCATTTTTATTGGGGAGGGGATTTTTCACTTTTTTTTTACTTTATATTTTTACATTTTTTTTCACACTTTTTATGGTAAAAACATACGGTCCCTGCCGTGTATGACACGAGCACTGCTCCGATGCTCGCAGTCATAAACAGGATGTAAATGTACATCCTGTTGCGCTAAGTACCGCCAAGCCAGGACGTACATTTACGTCTGTGGTTGTTAAGGGGTTCAATTAATCTTTTTTTTCCTTTATTATATATTATTTTATTACATATGAGGGCTACTATAATTATTTATATATACTTCACTGCATCCTTGAGGACTGTTTATCCTTTTTTCTCTTTGTATTAGTATTGGTATAAAGCCTTATAGGCAGCATCAGTAACCTTGGTTGTTAGTTTATTTTATTGTAGTGAGCTACATATATCCCTTTTTTGCTTCTTATAAGATCGTATTGATCTTGACAATGAAGGTCACTCATTTAAAGGGGTACTCCACTGCCCCAGAATTCGGAACATTTTGTTCCGAACGCTGGTGGTGGGGGGTGTGCTGTCACAGCCACACCCCTCGTGCTGTCACACCATATCCCCTCAATGCAAGTCTATGCATAGACTTTAATTGAAGGGGCGTGACATGATGTCACAAAGGTGTGGCTGTGGCGTCATGACCCCCACCGCCCGCACCTAGCATTCTATATGAACGCCGGGTGCTGCACAGAGATCAGACATCTCATCCCCTATCCAAAGGATAGGGGCGGAGTACCACTTTAAGACCTATTCAGGTTATAAAGGCAGTGATCTTCTTCTTGACACCATTGGCTATGCCTTTTGAAATCTCTTGACTTCTTATGGAAACAGTCAGCCCTTGTTTTTTCTTTAGCTATTCCTTATTAGACTTTTTGACTCCACAGATGTATCCTCCCTACCTTTCCGTAAAATATAACTTCGGCACTTCCAGTTTTTAGGTGCACAAGTAGGCTCACAATCCTTCATATTTTGTATTCAAGACTTATCAATTAATTCAAGCATAAATATTTCTTTGCAATCCAGAATTATCGACAAACAACATGAGACATTTCAGTGTTATGAGGCCGTCATCAGCTTATCAGGAGTGTTATGCAGGTCTTTATATCAAGTATGAAATCAGAAGAAAGCAGAAGACTCTGATAGAACCTCAGTTCCTTTCGACCTGACAAAAACATGTTGGGCCTCATTTACTAAGAGTTTCAGGTTTTTACTAGTGGGAAAAGTTGTTTCAGACATGTAGGATTCCTCTCTATTTGCTATTGGTTTTTTATGGAAATTTGCTCCTACTCTGGACAGTTCCTAAAATAGACAGATGTGTCAGCAGGGAGCACTGTGGTCAGAAAGAAAGGAAATTAAAAAAGAAAATAACTTCCTATGGAGCATACAGCACTGAAAGGATTAAGATTTTTAAATAAAAGTAATTTACAAATCTGTTAAACTTTCTGGCACCAGTTGATTTAAAAAAAATAAAAATCAGCGGGGTACCCCTTTAAATCCCCTTTCTTCTCCATTCTGATGCTCAGTATAAACTTTACCAAGTTATCTTGACCACATCTACATGCCTAAATGCATTCAGTTGTTGCCCTATGATTGTCTGATTGGCTATTTGTTGTTAGGATTCGGCAGGCTGGAGGTGGATCCTCTGTGTCAGAGAGGGATTGGCGTGGACTGTACCGGTGGACCGGTTCTAAGTTGCTACTGGTATTCACCAGAGCCTGCCGCAAAACGTGATGGACTTGCTGCGGTGGTAGCAACCAGGTCGTATCCACCGATAACAGCTCAACCTCACTGACTGCTGAGAGGGGCGTGGGACAGGAGGACTAGACAGAGGCGAGGTCAGACGTAGCAGAAGGTCAGGGCAGGCAGCAAGGTTCGTAGTCAAGGGCAACGGCAGAAGGTCTGGTAACACTGGTAAGGCAAACACAGAAAACACTTTCACTGGCACTGCAGCAACAAGATCCAGCAATGCTGGGAAGGGGAAGTGAGGTTATATAGGCATGGAGCAGATGGGAGCAATTACACTGATTGGACCAGACACCAATTAGTGGTGCACTGGCCCTTTAAATCTTAGAGAGCCGGCGCGCGTGTGCCCTAGAGAGCGGAGCCGCGCGCGCCAGGACGTGACAGCCGGGGAATGGGACAGGTAAGTAGATTGGGATGCGACCCGCGAGCGGGCGCGTCCCGCTATGCGAATCGCATCCCCGCCGGCAGTGACAGTGCAGCGCTCCCGGTCAGCAGGTCTGACTGGGGCGCTGCAGAGAGGAGAATGCCGCGAGCGCTCCGGGGAGGAGCAGGGACCTGGAGCGCTCGGCGTAACATTTGTTTTAACAAGCAACATTTTAACCCTGATAACAGCCAGTCTTATGTAACCAGTACCTACTGTACCGCTTTTTGACAATAGCGTAGGCTCACTCTCTATACATAATATAATTCCAATATTCCAATTTCCCCACCATGAAAGGGTCTATTTGACATATGCTCCTCTAATCTCCGATAAGTGATATAAAAATGACAGAGACGTTATTTAACTCCGTTAGCGCGGCGAGCGCCATAATCCGAGGTGATAAAAATAAGATCTCTCGTAATTATATCTCTCTTTTATAGCCGCAATATACATAACATGCCTGTATTATTTTCATTTGCCAGACATTAGAGCGGGGGAATATACATTGCAAGCATTAACCGCGCACTAAACGGAGCTCATTTACCGAGTGACATATCCAAATGATCTGGCTGCCTTTGTCCCTAATAGGGTTGTGTAACACGAAAAAAATTCTGTTGTTCTCGCAGCCCCATAACACAGATGGGTTGAGACATCCATCATCCTTATGCAGTGTACACTTATGTAATGCGCCTTAGAAATAGATAGAGACGTTTCTGCTTAAGAAAATACAATGCACAGGGTGAGAGACTGCTAGGAATTGCTATGAAAAGCATAGTAAAGCCTTCGTGAGCGAGGGTTAATGTTCCACCAAATTACATTCTCATTAAAATCTTGATTAAGAGGATGAGTTATTATACAATTAAAAAACCACATATCCTTTGGCTTATCCCCGTAACATTATCGCTGTGAAAACAAATCTTAACTGGGGGAGGTTTTTGCGAAACTGGTTCAATTCTGTAGCATCGGAGGGATTATATTTTATCCGCCGAGCTGTAAATCAAGCACAATAATCCCGTCTTGCAATTTATTTATTGAGGGAGGAAGTTCCTATTGATTCCATATTTCGTATCCAGTAGGTCTCGGCATATTAGTTTGTTTCATTGTGGAAAGTGGAAACTAGGCTGCAGATATGATAGGATCTCTAATTTGGAAAATTTCTTTGTGAACTATAGTATCGAGAGTATAGACCAGTGTTTTTTCCAAAAATTGTGTCTCCAGCTGTTGCAAAACTACAACTCGGACAGGATAGGGGATAGGTGTTCCAGGTTCCTGCGATCTCCTGCATGATGCCCCAGTAATCCGCATGCACAGAACGATCTCGTCTCTGTGCCGGATTACTAGACCAAAGCTGTGGCCGTCTTGCCCTTTCCATATATCTCTATGAAAGATAGAGAGATATGCGAACCCTGTATTTCTGTCTCTGCCATAAGCATGAATGGAGGAAGCATAACTACCATGAACTGTCTAAAGCCTAGCACAACCCACATTCTGAACATAAAAGTTCAGAATGACAGGGTACTGGGCCGGAGATCGCAGGATAGGGAATGAGAAGTCTAGCAACAGAGTAACACTTTAAAGGGGGTACTCTGGGGGTACTCCGGTGGAACAAAAATGTTTTCACATCAACTGGCACCAGAAAGTTAAACAGTTTTGTAAATTACTTGTAGTGTCCCGGTACCGTATTGCATACCGTACCTTGTATGGTGGTCCCCAAAGTCAGAGTCACTACTTTCAGGTAAGGTCCCAAAGGTGGGACAGCCCCTAGTCGCCTCTTTTGTAATGTCTAAATGTATATATTTAACATAATGTATATTAGTGCTTACCTTGGTAGCGTCGCAGAACCTTCGGTCATGTGTCTATGTTAATTCCTCTATGGTATATTGGAAAACCTTTGGAGGTCCTTGGGTCACATGATTACCCATAACGCTCTGTACAGAAGATTGACAGTTCTTATGGACCAGTGAGCTTTAGTCCAGCTCCTGCCCATATAAGGGAGCTGCAGCCAATGATCGCTCTCTTGGGTTGCTGCTCTCGTGGATGCCGAACTAGCAGGACAGATCTGCACAACTTTCAAAGACAAGCTAGGCCAGAAACCTTCCGGCCTCAGCCTAAACTAAACCGTGAGTTAAAATCTCAATCCCCGCTAAAGCTAGCGTGATTACTGTACCAAATCTAAACCCCTATATCCAGTGGATCACCACAACAATTACCTCCCTAAGCTCAATAGACTCACGAGGTCCCGACCACTTGTCAAGCTCTAAACGACTCTGTTGTATGGACTGTTCCTGTTCATTATTGCCTAAAATCTTCAGTAAAAGTTCCGACAAGTTTCTGCAAATCTCCGGTTGTGGACAATCAATAATTTACTATCTCCCTATCGCTCTTGGGAAGGGTGGTGGTAGGACAAGCATACAGAGAATGGCCCACACCCTGACGTCACGAATAGAAAGGGTTAAGCAAGCACCCATAGTAACCGCACAGCTACACCCCCATATACCCTACTCCCCCAGGCTATCACTTAGCTTTTTGGCATCCTACGAACAGGATACGGGTGTGTGCCTACAGCTGTTGCTACGAGTAAAAGTGTACTCCCCCTATGTAAATGACTTTATCAATGTGTTACAAAGCACCATTTAAGTGTACGGAATCGTGTGAATGGTGCCGTGTGCAGAGAGCACACGTGAAAAGTAAGGGGGGAGACGAAAAGAAATGTGTAAAGAGAGAAGTCAATTTATGCTATGATGCTCTGGTCCAGTCAGCAATGCAAGAGTTAACCTGCTACCGGAAAAGCGCACAAAAAAAGCTCGCGCTGCGCCACAATCCGCCCTTGGGTGTGGCTATCAAGTAAATGTGTCGTAGCCAAAAGGGAACTTAAATTCACTGCTGTTGTTTCCGGGGGAATCGGAAGTCGGGGCTGCACCGATGATGTCCTTCCGGCCATCAGCCATTTTGGAGAAGCCCATTATAAAAGGAGCCCTGCACAGCGACCTCTTCAGTCTGCACAAGGAAGAGAAGGAGAGTACAGACATGGCGGAGAGCAGCATTCCACGTGGTGAGAGTTCCAAGATGGCGCCGGAACAGGGGAAAGTTATCGTGGCCGCAGCGCAACTTTTCTACGAGCTTGCTGACCGCTTGCAGCTGTTGTCCATTGGGACCGAGGATGACGATTGGCCGGCTGCCCCGACAGGGGAATCTTCAGGGACATCCAGAGCGGTCCCAAGTCACCCTGCTGCAGCACGCTGAGGCCCATCTTAAAGGGCCAGCATACCAAAGTGTCAAGCTGCATTTAAAGGGCCAGCACACTCAAGCTCCATTTAAAGGGCCAGCGCACACAATCAAGGTGACAAGATGTGAGAGTCAACCAGATGTTTGCACACCCTTCAAAGTGCCCAGGCCCACTCTTACCAAAGAGGTGAGGCCTCAACTGCGGGCACTAACCACAGTACCTAGGCCTACTCCCGGTGCAGAGATTTGGCCTGCCCACCAGGTACCAACGAAAGGGCTGCAGCCCACTCCAGACAAGGAGGTGGGGCCGAATCAACCTGCACCAACTATTAATCTTAACCCTACAGTGTCACACTCTCCCCTTACTAATGTGGTGTGGGAAATCCACATCAATTATTTGCCTGTTTGTGATCTTGAGAGAGGTAGAGGTTCTGGAAGAGGAGCAGGATGTCATTGTAAGAGTTTCTTCTAAAATGTGACACTTATCTTTTCTTAAAGTTTTGTCTTCACAGACTTTTCTTCAATGTTTAAGAAGTGTGCCTAGCAGGACTAAGCTAAGACTGTTCCAGTTGAAACCGCAACCATTAAGCTTTTGTGCCTGGTTCTTAAAGGGGTTCTCCAGTGCTTACACATCTTATCCCCTATCCAAAGGATAGGGAATAAGATCACTGATCGCGGGAGTCACGCCGCTGGGGACCCCCGGGATCTTGCACGTGGCACCCCGTTTGTAATCAGTCCCCGGAGCGGGTTCGGAGGCGGAGGAGCGACGTCACATGCCGCCGGCCTTGTGGTCGTCGGTAATCAGACCGATTAGAAACGGTGTGCCGCGTGCAAGATCCCAGGGGTCCCCAGCGGCGGGACTCCCGCGATCAGGCATCTTATCCCCTATCCTTTGGATAGGGGATAAGAGGTGTAAGCACCGGAGAACCCCTTTAAACCAAGAGACTCTTATCTGTAGGAGATTCGTAAGTGTGTGCCCGGCTAAGCTGCGATAGCCGTGATCTGTGGACTCTTAGTGCAGGTGGACTGATGATCCTTGCACGTCTGTTTACAGGTAAAAAAAAACTCAACAGTAACGTAATATTCTTTTGCTCAAATTGCACTTATCAGGTGAATGCACCTGAACCCTCTTGGAGTGTCTAATAAATGTTTATGATAAGGTAACTAAATGTAAATGGTTAATGTACATTAAAAATCTTTTGCTTTATGCACGTGTACACAAAAAGAAAAAAAAAATAATAGGTGTTGTAGTAGCTGCTATTAGGTGGCTCTCTCAGCTCCTCTGGGAGTAACATTTCTGTCACCCATCACTAACACCTTCTCAAAGGTCTACACGGGGAAAAGTACCCTTAACCCCTTAAGGACCCAGCCATTTTACATCTCAGGACCCGGCCATTTTTTGAACATCTGACCACTGTAACTTTAAACATTAATAACTCTGGAATGCTTTTAGTTATCATTCTGATTCCGAGAATGTTTTTTCGTGACATATTCTACTTTAACATAGTGGTAAAAATTTGTGGTAACTTGCATCCTTTCTTGCTGAAAAATTCCCAAATTTGATGAAAAATTTGAAAATTTAGCATTTTTCTAACTTTGAAGCTGTCTGCCTGTAAGGAAAATGAATATTCCAAATATGTTTGCATCATAAAATTGACGTGTTTTTACTTTGGGAAGACATCAGAGGGCTTCAAACCTTCATTTTTTCACAAAATTTCCAAACTCACTATTTTTCAGGGACCAGTTCAGGTTTGAAGAGGATTTGAAGGGTCTTCATCTTAGAAATACCCCACAAATGACCCCATTATAAAAACTGCAGCCCCCAAAGTATTCAAAATGACATTCAGTCAGCGTTTTAACCTTTTAGGTGTTTCACAGGAATAGCAGAAAAGTGAAGGAGAAAATTCAAATCTTAATTTTTTACACTCGCATGTTCTTGTAGACCTAATTTTTGAATTTTTACAAGGGGTAAAAGGAGAAAATTTATACTTATACTTTTGTAGCCCAATTTCTCTCAAGTAAGCACATACCACATATGTCTATGTAAAGTGTTCGGCGGGCGCAGTAGAGGGCTCAGAAGCAAAGGAGCGACAAGGGGATTTTGGAGAGTACGTTTTTCTGAAATGGTTTTGGGGGGGCATGTTGCATTTAGGAAGCCCCTATGGTGTCAGAACAGCAAAAAAAACACATGGCGTACCATTTTGGAAACTAGACACCTTGAGGAACGTAACAAGGAATAAAGTGAGCCTTAATACCCCACAGGTTTTTCACGACTTTTGCATATGTAAAATTTTTTTACAAAAATTCGCTAAAATGTGTGTTTCCCCCCCAAATTTCACATTTTTGCAAGGGTTAATAGCAGAAAATACCCCCCAAAATTTGTAACCCCATCTCTTCTGAGTATGGAGGTACCCCATAAGTTGACCTGAAGTGCACTATGGGCGAACTACAATGCTCAGAAGAGAAGGAGTCATATCTGGCTTTTTGAGAGCAAATTTTGCTCAGGGGTATGTCGCATTTAGGAAGCCCCTATGGTGCCAGGACAGCAAAGAAAAAAACAACACATGGCATACCATTTTGGAAACTAGACCCCTTGAGGAACGTAACAAGGGGTACAGTGAGCATTTATCCCCACTTGTGTCTGTCAGATCTTTGGAACAGTGGGCTGTATAAAATTTTTAATTTGCACAGCCCACTGTTCCAAAGATCTGTCAGACACCAGTGGGGTGTAAATTTTCACTGCACCCCTTATTACATTTCGTGAGGGCTGTAGTTTCCAAAATGGGGTCACATGTGGGGTTTTGTTTTTTTTGCATTTGTCAAAACCGCTGTAACAATCAGCCACCCCTGTGCAAATCACCTCAAATGTACATGGTGTACTCTCCCTTCTGTGCCTTGTTGTGCGCCCCCAGAGCACTTTGCGGCCACATTTGGGGGGCTTTTTTCCCTTTTAACTCTTGTCAAAATGAAAAATATAGGGCAACACCAGCATGTTAGTGTAAACGACAGCATGTTAGTGTAAAAAAAATTTTTTTTTTACACTAACATGCTAGTGTAGACCCCAACTTCACCTTTTCATAAGGGGTGAAAGGAGAAAAAGCCCCCCAAAATTTGTTAGGCAATTTCTCCCGAGTACGGCGATACCCCGTATGTGACCCTAAACTGTTGCCTTTAAATACGACAGGGCTCCAAAGTGAGAGCGCCATGCGCATTTGAGGCCTGAATTAGGGATTTGCATAGGGGTGGACATAGGGGTATTCTACGCCAGTGATTCCCAAACAGGGTGCCTCCAGCTGTTGCAAAACTCCCAGCATGCTTGGACAGTAAACGGCTGTCCGGCAATACTGGGAGTTGTTGTTGGAGGCTCCATTTTGGAAACAGTGGCGTACCAGACATTTTTCATTTTTATTGGGGAGGGGGGCTGTGTAGGGGTATGTGTATATGTAGTGTTTTTTACTTTTTATTTTATTTTGTGTTAATGTAGTGTAGTGTAGTGTTTTTAGGGTACAGTCACACGGGCGGGGGATTACAGCGAGTTTGAGTTGCGGTGCAAAATTTGCTGCATCGCAAACTTGCAGCCTGATACTCACTGTAAGCCCCCTGCCCATGTGAATGTACCCATTACATTCACAGGGGGAGGAGGGACCTCCAGTTGTTGCAAAACTACAACTCCTAGCATGCACAGTCTATCAGTGCATGCTGGTAGTTATAGTTTTGCAAAACAGCTCGAGGCACACGGGTTGGGAAACACTGAGTTAGGAAACAGACAATGTTTCCCAACCAGTGTGCCTCCAGTTGTTACAAAACCACTACTTCCAAACATTCTCAGGCATGCTGCAAGTAGTAGTTCGGCAACATCTTTAGAGCCAGATGTTGCCGAACTACTACTCCCAGCATGCTTGGAGTTGTAGTTTTGCAACATCTGGAGGACTACAGTTTGCAGACCACTAATACAGTGGTTCACAATCTGTGCCCTTCCAGATGTTGCAAAACTACAACTCCCAGTATGCCAAAACTGTCCAGGCATGCTGGGAGTTGTAGTTCTGCAACATCTGAAGGGCCAGATGTTACAGAACTACAACTCCCAGCATGCCTGGACAGTAAGGGCATGCTGAGGGTGTGTAGTTTTGCAACATCTGGAAGGGCACAGTGGTCCCAAAACTGCGGACCGCCAGATGTTGCAAAACTGCAACTCCCAGCATGCCCGGACGCCAAGGGGTGTCTGGGCATGCTGGGATTTGTAGTGTAAGGGGACCAGATGGAGCAGTCCAGATCGCTTTATGGCGGTCTGGACTGCTGCAAAGGTCCCGCGACGCCGCCAAAGATCCACTCACCTGTCACCACCGCCACCGTCTCTGCTGCCGGAATCCGGGTCTTCAGGGACGAGGTAAGTACCGGGGCCGGGCACCAGCACTCCCCCATCCCCCGCCGCGTCCTCCGGTCTTCCTCCTGTTCTCTCCGGACTTCCAGGGGTCGGGCAGGGCGGGAGGAAGTTACCCCCCCCCCTGCGATTGGTCGGTTAGCTAACCGAGGAATCGCAGGGGATAGGAGGAGGTGGCAGTCTTGCCACCTCGCTCCTAGCCTCCAGCATGGTCCTGGCTGTCTGTGACAACCGGGATCATGCAAAATTACCGGGCGGTCAGGTCCCAGAGACCCGATCAGCCCGGTATCGCCGCAGATCGCAGGGGCGATTTCCCTCGCGATCTGCGACGATCGCCGACATGGGGGGCCTACATTTCAGCAGGCATCCACTTCCGATCTCTGTCCGGCGCGCGGCAGGGACCAGAAAACGCCTGCTGAAGACGTATGCATATGTCATGGGTCCTTAAGGGGTTACCAAGGTACCAAGACTGACCACTCAAGTAGTACTGTACACATAGTACCTCAAACTAATCACTCAAGTGTACTTACCTCACTTAAACTTAGTACACCAAACAACAAAAATATCTCACAGTCAAGTAAACGCTTTAGGAATTGTAGCCTATGTCATTTTCCAATTCCTACCACTGTTATGTACACTAACTGTTCTCTTCTTTCTCTTACGTGTGCAAGATGCCCTGCCCAGCCAGTAGGTGCTCTTGCGAGCTAAAATAATACACGTAATCAAAAAGGTAATCTAGGTAAGGTTTATCTGTTGTGTTCTAGGGATAAGAGCATGTAGCCAATGGACCCTAGTAGCTAGTTTATTGGTTGATAGCCTCAGGCAAGCCAGTAAAACCCTCAGTGTACTAAACAGGTAACTAGTAGTGTTGAGCGGCATAGGCCATATTCGAATTCGCGAATATTCGTGAATATATGGACGAATATTCGTCATATATTCGCGAATATTCGCATATTTGTAATATTCGCGTTTTATTTTTGCATAAGCGAAAATTGGCGAATGCGAAAATTAACATATGCGGAAATTAGCATATACAAAATTAGCATAAGCAAAAATTCACATATGCGAACATGCGCATATGCAAATTTTCGCATATGCGAAAATTCGCACAGTAGTATTAGAGTCTTCTTTACACCACACAAGCTGGAAGCAGAGAGGGATGATCACTGTGATGTGTACTGTGAAAAAAAAAAACAAAACAATATTCGTAATTACGAATATATAGTGCTATATTCTCGAATATTCACGAATTCGCGAATATGCGATATTCGCAAATAAAATTCGCAATGCGAATATTCACGAGCAACACTAGTAACTAGTGTGGCAAAAATGTCTAGTGAGATTCAAAAATGTCAAGTAGGATGTATCTCATGTATAATAATGCCATCCTGTTACTAAATTCATGAACCAAGTAATCCTGTTCATGAGTTTACCCATGCATATGTTTGTACCTTAATATGCTTAATATGCTTCTAATCTGGACAGTTCCTGACATGGACAGAGGTGTCAGCAGAGAGCACTGTGGTCAGACTGAAAATAAATTTACCATTTTCTCTGTAGTATACAACAGCTGATAAGTACTGTAAGTACTTCAGATTTTGAAATAGAAATAATTTACAAACCTGTTTAATTTTCTGGCACCAGTTGACTCCCCTTTAAGCCAATATGGTGCTGAGACTATGGCTAAAGTGCAGTATTTACTTAAGTTAGAATTTAGCTCTTAGTTCCACATAACATCCCTGTAAAATAAGGGCCAATTCCACCTCAGTTCTGTTCCAGTACAATGGAGCAGAAAGGGCACAGATTCAAGAGGCAAGTAACTTAATCCTGCCCTGTTCAAAAGGCGATACCGGTCTGCTCCTTCCCGCAACACCATATGCTCTATGGCTACAGCTACCAGCCTCACTGAAAATAGGGCTGGTTAGCCTATCATGGAGCGAGGCTGCAGGGTCAAATAGGCTCAGCACCAGTCTGCGATATTACCGTGTCTGTGCCAAATTTAAACCTGTGATTGTTACTTTATTGTGCATTTATTGTCATGCATTCTGTTTAGGATTATTTTCTCTGGTCTCTGCTTCTGGTATTTACATTCCCTTCTAGTTCTGATTCTGGGTTTCAACTATAATATAGTTACAAAAATATTCCTGATGCTACCTTCTTGCTATGGCTATTGACTCTGTTTTGATGAATGATGTGCCCATTTAATTATGTCCCAGCTATTTGGCTATTTCTTCCCTTCCCTGTTCACTTAGGAAGGGACCATTGCCCAGTTGGGGGCCATTGCCCAGTTAGGGCCATCGCCTAGGGTGGATACTCCAAATAGGTATAGAAAAGGGCAGTGGATGAGATTAGGGCTACACTTCCATGTCCCCTACCATTACAGTGCAATACAATGGCATTGCCACTTAACTCTAGACCACTTGGTGCACAGGGACAAAACAAATTCTCTCATCTCTATTTCCAGGGTATCCGATCCTATCAATCAAGCAATAGCAGCCTGTCAACGTTCCTGGAAGCCCCCAAAGTTACATTTATTAAATAAACATTTCAACCATCTATGAAGCCCCATAAATGTCAAGATATATATCACTATGGCCCCACTGGTTAGATTTTTACTAACTCTCACATCACACACGTCTATGGCTTCTGAAGCTGCTTTATGTCCGATGGATTTGGGAGGACAGATGAATGTGAGACCATTTCAATCTTGTCCTCCAAAATAATTGCTGCTCATATAACACTCCATGTATTTTTATATGAAGTGTTTCCCCCATTCTCCATAAAGTTCGCAGAATACTTGAAATATTTCAGTCCTTTAAAACACAAAGTGCATACAGAATTATCTGTGACCTTTAGTGTTTCATCCGGTAACATTTTCTGCTTTTATGTACACTCTGTTCGCTTATTGCAAAGATTTTGACTTGTAGATCCTACCTTGTCTTTGCCAGCGTATCTCTAGCCTTTGTACTAATCTCCCATGACCACTCACTCTAGATTGGGTTTCTTTGTTCTGCCTCACTCTCTGATGCTTGTGCCTCTGCCAACTGTTTGTTTTCCTCTTTGCTTTTGGCTTTCTTCCCTCTGTAGAGACAGCAGCTTAACTTCTTTTTTGGATCATAGTTTTACCCATCCACATATACAACCTCAGAAGCCTGAAATAAAATGCACAGTTTGCTAAAAATGAATTTTTTTCTATTTTTTCTGGTGCCTAAAATGGATGGAATTTCAGCTATTTTTTATTGGCTGTTATTGAAATACTTTATTTTTTATTTTTGGAGCATGCCAAGTTTACAGACTATGTCAGTCATATGATGATCTAACACCTTACTCTCAATATTGTGCAGTAATTTACACAGAGATTAATAGATAGTTAGAGACGATGAGCGAATTGGATTCCATCTGAGCTTGACAAAAAATTTGGACTTGAGTCGTTAGACTTTGTTCACACAGAGTATTTCCTGCCATAAAATAATACTGACATGACATCATGTAAGATTTACCAATGAAACAGATAACCTGCACTGCTATAACAGTCCTATAACACGCTCTAATGGGCAGGCAGATGTTGCACCGGTAACTAGTGATGGTGCTCAGTCCAGAACACAACAAAGATAGATCATTGTATGGAAGAAGAAGACGGTCACTCACCGTATGGCAGAATCACAAATATTTTAAGGGGTACTCCGCCCTTAGACATCTTATCCCCTATCCAAAGGATAGGGGATAAGATGTCTGATCGCAGGGGAGTGCATTTTTTCTGTATTTGTGGCATATGTTACTTTTAATCTATTGCTCTATATGTTAAAACCGTTTATTTTAATTATTTATTAATTTTTTTAACAATTAAGCATACACCTCCCCCTCCCAATTAGCCACACCTACATAATTTATAAAGTCAAAATTCTAAGATTGTCACCGTATAAAGTTTTGGAGATGATAAAAAAGAAGAAAATTATAGGGGTCAAAATATAATGATTAAAATTATTTGATTTTAATTTCTTTATATGTTATAAACATAACAAAAATGATATAGATCCAGTCTCACTGTAAAAAAAAATTACCAGAAGATTAAAGATAACAATGCAGTTTTACCATAAAGTGCACTGTGCCAAAAAAGAAACACCCCAAAAATTGAATTTTTTTTCCCCAATTTTTTCACCCCGCAAAGATTTTTTTGCAGTACACCTTACAAGAAAATGAAGGATGGCATTACAAAGAACAATTGGCACTGAAAAAATACAAGCCCATATATAGTTCTGTAGATTGAAAAATAAGAGTTACAGTCCTTAGAAAGCAAGAAGGAAAAAACAAAAATGAAAAAAGTTTCTTGGTAAATAAGAGGTCAATTGGCCAGCCCTAGACACATTACTACAAGGGTGCAAGATGCCCAGGTAAAGTACATCAATATCAAAGGAGGTGCCCCTGCAGTCCATGCAGGTAGGGGGGCCTAGAGGAAGGATTTTATTATTATTTTACATTTAATTTTAGGGATGTTTATTCACTAACTTTTTTTTTACTTTTTTATTTTTTTATATTCCTCAATATTAAATCTTTATTTATTATAACTGTTGTCCTGAAATCCAGCAGTGACCAGGAGTTTTATGCCTTCGTCCAGCCATCAGCACTTATTACAGGGCTCCCATTGGGCACTGTGTTTAGTGATTTACATGACAGGGAGTTAATAGTTTCAGCTTAATGCACTCTTAGAGGGTCGGACTCACACAGTATTAGCCTGGCCTCTTTAATGAGGTATTCCCATCTGGGACAATGAATATGTCATAAATGCCCCTAGATTTGAGCCACACCTCTGTGACCCCCACCTATGATAATTCAGAGCTCCCCAGACCCCTTCAGCCTCTTTGCTGCTGGAGGTAGTCAGGAAGCCCAAATCAGCTGAAGAGGTTGAGTCACATAATTTGCATAGCTCCTATTAAATAGGACAATACTGCGCCACTGCTGGCACCAGCTCCACGGGTCCTTCATATAGCTGACTGGTGGGGGGTATTCCAATGCTTTGGCATTGGCTTCTTCTGATAAAACAATAGTGATTGACTCTAGATTGATCAAGATGCTTAAAAGAAGTTTATTATCTTAACAAGTTATCTCCTATCCACAGGATAGGGGATAACAAGCAGTTCGGTGGGGGTGTTACCACTGGGGCCATCCCCAAAACCTGGACACTATTGTCTCTAGAATGAATGGTCAGTAATGCACCTCTGCAGCTACAGCTCCATTATTTGTGACCAATGAACATTTCTGAGTTCTTAACTTGGAAATGTTTGGTGGCCCCATGGGGAAAGAATGGAGCTGTGGCCATTCATGTTCAATCTTTACTACTTATTCCTGGAGCAAATATATCCCCATTCGTAGGACTGCCAGAGGACCCAATGGTCAGACTCACCCCCTTCTGCTTGATACTAAACTCTGTAAAGTGGTAAACACAATAGAGGACAGTGCACTGTTACAAATGGATCTGGATAGTTTGGGGGTTTGGGCTGAGAAGTGGCAGATGAGGTTCAACACTGATAAATGTAAGGTAATGCACATGGGGAGGAAAAATCTGGGACGGGGTTATATATTAAATGGGAGCACTCTTTGGACGACTGACGTGGAAAAGGACTTAGGGGGTCTTAGTTAATAGTAAACTTAGCTGTAGTGACCAGTGTCGGGCAACCGCTGCCAAGGCTAATAAAATCATGGGGTGCATCAATAGGGGCATAGATGCCCACGAAAAGGAAATAATTCTACCGCTGTACAAATCACTAATCAGACCACACATAGAATACTGTGTACAGTACTGGGCACCAGTGTACAAGAAAGATATAGTGGAGCTGGAGAGGGTTCAAAGACGGGCAACCAGAGTAATACAGGGAATGGGAGGACTACAGTACCCAGAAAGATTATCAGAATTGGGGTTATTTAGTTTAGAAAAAAGAAGGCTTAGGGGAAACCTAATAACTGTGTATAAATATATCAGGGGACAGTACAGAGATCTCTCCCATGATCTATTTATACCCATGACTGTATCTATAACAAAGGGGCATCCTCTACGTCTAGAGGAAAGAAGGTTTCTACACCAGCACAGACGGGGTTCTTTACTGTAAGAGCAGTGAGACTGTGGAATTCTCGCCCGGAGGAGGTGGTCATGGTGAACTTTGTAAAAGAGTTCAAAAGGGGTCTGGATGCTTTTTTGGAGAGTAATAACATTGATGGTTATGTATACTAGATATTTAGGGACAGCATGTTGATCCAGGGATTTATTCTGATGCCATATTGGAGTTGGGAAGGAATTTTTACCTCTAGTATGAGGGTTTTTTGCCTTCCCCTGGATCAACTCAGTAGGGACTCATTAGGGATATAGGTTGAACTAGATGGACTCTGGTCTTTTTTCAACCTTACGAACTATGTTACTATGTTACCATACTCCTTATAGGGGATGACAATAAGATGAGAAAACTCCTTTCATAGCAAAATTTAAGAATCACAACATCCTAATCCATCAGACATCACGCAGCCTGCACAGTTATATTTATGTAGCTGTGGCATATTTTTATAAACCCAGTGACTAATACATTTGAAATTCAAAGAGATATTCCAGTATAAAAAATGCTATCATATGTTGCTATGGGAACAGTAAAAAAAAAAAAAAAAAAAAGTCATACTCACCTACCTCAGTCCCTTTTATGTTCTGTTTCAGCCCCTTCAGAATCCCCATTGGTAACCAATTCATCATCAGAGCAGGACCTGTCCGCTCAGCCAATCGCTGACAGAGACAGGATACCCCTGCAACAAGCGGTGACCAGAGGGGACCAGAAGACGTTGGAAAGGGAACTAAAAAAAAAAAAAAAAAAGATTATTACTTTTTTTGCTTTGGTATGAAACAATTGTAACCCACCTGATTTTCCTCCCCCGGCCTCTTTCCAATCGGCAAACCCGCATGAATATCCCTTGCTACTATAAAACATTGTAAGACTTAAAAAATAATTTGTCTCTCAAGACTTCAGTTGCGAGCGCTCCATATCTTCTTTGTATTGTTTAATACATATTTTTTTTAGACTGGAATACCTCTTTAAGTGTGACTGGTACCAAAAATGTAAATTTGAAATGTCATCCAAACTGTGTACTATAAGTAGTAATCCTAATATTATCTTCTGGGATTTTCTTTTAAGTCACCCATCATCATCTGTGATCCTAAAATGCTTCTATTTTGGCCATTGTGGACTGTATACATGCCAATGACATTAACTGTACTGTCATGAGACATCATGAGGCTTGTCTAGTTTACTAATGTAATACATTAAGCTAAGGTGACATAATACAAATAGTAAAATATCAGCTTTAATGAGCGATGTCGGCTGTCCTAAACCCCTTATTTGCCTTTATATCCTTTTAAGCATGTTTAAATGGCACGTCAGTTCCAACAAGACTTTTTAAAGACTCATCTATCATCTGGTTGTAGGGATTTGTGGATGCATTCGAGCTACCATGAAATATCTGCAAATTCTGCAGTCTTACGTAGATCCAAGGATTTACTGTCAGTTAGGTGATATCACTCGGTAGAAGTCTTAACCTTATGTTCCCCCATAACCCCACCCAGCATCACAGACACACTGTCATGGCTTTTCTAAATCCTAGCTATTAGCTTTACCGGCTTTAAGGATGCCGTCCAAAAGGTTACCATTTAAAGGATTAGGCACAATTAGTAATATAGATGTTTTAATAGAAGTAATTGGCTTAATGCACTATCTGGCCGTCCAATATCAGCTTTTAATGTAATGCCTGCTCTGTTATTGGTATTAGACTGCTATAATTTAATATTTCTCAAATATTAACCCATCTGACTTCTACTTTGCGGCTGCAGGTGTGAGATTAGTTTATTAAAAGGATTTCGGAACCTGTTGGGAAAGAAAAAAATCCTACATTTTAACTCAAATAGACGTTAAATAATATCCTTCTAATTTGACCAACACAACCTTATCTTGCTTCACAGTACAAGGCCAGAAAAAATGCAAGAGACGGATGAGCCTGGGAAAAAAAGTGGTCAACTTCTATTGACTATATAGAAAATTATTTTCTTATTGTAGATTGTTTTAAATTCTAGTTTCTGTATGTGATTATGGAGGCAACCATCTTGACTGAACTGTTATTAGCAGTATTTAAAGATATGCTTTACAGCAGCCACATGGCCCATAGGAGTCAGTAGTCTAGAGATGACTCATTGACTTGTATAAGAGGATATAAATGGCATGCTCTGTGATCTGTGCAGAGGTCAATGTGCAGTGCAGGGAGGAGGGGAGCTGTGACTATTACAAGTTGTCAATGGTAGTTTTAGAGTAATCTGGCCCTAGGTGTATAATAAAGGCGTTACCTGTCATTGTTCTCCTGCCTGTGATGATAATGAGAAGACTGGTGAGAAGTATTCTCTATAAAAAGAAAGTGAAAAGGCCAGCTCACCATAGCCCATAGTATGAATCCAGTAGGTAATACTCTCTTGCATCAACGTTCCCATGGTGCCTGGGACATATACTTTAATGAGAATGTGACAGCTAGTTACAGCTAGGGGTTACTCACTTAAATCAGTACGTTATGTGCAGAGTTAGACTTATAAACAGCTTTATTCCTAATGTGCTCCAGTACCTATTGGAGCCGTGAAGCCAGTGTGAGGTGCAGACTGCGTCCTATGCAGTTCTCTGATCACCCCTCCCCTCAGCTGTCTGAAGATACAACGAGGGGAGGAGAAGGAAGAGCTGGGCAGGACACAACTCTGCACCTCCCTCAGCCCCGTATACAGTTCCCTCCTTGCACTTCTCTCAGGAGGAGAGGAGGGACTTGGATTTTCACAGTCCTGCTCCTATCAACAGGAGTGCCGTAAATTTTTACAGCCCCGCTCAGTTTCACCACCATGTTCATGCTCAATGTCACTCTATTTATTGCCTATAGGAGCTGCTGGAGATAGCCAAGACCTGTACTTGTCTAACTCTGTACCTGTCATACATGTCTACCATTTCATTCTCACAGAAGACTCAGGACCCTTGTCACTGGATCCCAGGGGTTCCTTGTAGTTAGATCCCCTATAATCATCCTTTGTCGATTGGGCATGAATGTAAATGGTGGTAACACTTTTTTTTAGGGGTTAAAGGGGTACTTCCCCCCCAGACATCTTATCCCCTATCCAAAGGGGGGAGCACAGAGATCGGGGGTGTCCCCAGCGACATCTTATCCCCTATCCTTTAAGCTACATTGCAGATATTATTTCCTACTGGAGGATGGGTAAATTTACCGTACATTTGAGATCATGTGCACATCTATCACATACAGTAAAAGTATTCAATAAGGATGATCCTAGGTTTGAACTCAATATGACTATGCTGACCCTGAATCCCTGCAGTCTGCGCTAATTGAATGATCTATAAAAGCTGTTTAGGTAGACATATCCTGTAATAAATGTATCAGCCTGAAGTGGATCTCTATTCTGAGATCACCTATTTTTCTTGGCTGGTTCATGTAGCTGATTCATACAGTACTTACAGTATTTCTTGATACGAGTTCCGGGATTGACCTTCAAACATGCAAACCGGAGGAAAATGAGGACATCATGTCATTTTACTGCAAGACAAGCCATCAGAGATGATGTGCAGAACGGTTACCATATGGTAAATGATGGACAAATCTGTAAACTCTGTAAAATATCAATAAACATAAAACTACTTCATCTGCACTATTTGATCTGCAACGTCTACCAAGAGTTTAGCTTTTATTTTTTGCTCTTTTTTTGTGCTTTTATAGACCTGATGTCCAAAATGCTGTAAGATTAGCCTGTTCTTTGATCTAGATTCTACAAAAAGATTTCTGGTTGTATGATAGCACACTAAAATACATCAAATACTACTTGAAAATATGTCAGTTTATTAAAGGCTCTGCCTCACTTAGAAAACCCATTTTGGAATACACTTATTCTGAACTAATAGAGAGGAGTGCACTGTTCGAGACTCTCGTCTATGAACCAAATGGCTTCCGGCATGTCCGTGTTTGTGAAAAGCAGACTACACATTGATTTCAACAGAAAATGTGCAGTTCTTCATTTCCACTGTGGTGGCGCCAAAGAGGAATTATATGACAACTTCTGGGTTTCCTACAGTGTCATACTGTGATAAGCCTATCCTGGGGGTGCATGTATAACAAAATGTTTGCTTAAAGGGGAACTCCGGTGGAAAGAAAATGTTTTCAAATCAACTGGAGCCATAAAATTAAATTACTGCTATTAAAAAAATCTTAACCCCTCTAGTAGTTATCAGCTGCTGTATACTACAGATATACTTCAGAGAAATTTGTGAAGTTCTTTCCAGTCTGACCACAGTGCTCTCTGCTGACACCTCTGTCCATGTCAGGAACTATCCAGAGCAGAGAGGTTTTCCATGGGGATATGCTTCTAATCTAGACAGTTTCTGATACGGAAAGAGGTGTCAGCAGAGAACACTGTGGTCAGGCTGGAAAGAACTTCACAAATTTATTTGTAGTATACAGCAACTGATAAGTACCGGAAGGCTTCAGATTTTTAAATAGAAATAATTTACAAATCTGTTTAACTTTCTGGCACCAGTTGATTTGAAAACACTTGTTTTCCACTTGTTTCCACAGAAGTTCCCCTTTAAAGTAGATATTATAGATGAGCAAACTTCTCAAAAGTTTGGTCCTGCCAGTTTGCTGAACTCTGGGAAAAAAAGTTCTGGTTCTGTCCCAACCTGTACTTTACCACTGGCCCAAAAACATATGTATAACACTGTCTAAGAGGTCTAAAAAGGTCACCCAGCTGTGCTCCAGGAGTGATCCATGGACGTCTGAGCTATTTGATGCAGATTAATGGCTATAGGTTAAAGGATGGTACCTGGTAATAACTAACAAATAAAAACACTCTGCACCAGGAAATTGTTTATGTTTAAATTAATGACCAAAAACATAACCACATAACCCCTTTCAGAGGCAGATGCCTGCCGGTGTTTACGCGTACACAGAAGTATCGGAAGAAGCAATGGCTTTTTCCAAGTGGTCCAAAAATAATACATTTTTGAGAGCAATAACAGGTTTCGTGCCTGGAAAGTGAAGAAGCAATGGCTTTTTACAAGCTGTGAAAAATGATTATCATTATTGGGTATAGCAACAGGATTGGCCCATTGAAAGGCCTATTTAGACCTATTAATATTATAATAATTATTCAGACCTAGTTTGATCTATAATTATTATTAACAACAACAATAATAATAATAATAATAATAATAATAATAGTAATATTAGTATTATTTCAACCTATTTATTATTGTTATTATTTAGATCTATTTAGCTTGGGACTTAAAGGGGTATTCCAGGAAAAAACTGGTTCCAGAAAGTTAAAGGGGTTATCCAGGAAAAAACTTTTTTCTTATATATCAACTGGTTCCAGAAAGTTAAACAGATTTGTAAATTACTTCTATTAAAAAATCTTAATCCTTTCAGTACTTATGAGCTTGTGAAGTTTAGGTTTTCTTTTCTGTCTAAGTAATCTCTGATGACACGTGTCTCAGGAAACGCCCAGTTTAGAAGCAAATTCCCATAGCAAACCTCTTCTAAACTGGGCGGTTCCTGAGACACGTGTCATCAGAGATTACTTAGACAGAAAAGAACAACCTAAACTTCAGAAGCTCATAAGTACTGAAAGGATTAAGATTTTTTAATAGAAGTAATTTACAAATCTGTTTAACTTTCTGGAGCCAGTTGATATATAAAAAAAAAGTTTTTTCCTGGATAACCCCTTTAAACAGTACATTGACATAACGTAAGGGTCTATGATAATTTCCTAACAATGTAATTTCATCCACAAAACGTTTTTTGCATTGCCATATACTGACCCTTATAACTTTTGTTGCTTTTTATTAGAGATATAGGTTTTTTAGAGCCGATACCGATAACCTGTGAACTTTCAGGCCAAAGCCGATAACTTATACCGATATTCCCCCCTTGTAGACAGCAGCCCCCCCCCTTATAGACAGCAGGCGCCCCCCCCTTATAGACAGCAGACACCCCCCCCCCTTATAGACAGCAGGCCCCCCCTCCTCCTCATGTAGACAGTGCTCACCTGTTGCTGTCCTCGGGTGTTGCCGCTCCACTGTCCTATGGAGGAGCATCCTATGGAGGAGCATGTGACATACATGTAACTATGCTTCCTCGTTAGCGTTACACTGGGCGCAGTGGAGGAGGAGTGACGTGTGTGTCACATGCTCCTCCATAGGATACCATGATGCGATTGGGAGAACCGGACAGCGGAGCGGGGCCGCACAGCAGCAGGTATCGGACAAGGTATCGGGGGCGCAGGCGCTGGACACATTATCGGCATATCGGCAAGGTTAGATGCCGATAACTTAAAAAATCGCCATAATATCGGCAGATAATATTGGCCAATCCAATAATTTGTCGAACCCTACTTTTTATTTTATTTTTTTCTGGCATGTGACGTGACTTAAAACAGAAATTGTACAGTCTAATAATGTTATATTTTAACAGTTCAGACAAGCATGCAGATATGCCAATATGTTTTGTTTACCTTTATTTTATAGATTTTTTGAAAATTGGAATTTGGACTTTTTACAATTTTTATTGAGGGAGGGAATTTAAAAAAAATATTTTTTACTTATTAACTACTACTATTTTGCCTCTCTACAGTTTTTTTTTTGTATGCAATCATTCAATTACTTATATAGATTAATGCAGGCATATGCATTACATTGATCTATCCAATTGACGCTTTACTATTACTCTCTACCTTAGGCAGGCTGTATCGGTAGCTTACTCATGGCACCGCAGAGGCTTAGTAAAGTACTTAGACCCCTGAACACACAAATAATGCAGGCCGAAATTATACTGACTGCAAAGTTTCAGTGGGTGTCAGCTGCAGCCAGTATCAGACAGGTATGATACAGGTACATCATGGGTTGAACATACATTAAAGGGGTACTCCGCTCCCCAGCATCTGGAACATTTAGTTCCGAACGTGGGGTGTGGGCTTCCGTGGTCGCCCTCCCCCTTGTGATGTCACACCCAGCCCCCTCAATGCAAGTCTATGGGAGTGGGCGTGACAGCCGTCATGCCCCCTTCCCATAGACTTGCATTGAGGGGGCAGGGCGTGACATCACGAGGCGGTGGGGTGACCACGGATGCCCGCACCCCGCATTTGGAACTAACGGACGCTGAGGAGCGGAGTACCCCTTTAAGTAAAAAGTGTCACTGTTCTAACTTAAAGAGGTTTTACCATCTCCCATATCTATGCTATCACATCATGATCATTGCAGGTTCTGGAACTAGTACCTATTGGGAAAATAAGGGAGCCAAAGCACTGGTGTATCGATGCATTCTTATCACTATTTTTTTTCCCTACACATCCCCACAACCACTTGGCTGTGTGAAGAAGTATAGAACAACACTTTAAAGGGGTACTCCGCCCCTGGACATCTTATCCCCTATCCAAAGTATAGGGGATAAGATGTCAGATCGCCGCGGTCCTGCTGCTGGGGACCCCCGGGATCGCTGCTGCAGCACCCTGCTATCATTACTGCATAGAGCGAGATCGCTCTGCACGTAATGACGGGCAATACAGGGGCCGGAGCATCGTTAGTCACGGCTCCGCCCCTCGTGATGTCACGGCCCGCCCCCGCCAATACAAGTCTATGGGAGGGGGAGTGGCGGTCGTCACGCCCCCTGTCATAGACTTGCATTAAAGGGACGGGCCGTGATGTCATGAGGGGCGGAGCCATAACGTCACGCTGCTCCGGCCCCTGTATCGCCCGTCAGTAATGATGGCGGGGTGCCGCAGCGGCGATCCCCGGGGTCCCCAGCAGCGGGACCCCTGCGATCTAACATCTTATCCCCTATCCTTTGGATAGGGGATAAGATGCCAGGGGCAGAGTATCCCTTTAAGTGAAATGGCCTAGTTGCAGTTCCCTGCACAGCTGGGTGGCTAGGAACACCAATGTGTGGGGGAAAAAGTTTTCAGCAGAGTTTCCAGCCCTTTCATTGTCTCAGTCAGTGGGGTCCCATAGATAGACCGCCCAACATTCAAAAAGTAATGGCATATCCTAGCTATTTACAATCATTTTATGAGATGTTTAACCTCCGTCCACATTCTGTATCCTAGTGCAGTTTAGAAAAATTTAAGTTAAACTTTAAAAAGTTATTCCCATCTGGACACAGGATATGCTAAATGGCCCACACCTATTTCGAGACAGAGACCCCCCCCCTCCCCCCCCCCCCGCCGGCATGCTTCAGTCAGCCTGTAGCTGCCAGAGAGTGTTAAGAAGTTGAAAACAATCCTTTGGATAGGGGATAAGATGTCTACGGGCAGAGTACCCCTTAAAGTTCTCTTGAGGTGGCACTGCAGGGAACTCAAACACGTAATGCCTGTCTTTACCTTGGCAACAAATATCACCAGGTGACCAAACCAGTGCGAGAAGGTGCTCTAAAACTATGAACTATAACTTTTAATAATGTTCACTAAAAAATCACCCAGGCAAGTGACCACAAGTGTGTAGGAAAATGTCCTCCTAGTCCTCCTGGGAGGACTAATGATTGTTAAGAATTTTTGGGGGATCCTGTAAGGTGCATATGACATATTACTGCACTCCAGGACGTACCATATTTTTCGTCCTATAGGACGCACCGGCATATAAGACGCACCCAATTTATAGGTGCAAAATCTAAAAAAATAAAGATTTTGAACCCAATAGTGGTCTTCAACCTGCGGACCTCCAGATGTTGCAAAACTACAACTCCCAGCATGCCCGGACATCTGGAGGTCCGCAGATTGAAGACCACTGCATAGGAGGCAATACCCACGTGTCCCCGCCGCTCCGGACCCGTCACCGCTTCCCTGGATGTCGCTCCATCGCTGTCACCGTGTCCCCGTCGCTCCGGAACGTCTCTGCTGCTGGCCGGGTATCCTTGCTCTCCGTCGCCGCCATCACGTCGTTACGCACGCCGACGCACGTACGCGACGATGTGATGACGAGGAAGGAGAGCGCCGGCCATACAGGGGACCCCTGAACGGAGAAGACACCGAGGAGGCAGGTAAGGTCCCTCCCGGTGTCCTGTAAGCACTAACCCGGCTATTCTGTCGGGCTGTTCGGGACCGCCGCGGTGAAATCGCGGCGGTCCCGAACAGCCCGACTGAACAGCCGGGTTAGTGTCACTTTCCCTTCAGACGCGGCAGTCAGCTTTGATTGCCATGTCTGAAGGGTTAATACAGGGCATCACTGCAATCGGTGATGTCCCGTATTAGTCGCGGGTCCCGGCCGTTGATGGCCGCAGGGACCGCCGCGATAGGGGTGTATTCACCGTATAAGACGCACCGACTTTTTCAGAAAAAGTGCGTCTTATACGGCGAAAAATACGGTATGTACAATATTTTAACAGTATGCTGCTTCCTACATTTGTGTTATCAGGGTTGTCTGTGGAGTTTCTCCATTAGTCTAAAACCCTATGATTCATTTTTCCACATACTTTTGGTCGCTACCTGGCTGTTTCTTTAGTGATCATTATTATAAGTTATATTTTAGAGCACCTTCTTCACTGGTTTGGTCAGCTGGTGATATTTGTGTTTATTGAATGCTAGAATGATATAGTGAATAGGTCGTTTGCAGGACCACAAGATGTTTGCATATGTCTGTAGTCTTTGCTTTGGGACACCAACTGAAAAGTCAGCCAAATTGTAGCACTAATGAGACAATGAGATTCTTCTTCAACTCATAAAACATAAAAATATATACCAAGTTTTCATGGCAGATTCTATGCATTATTTGTTTCATAAATACCTTTTGAGAAATGGCTGCTTTTGTGTTTGTTAGACAATTCTCCTGCGGAATGTGTGAGAAAGCTGGGTGCTGCTGATAGATTAATGTCCTGTCCTATACAGTACATTGCTAGTTGCTAGGTTTTAGTCATTAGAATATTTTTATTTCCAGTAAAAAATAGCAAGATATACTGTATGCTAAGTATGGCTACACTCCAAATGTCACCGTATCTCAATGACTAATGTCACAGATACTAAACATGAACTATAGTTGGCAGATACTTAGCAGGACATGATCATATATGAAGACTTGTGTGTTTTTGGAAAGGTAAGAGTTTACTGGGGGCAGGGCAGTATACCACTCAGACCACCAGTGGGGTGAGTCGAATATAAGGCTAGGTTCACATATATCCATAATCCAGCATTAGTGAACCAAACCTAAAACTTGCCGCAACTAATGGCATAAATGCATCAGTTGGTTAGCATCCGGCATTCATTAATTGTGCAGGGCAGATGGGAGAATGCAGCAAGATGCATCACACTGGTGCCACGCGGTTTGTTTGACCATCTGGCATCCAAACTGAGACACCGGAAGAATGTGAACTGTCCCTAAACCAAGCTGAGTCAGTGGTGCTGTGGAACTTTTGCTTTACTGAACAGGATGGTCACATGGGAACAATAAGTAATCCATCTTTCTTGCCCAGCAAGTTTAAAAGGCAAAAAGTTACCTGGAAATGCTTCTGCTTTTCCCTACCATTTTCACTAAAAAATAATAGGCCCCTGCCACAGCAAGGAGAAGGTGCAAATAACATGGTCACTTTAGGAACCTAGGCCCCGCAGACACTTCTCCAGTTTCCAGTTGTCTTACCCACACCCATTATGCATTTGGTTCAGGCAGTGGTTTCTGGAGTATCACCAGGCCAGCACCTCTCCTTCTTAGGAGCACTTCTCATTAAACAGGCATCCTTCTCCAATTCTTCCTCAGTTTGGACTCCACTAGCCTTTCAGTGCTTTCTTGGCCAAGTTTCTACCACAACGCTGTTCATCTGACTTCGTAGATACACAGCATACCCTTGCTTGATCTGCCTTTCAAAAACTTGGGTACCACCGCATGAAAGAGGCACAATATCAATCCACACTCCTAGCCATGTAAACACTCTGCTGGCTTTATACAGTCACTTACATGGGCTAGAACCCTTGGTACCTTGTAAACCACATTCCCCGAGTGGGAGTTTTAACAGTATCCTACATATATATATATATATATATATATATATATATATATATATTCTTGTTTTCTGTAGTCACAGCATCTTCTATCCCTTTAGCAACATTGAATGTTAAAGTTACTAGGACTAAATGCAAAATCCGTAACGGGGTCCCCTGAGTTTACATGTGATGTGCTGTATATTACTAGTATCCTCTTAAATGGAAGAAGAAGCAATGGCCTACCTCAGGCACCAGTTCTCTGGTGTGACTTTATCCTCTGAATCTCATTTACTTATCTACTTATGCTGCTGGAAATGTACAAAGAAAAGATTGTGAAGTAATCCTAGATAATACACTCAGTGCTATCTCACAGAATAGATAATAAATACAGTAATGTTACGATATAGAGATAATAAATACAGTGATGTGACAGTGCATGTTTAATAAATAGAATGATGTCACTGTACAGAAATAAAAATATGAAGATGTCACAGTACTGGGAAAATAGGCAGAATAATGTAACAATATATGGATAACAAACAAAGTGATGCCACAGTACAAGGATAATATACCTAGTAGTGTCACAAAACAAGAATAATAAACACAGTGATGTAACAGTTTGTGTATAATATACCAAGTGGTGTCACAATACAGGGATAATAAACACAGTGATGTAACAGTACTGTTACGTCGATGCTCCGGGTCCCTGCTCCTCCCCGGAGCGCTTGTGGCGTTCTTCCCTGTGCAGCACCCCGGTCAGACCCGCTGACCGGGAGCGCTGCACTGGTATCACCGGCGGGGATGCGATCCGCGTAGCGGGACGTGCCCGCCCGCGGGTCGCATCCCAATCTCCTCACCTGCCCCGTCCTCTTGCTGTTCTGTCCCAGCGCGCGCGGCCCCGCTCTCTAGGGTGCGTGGGCGCCGGCTCTCTGAAATTTAAAGGGCCAGTGCACCATTAATTGGTGCCTGGCCCAATCAGTACCTACACCTGCTCTATGTGTATAAAAACCCACTTCCCCTTCCTGTCCTTGCCGGATCTTGTTGCCTTGTGCCCTGTGAAAGCGTTTAGTGTGTTCCCAAGCCTGTGTACCCAGACCTTCTGCTGTTGCCCCTGACTACGACTCTTGCTGCCTGCCCTGACCTTCTGCTATATCCGACCTTGCTCTTGCCTTGTCCCTGTGTACCGCGCCTGTCTCAGCTGTCAGCTGGGGTTGAGTCGC
Source organism: Hyla sarda (assembly GCF_029499605.1). NCBI lineage: Eukaryota > Metazoa > Chordata > Amphibia > Anura > Hylidae > Hyla > Hyla sarda. Next base: position 188,907,271 of record NC_079196.1, on the reverse strand, counting down.
TATCGGGTGGAACGACCTGGGGGTTACCTGCCGCCGCAAGTCCATCCCGCTTTGCGGTGGGCTCTGGTGAAAACCAGTAACCCCTTAGACTCCGTTCCCCTGGTACGGCCCACGCCATCACCCCACTGACACAGAGGATCCACCACCAGTGTCCTCGCTGCATACCAGTCCGGATCCTGACAGTAGATCCGGCAATGGATCCCACTGAGGTCCCGCTGCCTAGTGTCGCTGACCTAACCACAGTGGTCGACCAGCAATCACAACAGATCGCGCAACAAGGACAGCAGCTGACTCAACTGACCGTCATGCTGCAACAGCTTCTGCTGCAACTTCAGCAATCATCTCCTCCGCCAGCTCCTGCATCTCCTCCACAGCGAGTGGCTGCTCCCAGCTTCCGCCTGTCTCTACCGGACAAGTTTGATGGGGACTCTAAACAGTGCTGTGGATTCCTGTCCCAGTGTTCCCTACACTTGGAGATGATGTCGGACCAATTCCCCACTGAACGGTCTAAGGTGGCTTTCATGGTCAGTCTCCTGTCTGGAAAGGCCTTGTCATGGGCCACACCGCTCTGGGACCGCAACGATCCCGCCACCGCTACTATTCATTCCTTCTTCTCAGAAGTACGTTGTGTCTTTGAGGAGCCAGCCCGGTCCTCCTCAGCCGAGACTGCTTTGCTGAACCTCATCCAAGGAAGTTCTTCTGTAGGCGAATACGCCATCCATTTTCGTACCCTCGCCTCCGAGCTATCCTGGAACAATGAGGCCCTCTGTGCGACCTTCAAGAAAGGCTTATCCAGTAACATCAAAGATGTCCTGGCCGCACGAGAAATTCCTGCTAATTTGTCAGAACTTATCCATTTGGCCACCCGCATCGACATGCGTTTCTCTGAAAGACGCCAGGAACTCCGACAGGAAAAGGATCTTGATCGCACCAGGCGATTTCTCTCCCCGGCTCCTCTCTTCCAAAGTCATTTGCAATCTGTTCCTGTGCCTTCAACCGAGGAGGCTGTTACGCCTAGCGCTCCGGGTCCCCGCTCCTCCCCGGAGCGCTTACGGCGTCTCTCTCTCCGCAGCGCCCGGTCGGTCCCGCTGACCGGGAGCGCTGCACTGTCATGGCCGTCGGGGATGCGATTCGCACAGCGGGACGCGCCCGCTCGCGAATCGCATCCCAGGTCACTTACCCGTTCCCGTCCCCTGCTGTCATGTGCTGGCGCGCGCGGCTCCGCTCTCTAGGGCGCGCGCGCGCCAGCTCCCTGAGACTTAAAGGGCCAGTGCACCAATGATTGGTGCCTGGCCCAATTAGCTTTATTGGCTTCCACCTGCTCCCAGACTATATCTGATCTCTGCCCCTGCACTCCCCTGCCGGATCTTGTTGCCTTAGAGCCTAGTGAAAGCGTTACTGTGTTTGTCCATACTGTGTATTTGACCTCCTGCTATTCCTTATTGACTACGATTCTTGCTGCCTGCCCCGACCTTCTGCTACGTCCGACCTTGCTTTGTCTACTCCCTTGTACCGCGCCTATCTTCAGCAGTCAGAGAGGTTGAGCCATTGCTAGTGGATACGACCTGGTCACTACCGCCGCAGCAAGACCATCCCGCTTTGTGGCGGGCTCTGGTGAACACCAGTAGTGACTTAGAACCGGTCCACTAGCACGGTCCACGCCAATCCCTCTCTGGCACAGAGGATCCACCTCCTGCCAGCCGGCATCGTGACAGTAGATCCGGCCATGGATCCCGCTGAGGTTCCCCTGCCAGCTATCTCTGATCTCACCACGGTGGTCGCCCAGCAATCCCGACAGATCGCCCATCTAACTCACCAGCTGTCGGAAGTGTCCACCATGGTGCAACAACTTCAGTCGCAACTTCTGCCTCTGCTACAGCAGCAACCATCTCCTCCGCCAGCTCCTGCACCCCTTCCGCAGCGAGTGGCCACTCCTAGCCTCCGCTTGTCCCTGCCGGACAAATTTGATGGGGACTCTAAGTTTTGCCGTGGCTTTCTTTCGCAATGTTCCCTGCACTTGGAGATGATGTCGGACCAGTTTCCTACTGAAAGGTCTAAGGTGGCTTTCGTAGTCAGCCTTCTGTCTGGAAAAGCCCTGTCATGGGCCACACCGCTCTGGGACCGCGATGACCCCGTCACTGCCTCTGTACACTCCTTCTTCTCGGAAATTCGAAGTGCCGTTGAGGAATCCCTCCATTCTTTCCCGGTGTCCTCATCTCAGGGGAGGCAGTTACCGGACAAAGAGAAGGGGAGACCTAAGGGGGGGGTACTGTTACGCCTAGCGCTCCGGGTCCCCGCTCCTCCCCGGAGCGCTTACGGCGTCTCTCTCTCCGCAGCGCCCCGGTCGGTCCCGCTGACCGGGAGCGCTGCACTGTCATGGCCGTCGGGGATGCGATTCGCACAGCGGGACGTGCCCGCTGGCGAATCGCATCCCAGGTCACTTACCCGTTCCCGTCCCCTGCTGTCATGTGCTGGCGCGAGCGGCTCCGCTCTCTAGGGCGCGCGCGCGCCAGCTCCCTGAGACTTAAAGGGCCAGTGCACCAATGATTGGTGCCTGGCCCAATTAGCTTTATTGGCTTCCACCTGCTCCCAGACTATATCTGATCTCTGCCCCTGCACTCCCCTGCCGGATCTTGTTGCCTTAGAGCCTAGTGAAAGCGTTACTGTGTTTGTCCATACTGTGTATTTGACCTCCTGCTATTCCTTATTGACTACGATTCTTGCTGCCTGCCCCGACCTTCTGCTACGTCCGACCTTGCTTTGTCTACTCCCTTGTACCGCGCATATCTTCAGCAGTCAGAGAGGTTGAGCCGTTGCTAGTGGATACGACCTGGTCACTACCGCCGCAGCAAGACCATCCCGCTTTGCGGCGGGCTCTGGTGAACACCAGTAGTGACTTAGAACCGGTCCACTAGCACGGTCCACGCCAATCCCTCTCTGGCACAGAGGATCCACCTCCTGCCAGCCGGCATCGTGACAGAGGCTATGCAAGTGGATCAGTCCCGTCTGACCTTAAAATAGAGGACTCGCTGCCGTAACGAGAATCTGTGTCTGTACTGTGCTAGTACCGAACATTTCCTAAAAGACTGTCCTATCCAACCTCCACGTCAGGAGAGACACACTCTATTACCTCACAAAGGTGAGACAACTCTTGGTGTGAATTCTGCTCCTCCACGTCTGACTGTGCCTGTGCGGATTTCTCCTTCAGCCAATTCCTCCTTCTCAGCTGTGGCCTTCTTGGGCTCTGGTTCTGCAGGAAATTTTATTTTGGCCTCTTTTGTTAATAGGTTCAGCATCCCAGTAACCTGTCTCATCAAGCCGCTCTATATTTCTTCTGTTAACGGAGAAAAGTTGGACTGCACTGTGCGCTACCGCACAGAACCCCTGCCTATGAGCATTGGACTGCATCATGAAAAAATTAAATTTTTTGTTCTGCCCAACTGCACCTCTGAAGTTCTTCTTGGCCTGCCGTGGCTCCAACGTCATGCTCTCACCCTCGACTGGACCACCGGGGAGATCAAAAGTTGGGGTCCTTCTTGTCACAAACGCTGCCTCATATCTGCTCCCACTTGTCAAACCCCTGTGGCTCCACCTATACTGGGTCTTCCCAACGCCTACCAGGACTTTTCAGATGTTTTCTGCATAAAGCAAGCAGAGATCTTATCACCTCATAGGCCTTATGATTGTCCCATTGACCTCCTTCCTGGTACCACTCCGCCCCGGGGCAGGATCTACCCTCTGTCTGCCCCAGAGACTCAAGCCATGTCTGAGTGTATCCAAGAGAACCTAAAGAGAGGTTTTATTTGGAAGTCCTCATCCCCTGCTGGAGTCGGGTTCTTCTTTGTTTCTAAAAAGGATGGATCCTTACGACCATGCATTGACTACCGCGGTTTAAATAAAATTACCATCAAAAACCGCTATCCCCTGCCTTTGATCTCTGAACTCTTTGACCGTCTTCGCGGAGCTAATATATTCACTAAATTGGACTTAAGGGGCGCGTATAATCTTATTCGCATCAGGAAGGATGATGAGTGGAAGACCGCGTTCAATACTAGAGATGGACATTTTGAACATCTAGTTATGCCCTTTGGGCTCTGCAACGCCCCTGCAGTCTTCCAGGACTTCGTTAATGAGATATTTCGGGACTTATTGTATACCTGTGTTGTGGTTTACTTGGACGACATCTTAATTTTTTCCTCTAACTTAGAGGAACACCATCGTCATTTCCGTCTAGTGCTCCAAAGACTTCGTGAAAACCACTTGTATGCTAAATTTGAAAAATGTCTCTTTGAATGCAACAGTCTTCCTTTCCTAGGTTACCTAGTCTCTGGCCAAGGGCTTCAAATGGATCCAGATAAACTGTCAGCGGTTTTGGATTGGCCACGCCCTTCTGGACTCCGCGCTATCCAACGCTTCCTGGGATTTGCCAACTATAACCGACAGTTTATTCCCCACTTCTCCACCATTGTGGCCCCTATTGTGGCCCTGACCAGGAAGAATGCTAATCCTAAGTCATGGCCTCCTCAAGCAGATGAAGCCTTCAATCGTCTCAAAACTGCCTTCGCTTCTGCACCAGTGCTGTCCAGACCTGATCCATTGAAGCCATTCTTCCTGGAAAATGACGCTTCCTCAGTCGGAGCCGGAGCCATACTTCTTCAAAAAAAACGTTACCGGACATAACATTACTTGTGGTTTTTTCTCCAAAACTTTCTCTCCGGCAGAAAAGAATTACTCCATTGGAGATCGTGAACTTCTGGCCATTAAGTTAGCACTCGAGGAGTGGAGGCATCTATTGGAGGGTTCCAAACACCCAATTGTCATTTACACTGACCACATGAATCTCTCGTACCTCCAGTCTGCTCAGCGTCTGAATCCTCGCCAGGCTAGATGGTCGTTGTTTTTTGCCCGCTTCGAGATACACTTCCGTCCCGCAGACAAAAATGTCAGAGCTTCTCGTTCCTCTGATGCCACCGAATCTGAAACCCCTCTGCAGCATATCGTACCGCCTGAGTGCCTGGTCTCCTCTGCTCCAGCCTCACTGGGACAAACCCCCCCTGGAAAGACTTTTGTTCCTCCAAACCTTCGCCTCAAGATCCTCAAAGGGGGGCATTCCTCTCACCTAGCTGGCCATGCTGGCATTAAAAAGTCCATCCAGCTTATTTCCCGTCTGTATTGGTGGCCTACACTAGAGGGTGACATTACTGATTTTGTTCGGGCCTGTACTATTTGTGCCCGGGATAAAACCCCTCGCCAGAAGCCTGCTGGACTCCTCCTCCCTTTGCAACCATGGTCCCAAATTGCCATGGATTTCATTACTGATCTGCCCGTATCCCATGGCAACACCGTCATTTGAGTCAAAATGGCTCACTTCATTCCGCTTCCAGGTCTTCCTTCTGCGCCACAGATGGCAAAGCAATTTTTTCTGCATATTTTTTGCTTTTACGGGCTTCCCACGCACATCGTCTCGGATAGAGGCGTTCAATTTGTGTCGAAATTTTGGAGAGCTCTCTGTAACCAATTGAAAATCAAATTACATTTCTCGTCCTCCTATCACCCCCAATCCAATGGACAAGTAGAGAGAGTAAACCAGATTCTTGGTGACTACTTGCGACATTTTGTCTCCTCCCGCCAAGACGATTGGGTCGACCTTCTGCCCTGGGCTGAATTCTCGTACAATTTCAAAAATCTGGAATCCTCTGCCAAATCCCCATTCTTTGTGGTGTATGGCTGTCACCCTCTGACCCCCCCAGCACACGTATAATACACCAAGTGGGGTCACAATGCAGGGATAATAAACACAGTGACGTACTAGTTTGTGTATGATAAACAGAGTAGCGGCACAAAACAAGCAAAATACACAGTGACATAACAGTACATGTATAATATACAGATTGGTGTCACACTACAGGAATAATACACACAGTCATATGACAAAACAGAACAAAAAAATAATGATAACTTTTTACATACCATATTTTACGCCGTATAAGACGCACTTTTTCTTCCCCAATACTGGGGGGGAAAAGTTGGTGCGTCTTATACGGCGAATACACATCTATCGCGGTGGTCCCTGCGGCCATCAATGACCGGGACCTGCGGCTAATACAGGACATCAACGATCGCGGTGATGCCCTGTATTAACCCTTCAGACGCGGCAATCAAACCTGACCGCCGCGCCTGAAGCGAAAATAACACTAACCCGGCTGTTCAGTCGGGCTGTTCGGGACCACCGCGGTGAAATCGCGGCATCTCGAACAGTTTACAGGACACCGGGAAGGACCTTACCTGCCTCGTCGGTGTCTGCTCCATGCCAGGATCCCCTGCATGGCCGGTGCTCTCCTTCGACGTCATAACGTCGTTGCGCACGCCGTCCCGTCATCCAATAGGAGCGGCGTGCGTAGCGACGTGATGACGGCAACGTGATGATGGCGACGGAGAGCATGGATCCCGGGGAATAAGACGTCTGGAGCGTCGGAGACACCACGGGGACGCGGCGACAGCGATGGAGCGACATCCAGGGCAGTGGTGACGGGTCCGGAGCGGCGGGGACACATGAGTACTACCTCCTATACCAGTGGTCTTCAACCTGCGGGCCTCCAGATGTTGCAAAACTACAACTCCCGGCATGCCCGGACAGCCAACGGCTGTCCGGGCATGCTGGGAGTTGTAGTTTTGCAACATCTGGAGGTCCGCAGGTTGACGATCCATGTTGGGTTCAGAATCTTTTTTTTCTAGATTTTGCACCTTTAAAATTGGGTGCGTCTTATATGCCGGTGCGTCCTATAGGGCGAAAAATACGCTATTCTTTCTGCTCTGTGAGGCTATGCCCCCCCTTTAAAAAAAATTTGAGCCATTTACAGCCAAAAATACATCCCAAAATGCATGCCAACATATGGCACAACACCTAATTTTAGTCAATGAGGTTCAGTTGTGATTCACCACAGATTTTGCACTGCGCTGCGACATCTGCTATAAATAATTCATAATGCAAATGTTAATATAAACTAAGAGCTGTATTTTAGAAACTTCCTTTATTGACATTCTACAGTTAATAGTCACACACTACTGAGATACCCATAGGATATTTTCAGCTTAAATGATGTACGTCATGAACCTGTTGGAGAAATAGAGTAGTCTGTTGAACTTTAGCATCTGGCTTTTTGTGGACAAATCTCACAATTATGCAGTTTTACACCTACATTTTGGTTTGGCATTTGCCAGAAGAATGTTCTCCTGAATGTGTAGGAACCCTACTCAGGCTTTTATGGTTTTGGCTGTGCCTTCTAGCTTTAGCAAAAGGAGAGGCGCATCCTACACCATACAATTATTTGCTATATATAGATCTTCATGCTTCCGAATTGTGGTAACAGCTTGAGGATAACTTTTTCCTATTTTAGCATGACAACATCACAATTTATAACACGAGGTGAATTAAACTTTATCATGTAATATTACTGCCAGCCTTCACTAATAATATCAATAGATACATGTTTGCAAAAACACATTAGTTCCCAAGATATTGGATAAAAAGGATTTTTTGGGACCTAGGATACTGCGCCCAGGGCTTTTCTTCCAGGGTTCAAGAGTTGTTTAGTAAAACCAGTCAGTCAGCATGGGGAAGGGACTGTATCACTGGGATTGATGTGCTGTATTTATTGTGTACACAGGCACAGGGCTGTACATATGACTATGGTTGTGTCTCGTGTTCCATCTCAGTCCTATTTATTTGAATGGGACTAAGCACCAGTACCAAAAATGCAACCCATTTGCACAAGCTACTTTGTCTCCAAAAGCAAGGGAAAAGACACAGGACTTAGTGTTTTATAGCCAATTTATTTGCTGATCAGACTTTCACCAATCAAAAGGTGACCATACACATTCAATAGATGTTGGCGGAACATTTGTTTGCCCACAGCTATCTCTCTAGAGTGCTGAGCTGTTGCAAGATGGCTCGAATGGCAGGTTACCTCTATGAAAACAATAGGGCTGGTGAAAGCCAATATGTCCTATCCTTCTTTCCCCTGACATCATCTGGAGACGGGAGTCGTCTATACTCTAGGGATGGCTGGCTTGTCCCTTCAAAGTTGGCAGGTTATGCCAACTTTTGAAAGAGTGTCCAGCTCCCTAAACATTTAAGCCACTAAGTACCCAAGTACTGAGCCTTGTGATACTAGACACTTGGGCTACTTCAAGGTGTTGACTTTCCTGTTACTGGACACTAGTCTATTTAATTATTGGTGCGTTAGAATGACATATAAGCTATACCTCATAGTCAAGAGGGGTTTGGTACTTATTGAGTAGACCTGCAGTGACTAGATGGTATGCAATGATTTCACCAAAGAGAACATATTATCACTATTATTGCTGTTTAAAGGGTTACTCCTGTGGAAAACTTTTTTTTTTTTTTAATCAACGGGTGCCAGAAAGTTAAACAGATTTGTAAGTTATCAAAAAGAAGCAAGAAATCAGGGAGAGCACTCTGGGAGCAATATCACCTCCTGCAAACAAACAAGTGATCCTCGGCGACCTGTTTCAGTGTCTCCTGCGGGGTGCACATACACGTACGTGCACTCACTGCTGGGCAGAGATACTCGGGGCTAGAAGTCCGGGGACGGGGTGCCGGGTCACGGCATAGGCGCTGGAAGGCCGGAAGAAGCACGCACTTAGGTGCAAAACTGCCGGCGTAACCTCCGAGCGCCACACACCAGCGCCTATGCCGTAACCCGGCACCCCGTCCCCGGACTTCTAGACCCGACTGTTTCTGCCCAGCGGTGAGTGCACGTACGTGCTCTTTGTTTTGTCTAGATTAGTAAATTACTTCATTAAAAAATCTTAATCCTTCCAGTACTTATTAGCTGCTGAATACTACAAAGGAAATTATTTTCTTTTTGGAACACAGAGCTCTCTGCTGACATCACGAGCACAGTGCTCTCTGCTGACATCTCTGTCCCTTTTAAGAACTGTCCAGAGTAGGGGAAAATCCCCACAGCAAACATATGCTGCTCTGGACAGTTCCTAAAATGGACAGAGATGTCAGCAGAGAGCACTGTGCTCGTGATGTCAGCAGAGAGCTCTGTGTTTTAAAGAGAAAATAATTTCCTCTGTAGTTTTTGGCAGCTAATAAGTACTGAAAGGATTAAGATTTTTTTAATAGAAGTAATTTACAAATCTGTTTAACTTTCTGGCACTAGTGTTGCTCGCGAATATTCGCAAAGCGAATTTTATTCGCGAATATCGCATATTCGCGGATTTGCGAATATTCGCGAATATAGCACTATATATTCGTAATTACGAATATTCTTTTTTTTTTTTTTTTCACAGTACACATCACAGTGATCATCCCTCTCTGCTTCCAGCTTGTGTGGTGTAAAGAAGGCTCTAATACTACTGTGTGAGACTGGCGTGCGAATTTTCGCATATGCGAAAAATAGCATATGCTAATTTTCGCACATGCAAATATTTGTCTATATGAATTTTCGCAGACGTGAATTTTCGCGTATGCGAAAATAAAACGAGGATATTACGAATATGCGAATATTTGCGAATATATGCCGAATATTCGTCCATATATTCGCGAATATTCGCGAATTCGAATATGGCCTATGCTGCTCAACACTACCTGGCACAAGTTGATTTAAAGAAAAAAGTTCTCCACTAGAGTATCCCATTAACGAAGGCATTGGTTTCATTTTGAAATGTGTTGTGTGATAAACCATCAATGTACTGGAACTGTTTATATTTGCACATATATACCCATGTGAAATATTAAAAAGATTGTTTCCATTTGTAAATAGGTTGCTGTCGACGCTAGGTCAGGTGGAAAAAATTGCTTCATTTGTACTAAGTGTAAAACTAGGGAACGTGCAAAAAACAAATAGAATGTGCTTAGTCACTTACTTTTAACCTACATATTAGTCTTGTGATTTGCGCAGATGGCGTCAATGATCATGCTCAAAGAAAAGCTGTCACCATGTTTCTGGCATAGTAGGCGAAATACGTGGCTTTTCTCCTGTACGCAAGTTATGAAATACATTCCATATATACGGTATTTGTATTGAATGGTTTTCACTTTTTTCATGTTTCTTTAATTAAATAGGGTCAATCCCCCCACTGATTCTGAATCTGCTTTCCAAATTTGTATGTCATGTATAGTTTTTGAGTAACACACGTTTAACATTTTGAAACATTTATATTTTATGCTTTTACTTACAACTTAAAATAGCTTTAATTCTAATAATAATGTCAGCACAAAAGGTATTTTTACACAATTTCCTTCTGTATTTTGCAGCGGAAATATCTCTTTTTAATGTTCAACAATAAGCGGCCAGCGTGTTTGGGCTCCATTTGCCTTGAAAATGCGATTCCATGATGGATATGTCCTGGTGGAATCACTCACTGTGCTCATCACCTATGTCACCTGGGTTTTCCGTGAAAAAATCTAAATGTGAATGAAGAAAATGTATCGTCAGTGACATGTTGCAACCAAAAGCTTTATAGTTGTGAAGTAATTTCTGAACAAGGTCATTATAGTTGTCTGCCTACTTACTTCCAAAAAAAGTTCTGGACTACTTTCATAAATGAGTCCCATGTTTGTGTTTCTTGCTCATTTAGGGCCAGGGCAGGCTGTAGCCATAGGCAGAATAGACAGCTCTCTAGAGCGCTCCATTGATGTGGGCACTTTTTTATTTTGTGAAACCGACTAGTGCTGGGCGGTATACCGGTATGAACCGGATACCGTTTTTTTTTTTCTCCCACGGTATGGATTTTTGCCCATACCGCTATAAAGGTCGGGCCCCTCCCCCACCCTCCAAGTCAATAAAAATTTTTTTAACTTACCCGGAATGGGGGTCGTCCGGGCCATCCATCCTTCCTGTAGTGTCCGGCAGCATTCCGGGTGGAGGGTGAACCGGTCCGGGCTGTCCTTCTTCTCCGGGGGTCCTCTTCTCCACTCCGGGCAGGCTCCGGCCTAGTACGCTGCATAGACGACGCTACGCCGTGACGTCAGGTGTGTCGCTGCGCACGGACGTCACTGCGCATCGTCGTCTATGCAGCGTTACTAGGCCAGAGCCGTCCCGGAGTGGAGAAGAGGACCCCAAGAGAAGAAGGACAGCCCGGACCGGTTCACCCTCCACCCGGAATGCCGCCGGACACTACAGGAAGGATGGATGGCCCGGACCACCCTCCCCGGACGGTCCCTGCAGCAACTTGGAAGGTGAGTCAGGGTTCTGGGATGGACAGGGGTCTGTATAATATACTATACCTACAGTAGGCCCTCCAGCTGTTGAGGCCCTCCAGCTGTTGCAAAACTACAACTCCCACCATGCCCGGACAGCCAACGGCTGTCCGGGCATGCTGGGAGTAGTAGTTTTGCAACAGCTGGAGGCAGTCCTAGTTGGGAAACACTGACCTATACTATACACTACTATATAGTCCAACATGCTGGGAGTTGTAGTTTTGCAACAGCTGGAGGCTGTAGGGTTGTTTGTTACATCTATTTAAAAGGGTACTCCACTGCCCCAGTGTTCAGATCATTTAGTTCCAAAAGCCCATTTAGTTCCGCTACGCCACCTCAATGCAAGTCTCAATGTAAAAAAAAAAAATACAGTGAAATATCGTGATACCGTGATACTTTAGAAAAATACTGTGATACTCATTTTTGGTCATATCACCCAGCACTAAAACCGACAGCGCTGCACTGGCTTCTCTATGATGGCTCCTGACAGCCGGATAGAGAAGACAGCACGCTCCTCCACGATCATCAGGGCTCCAGTCCTTACCCCTCCCTCCGCCTCCTCCCCATCCGAACTGACTAGTTGGTAAAGGTATAGGACCTTCAATGATGTCACCACCATGTGACCAGTCACATGTTGGGGGCAGAGCCTCACCATGCAGGATGGGAGAGATGGTTGCTGAAGGACCTTTGGTGATGCTGTGGAGGAGGCGGGGCTGAGAGTGGAGCCACTGCTGTTATGTTGTGTGAGAAGAAATCTGCACCTCAGTGTCACCCCAGTAGTAAAGTAATTACATTAGGAGGAGGTTTGTTACAGTGTGTCACCCCAGTAGTAAAGCAATTACAATAGGAGGAGGTTTGTTACAGTGTGTCACCCCAGTAGTAAGGAGATTACATGAGGAGGAGGTTTGCTACAGTGTGTCACCCCAGTAATAGGGAGATTACATGAGGATGAGGTTTGTTACAGTGTGTCACCCCAGTAGTAAGGAGATTACATGAGGAGGGGGTTTATTACAGTGTGTCTCCTCTGTAGTAAGGAGATTACATGAGGAGGAGGTTTGCTACAGTGTGTCACCCCAGTAATAGGGAGATTACATGAGGTGGGGCTTTATTACAGTGTGTCACCTCTGTAGTAAGGAGATTACATGAGGAGGAGGTTTGTTACAGTGTGTCACCCCAGTAGTAAGGAGATTACATGAGGAGGAGGTTTGTTACAGTGTGTCACCCCAGTAGTAAGGAGATTACATGAGGAGGGGGTTTATTACAGTGTGTCTCCTCTGTAGTAAGGAGATTACATGAGGAGGAGGTTTGCTACAGTGTGTCACCCCAGTAATAGGGAGATTACATGAGGATGGGGTTTGTTACAGTGTGTCACCCCAGTAGTAAGGAGATTACATGAGGATGAGGTTTGTTACAGTATGTCTCCTCTGTAGTAAGGAGATTACATGAGGAGGAGGTTTGTTACAGTGTGTCACCCCAGTAATAGGGAGATTACATGAGGTGGGGCTTTATTACAGTGTGCCTCCTCTGTAGTAAGGAGATTACATGAGGAGGAGATTTGTTACAGTGTGTCACCCCAGTAGTAAGGAGATTACATGAGGAGGAGGTTTGTTACAGTGTGTCACCCCAGTAGTAAGGAGATTACATGAGGAGGGGGTTTATTACAGTGTGACACCCTAGTAGTAAGGTGGGGTCGTGACAAATGGAGGAGCCAATGGACGGGGTCAATGGGCGGCTGAGTTAGCTTTTGCCTAGGGTGGCAAAATCCTTGCACCAATCTTGTCTAGGGTGGCATCAAACTCAGAATCGTTCATTAACTCTTGAATTTGAGGGCACACGAATATGCATTCCTTGATTTTAACGTCACTGACCCGTGGAAATTAGTTTTTTTTAGAAAGCTAAAACTGTCCCATTTCTATCCATTCCTTTAATAAAATTTTTTTTTTATCAATCCCAGCTAGAGCTGGGCGGTATGACCAAAAATGTGTATCACAATGTAAGTTATGGCGGTTCCACGGTATTTAACTGTATTTCCCCCCCCACCCCCATAATGTGACTCGTGGGAGCTGCTTCTCTCACCCCCCCCCCCCCCCCCCCCGGTTTATCACCCCACATCGTGGAACTAATCATGTTACCCGCAAGCGCTGCTCTCCTCGTCCTCCTGTGAGTTGCGGGCCGTCGGCACTGGAACTCGGTACTGTACTACATAGTCTTATGCCAGGGCTGCAAAAATAAACAAAATAAACTTTAACTCACCTTCCAACGTTCCCCCGTTGCTCCAGTATCGCCCTCACGCTGGGGATGGGAACGTCACAGAGCCGTCAGCGTAGCATCGGCCGCAGCAATGTCCCGCCTCGGCTGGTGATAGGCTGAGCGCACTGTAATTTTTTTTACACTTTTTTGCATTTTTTTTCCTACACTTTAACAGTCCCCGTAGGGGACTATTTGTAGCAATCATTTCACTGCTAATACTGTTCATTACTATGCACAGGACATAGCACTGATCAGTATTATCGGCAATCTTCTGCTCTGGTCTGCTCGATCACAGACCAGAGCAGAAGACCCGACGAGACGAACGGAGGCAGGTGAGGGGACATCCGTTCGCCATTACAGCGCTGCGGGTGATCCGATCATCCATATTAAGTGCCGCACTGCCGCAGATGCCGTGATCTGTATTGATCACGGCATCTGAGGGGTTAATGGCACACATGAGTGTGATCGCTGATGTTCACCATTACAGGTGGGTCCTTGGATGCTGATAGCAGCCAGGACCTGCTGCGCATGACACAAGCACCTCTCCGGTGCTCGCGGTCATATATAGGACGTGAATGCATGTCATGGTGCGTTAAGTACCAGGGCACCAGGACGTACATTTACGTCCTATGTCGTTAAGAGGTTAATAGTATTGCACAAATGCCCAAAAAAACAGAGTACTACCTATGTAAACAGTTATTGACATCTATTCTGTGCTTTTGTAACCAAAATAGAACTCCAAGGCAGTAAGACATGTGGAAATCAATATTACGGATAAATAAGTATCTGCAGTTGACATCCTGTGAGTGATGTCAACTGCAATACCCTCCCAATACCTAGACATACGTTTCTTGAGCACCACTCAGTCAGGGTTTATGTATTTTATGGGGTGTAAGGGGAGAGTCATTGTCCTGTGGTTTTATATATTGTCAGTTTTTCAATAATTTTTAGATTTATTTAAATATAGTGTGTAATAATTATTATAGGGGTAGCATTTGAAGGATAAGTACCATCTGTGCTGTATTTTTGCACTTATATTACAATGTGACATATTGAAAAGATAGTTTCCATTCGTAAATAGGTTGTTGTCAACGCTATGTCAGGTGGAAAAAATGGCTTTATTTGTACTAAGTGTAAAACTAGGGAACGTGCAAAAGACAAGTGGAATTTGCTTAGTCACTTACTTTTAACCTACATATTAGTCTCCATTTGCACAGATGGCGTCAATGATCACGCTCAACGAAAAGCTGTCACCATGTTTCTGCAATAGTAGGCTATATACGTATACAAGTTATAATAAATATTCCATATATATATATTTGTATTCAATGGTTTCTTCTCTGTCCAGGAAAGCAGCTGGGGCATGTGTCTCAGGCACAGCTAGATGGGGGAGCACTGCCAGAGGCTCCAAGGGGGCCAAAGTCCACCTGAAAAGTTGATGCACATGATACAAGTTGATTAACCATCACTGTACTGGAACTGTGTATATTTGCATGTATATAACTAGGGATGAGTGAATCAAATCTTACAAATTCAAATTAGGAACGAATTTCAGGAAAAATTTGATTCGCAACGAATGCGAATATTTGCACAATTCGATCATGTGATTCACTTCATTAAACTCCATTTATTGCGGTCCAGGCTCCAGGGCATCTTAAATGGTGGATCCACATGTGAGGACATGGGGCAAGGAATCATGGGAAGGCGGGAACAAGGGTAGGCGGAATGACCCTAAATCACATCCAGCCTATCAGCAGCCAATCATCCCTGTGATGTCACAGCCCTAAATAATCGGCAGCCATATTGCAGCCAGTCACTTCAGCCTTTCACTGCAGAGAGATAGATAGGGACAGAAAGCACTGTTTGATGCACAGAAAAGCTTTTTTCCAGCAGCGATTCACATCCTAGTCAAGTCAGCGTTCTGTTGTACAGAGAGAAGGACAGAGAGCAATGTGTGTTTCACAGAAAAGCATTCTTACTGCATTGATTTACCTACCAGTCACTGTCTTTACCGTTCTATTACAGAGAGGGGCAGAGAGCAGTGTGTTACACAGTGTGTTGCACAGAACAGCAGCGATTCAGCTCAAGCACAAATCCTGCCTAGAAGCGCTGATAGGGAAGTGAGTGAGATTGAGAAAGAGTGCAATTTTGGGTGTAGTACACAGCGACTGTGTGCTGCAGCACTGGTGTGTACTGCTGGTGTACACAAATACTTTTTTATGCTTACTGTAGCAAATTTTTCTCCCCTCATAAGTGCATACCATATACATACATCTAAGTAGTGTACTATTTTGTACCTGTTAAAGTCTCAAGGGCCTAGATACTGTGAAAGGCCAGGCAAAAGTACTCACCAGCTGCTGTTGTACACAAATACTTTTTTTAAGCTTAGTGGAGCGTATTGTACTCGCCTCATATACACACTTCGTATGTCAGACAGAGAAGTGCCAGGATGTGCACGGAGTAGTGGTAGAGGCCTAAATTCATCAGGCAAAGGTTGCAGCAGATTAGGGGCGAGTGGCTTTAGGAGTCGCATTGAGGGGCCTGAGCTCCCAGTATCAGCTAGCGGTCGTGTCTCGACCAATAACTCATCTGTCGTCATCAATTGGTTAACTCGGTCATCCTCATCCACTTCATCACAAGTGACATCTAACACCCCCAGCCAACAGTCGGTGGGTTCCTCAAACACAACCCTCAATTACCATGGCCCACGAGCAGTCCCTGTCCTCCCATTGCCTCTGACCTATGCTGTTCCCTCCCCGACAGAAGTATCTTATACTGTGGGTTCAGCTCCACTATTTAGTGAATACGATCTAGAGGACAGTCAGCAGCTACTGCCCATCCAAGAGTTGAAGGAGACATCCGCCGCTTCCTACGCTAGGCGTGCAAGTAGTGGTGAGGAGAGTGGTGTGGGAGGTGGTGTTGCTAGCATTCAGGCTACTGAAGCTGACACTGTTGAGGAACCTGAGGAGGACATCAGTGACGTGCAGACACAACTCGATGATGATGATGAAGCCAATCGCACTTGGGAGCCGGGTGCAGAAGGGGCTTCATCATCATCACCAGGAGAAGAGGATTGCAGGTTGCCCATGAGGCAGCAGCTGAGCCAGCAAGGTGGTAGCATGGTTTGCAGTCAGCATGGTGGCAGAAGTGGAAAGTCTGGAGCCTAACATTCCCAGGGTAGACCACTTCCTTCGCGGAAGCCTACCTGCCCTGTTTCAGCCAGCCAAGGCTCCACCACCTCAGCTGAAGGGAGCAGTCATACCCATCTTCTGCCGCTCCAGATGCTCCTACTCCTCCTAAATCAAGTCAGTCATTCCGCCAGCAATCCATCGGCGAATCCATGCCCAAGAGACAACAGTATGCACCCACTCATCCAACAGCGCAGAAGCTGAATGTGCTCCTGTCCAAATTGCTAGTGCTGCAGTCAATCCCTTTTCAAGTGGTGGACTCTACACCTTTCAGAAAACAGATGGCTTGTGCCGAGCCGAGGTGGAGAGTACCAAGCTGTCATATCTTTGCAAAAAAGGCAGTACCAACCCGGCACAATTTTGTGGAACAGAAGGTGGTCCAGTCCTTGAGCCTTGCGGTGTGTACCAAAGTGCAAGGCAGAGCCAACATGTGGAGCTGTAATTACGGTCAGGGACAATACATGCCCTTTACAGCCCACTGAGATAATGTGGTTCCTGCACAGCCAGAACAACAGCAACTTGGACAGCTCACGCCTCTTCTGCCTCCATGCTCTCAGGCTGTTGGTCCTGTGAAAGTGTGCGACTCCGCCTCCTCCTCATCCACTGTGTGCTCAGCCTCCACTGCACAGACAAGTCTCAATGCCCCTCCAGCATACCATGTGTGCAGGGCACAGCGGTGTCACGCTGTTCTTCACATGATTTGCCTTGGCGAACAGAGTCACACAGGGGAGGAACTGCTTAAACTGATTCATCAAGAAATCGTATCATGGCTCACTCCACGAAAACTGGAAATGGGAACCATGGTGGCCGACAATGGGAAGAACATCTTGCACTGCGACAAGGAAGCCCGAGCAATGCGCCCTGCATGGCACACGTGTTCAATCTGGTTGTCAAGCAGTTCCTGAAGTGTTCCCCCCATCTGCAGGACATCTTAACAATGGGAAGGAAACTTTGCATGCACTTCAGCCACTCGCAAAGCACACCCTCCTTGAGCTGCAGCCTCAGAATGGCATCCCGCAACATAGTCTGATTTGCGACATTGCCACACATTGGAATTCCACCCTCCATCACGATTTCTTCATTATACAAGTGGATAGGGGGACTCCCCTGTGTAACTTCAATGTCAACCAGTGACAGCTCATACGTGACACCTGCTGTTTGCTTTGAGGAAGCCACATTATTAGTCAGTCACCAGGATTACAGGATGAACAACGTCATTCCACTGCTTCATCTACTTCAACACGTGTTGGAAACAATGGCTGGTCAGAGCACTGGAGACGTGGTGCCTAAATCTCATGGCCACATGAGCCCTGTGGGGGCTGAACTGGAGGGGCACAGTGGAGCACAGTTTAGGTTTCACCAAATGTGTGGTTTTTCTAGTCATCTGACAGGAGAAAAGGAGCAGGAACATCTAGAGGATCTAGAGGGTTATGAGGAAGGCAAGACAGAGGACCCAGGCATATGCAGTGTAGATGGAGGCAGGGAGTCCCTCCGAGTCCCTTGCACAAATGGCACGATGCATACTCACTTGCTTGCGTGGTCACCGCCGAGTTGTCACCATTCAGCAGTGGGATGACTTCTGGCTCTCCACTTTATTGGACCAACGCTACCTTCACAAAATGGGAGCATTTTTTACACCCACTGAGAGGGAGGACAAACTGACCTACTACAGAGACATCCTACATAGTCAGTTGGCCGATACCTATCTGCGCCATTGTCCATCCTCTCGCAGGTCTGCCTCGGGGTCCCCTGCGTTTACCTTCCACTTCCATGGCTGCTGGGGAGGGGTACGGTGGCAGGAGAAGTACCAGCTCCATCAGCAGCAGCCTAAGTTTGCAGTCGCTAATGAGTAGCTTTCTTCACCCGCATAGTGAAGCAACTCAGCAGCAGCAGGAAGACCTGGAGCAAGACCTGAACCAGCAGGTGAGGGCATACCTTGACATCACCATATCAACTCACCTTGAAGATCTGCTGGACTTCTGGGCAGCCAAACTAGTAGAGTTTGCCCTGGAAAAGTTGTCCTGCTCGACGAGTAGTATGCTATCAGAGCGGGTGTTTAGTGTGGTGGGGGCCATAGTAACCCCAAGGAGAACTCGTCTATCCATGAAAAATGTGGAGAGACTGACCTTTGTGAAGACAAATCAGGCATGGATCAGCCAGGATTTCTATCCACCAATGCCAAGTTCTCCTTTTTTCACCCACCTTCGTCACCAGGTACTGGTATTGCCACCCACCGCACCACTCTGTTACTGGGTCACTTTCAGGACACCTGATGCTGCTGCTGCCACCTCCAGGCTGTCTCATTCTGCCACCATATGTTCTCGTCATGCTGATGCCAGCTCCAAGCTGTCTCATACTGCCACATATGTTCTTCTCATGCTGCAGCCACCTCCACGCTGTGTCATTCAGCCACTATATGTTCTCCTCATGCTGCTGCCACCTCTACGCTGTGTCATTCAGCCACTATATGTTCCCCTCATGCTGCCGCCACCTCCACACTGTGTCATTCAGCCACTATATGGTCTACTAATGCTGCCGCCCCAGTAGTGAGGAGGTTACATGTGGAGGGGGGTTGTTACAGTTTGTCACTCGGTAATAGGGAGATTACATGAGGAGGGGGTTTGTTACAGTGTGTCGCCCCAGTAGTAAGGAGATTACATGGGGAGGGAGTTTTTACAGTGTGTCACCTTAGTAGTAAGGTGGGGTCGTATCAAAGCGCAGAGCCAATATGCAAGGTCACGGGGTGGCAGGATTTGCTTTTGCCTAGGGTGGCAAAAATCCTTGCACCAATCTTGTCTAGGGTGCCATCAAACTCAGGATCATTAATTAATTCTCGAATTTGAGGGCCAACGAATGTGCATTCCTTGGATTTTAACATCACTGGAAATTTGCTTTTTTAGAAAGCTAAAACCTTCACCATTTCTATCCATTCTTTTAACAAAATTTATCAATCCCAGTTTAATGTGTAGAGGTGGCAGGTAGACATTTGGGGATCCACCAGGGGCTGACTGACAAGATTTGTGGTTCCCAGAACAAGCTGTCTTCTTGGTGGCCATTTATTTTTACATAACGGTTTTGTCTGCTGTCCCACAAGAAAGTGCTAAATTTGGTATATCCTATCTGAAGACCAAATACATGGGCATTGGGGGAGCTTTATCAAAACCTGTTCAGAGGAAAAGTTGACCAGTTGCCCATAGCAGCCAAAAAGATCGCTTCTTTCATTCACAAAAGGGCCTCTGAAAAATGAACAAAGCGATCTGATTGGTTGCTATGAGCAACTGGTCAACTTTTCCTCTGCACAGGTTTTGATAAAACTCCCCCAATGACTTTCATATCAGGCAAAGGTGCCTGTCTTTCATACTGAACCATCTGTAATAAAACATTTATATTTTCATATGTCTCTTTCATATGGGCCCCGTAAGCGATAGGAATGGAGGAGATTTATTTACCATTGTGCAAAATTACTGCTTTCAAGGTGGTTTTTGAAGAATCAATGAATAACCTTCATTCTAGGGGATTGTACTGATGCCCCAATGCAACGTACAGAGCGTCGACATCATTGCAATAAACTTGGTCATCTTCCTTCGAAAAAAAAAGGGATTCAAATTCTTGTTGTCCGTCGGAATGAACAGTCTTTTATTTTTTCTCCTAACAAGTTCTAGCCTTAAAAGGGGTACTCCGCTCCAAACATCTTATCCCCTATCCTAAGGATAGGGGATAAGATGTTACATCTCAGGGGGAGTTCCCGCTGCTGGGGACCCCGGCGATCTCTGGGCTGGCAGCCACGGCATCTGGAACACGGAAGCTTGCAGCTTCCGTGTTCGTGACGTCACGCCTAGTACATATCCGTCATGCCTCCTCCCATAGACCTGAATGGAGGGGGCGTGGCGGCTGGCATGTAGGGGGCGTGGAGGCTGGATAGGGGATAAGATGTTTAGAGTGGATTACCCCTTTAAGCCTTGATGCTAGAATCTCTGATTCAGATTTTAATAGGTTCAGGTCACAAAATAAATGGTTAAGGTCAGTCTGGCTTAATATGTGCTGAGTGTGGTGACATGGGGTGGTGTTGGTAGAAATACCTGATCACAACGTGATGCCAGGGCACTGTTATCCTATATACGGTCCGAGGTATGGATGAACACACCGACGTCAGGTTACGGATTACTCTCATTACTGATTGTGAGACGGAAGATTGATTCCTGGTGCTAGGGTCCTGTCAAGGTACTGAAGACAGTTCCGCAGAGGCATGAATTTCCTCCTTGTGAGTAATCCTTGCAGAATGACCAGTTGAGAGATTAGATTTGAAGTAGGCCTCTCCTCAGAGCACATGACACACAGCACACCTGAGCTAAGCTGTTGCTCAGGAGCCACACTAGGGTAAACTGAGGGGAGACTATTTAGGGGAGACTTTTGGGGTTCTCATTGGCAGGCAGGGTCACATGGGGTTCACTGCTCTCAATTAAAGATACATGCACATATCAAACATATATGCACACATAACAGAATTAATTTAAGAAAATATATATTCTATGACATCATAATACACATAATTAATTTAATGGTAGAACTCTGGTGGGCCAAACACCTTGTGCTGCTAAGCTGTCCAAAGCCATGGGACAGCTATTGGTGCTGGGACACGACATTAGGAACTAACTGTGAAGTCTGGATCGTTCTCATCATTGGGCATATCCTCCACCTTAACATGAACATGGTCCTCCTCCACCGTGTCCAGACTACATGTTTCTGGGGGTACAGAAATGGGTAGCTCTTTGCTTTAAGGGGCTGGCTTACTGGCTAAGGATATTTTGGGATACCTTTCTGAATTTCTCAACTCACTTGAAATTCCAGTGATTTTGGTAATGCAGAAATAGCAGTCAGGTAAGTAATCTTTTGGCTCTCTACATACCTTGGGAATGGCAAAGGCCATGTGGCGAGGCATTTTTCAAAACCAACTTGCAAGCAAAGTAGCACAGGACTTGTCCTGGGCTCTGATCTTGCATCCAAGCTATGGTTAGTAACCTTTTCAAATGGTGTTAGTTTTTTTTCTTTGCGATTTAAAAGTGAGCTCTCCACAAACATGATTCAAAGAACTTTGAGGCATTTTCAAAAACAAGATCACCAAAAAACACAAATGCTGAACTGAAAAGCAATCAAGGAGAAATTAAGATTCTTATTCTACAGAAGCGTCCGGAAGTACACTAACTAATTTCTCTCCTTATCTCCCTGATGAGGCTTGCCGTCATGTACGGTGCAATGCGCGTTGGTCTAAGAAGTCCCCAAGGGTACCCGAGGAGAAAAAGTGGACAGGTATAAATTAATCAGATGGAAGTTGGTGTGGTCAAAGCTTCCTATCGCATGATCGCTCATGGACTCGTAATTACTTTGTCTTGATTTTTCAAATATAGAGTACTAAAGGGGTCCTCCGGTGGAAAAATGTTTTTTCTAAACAACTGGTGCCAGAAAGTTAAACAGATTACAGATGGTAATCAAGAACAAAAAAGGAGGCTGAAGCAGTTTTAAATAGTATTGCACAAATGCCCAAAAAAATAGAGTACTACCTATATAAACATTTATTGACATCTATTCTGTGCTTTTGTAATCAAAATATAATTCCAAGGCAGTAAGACATGTGGAAATCAATATTACGGATAACAAGTATCTGCAGTTGACATCCTGTTTGTGTGATGTGGTGATGTGGGGACCCCCCCCCACCCAATACCTAGACATACGTTTCTTGAGCACCACTTCATCAGGGTTTATGTATTTTATGGGGTGTAAGGGGATAGTCATTGTCCTGTGGTTTTATATATTGTTAATTTTTCAAAAAAATTTTGATTTATTTAAATGTAGTGTGTATTAATTATTATAGGGGTAGCATTTGAAGGATAAGTACCATCTGTGCTGCCCTTATGTGGACCTATGTATGTTTGCACATATATTACATATTGAAAAGATAGTTTCCATTCGTAAATAGGTTGTTGTCGATGCTAGATCAGGTGGAAAAAATTGCTTTATTTGTACTAAGTGTAAAACTAGGGAACGTGCAAAAGACAAGTGGAATTTGCTTAGTCACTTACTTTTAACCTACACATTATTCTTGTTATTTGCGCAGATGGCATCAATGATCATGCTTAACGAAAAGCTGTCACCATGTTTCTGCAATAGTAGGCCATATACGTACGCAAATTATAATAAATATTCCATGTATGTTTTTGTATTTAATGGTTTCTTCTCTGTCCAGGAAAGCAGCTGTGGGAGCAAATGGGGCATGTGTCTCAGGCACAGCTAGATAGGGGAGCACTGCCAAAGGCTCAAAGGGGGCCAAAGTCCACCTGAAAAGTTGATGAACATTTCAGTTTTATAATGTTTTTGGCTGTGAATTGCAGCAATGCTGCTTAGTGCCATAATAATTGTAACAGTACCCTGCAAAACTCACTGCATGTGACCCATGTACAGCAGGTGAAATAAGTATGGAACACGTCACCATTTATCTCACTAAATATATTTTTCAAGGTGAAAATATTTACCACATTCAAGAGAGGTTGGTAACAACCCAAGCTACACATATTTTCAAAGAAACCAAAACAAACAGGCTCAGAATTTATATTATGTGTAATAAAATAAAATGGGGAAAATGTATTAAAGGGGTACTCCATCCCTAGACATCTTAACCCCTATCCAAAGCATAGGAGATAAGATGTCTAATCGTTGGGGTCTGGCCTCTGGGACCCCCTGCAATCTCTACACGGAGATCACAGAGGTCCCAGAGGCCGGACTCCCGCGATCAGACATCTTATCCCTTATCCTTTGGATAGGGGATGAGATGTCTAGGGGCAGTGTACCCCTTTAAACGTGTGAAGAAAGGGAGGTGCAAAAAGGACTGAAAAGCCAAGACAACAGCTTAAATCTATCAGTAATTAAGAAGCAATCCAGTCTCTTGACATATGTGCATATTACAATGAGCTGCTTTAGTCCCTACTGGTGGCCTACAAAAAGGTCTCATTTCCAAGGTGTCTCACAAGACACATCTCACGATGGGTAAAAGCAAAGCGCTGTCTCAAGACCTTCACTACCTAATAGTACTAAAACCTAACAACGGCGTTGGTTACAGTCGCATTTTTAAGCTTCTGAATGTCCCAGTGAGCACTGATGGGGCATAATACTATAAATTTACTATAAATTTGCCTCGACCAGGTGCTCCTCACAAGATTTCTTACAGAGGAGTAAAGAATCATCAGAACAGTTGTCCAAGAGCCAAGGACACTTGTGGAGAGCTTCAAAAAGACCTGGAATTAGAAGGTACTGTTGTCTCAAAGAAACAATGTTTAGTGAGAAAAATGGTGACGTGTTCAATATTTGTGGCACCCGCTGTAAATACACTCTAATATTATGAATGTCCATCCCTCCACTTTTACATTTTTCCAAAATTGATGCGATGAACCATGAAAGGTGCATAAATGTCACGTTACTCTCTTTTTCATACCCTCCAGTGGTTCTGAAGACTTTACGTAGCATGTGAATGATATCATCTATATGCTGAAATAAGATCATGTTATTTGCCTTCTCTCCTCTCCTTCAGATTATTTTAAATTATACGGGGTACCAGATGGATATAGAACATGTGGGATGAGCTCGTGGGCTCTGGGCATTTGAATGTATAGGATCCAGATATTTCCAATGGAGCTCTATACTGTATGACATAGAGCACCATGACCCTTCATATAAGGGAATCAGTAGTAATCCACAGATGTTCATGGATAACCACCAAAAGCATCTTTTGACCTATGAGTGGGACATATACTTGGGGGTGTTGTTTATACTTGGGGGTGTTGTTGTTGTTTTGTTTCAGTGTATCCAGAAAAACTCTTAGACTGTGTTATGTGTGGTGCAGGGCCTTATGGGGCAGTATGTGATAAAGACCACTAAAGATGGAAGTCAGTCCCTGTTCAAGTTTATCAAATTTTTTTTTTCTTTTTTACTGGAATATTCCTTTAATTGTAGAATCCTATGTACAACAAATATCATATCGTGAAGTCAAACTATTTTTCACCATGTCCTATATTGTGTGTGTTAGGATTATACAGATTACTCTGGAAAAGATTAGGTGAAACAAGTCAATAAATCATTTATTTTTAGCCACAGTTACCATTTACTTACTTAAGTCACCTACTCCCTTCTAGCACAGCGCAATATACGGCCATGCAGAAGGGAACATTAAATAGTGAGGTATAATATTTCCCTATTTCCATTATGAACGATTAAAATGTCTTTTTGGGTCTATTTGCATATTGTGTCATTTACTGAGGGTGTAAAGAGACGAGGTGAGCAGATGGGAATATGAATTAACATGAATGATGAGTATTTGAAGCTTAAAGGGGATTTCTGAAACCTGAGCAATCCTTTTGTATGTTCATTTTTTATGTTATTTTCCCTATAGTAAAACAAAAAAGCTACTTACCCACAGGTTGTATGTAAATATTTTGTTGAGCATCCTGTTCATGTGATGAGAAGATATGCAAAGCAGCTCTCACACCACTTTTTCCTAAAAGTCAGTGTTTCACTCCATCTAGGAGTCTTGGAAACTGACTAGGAATGTATGCTAAGCCAGAGATATTTTCAGAAAGAAAGAATACCCATCTGCAGACAGCTGTTTCGGAGTTAATGCCCCTTATAAGCACAAAACAGGGTGCTGGCTATCATTGTGGTACTAAAGGGGAAATATTTCTCCTTAAAAGGGTACTCCGCCCCTTGTGACAGCATACCACCCCCTCCCTTAGACTTGCATTGAGGGGGCATGGCATGACGTCATGAGAGGCGTGGTGTGAGGTCACGTCCCACCACTGCCCGCTTCAAGCAGTCGGAACAAAATGTTCCGAACGCTGGGGCAGCGGAATACCCCTTTAAGGCAGTGTATTCCAAACAATGTGTCTCCAGCTGTTGCAAAACTACAACTCCAAACATGCCCGGACAGCCAAAGGCTTCACTGGAAATTCTGGGAAAAAAAGATATGCTTTGCCTTAAAGGGGTACTCCGCCCCTAGACATCTTATCCCCTATCCAAAGGATAGGGGATAAGATGTCAGATCGCCGGGGTCCCGCTGCTTGGGACCCCCGGGATCACTGCTGCAGCACCCCGCTATCATTACTGCGCAGAGCGAGATCGCTCTGCGCGTAATGACGGGCAATACAGGGGCCGGAGCATCATTACGTCACGGCTCCGCCCCTCGTGACATCATGGCCCGCCCCCATCAATACAAGTCTATGGGAGGGGGCGTGGCAGTCGTCACGCCCCCTGCCATAGACTTGCATTAAGGGGACGGGCCGTGATGTCATGAGGGGCAGAGCCATGACGTCACGCTGCTCTGGCCCCTGTATTGCCCGTCATTACGCACAGAGCGAACTCGCTCTGTGCAGTAATGATGGCGGGGTGCCGCAGCGGCGATCCCCGGGGTCCCCAGCAGCGGGACCGCGGTGATCTAACATCTTATCCCCTATCCTTTGGATAGGGGATAAGATGCCAGGGGCGGAGTACCCCTTTAAAGTTTCTCACTAATCAGCCAACATACTCTATACTAACAAGGGGCAATAACCCCAAAACAGCTGTCTGTTCTATTCTTTCCTTGTGGAGAGATTTCTGGCTTGGCATACATTTCCAGTAAGTTTCCAATACTCCTAGTTGGAGAGAAACACTGACTTTAAAGGGGTATTACAGATTTTTTTTTCTTCGACTAGACTACGTGGACTGTAAAGTTATTGTAGTTTATAATATAGTGTCTGTACTTGTGTTTTATGGCTTGTCTTTGCCCCGATGTTCATTTTTTGCAGCATACAAAGTGTATTCAGCTTTTCCCAGTTTGCAGTGTGGCCTGAGACATTATATCACTAGTCAGGTGTTACAAGGGAGCTTGTTTGGGTGGAGCGACTGCTGGGTGAGGGGGAGATCATTCTCCACAGGGCTGCAGGGCATTGTAGTTTACAGCACATCACAGCATGCAAGGCAGCGCAGGTGTGCTGCAATGGGTAGGATGGGTGATGTGTGGGAGGGAGAAAAGGGACCTCATACCTACAAACAAGGGAAGGAACTCGAATAGGAAATAGACATTTCGCATAAAGAAAGCAGTATAAAGTGTAAAGCAATACAAGCACACATCCTTCCTAAGCATGTCCATTACTGTCTGGCAGGTAAGTACTAAAATCACTTTATGATGGAATACATCTTTAAAGGGAAAACCACATGGAAAAAGTAAGATCTGCTTTGCATATTTTTTTCCCCAGAAATACCAATGGAGTGTAAATAACCTATAAGCCTTACACAAATATACAAGGAGGTAGATACCGGCACCGCTCTTTCTTTCTTTTGCTTACATGATATAACCTATAAGTCTCCTCCCATCTTTATGACACTTTCCTTAAGGAGAAGGAAAGATTCCTTATCCATGTGACAGTATGGGCCAGCAGCTTTCTATGGGTGCCATATTATGGATCTGTACAACATGCCATTACAGTGTGTAGTAATAGTATGTGTTATTCTAGTATACTTGCAAAAAAAAAAAAAAACTTTGAATACTTGTTAGTGCCACCTAAGCCAGAGAATAGTACAATTTCCTCATACATATAGGCCCACATTTATGATTGTAGGTGTAAGTGAAGCATTTTTTTACACCTTTTTTTTGTGTGCTGATAATGTGTAGGATCACAAAATTTATTAAATGTTCACCGAGCATTTGATAAATGTTGTGCATGTTGTGCAGGTAAACATTTTCTAAAATTTCTCTCTTCACATACACTAAAAAGCTACACCATGTCTGGGATGGTGTAGTTTTAGACACTTTTCAGTTCATATATCCCTTCTATATCATGTGTATTGCCAAAATCAGTGGATTGCAACGCAAAATCAGTGGATTGCAACTCAAAATCAGCAGAAATGTTTAAACAAAAAGGCGCAAAAAAGGCGCAAATAAACCCTGCGCCTTTTTGCGCCTCTTGTAGACACAAAAAACTGTCTAAAGACAATGATAAATGTTGGCCAAAGTTTTGGAAACCCTACATTTTGCAGTTTCTTCTTATAGTAAACCCTGCTTAGTCTCCTGCTCTTGGCCAATCAGCAAAACCCTATTGACCATAGTACAGTACACG
Organism: Hyla sarda; assembly: GCF_029499605.1. NCBI lineage: Eukaryota > Metazoa > Chordata > Amphibia > Anura > Hylidae > Hyla > Hyla sarda. Next base: position 188,879,465 of record NC_079196.1, on the reverse strand, counting down.
AGGCCAGGGGTGGCCAGCAACTTCTCGATCATTTAGCGCACTTTAAAATGTACATGTTTTTTTCAGGTGACTTTTATTGTGTGTACAGGAGAAGCACTATATCTGGCCATTATATAACTTGTATAAGGCATTGTTCACCAGTTTTCCCCCTTTGCAGGCTTCAGCTCTAATTTAAATTTGCCCCTGAACTAGTGGGTGAAGACTACTTGCTATGATGTCTCCCATATACAGAGAGCAAGAGATCCGTTCCCTTGTTTCTCTATAACAAGCTTACTTGATGCTGCAGCTCTGTCTCTTCTCAGCTAATTACCCTTCCCTATTTCTGCTCTAAATACTTCTGTGGGCAACATGCAATCGTATCCCTCAGTGAGCTGATTTGAACTTGAAGCAATTTTTAAAGTGAATAAAACCCATTCATCTTTATCTGTAAAAGTTCTTTATATAAAAGGTTTTTTATATTGTAGTGCATGGTAAAGTTTAAGTGCAAATATTAAGTGTGTCTCAAATGCATTGCATCTGCCATAATAATTGCTATAACTTCTGGTAAGGGGCCCATAACTTTAAAGGGGTACTCTACTGCTCCAGCATCCGGAACATTTAGTTCCGAATGCTGGGGTCATGATTAGTGTTGCTCGCGAATATTCACACTGCAAATTTTATTCGTGAATATCGCATATTCACGAAATCGCGAATATTCGAGAATATAGCACTATATATTCGCAATTACGAATATTCTTTTTTTTTTTTTGTCACAGTACACATCACAGTGATCATCCCTCTCTGCTTCCAGCTTGTGTGGTGTAAAGAAGGCTCTAATACTACTGTGTGAGACCGCCGGACAAATTTTCACATATGATAATTTTGTATATGCAAATTTTCGCATATGCGAATGTTCGCACATGCGAAAATAAATCGCGAATATTATGAATATGCGAATTTAGCGAATATATGACGAATATTCGGCTATATATTCGCAAAATATCACAGATTCGAATATGGCCTATGCCGCTCAACACTAGTCATGATGTCACTGCCAAGTCCCCGTATGATGTCACACCCCTTCAATGCAAGTCTATGGGAGGGGGCGTGATTGTCACGACCCACGCAGCCCGCACCCAGCATTCGGAACTAAATGTTCCGGACGCTGGGGCAGTGGAGTACCCCTTTAATGCATGGAAGCCCAAATTGCCTTCAGTGTACCCTGGTTGAGGATAGACACGCCACAATCCATAAAGCGTAAAGCTATGTATTGCAATGCTAAACAGGATTAAAGGGGTACTCCCGTGGAAAACTTTTTTTTTTTTTTTTATCAACTGGTGCCAGAAAGCTTAACAGATTTGTAAATTACTTCTATAAAAAAAATCTTAATCCTTCCAGTACTTATTAGCTGCTGAATACTACAGAGGAAATGGTTTTCTTTTTGGAACACAGAGCTCTCTGCTGAGATCATGACCACAGTCCTCTCTGCTGAGATCTCTGTCCACTTTAAGAATTGTCCAGAGTAGGAGAAAATCCCCATAGCAAACATATGCTGCTCTGGACAGTTCCTAAAATGGACAGAGATGTCAGCAGAGAGCACTGTGGTCATGATATCAGCAGAGAGCACTGTGGTTATGATATCAGCAGAGTAGAAAACAGAAGAGAAAAAAGATGGGGCACTCTCGTAAGCTGTCATAGGATAGGAAATAGGAAAAGAGGAGGGAGGGATGACGAAGGGGGGGAAGGGAAGGGGCGGAAAATGGATGGAAAAAGTGGGGTGAATGGGGGGAAGGAAAGTGAGGGGGGGAACAGAGGGGGGGGTGAGAAATGGGGTGGTCGTGACCAGGTGGGATAGGGGGGATAGGGGGGGACGGGGGGCTGGGGTTGGTGGGAAAGGGGGGGCAGGGGTATGAAAGGAGAGAAAGAAGTGTAGAGGGGGGACGAGAGGGAGGGGGGGGGAGGGAATGCTGGGGGTTGGTGGCTGGTTATATGAGGCAAACTGAGCAGGTATTAAAGTTCAATACACTCATTGAGACCCTCCGGGGTTAGACATTTTAATTTGTATATCCAATAGGCTTCTCTCCGGTTGAGGGCAGCCAGTCTGTTGTCGATGTCTTCTGCGATCTGTTTGATAGGTGTAATCCTGATGCATGAGAAGTCCTTATCGTGTTTTTCGGTTAGATGTCTGGACACACTTTGTTTGAGGTAGCCAACATTACAAATGTGTCAGTGGCTGTTCAGTCGTTTCCTCAATGTCTGTGAAGTTCTTCTGGCATAGTAGAGGCTGCAACAGCAGTTGATAAGGTACACCACATGGGTTGAACTGCAATCTAAATGTGTCTTAATTTTGTGGGAAGTGGAGATGTTCTTGGTAGAAAAAGAAGTTCTCCCATGTTCGATGTTTAAGCAACAGAGGCACCCCTTACTTCTGCATTTGAAGGAGCCTGGGGTCAAGGAGGCGGCTCTTGATGTTCTCACCTTCCCTAGGCGACTGGGTGCTACAATATTCCTGATAGTGCGACCCCTGCGGAAGGTTAATTGTGGACGTCCAGGGATGACTTTTCTTAGAATGGGGTCCACAAGGAGGGTGCCCCAATGTTTTTCGAGGATTTCCCTGATTTTTGTTTCTGATTGTATGTTGTGATGAAGTTGCAGCCAAAGGCATTGTTTTGTTCCTTTGTTTTTTCTTTTTTCTTAGAGGTTGTGGAAGGTAAAAGGGTTTCTTGTTCAGTGTTCATGTTTGTGATGAATGCATCTTTAAGGATGGAGGACGGGTTGTTTTTTTTGCCGAAATCTTCCTTGCAGAATCTTGGACTGTGTTTTGTAATCTGATATGTTCGTGCAATTTCGACGGATCCTCCTGTACTGGCTATGGGGAATGTTGGTGAGCCATTTCTTGTAATGGGCACTGTGAAAATCTAGGAAACTATTAGTATCCACCTTTTTAAAATGAGTTTTGGTTATGATTTTACCCAGATGGTGGCTGACGCTGACGTCTAGAAAGACTACTGAAGATGGATCTAGGGTAGGTGTAAACTCTAGGCCCCAGTTTTTATTATTGAGATGTTGGATAAATAGATTAGCAGTGGTGATGTCGCTTTTCCAGATTATGAATAGGTCGTCGATATATCTTTTATAGTATGCTATATGGGGTCTGAAGTCAGGGTGGCCCATGATATATTCAGCCTCAAACCCCCCCCCTTGGACAGGTTTGCGTAGCTGGGGGCCACCCTTGTCCCCATTGCTGTACCTTTTTTCTGGTGGTACAGGGAGTCTCCATAGGAGAAAACGTTGTGGGTAAGTATGAGGCGGTGCCATTCCACTAAGAAGTTGACTTGTTCTTCTTTTAGGGTGGTTTTTTCTCTTAGAAATTTTTTAGTCGTTTCGATGCCCAGATTGTGAGAAATGTTCGAGTAAAGAGAAGTCACATCAAGAGTGATGAACAGAGGGTCCTTTTCCCATACAAATTGGGAGAGATCATCAATTAGACTGGATGAATCTTTGAGGTATGATGGTAGCTCAGTTACAATTTTTTGTAAGAATAAGTCAATGTAGTGCGATAATTGGCTCGTAAGAGAGCCAATGCCGGAAATGATGGGACGACCCGATGATTTCTTTGTACATTTATGTATTTTCGGCAAATGGTAGAAAAAAGCCAATTGAGCGGTTGTGGAGGTAAGGAATTGTTTTTCTTTTTTGTTTAGTAGCCCTTCTATATGTGCTGTGGTTATGAAATTCTTATATTCTTTATGGTATTCAGATGAAGGGTCAGTAGTGAGTTGTTCATAGTAAGCGGTGTCCGAGAGGATGCGGATGGCTTCATCATGGTAATCTGTGCGATCTTGGATGACCACCCCACCTCCTTTATCTGCTCCTCTAATGACAATTTCTAGATTGTCTTTGAGGGATTTGAGGGCAATATTTTCCGTTTTTGTGAGGTTGGTCTTTTGACATGCATTCCTTTTTGTATTCAGTTGTGAGAATTCTTCCATGACGGAGTTATAGAACGCATGGAGTTGGTGGCCCTTGTGATGATGTGGGTAAAATGTACTTTTAGGTCTGATGTCCTGGTGTGTGTATTTTGAGGCGGGGGGGGTTCTCAAGGGAGGCAGTGTTGTTTGTTTTTCGGACCTCCAGTTCAAAGTGCCATTTCAAAGTAAGTTTTCGGGTGAAGGAGTTAAGGTCAAGGAACAGGTTGAAGTCATCTGCCCCCTGTGTTGGGCAGAATGACAGACCCTTGGCTAACACTGTGTGTTCTGAGTCGTTGAGTTGATGGGAGGAGAGGTTAAAAATCCTTATGGGTTCTGCCTGTTCTTCTTGGGGTCTTTTTCCATTATCGGACTGAGGTTTAGATCGGCTTCTTCCTCCTCTGCAGCCCCGGGTTGTCTTTTTCTTTTTCCTGGTGTTATCAGGATCGGGGTTCCCATGGTTGTAGGTCTGAAATATTTTGTAATTTTGTTGCATCTTGTGGGATCCATAGTGTATGTTCTGGGCGGAGTCTCGGTTCTCAGGGGGGGAAGTCTAAAAAAGAAACCTGTGAGATGCTACTCACAGCAGAGAGCTCTGTTTTCCAAAAAGAAAACCATTTCCTCTGTAGTATACAGATCCTAAAAAGTACTGGAAAGATTAATATTTTTTAATAGAAGTAATTTACAAATCTGTTTATCTTTCTGGCACCAGTTGATTTAAAAAAAAAAAAAACCTTAACGACGAAGGACGTATATTTACGTCCTCCGCCGGCTATGCCACGGGGTCACAACGGCCAGGACCCATGGCTATCAACAGCCGGGACCCATGGCTAATACAGGACATCACCGATCGCGGTGATGCCCTGTATTAACCCTTCAGACGCGGCGATCAAAGTTGACCGCCGCGTCTGAAGTGAGAGTGAAAGTAACCCGGCTCAGTCGGGCTGTTCGGGACCGCCGCGGTGAAATTGCGGCGTCCCAAACAGCTTACAGGACACCGGGAGGGCCCTTACCGGCCTCCTCGGTGTCCGATCGACGAATGATTGCTCCGTGCCTGAGATCCAGGCAGGAGCAGTCAAGTGCCGATAACAGTGATCACAGGTGTGTTAATACAAGCCAGTGATCTGTGTAAAAGATCAGTGGGTGCAGTGTTATAGGTCCCTATGGGAGCTATAACACTGCAAAAAAAAGTAAAAAAAAAAAAGTGTTAATAAAGGTCATTTAACCCCTTCCCTAATAAAAGTTTGAATCTCCTCCCTTTTCCCATAAAAAAAAATAAAACTGTGTAAATAAAAATAAAAATAAACATATGTGGTATCGCCGCATGCGTAAATGTCCGAACTATAAAAATATATCATTAATTAAACCGCACAGTCAATGGCGTACCCGTGAAAAAATTCCAAATTCCAAGAAAGCGTATTTTTGGTCACTTTTTATACCATTAAAAAATGTATAAAAAGTGATCAAAAAGCCTGATCAAAACAAAAATGTTACCGATAAAAACTTCAGAGCACGGCGCAAAAAATGAGTCCTCATACCGCCCTGTACGTGGAAAAATAAAAAAGTTATAGGGGTCAGAAGAGGACATTTTTAAACTTATAAATTTTCCTGCATGTAGTTATGATTTTTTCCAGAAGTACGACAAAATCAAACCTATATAAGTAGGGTATCATTTTAACCATATGGACGTACAGAATAAAGATAAGGTGTAATTTTTACCGAAAAATGTACTACATAGAAATGGAAGCCCCCAAAATTAACAAAATGGCGTTTTTTCTTCAATTTTGTCACATAATGATTTTTTTCCCCTTTCGCCGTGAATTTTTGGGTACAATTACTAATGTCACTGCAAAGTAGAATTGGTGACGCAAAAAATAAGCCATAATATGGATTTTTAGGTGGAAAATTGAAAGAGTTATTATTTTTAAAAGGTAAGGAGGAAAAAAAACGAAAGTGCAAAAACTGAAAAACCCTGCATCCTTAAGGGGTTAATCATGATTTTTTTGCGGTTTTTAAGGATTTGGTAAATAATATCAAAGCCATCCATATACCCAGGTTGCTTAGTAAATCTTTTCTCTACAGTCAATTCTTTTCTAAGAAATATTTTTAAGAAAGAAAAAAAAAGTCAAAACAGCAATAACGTAGGTGTCAGAACAATTGAAAGGCTATTTGGTGAAGTGTGAAGTCAACATATAATATAAGAAGTAAAGGCAATTTGTTCCACACTGCAAATATATCTCTATCAAAGGAAGGAAAAGATTAGTTTTGCTGAATGGAATAACAGTATATATTCTGTCATGTCATAAATGACTTATAATGTAATATACATGAATGCAATGTCATATGTTATGGAGTATTTTTATGTTTATATAAAACTATCATTAATCGATATAAATGTATAAATACATAGATTGGTAAATGGGTTGCGCAGTGGTATTATTTATTTTTAAAGGGTGATTGGTTGGAAAAATAAGCAAAATTCATCTTCCTTATCCCCCACCAATGCTGTTTCAAAGATCCCTTAGTACCAGCTGGTCTTGATATCCTGGTCCCCACTCGACACACAGGAAATACCCATTTAGCCAATCAAAGGCTAAAACAAGTCATTGCAGCAGCCAATGATTGGCTTAGGGAGGGGGGGTAAACACATTGTTTAAGCGCATGTTTAAGTGTGACAATGTTTTGTAGTGGCATATTAATAGGTGGGGAAAGACATTGAAAAAGAAATGTAAAACTTTTGCGAACACGTTGGCCCTCGTTGACTTTGCTCTTTCTGACTGGGTTTTTGTTTTTTCTTTTTTGGCTCACGCTGCATGCAACATGTCTGCACCAGTTTTTTCCGGAAAAATTCACAAAACCAACCAATATGAAGTAAAACCCTACAAAAAGGATGTAGCAACAAATTTCCATAAGAAACCTACATATTTATTCAGGTTTCCTACAAAAAAAAAAAAAAAGAAAATTCTGTTGGGAAAATTCCTGACCACACAACAGATGGTCTACAAAAAAAATAAATAAATAAACTACAACACCGCATTGCCCAGTCCCTTCACTTGTGGCCCTTTAGCCCCTTAAGACCAAGTGTGTCTACCCATTGTTACGCCTAGCGCTCCGGGTCCCCGCTCCTCCCCGGAGCGCTCACGGCGTCTTTCTCCCTGCAGCTCCCCGGTCAGTCCCGCTGACCGGGAGCGCTGCTCTGTCATGGCCGTTGGGGATGCGATTCGCACAGCGGGACGCGCCCGCTCGCGAATCGCATCCCAGGTCACTTACCCGTTCCCGTCCCCTGCTGTCATGTGCTGGCGCGCGCGGCTCCGCTCTCTAGGGCGCGCGCGCGCCAGCTCCCTGAGACTTAAAGGGCCAGTGCACCAATGATTGGTGCCTGGCCCAATTAGCTTAATTGGCTTCCACCTGGTCCCTGACTATATCTATCCTCCTCCCATGCACTTCCTTGCCGGATCTTGTTGCCCTTGTGCCTAGTGAAAGCGTTTTGTGTGTTTAAAGCCTGTGTACCAGAACTTCTGCTATCTCCCCTGACTACGAACCTTGCCGCCTGCCCCCGACCTTCTGCTACGTCCGACTTTGCTTCTGCCTACTCCCTTGTACCTCGCCTATCTTCAGCAGCCAGAGAGGTGAGCCGTTGCTAGTGGATACGACCTGGTCACTACCGCCGCAGCAAGACCATCCCGCTTTGCGGCGGGCTCTGGTGAATACCAGTAGTGTCTTAGAACCGGTCCACTAGCACGGTCCTCGCTATCCCTCTCTGGCACAGAGGATCCACCTCCTGCCAGCCGGCATCGTGACACCCATGGGATGTTTTTCAGATTTTCTTCCCCAAGCTTGTTTCTTTATCACTTCCAACGCCACCAGTACTCTCATTTAGTTCTGAGATATTAAATGGGCACTGTCAGATCCAAAACATTTTTATATTTTGTTACTGATGAAAATGTAAGACCTTTTGTAATATGGTTGTTAACATTTTTTGAATATTTAAAAGGTTACTCCGCTGTTGTGTGGTTTTGGGCTCAACTGTGCCTTTCTGTGTAGGGCTTACCTGCTCAATGAGTCCTTTCTGCTGATGCTCTTTGTATACATTTGTGGGTTGTTTGCTTTCCTCTGGAAGTTTGGTAGTTTGACTACAAGGATGTGCGGCACATCTGCTAATGTGCCGGTGACTGGCGAATCCTTTTTTCTTTATCATGGTGGCCATGGTGTGTGCGCATATCACTTTCCCAGCCGGTGACATCTGTAGCGTTGTTTCCTCATGCCTGCTGGTAGGCAATGTTGACTGGTGTTCCACCAATTCCCGTATTCGTTGTACGTCCTTTGAGACAGACCCAAGCAGCAATGCGGCTGCGCAATTGTGTTATCCCTGTTCTGTGTTCTGCGCTTTGCCAGCAGTTTGTATTTAACAATTTTATTTTATTTATTTTTTTAGGGGGGGGGGGGTGTATGGCTTATATATAAATGGCTCATATGTTACCATCTTGTCCTTAGCTGATCTAGTACCAGCTGCTGACTTTCGCATGTTTGTTTTTCACCTTCCATGTCTGCAGGATGGTAGAGCAGCCGGCCCGAGAAGGTGATAGAGCCCGTATCTACAACAACAAACCATGCCCTACGTCACAGACAACGGTGGGCAGGGTAGCAACACAGACAAACCAAGCCCCAGGAAGGTAGCCCCTACACATCCACATGACCAAACAGAAAGGAAAGCAAAAGAGCTAAGAAAGGGCAGAACCTGGGTGGGACAGAACATTGAGAAGGGGTGGAATACTAAATGAAAGAGGCTGGGTAAGGGGTGAAAACACAAAAGCCAAGTACACGGCCAAAAAAGAGGGAGACAGGAAAAAAAAAAGAAAAGAAAAAAAGACCGCAAAGAACTGCTGGGAAACGTAGTTTGAGCCATAAACCAAGCAGGTAATACAAAGGAAAACACAACATGCTCTGCTCCGCATCCAAACTACACAAAGGAGGCCAGAAAAGACAAAAACAAAGGCCAGTGTAAAGGTAAGACATAACCACAGCAGGACAATACACCATTAACTTAACTTGACCCCTTTAATAAAGAAAACAGCTCCTGAAAATCCCACCACTAGGGCTCCTTATACCTCCAGTCCTGCAGCAGCATCAGGCTTGTCCATGAGTCATAGACAAGAGATGACTCATGGACATGGCTGCATGAACCTCCATCACCTCCCATCACCACACGCCCCCTTCCACCACACACTTATCACCTCCCACCACCACAAGGAAGGGACACGCTCCCTTTCCCTTAGAGGATTTCTAACACTGTGAGCTAATGAAAAGAGGTACTGTTATATAAATATAGATCAGAGGCATAAAAAATAGATGTACATTGTCAGGATTAGGTACTGAAAGTACCATAATACTTAAATTTTTTTGTAGGATCTGACAGAAACACTTTACGCTTTAAGTGACTCTCTTCTGATGTCTCCATTCCTTTTTTAGTCTTATGCCTATGTTAGAGATCAATGATCTGGAGGTCACACAGGATTCAAATCAAGACCTAGATATAAAGCCCTACTGTCCATACATGCCTACCGAATGTGAATGAATACTCCAATCTCACAAGCTCTTTTTAAGTCTCCTGACATTTACAAGGAAGTTGTTGATTAAGCCGGGTAATAAAATATTTCACATAAATGGAAGTGTCTGTCGGTATCTATTATCATATTAAGGATCATCTGAAGATAGGAGCTCATGCGGAAAATACATTTTACTAAGAACAAGAGTCGCGCGTATCAGTACGTGCGCTGACAAGTCCTAGCAAGCTGATGAGCTCCTGGGAGAGTCTACAAGGATGTGCAGCACATCTGCTCATGTGACCGCTGACACGTCTACCTCTTGAAGATCGTCTTGTTACTGCACATCCTACATCCATCATAATTGGTTACTAGTTATAATAACACTCATAAATACATGGAGGCAATGAATTATCCTTCTTTACTGGAAATATGGACTGTACCTACAGTATATTATATCCTATAAACATTTTCTATTACTAGTTTGCCATTATTGTTATCACCTTCATCACCTTTTTTATTATTCGTGACAGTAGAAATTATTGTGATAACATTGGTAGTAATAATAATATATTTATGTCTTGTCAATGGGATCTGGTTTGTGCCAGGTGGTCAGATATTTTAGATGTTCAGTTCACTTGTCTCAAACGTTCCATGAATTCATACACTGTTCCAAGGAGGGCTGAGAAGATCACTTCTGCAACATAATTTTAGCAATTGGTCAAGGTCTCAGCACTTGCGTCTCCACTGATCAAAAATTCTTGGCTTGCCAAAATGATTATTATTCATTTATTTAGGGAAATTGGTTCCAGGGTAAAATTCATGACACAAACGCAGATACAGTGAAAGTGATACACAGTAAATCGCAGACTGATACTGAGGATGAGAGATGTCCAGTAGAGAAAAGAAAAATTGATTATACCATGCAATCCACCTTTCAGATAGTGATAGATAATATCACAATAGTGTAGATCAAACACTATGAATTTCTCGGCATTAGAGCCTCTTCATCAGGAATATTGGTTTGCAAGCCAGTACACCTGATGAAGGGGCTCCTATGCCCAGAAATGCATAGTATTAATAAAAGTATCTTGTGATATTATTATAGTTTAGCAAATTTTTGGAAAATCCGATTCGGCTGATTCACCGAGTTTTCCCCCAAAATTTGGTTTGATCCGAATTTATTTGCGGCAAATTGCTATTAAAAATGGCTATTTCCGGGCTACAGAGAGCCTCAATAGGGGTGTAGAACACTTTGCCTTGTCGTAACACACATGTGGACTGTGCTGTGTTAGTGAAATAATACTGTTATTCAGTATGACATGCAGATCACAGGCGTTGCTATTAGAATCAATGCCGCACAGAGGCACAATGACAGAGCCTGGTAATTGGAAAGAGCCAACCTTAAATCCTTTTTTGAGGACCCATTGGAAGGCAAGTCTAGGGCCAGCAGCCGCAGTAATTCCAGCTCCAATAGTGTATAATTGCTGCAGTGTAAACTATGGAAAAGCTCCTAGTTGTATCTTAAAATTGAGCTGGGGGTCCGCCTCGAGGCCAGCTAGCACCTGTCCCAAACCCTGCCTCCCAGTGCACCCCCATGCTCATGATTTAGTTTCCACTAGAAAAGGGAGTGACTGCAGTCCCAGCAACTTGGACAGGAGCACATTCAGCTTCTGCGCCGTTGGATGAGTGGGCACTTACTGCTATAAGTTGCAGCAGTGAAAAAGCTCAGCCTTGTATCTTAAAATCTAGCTGGCAGTCTGCCGCAAGGCCAGCAACCGCCTGTCCCAGCCCCTGCCTCTCAGCGCTTATGACTTAGTGTCCCGGGTACCTGAAGCATTTACTTTGAAAAAATACTGTCAAACTACAAGATCAATATAACAAGATCACATGGTGGCACAATGACCGAGCCTAGAGGTGACAGCAGAATGACGAGACCATAGGGCGACACGATGATGAAGCCTGGATGTGGCAGCAGTATGAGGTCTGGAGGTGGTGGCAGTCTATGTAGGCCGCAGAGCAGCATCATTTTAGAGTAGTGTTTAGCGTAGTGTGTCAGTTTGTGCTCCCTCTCAGTGGTGTAGGCCTGACCCGGGAGGGCTACTGGGTAGATCATGCCGGTATCAAATGCTTGTTGAAAATATCAAGCCATGCACAATGTAAGTAAGCATGGCTGGTACTGCGGAACTGCGTATCAAACTTTGAATGTTTCATTTAATCAGTTATGGTTTAATTTTCTTGCTCCAACCTGTTTCTTTGGATTCTTGTGGTAGTTCCAGAGATAACATATGAGAACTAGCGATGTTCGCATTTTATGAAAAATTTCATTTGGCCGATTAGCCAAATTTTCGGAGAAAATGTAGTTCTGTCCGAATTTGTTCAGGTCGAATAGCTATTAAAAACTAACATGAGCCAGTGGAGATCAAATGGCAGCAGAATGATACAGTCTGGCAGCAGCCGTGGTAATTCCAGCTCCAATAGTGTATAATTATTACTACAAGATCAATATAAAAAGATTACATGGTAGCACAATGACAGAGCCTAGAGGAGGCAGCAACCTGACGAGACCATAGAGCCTCACAATTTAAAAAATTAAAGATATTTTTTTTAAATGTAACTTAAACATTTTAAATAGATGATGAACAACATAAAAATTGTAATTTAACCTGTTAAGGACGCAGGGCATACAGGTATGTCTGTGGGAATTCTGATCCCCGCCGCTCTCCGAGCAGGGAACGGACCTGGGTGACTGCTGATAACTATCAGCAGGCACCCCATGCAAACCCTCCTGAGACCCCACCCATGTTGGTGTCAATTCAGACCGGCGATTTGCGGCTATTCTGGGTCAATCGGGTCTCTGTGACCCGGAAAAAAAGGGTGAATGGGGCTGTCCGAGACAGCCCCATTCACCTTTACCCAGCAGGAGTGAGGTGGCACAGGTGCCGCCTCACGATCACGTGATTGATCGGTTGGAACGACCGACCAATAACGTCCCTGCTGGGCGGAGATCTGGACGGTGATCATGGCGCCGATCAGGGCGGCGATCAGGGCCAGCGGGGGTCTACTACCTTTCCCTGGTCCGGCAGGGGTTCCCTCAGGATCGGTGGTGGTGACAGGAGCAGCAGCAGGATCGGTGGCAGCAGCGGCGGTGGTCCCGGGGGCAGGATACAGCAGGAGGTGGGGCCTGTTCACCTCCTGCTGTTGCTTAGCAACAACTCTCAGCATGTAAAGCCAAAGGGTATGCTGGGAGTTGTAGTTTTGAAACAGCTGGAGTTCCAACTACAACTCCCAGCATGCCCTTTGGTAGTATGTACATGCTGGGGGTTGTAGTTATGCAACAGCTGGAGGCACATTTTTTTCTATGAAAAAGTGTGCATCCAGTTTTTGCATAACTAAAACTCCCAACATGCACAGACTACCAAAGGGCATGCTGGAAGTTGTACCAGTGTGTTTCCAGCTGTTGCAAAACTACAACTCTCAGCATGCCCTTCAACTGTCAATGCATGCTGATTAATGCAGTTTTGCAACAGCTGAAGACACATTGGTTGAGAAACCGACTTTGTTACCTAACTCAGTGTTTTGCAACCAGTGTGCCTCCAGCTGTTGCAAAAATACAACTCCCAGCATGCACTGAGAGACTGTACATGGTAGGAGTTCTAGTTTTGCAACAGCTGGAGGCACACTGGTTGTGAAACACTGAGTTAAGTAACAAACTCTCAGTGTTTCGCAACCAATGTGCCTCCAGCTGTTGCATAACTACAACTCCCAGCATGTATGGTCTGTCAGTGCATGCTGGGAGTTGTAGTTTTGCAACAGCTCAAGGTCCCCCCCCAGGTACATTTACACGGCCGAGTTTACAGCGAAATTTCTGCCGCAAGTTTGAGATGCAGCAAATTTTCCGCCGCAGCTCAAACTCCCAGCGAGAAACTCACTGTAAACCCGCCCCTGTGAATGTATCCTAAAAACACTACACTACACTTACACAAAATAAAAAGTAAAACACTATAGTTCCCCCCCCCCAATAAATAAATAAAAACGTCTTGTACGGCACTGTTTCCAAAATGGAGCCTCCAGCTGTTGAAAAGCAACAACTCCCAGTATTGCCGGACAGCCACTGACTGTCCAGACATGCTGGGAGTTTTGCAACAGCTTGAGACACCCCATTTGGGAAACATTGCCGTAGGGTATTTTTGTGGCAGATTCAAATCCCCAATTTAGGCCTCAAGAAAACAGTTTAGGGCCACATATGGGGTATCTCGGGAGAAATTGCGTTACAAATTTTGGGGGGCTTTTTCTCCTTTTACCCCTTATGAAAAGGTAAAGTTGGGGTCGACACCAGCATGTTAGTGTAAAAAATAATAATTTTTACACTAACATGCTGGTGTTGCCCCATACTTTTAATTTTCACAAGCGGTAAAAGGAAAAAAGTCCCCCCAAAATTTGTAACAAAATTTCTCCTGAGTACAGGACTACCCCTTAAATGGGCATAAAGTGCTCTGCGAGCACACAACATGACTCAGGAGTGTGAACGTGCATGTACATTTGAGGTCTAAATTGGTGATTTGCACAGGGGTAGCTGATTTTACAGCAGTTCTGACAAACACAAAACAATAAATACCCAGATGTGACCCCATTTTGGAAACTACACCCCTCACGGAATGTAACAAGGGGTATAGTGAGCCTTAACACCCCACAGGTGTGTGACGAATTTTCGTTAAAGTTAGATGCAAAAATGAAATAACTAATTTTTTTCACAAAAATGCTGGTGTTACCCTACAGAGTAGGGAAAAGCCCCCCAAAATGTGTAGCCCCATTTCTTCCGAGTAAGAATATAGCCCATATGTGGATGTAAAGTGTTCCGTGGGCGAACTACAATGCTTAGAAGAGAAGGAGTGCCACTGGGCTTTTGGAGAGAGAATGTGTCAGAAATTGAAGGCCATATGTGTTTACAAAGCCCCCATAGTGCCAGAACAGTGGACCCCCACACATGTGACCCCATTTTGGAAACTACACCCTTCACATAATGTAATAAGGGGGGCAGTGAGCATAAACACCCCACAGATGTCTGACAGATTTTTGGAACAGTCATCTGTGAAAATGAAATATTTTTCATTTGCACAGCCCACTGTTTCAAAGATCTGTCAAACGCCAGTGGGGTGTAAATGTTCACTGCACCCCTTATTAAATTCTGTGAGGGGAGTTTCCAAAATGGGGTCACATGTTGGGGGGGGTCCACTGTTCTGGCACCACGGGGGGCTTTGTAAACGCACATGGCCTCCCACTTCTATTCCAACCAAATTCTCTCACCAAAAGCCCAATGGCGCTCCTTCTCTTCTGAGCATTGTAGTTCACCTGCAGAGGACTTTACATCCACATATGGGGTATTTCCATGCTCAGAAAATATGGTGTTACAAATTTTGAGAGGCTTTTTCTCCAATTACCCCTTGTGAAAATGAAAAATTTGGGGTAACACCAGCATTTTAGTGAAAAAAATCACATTTTTCATTTTCACGTCCAACTTTAGCGGAAATTTGACAAGCACCCGTTAGGTGTTAATCTGTAGAGAAAAGAAAAGAAAGGACCGACGGACGGCGCCTCGTGTATTTACCCTCAATAGATCGGGTGGTGGGTCCCCCACCCACCACCCGATCTATTGAGGGTAAATACACGAGGCGCCGTCCGTCTGTCCTTTCTTTTCTTTTTCGGCAACCCCACGGGGCTTATAGATGGCCGCTCACCTTGAGATCTATGCAAAAAAGCATATCACCCACGATATAATCTGGGTACTGTAGTACGAGTCGCTGCTATGCCGATGGGTTGCAGGAGGAAACAAGTCGTCCTGGGAGTCAATATTAGAAGTAGAGCAGGAAAAAACCCTCAGGTATAGCGCTGCAGACTCTTGTAGACAGATGAGGCGGATGCCAAAGGTAATAGGAAAGTCCTCAGCAGGACATTTTATTAAAAAAACAATAAAATGGACAAGATTACGCGTTTCGGGAGGATCCCTCCCTTCCTCTTATCCTTATCCTGATCTGAGGAAGGGAGGGATCCTCCGAAACGCGTAATCTTGTCCATTTTATTGTTTTTTTAATAAAATGTCCTGCTGAGGACTTTCCTATTACCTTTGGCATCCGCCTCATCTGTCTACAAGAGTCTGCAGCGCCATACCTGAGGGTTTTTTCCTGCTCTACTTCTAACGTTAGGTGTTAAGGCTCACTGTACTCCTTGTTACGTTCCTTGAGGGGTGTATTTTCCAAAATAGTATGCCATGTGGGTTTTTTTTTTTTGCTTTTCTGGCACCATAGGGTCTTCCTAAATGCCCCCTAAAAACTATTTCACCAAACTTTGCTTTCCAAATGCCAAATGTGACTTTTTCTCTTCTGAGCATTGTAGTGCGCCCACAGTTTACTTGATGTCCACACATGGGGTATTTCCACACTCAGAAGAGATATGGTTACAAATTTTGGGGGCCATTTTCTCCTATAACTCTTTGTAAAATGTTTACATTTGGGGGAAAACTAGCATTTTAGTGAAAAAAATAATTAATTTACACATCCGACTTTAACGAAAAGTCGTCAAACACCTGTGGGGTGTTAAGGCTCACTGGACCCCTTGTTACGTTCCTTGAGGGGTGTAGTTTACAAAATAGTATGCCATGTGTTTTTTTTGGGGGGTTCTGGCACCATAGGGGCTTCCTAAATGTGACATGCCCCCCAAAAACCATTTAGGAAAAACACACTCTCCAAAATCCCATTGTCTCTCCTTCCCTTCTGAGCCTTGTAGTGCACCCACAGAGCACTTGACATCCACATATGAGGTATTTCCTCACTCGAGAGAAATTGGGTTACAAATTTTTGCTTGCTTTTTCTCCTTTTACCCCTTGTAAAATTTCAAAAACGGGGTCTACAAGAACATGCGAGTGTAAAAAATGAAGATTTAGAATTTTCTCCTTCACCTTGCTGCTATTCCTGTGAAACACCTAAAGGGTTAACACACTTTCTGAGTGTCATTTTGAATACTTTGGGGGTTCAGTTTTTATAATGGGGTCATTTATGGGGTATTTTTAATACGAAGACCCCTAAAATCAACTTCAAAACGGAATCGGTCCCTGAATAATTTTGATTTTGATAATTTTGTAAAAAATTGGAAAATTGCTGCTGAACTTTGAAGCCCTCTGATGTCTTCCAAAAGAAAAATCATGTAAACTTTATGATGCAAATATAAAGTAGACATATTGTATATGTGAATCCATATATAATTTATTTGGAATATCCCTTTTCCTTATAAGCAGAGAGTTTTCAAATTTAGAAAAATGCTAAATTTTCTAAATTTTCATGAAATTTGGGATTTTTCACCAAGAAAGGATGCAAGTAACAATGAAAATTTACCACTAACATAAAGTAGAATATGTCATGAAAATACAATCTCGGAATCAGAATAATCGGTAAAAACATCCCAGAGTTATAAATGCATAAATTGACAGTGGTCAGAATTGCAAAAAAGGGCTGAGTCCTTAAGGTGAAAAAGGGCTGAGTCCTTAAGTGGTTAATGTGCCAGCAGCATGAGGAGACCATATGGCGGAAGAATGACACAGCCAGGAGGTGGCATCAGGATGAGGAGACCATTTGGTGGCACGATGACACAGCCTGGGGATGGCATCAGCATGAGGAGAACATATGGTGGTAGAATGACTCAGCCTGGAGGTGGCATCAGCATGAGGAGAACATATGGTTGCAGAATGACACAGCATGGAGGTGGCATCAGCATGAGGAGAACATATGGGGCAGAATGACACAGCCTGGAGGTGGCATCAGCATGAGGAGAAGATATGGTGGTAGAATGACACAGCCTGAAGGTGGCATCAGCATGAGGAGAACATATAGTGGCAGAATGACACAGCATGGAGGTGGCATCAGCAGCATCAGGAGTCCTGAAAGTGACCCAGTGACAGAGTGGGGCGGTGTGTGGCAGTACCATTACCAGCTGATGAAGGTGGGTGAAACAAGGAGCACTTGGCCTCAGATGTGTGGCATCAGACGGGTGGCAGGATCAGAATAGTAGCTGAGGCAGGTAGGCAGAATAAAACGGTCTCTTTTGTCAAAGTGTTGGTGTGCACAAGTAAGTATTGAGGATATGCATTACATAAAACTTAACTTTTAATATTATTCTTAGAATAAAATATATGAACCCCAAATTTTATTGAAATCTAACAAAAGAAAAAGTGTGCAAAAAACACCATGTGCCACCTACACCACCAAGTATTAATGTGATGCAAAGACCTCTAAAAGGTGGAAGGGAACAAAATATGGTCCATTGTAACAGGTTGGGTAAAAACTTCCCCTACTTTCGCACTATCAATTCCCTTCTTGATAAGTGATACTCGCCCTAAAAAGGGCGGCCCCACACATGATCCTCTCCCTATTTTCACCTAAAAACACTGCCAATTCCCAGGGTGCTTCCAAAAGGTGGAAGGGAACAACATATTGTCCATTGTAGCAGGTGGGGGTAAAAACTTCCCCTGTAAGGCCCTACTCTCGCCCTGTTAATTCCCTTTTTGGCAAGTGTTACTCATCCTAAAAAGTGTGGCTCCACACAGGAACCAATCCCTATTTCCACCTACAAACCCTGGAAAATGGCAGTGTTTTTAGGTGGAAATAAGAAGAGATTCCTGTGCAGGGCGAGCAACACTTGCCAAGAAGGGAATTAATAGTGCAAGAATAGGGTCTTACAGGGGAAGTTTTTACCCCTACCTGTTACAATGGACCATACGTTGTTCCCTTCCACCTTTTAGTGGTCATTAATACTTGGTGTTGTAGGTGACACATGGTGTTTTTTTGCACAACTTTCCATTTGTTAGATTTCAAAAAAAATTGGGGTCCATATATTTTATTCTAAGAAAAGTTAGGCAGAGGAATTTCTGTAACTGGGGACCAGCATCTTAAATATTTTTAGCTGTATCCATATTAGTAAAGTGTTGGTGTGGCACCATGGTCAATCTACTCTGATGTATCAGGCATTGTTGGGTGGAAATCCTGGCTGATCCATGCCTGATTCATCTTGACAAACGTCAGTCTCTCCACATTTTTGGTGGACAGACGAGTTCTCCTTGGGGTTACTATGGCCCCTGCCGCACTAAACACCCGCTCTGATGGCACACTACTGGCCAAGCAGGACAGCTTTTCCAAAACAAACTCTGCTAATTGCAGCCACAAGTCAAGTTTGGCTGCCCAGAAGTCCAGCGGATCTTCAAAGTGTGTTGGCAGGGTCATTTCAAGGTATGCCACCACCTGCTGGTTCAGGTCCTGCTCCAGGTCTACCTGCTGCTGATGAGCTGCTTCACTACGCGGGTGAAGAAAGCTACTCATCAGCGACTGTAGACTCAGGCTGCTGATGATGAAGCTGGTACTGCTCATGCCATCCCACCCCTCCCCAGCAGCCATGGCAGTGGAGAGTGAGCACAGAGGGCCCCTAGAGTCAGACCTGCGAGAGGATGGATGATGGCGCAGATAGGCATCGGCCAACTGACTGTGTAGGATGTCTCTGTAGTAGGTCAGTTTGTCCTCCCTCTCAGTGGGTGTAAAAAGGCCCTCGTTTTGTGTCAGTAGCGAGGGTCCAACAAGGTGGAGAGCCAGAAGTCATCCTGCTGTCAAATGGTGACAATTTAGCGGTCACTACGCAAGCAAGTGAGCATGCATCGTGACATTTGTGCAAGTGACTCAGAGGGACTCCCTGCCTCCATCTCCACTGCATACTGCCACAGGCTGCTCCTGCTCCTCCTCTACTGTCAGATTACTATAAAAACCACCCATTTCGCAAAACCTTGCCTGTCTTCCAGTTCAGCCCCCACAGGGCTCATGTGGCCATGAGATGTAGGGGCCACGTCTCCAGTGCCCTGACCAGCCATTGTTTCCACCATCTGTTGTAGGAATAGAAGCAGTGGAAGGACGTCGTTCATCCTGTATTCCTGACAACTGATTAATAATGTGGCTTCCTTAAAGGGGTACTCCGGTGGAAAACTTTTTTTTTTTTATCAACTGGTGCCAAAAAGTTAAACAGATTTGTAAATTACTTCTATTAAAAAAATCTTAATCCTTCCAGTAGTTATTAGCTGCTGAATACTACAGAGGAAATTATTAAATTTTTGGAACACAGAGCTCTCTGCTGAATCTTGAGCACAGTGCTCTCTGTTGACATCTTAAGAACTGTCCAGAGTAGGAGAAAATCCCCATAGCAAACATATGCTGCTCTGGACAATTTCTAAAATGGACAGATATGTCAGCAGAGAGCACTTAAAACTTTAAAACTTTGGCTAGCCTATCACTGTAACTGGCCCAAATTAGTTTAACAGAAAAAAAAAACATGCACCCCATAGGTGTACTTACAGTTTACACATATGAGAGGAGGACAATACGCTCCACTACAAACTGTATTAGGCTACAAAAACAAGTGTGTAGCTTTGGCTGGCCTTTCTCTGTAACTGGCCCAAATTAGTTTGACAGGAAAAAAATTGTATGTACGCACAAGTTACACTTATGGGAGGACAATACGCTCCGCTACGCAACATGTATTAGGCACTAAAAAAAGTGACTATGGCTTTTAGTGCTCACCCTAACTGGCCCCTATTAGCTTTATAGTTGTTGTACACCCCAGTCCAGCCGTAGAGTCGCTGTGTTTATACACCCAAAAGTGTACTTTCTCTTTCTCTCTCTTTCTCCCTTCCCTGTCAGTGCTTTTCTACAGTGATTTGGGCTTGTAGTGAATCACTGCTGTAAAGCTGTTTTTCTGTGCAACACACACAGTGCTCTCTCTTTCTCTCTGCAATAAAACGCTGAAATGGCTGGCTGCAGTGATGGCTGCCGATTATATAGGGCTATGACATCACAGGGCTTGCTGGCTGCTGATAGGCTGCATGCTGCATGTGATTCAGGATGATCCCGCCTACCCGCCTTCCCACCTTCCCAGAGTTCCTTGCCCCATGTCCTTACATGTGGAGCCGCCATTTTAGATAGCCTGGACTGCACTAAATCGAGTTTAATGATGCAATTCATTTTATCGAACCACGGCGATATTCAGATTCGTTACGAATCAAATTTTTCATGAAATTTGTTACGAATTTGGATTTAGCAGATTCGATTTTCTCATCCCTAGATATTATCTATCACTATCTGACTGGCGGGTTGTGCTGTATAGACAGTTTTTCATCTCTCTATTGGACAACTGTACCATACGACAGACGTGGTTTCCATGCTGACATCCGGAAGGCTGCACCACCTGTACTCTACCTGCATAGTGGGTGTGTCTGTTACATAACCGATAAAGATGAGCAGACCCTGCAGGGTCTCCCTTTACATACATTTCTCCATGTATCCAACGTATTATCCTATGAGGAGTTCTGCCTCCTTTCGTCTAAAGATCTATAGAGGAAAAGAGGGCTATGTCAGAAGTTTGTAAAAAGATAGGTATTTGTAATTTTTAGCCAACTGTGGATGAGTTGTCTCCTCAGTGGCCCCATACTATCTGACTGGAGTATGTAAGTCCTTGAACGAGAACAGTCATCCTAGACAATATACAGTATGTGGTGATCAATACCAACATGAATCTGCAGTCCCCTCATAAGTGGTGTAAATTTCTTATAATCTGGAGCCACAATAATTTTTTATTGCAGATGTGTTGTTTATTGTCATATCGCTACAACTAGACCGCACACAGTGTTTGGATGTGACTTCTACAACATGGTATTTGGAGACATGCTGGTTTGTTATCGTGTGGCCCTCTGCTTGATATTCACAGCACACAGATGAAATGCAGGTGGCTTTCTAATATGTTTCTATCCAAGTACCACCATGCTTTTCGAGAAAATGGAAATATAGTATATTGCAAATTCTGTATCTGTCTAGATTAATGTATGGCCAAAAAGTAACAAATCAGACTTGAGTCCATGGGCTATAAATCTTTTGCCCGGCTTTCAACAATAATTTGGTTTCAAAATAAGCAGCCGTGAAGCCGAGCTGAACAGAACAGATAATAGTGAAGCAAGAATACATTGGTTACTATGTTTTGTATAAAGTGATATTTATCAAGGATTGTGTATTGGAGAATGCATTGAGTCTTTTTGTGATATGCATTGAGGGTATAATTATTAAATCCATAGTGGTCCTAAAAATGCACAACGGCCCCTTTGATCTTATTTAAGGTCAGGTCACTCCAATGTGTTGTAATTGTGTTGTTAAATTCCTTTATATGACTACACTGTGCATAGACATGGCCCCCTCGGTCTACACTTCTGTGGTGATCACAGTGGTCAAACCCCACTGATCAGACATTGTATGTGATATGGGAAAAAAAATATATGTTTTTATGTTATACTAGCTGAGTACCCGACCTAATCCGTGTGGTGTGTAAAAGCAAGGAGGTAGTACTTGTCTTCATATTCCAACCTCAAATCCCAGCCTCTTATCCCTTCCTCATATCCCATCCCCATATCCGGTCCCCTATTTCAACCTTATATCTCGTCCTTACATCCCATCCTCATTTCCCGACCTCCTATCCTGCCCTCATATCCCATCCTCACTCCTCATATCCTGTCCTTATATCCAGACCTCATATCCTGTCCTTATATCCCGACCTCATATCCCGACCTTATATCCTGCCCTCATATCCCATCCTCATATCTCATACTCATATTCCGTCTTGTCAGGTGGGGCTGAGTTGTGATGAAGAGATTGTAGGCCAAAAATAGTAGGAGGCGTGGTTTTGTGGAAGTGGGCATGACTTGCAAGACGAACCAATGCACAAAAAGGGGTAGAAAATAACAAGGTGTGGCTTAAATGGTGGGTGTGGCTTTGTGAGGTGGGGTGTGGCATGCAAGAGGGGTGTGGCAGGACTAATTCACCAGGATATACAGAGAAGAGCTTGAATTAAGGTACTGGTAGTCCTATATCCTTGCATGGGACTTAAGGCAGAACATTTTTTTATTGAAATATCTTCACACACATACCTACACACACAATGGGGTTTGTTTACTAACGTGATTTTGACTCTTTTTTCTCGAGTTTTGCACAGAAATTGTGTCACACGTTCCATGCGACACAATTTGCAACCCAAAAAAACAAAACCCTCCATTTTACAAGAAAAACCCGAAAAGGGGGAGTGGCCACTGGGTAAAGTGGGCATGGTCCCTACAAAAGGGGGCATGTCTTCGACAGATTTAAAAAATCCCAACATATTTACTAAGGTTTCCAAAGAAAATGTGGTGGATTTGAGCTGGGAAAAACCCGACAGATCAGAACTCGAGATGAGCGAACTTACAGTAAATTCGATTCATCACGAACTTCTCAGCTCGGCGGTTGCTGACTTTTCCTGCATAAATTAGTTCAGCTTTCCGGTGCTCCGGTGGGCTGGAAAAGGTGGATACAGTCCTAGGAAAGAGTCTCCTAGGACTGTATCCACCTTTTCCAGCCCACCGGAACACCGGAAAACTGAACTAATTTATGCAGGAAAAGTCATCAACTGCCGAGCTGAGAAGTTTGTGACAAATCGAATTTACTGTAAGTTCGCTTTTCTCTAATCAGAACAGTTGTAAAAAAAAAAGCAAAACGTAGGGAAAAGTGCAAAATGTAGGGAAGCCTTAGTAAATACCTTGGGAAAATACCTGTCGGAAATCAAAACCCACAACGAAAACTCCACTCCACTATAGATATAAAACCTCATTAAGTTTTATATCTTTATATACATAGATGAGAGAAGTTAGGCTATGTATGATGACAGGGTGATAAGGTTCTGAAACCTTGTCCCTGCCTCCTGGAGTACCCCCGATAAGGCCAACACCAAACACGAAGATGGTTCCTTCCTACACTAAGTGATGGGAGAGATTGGACTTAAAAGATAGGGTATGCAGAGTCAACTAGCCAGGTCAGTACCTGGAGGTCATGTAAAATCAGATTAATAACCCTAAGCCTAGCTAACGCTTTGGGGTTGTTTTGGTTGTTTTTAATAGGGTTCCACCAAATTACACATAAGCTGCAGCGCAGGCAGTATCCATAGTGCCTGTGGTCACTTAATTCTTAGTGTAATATCAGAATAAGCAAGCAAAGGATAACTGGGTTAAGTTCAAGGGTCAAATAGTGAAGAAATCACATGTAAGCAGAATAAGCAGGCAGTTGCTATTAAAGGTATCATCAGAGTGTCTAAAAGCCAGGCGGCCATGACAACGCAAAATTAGCATACAAAGGGTACACCAGAAATAAAGAAAGAGGGTCAGTAAAACACAAGATCAAGTATCAGGTCCTAACGCTAGTGATGTTCTTCTAGTAGAAATAACCACATAGGTATATGCCTGTTTTAAATAGCCTGGGCTGTAAGAGCATGGGATCCTGAAATCCAGTGATGGGGATTTATTTGTGCCATAGTTTTTGTAAAAGTTCTGATCGACATTACTGATCGAGTGCTGCTCTGTAGTTTGAAATATTTAAGAGCTGCCACTCCGGACCACCACCCACCGGCTCCCCACACTTCCTCAAGTCTCTTATATCAAGAGACTTGAGTAACTGCGGGAAGATGCATGAAACACTGTTATCTCGTGTGCTGTATTTAGTCACAGGAACCACAATAAACACCAATGTTTTATTTTATTCCATGTTATTGATATATACTATCGGCTGCATCTGTGAACTCTGCTGAGCACCATTGAAAGTGAAGGGGTCCTTGGTTGCACTAGCATGAGCACTGCATCTGAATGGGCAGATAGTGTCGGCATGCTACGATGTGCCGGCATGCTACCAACCTTATAATAAAATTGTTAACTTTAAATGGGCTGTGTTACTAGTTCATATCATCATTGGAGGGGGGAGGGGGGGGGGGGGCTTCTGACCACTGGGACCTCTATTGATCTCCAAAATGAAGAGGTAGAGGTATTTGGAAAGTTCCCTCAACTCAGCCAAGCTTTTCCCAAACATCTTTGGCCATTGCCTAAAATAGTAATAAAGGTGGCTCATACTTTTTCCATTGTGCAATCAGTTGAGGCCACAGGTCTCAGACCCCCACCAATCAGTCACGAATGACATATCCTTGCGACACATTTCCACAGTTCCTGTTGTGACAACCCTTTTAAAGAATTAGGTTACATTTCATTATCACAATTGTTCCATTATTTCTTATTCCTGGAAACCTTGCATAGCAATACACACTTAGCTTATTATAATAATGAGCCAAAATGTCTTAGCACACACAATAGTGCAAGGTCAGAACGTGCACCCGATCTGTAGCCAAGCACACCATTTATTTAAGACTTGTTTTATACATTCAAAAGGAGATTGTTTATACTCTGCCATAACAAAAGCAGAAACACAAAGATCTATATTTGAGTGCACCAGGCTTGGCTCATGGCATGAGGCTCAAGATGATTCATTGATAGCGGGAACAGGAAAATGACCTTCCTTCATAGAAGCATTTGGCTGTTATTTACCTGCAGTAAATGTTATAAAATAGGAACGGCTTTGTGAGGCGGCAACATCAAAGAGCAGAATACCACACAAGACTGACCGAATGCAATAATAATAGTGTCCCAAGGATTTTAACCTCTGGCTTTAAAACAGTATAATGTATAGACACACACTTAATAAAAAATAACTTGAGTAACTAGAGCCCCCCCCCCCCCCCCCCCACAAGGGGTTATAAGGCTCCCTGAAACCACTCCTCCCTGAGTAATTATAACATATAACAAAAAAAACATTAAGAGGGAGGGAAGCTTGTCCTGCTGTAAGGCTAAGGTAAACAAGATGAACTACTTAAATCTTACACTTCCCTGTCATCTGCCAGCAGCACAATGATGGGGATTTACATAGCATAACCCCAGGGCGGGAATATAATACAACATCAGCTATTGCAGTCTTTGGAAAGTGAGATTTTTGGAATATAAATCCTGAAGTCTGTAATGCTTGAAAAAAAACTTCAAAGGGGCTGAACCTCTTTTAGCCCAAGAGGCAGCGACCATTCAGGTAGAGCGGCATTTGTAGATACAGGCGGATCCATGTCAGCCGTTAATCAGAAGAGATTCAATCACAACCATCTGGATATTGTGGGTTTGGAAACTTTCTCACCACGCTTTGTGTCCTGGTATACCACAAAGAGATTTTTCTTCTTCCTAAAAGGGATTTATCCTTTGAAGATATTTTTTAAGACATCTGAGCAGATCCAAGGTTTTCTTACCTTTACCTTAGGTATGTACTGTGGAAGAACAATCCTCTGGGTACCAATAGTGAAAGTAGAGATTTTCAGAGTGAAAGATGGCAAAAATCTCAGTAAACCCTTAGGCCTGTAGGTCTCCCACTCTTTTGGCAGAAGTGACAGCTCGTGAAAAGACAACCGTAAGAGGTTGTTCAGGCTCCTGGAAGAAGTTTGTTTGTCAAGAAGCTCAAACATGGTTGCTTTACTGCACAGATAAACCCAGGGGCCTACGGCCCTCCAGACTGTAGTCCTGTCATGACCTTTAGAAAATTCTTTATTTCGGGGATTTGGAAAAGCTACCTGCAAAAAATGCAGATCTAGCAGCCGGCTGTACTTAATGCCCTTATCAGCCATCTTGTAGAAGGCTAGATCCTGCTGAATCTTTATTAATACCCTTGGTATTATTGAAGTTAGTGAAGAAATATATGCTAGTTGGAATGTCTTAGTTATGGACATTGCCTATACTACAAAAGGGTAATCCACTAAATAAAGGGAGCAGAAGTTCTTAAGTTTGTTTTTTAAGTGAGCGGCCATGGCATCTATTTCCAGTACTTCCCAATGAAGTATGATCTGGCTGAAGATCTCTGTGTCCCCCATAGAGATACATGGAGGGGGGGTGCCGGCCACGGCTTCCTGCGAGGTACAGACGTCAGCTTCCAGCAAACTGTGGGGGCCTGTGCAGGAGATATCGGCGGCGGGGGGTATGGGTACTGCTGAGACCCCCACCGATCACCTCGGTTGAAGTGGTTCTCCAGCTGTTGGAAAGCTAAAACTCCCATCATGTCTGAGGCATGTCTGAGCCTCAGGCATTATGGGAGTTGTAGTTTTGTAACAGCTGGAGAGACACAGATTGGACACAGTTTTTCCCATCATCACTGCAGAACTTACAAGTGACTACAGCTCTGATGGGACAGTCAGGAGAATACGCAATGATGTCGGCCTATCGCCGCCCTTACCAGTAACGATAGGTGCATAAGAATAAAGACTGAAGGTCCACAAGGTAGAAGAATTTGAACTTGCATAAGCTTTACTTAACAGCTTGCGGTACATCCACAGTAGTAACAGTCTCAATCAAACAGTCTCCATATACCTCAATGACTGAAATTGTTGCGGACCTTGAAATAAATTAAAGTCTCTGAATTTAGGGTAATAATTGCAGATCCGTCCGGATTCAGGGGATAGATAAGGTCCGGTGATCCTGCAGAGTGCTTAGGGATTCATGCACTCGCGATCCTAGATATATCAGCCGTTGCCGCAAGGCTCAAGCCTAACTCATTGCGATAGACAGCTGCACAGATCCTGCTCATTTGACAGCCCGGGAACAAGAGAGATGCTTACTGCTTGGCTGCGCAGGAACAAGAGAGAGAACAATGGCCGCCGCTCCCTTATATGGGCAGGGGCGGGGCGAATCTGATTGGTCCGAACATCTGTCATTCACTGTTACACAGTGTGAAGGGATTGACCACGTCACAAGGACCTCCAAAGGTCCTCAAACAGAAATACCATAGAGTTCTCCTAACCACGTGACCCGCAGGTCCTGCTACGCTATGGACAGGTAATGAACTATATATATATATATATATATATATATATATATATATATATATATATCGGGATGGATATAATATTTACATGCTTCCTAAGTAAATCATTAGTGCCATAACTATCTTGATGAAAGGTGACCAGGGGTGAACTAGACAATGGGGACCCCGACGTCCTAGGGATTCTGGCTAAGGGGACCCACATGCACAGGTTCCGGATGGGATACGGTACCGGGACACCACAAATCATTATAACCTTGCCAGAAAGTGTACCCTAAATAAAATACTGCCCCACACTGTACCCTCTGAATATAATACTACCACACACTGTACCCACTAAATATAATACTGTCACACACTGTACCCTGAATATAATACTGCTACACACTGTACCCTGAATATAATACTGCTATACACTGTACCCACTAAATATAATACTGCCCCACACTGTACCCTGAATATAATACGGCCACACACCGTACCATGAATATAATGCTGCCACACACTGTACCCACTAAATATAATCCTGCTATACACTGTACCCTGAATATAATACTGCCACACACTGTGCCCTGAATATAATACTGCCACACACTGTACCCACTAAATTTAATGCTGCCACACATTGTAACCTCTGAATGTAATACTATCACACACTGTACCCACTAAATATAATCCTGTCCCACACTGTGCCCTGAATATAATACTGCCACAAACTGTACCCTGAATATAATCCTGCCACACAATGTACCCACTAAATATAATCCTGCCACACACGGCACCCTGAATATAATGCTGCAACACACTGTACCCACTAAATATAATCCAGCAATACACTGTACCCTGAATATAATACTGCCACACACTGTACCTTAAATATAATACTGCCACACACTGTACCCACTAAATATAATCCTGCCACACACTGTACCCTGAATATAATCCTGCCACACACTGTACCCTGAATATAATCCTGCCACACACTGTACTCTGAATATAATCCTGCCACACACTGTACCCTGAATATAATCCTGCCACACACTGTACCCTGAATATAATTCTGACATACATGCATACACATCATATATACATATACCCCCTCTTATCATCTTATCATCTGTGTCCTCATCACCCCCAAAAACCCCGCCAAACCCCTCCTCATCACTACTATAACCCCCCTCTCCTCATCATCCCCATAACCCCCCTGCACCTCTTATCACCCCCATAACCCCCCTGCACCTTTCATTACCCCCCCTGCACCTCATCACCCACATAACCCCCCTGCACCTCTCATCCCCTTCATAACCCCCCTGCACCTCTCATTATCCACATAACCCCTCCTGCACCTCTTATCACCCCCATAACCCCCCTGCACTTTTCATTACCCCCCCTGCACCTCATCACCTCCATAACCCCCCTCTCCTCATGACCCCCATAACCCCCCCTGCACCTCTCATCACCCCCATAACCCTCCCCCTGCACCTCTCATCACCCCCATAACCCCCCTGTACCTCTCATCACCCCCATAACCCCCTGCACCTCTTGTCAACCCCATAGCCCTCCCCCTGCACCTCTCATCGCCCCCATAAACCCTCCTGCACCTCTCATCACCCCCATAAACCCCCTGCACCTCTCATCACCCCCATAACCCCCTGCACCTCTCATCACCCCCATAACCCCCCCTGCACCTCTCATCACCCCCATAACCCCCTGCACCTCTCATCACCCCCATAATCCCCCTGCACCTCTTGTCAACCCCATAGCCCTCCCCTGCACCTCTCATCACCCCCATAAACCCTCCTGCACCTTTCATCACCCCCATAAACCCCCCTGCACCTCTCATCACCCCCATAACCCCCCTGCACCTCTCATCACCCCCATAACCCCCCTGCACCTCTCATCACCCCCATAAACCCACCTGCACCTCTTATCCCCCCCATGAACCCCCCTGCACCTCTTATCACCCCCATAAACCCCCCTGCACCTCCCCCCGACACCTCTTATCACCTCCACAACCCCCCACCAACAAGTTCACTTACCCTGCCGGGGATCGGTGCAGCGGCGTGAGGCTGCATCTACTCCTGTCACTGCACGGGGGAGGAAATCTCACATCACACCATGGAGGATGCAGCTCTGCATTACACAAGAAGACACAGCAGGGGGAGAGCGAGGACATACACAGCTCCCCCCCCCCCCCCCTGTGTCTCCAGAGGACATCATCTACCAAGGGAGGTTTCAAGTTTGCACGGGGAAAGGAAAACTCAGAGAGGGGGGGGGGAGTGGACGTAAGTGCACAGCTCCTCCTCACATCCCCCTGCTCTGTCTTGGGAGGACAAAAGTTTGCACGGTCAAAATAAGCCACAGCAGGGGAGAGAGAACGTACATGCACAGCTCCTCATCTCCCTAATGACTGCTATGTGTAATAGACCGGCCCTGCAATAATTCTTAAGGGGCCCACGTCCTAGAAATAGGTTAAAAAAAAAAAAAACTAGATGTGTCGGATGCCCGGTGCCCCTGTTGCTATGGCGCCCTGTGCTGCCGCACAGCTCGCACACCCCAATGGCCAGCACTGGTCATGGGGACCATATTGTCTGATCTTCCATGTATTGCTCTACCTAGAAGAAGAGGGGAGAATGGCTTCAAAGCGTAAAAGATTGCTCTGAGTTCTTTGTGGTTGGAGGAAAGAAAAAGTTCTTCCGAATTCTGGACTCCAGTGACTCTTCTTTCTTGTAGGTGAGCTTTTCATCCCAAACATGAAGCATTCTTTGTGAGAATCATCTATAGTGGTTCTTCTAAAGACCATGTTGTAAGTCTGCCACCAACTTACTAGTCTTCTTGTGTTTGTGGACAGCACATGAAGGGTCTATATCAGACAATCTTCTGTTCCATCTTTGAAGGATCTCTGACTGAAGCGGGCGAGAATGCAAACAGCAAAAGAGAAAAAGCCTAGAAACCTCAGAGTTCTGAGGAACACTGCGCAAGGGATTCAAAGAAACCAAGACCACTTTAATGTCCTTCCTGGCTGGGGAGAGATGAAGAGTCATAGACTAAGAGTCTGTTCTGAATCCTTGAGATTTCTGGATGTATTCAGGGTTAAATCTGATTTGTCCAGATTGAAAATCCAGCCTAGATCTGAAAATAGGTCATTCTGACAACTGTAGAGAGCTGGCAAAGATCTGCCAGAGGTCAGGTATTGGATAACTCTTATTTCCAGTCACCTGACAATCACCACCATAGCAGCAATAACTTTGGCAAATGGGATTGATCTTATACCAAAGGGAAGTCCTCTGAATTGAAGGTGATGCAGAATTCCTTGAATTCTTACTGTAATCCGAGGAAAGCTTCTGTGCACTGTTTTTTTCCCACATAAAGGCCCTAGGCCCATAGAAGTGGATGGTACCTCCCACAAACAGGAGTCTGTTTGACCCTTGGTCTGCACTAGCTGAATTAATTTAAACCTCTTCAGGACACAGGGCGTGTGCATGCGCCATGCATCCTTAGTCCTTAAGGATGCAGGGCGTACCGGTACACCCGTGGGAATTACGGTCCCCGCCGCTAGCCGGTCAGGTACCGGACTGGGATGCCTGCTGAAATCATTCAGCAGGCATCCCAGCACATCACCGAGGGGGGTCCTGAGACCCCCCCATGTCGGCAATCGCCGCAAATCGGCGGTCAATTCAGACCGGTGATCCGCTGCGATACCGGGTCATAAGGGTCTTTGTTGACCCGGAAAATAAGGGGGATCGGGGGGGTCCAAGACACCCTCGATCCACCGGGAGGGATAGGAGTGAGGTGGTAGGGGTGCCAGCCCTCTTATCCCTGCTATTGCGACAGGGTCAGAAGCAACCAACCTGGATCAGAGGTGTCCGACCAACAGCACATCGGGGACAGGGGGGGGGGGGCTAAGGTTTGCTTACCGCAGGGGAACCATGATGTGAGTGGCGGTGGTGGTGGTCCCTTACCGGGCGGCGATCGGTGGTGGCAGGCAGCGTTCCTCCAGCTTGCGCGGAAATCCTGCTGACTACGGTAGCCGGTGAGTTGTTGCCTAGCAAAATCTGCAGGGTGACAGTTTGGAGACCACTATACAGTGGTCTCTAAACTGTAGCCCTCCAGATGTTGCAAAACTGCAACTCCCAGAATGCCTAGACAGCTGTTTGCTGTCTGGGCATGCTGGGATTAGTAGTTTTGCAACATATGGAGATTCACAGTTTGGAGATCACTGTGCTGTGGTCTCTAAACCATGGCCCTCTAAATCTTGCAAAACTACAACTCCCAGCATGCACGAACAGCAAACAGCTGTCTCAGCATGCTGGGAGTTGTAGTTGCAACTACCAACATGCCTTTCGGTGATCAGTACATGCTGGGTTTTGAAACAGCTGGAGGCACACTGGTTGGAAAATACTGAGTTAGGTAACAGAACCTAACTAAAGGTTTTCCAACCAGTGTGCCTCCAGCTGTTGCAAAACTACTAGTTTTAGTTTTGCAACAGCTGGAGGTTTCCCCCCCTCCATGTGAATGTACAGGGTACATTCACATGGGCAGGTTTACAGTGAGTTTTCTGCTTCAAGTTTGAGCTGCGGCAAATTTTCCACCGCAGCACAAACTCCTTTTAGTGGGAAACTCACCGTAAACCCCTGCGAGTGCGAATGTACCCAAAAAACACTACACTAACACATAATAAAGGGTGAAACACTACATATACACCCCCTTACACTGCCCCAATAAAAATGAAAAATGTATCGCACGGAAGTGTTTCCAAAACGGAGCCTCCAGCCATTGCAAAACAACAACTCCCAGCATTTTGGGACAGCCACTGACTGTCCAGGCATGCTGGCAGTTTAGCAACAGTTGGAGGCATCCTGTTTGGGAATCACTGGCGTAGAATATTTTTCATAGCAGAGCCAATTGTAACGCTTGCATCCGAGTCCACCCCTGTGCAAATC
This sequence comes from Hyla sarda, assembly GCF_029499605.1. NCBI lineage: Eukaryota > Metazoa > Chordata > Amphibia > Anura > Hylidae > Hyla > Hyla sarda. Next base: position 188,847,267 of record NC_079196.1, on the reverse strand, counting down.
CCTAATTTAGGCCTCAAATGTGCATGGTGCTCTCTCAATTTAGAACCCTGTAGTATTTCAAGGAAACAGTTTAGGGCCTCATATGGGGCATTTCTGTACTCGGAAGCAATTGCTTTACAAATTTTGGGGGTATTTTTCTCTTTTTACGCAAAAAAAAAAATACCCACGTGTTACCCCATTTTGGAAACTATACCCCTCATGGAACGTAAAACGGGGTTCTTTATTTTCGTTTTCAGAAAATGTAACAATACAAAACAACATCATATAGTGGGTGTCAACGTCACCCAAGTGATAACATCGTGGGGACAACAGGTCCATAATAAGACAGACAGGTGTTGACAATGCAAATAATGTAGAGACTGGGCCCATCATCCATTCTAGAATTAGTGTAAAATTCAAGGGAGAGCAGAGAGTAGTAGAAGACAGGTAGAAGAGGGGGGGGGGGTGAAGGATGAAAGAGTGAGAGGCAGGAGGAAGGGGGGAAACGGTGGGAAAGAAGAGAATAGAAAGAGAAGTTAAGGGAGGGGGTTGTAACCCCATTTCTTCTGAGTAAGAAAATACCCCATGTGTGGATGTAAAGTGCTCTGCTGGTGCACTATAATGCTCAGAAGAGAAAGAGTGCCACTGGGCTTTTGGAGAGAAAATTTGTCTGAATTTGAAGGCCACGTGTGTTTACAAAGCCCCCATGGTGTCAGTACAATGGAACCCCCCGCATGTGACCCCATTTTGGAAACTACACTTCTCACGTAATGTAAAAAGGGGTACAGTGAGCATTTACGACCCACAGGTGTCTGACAGATTTTTGGAACAGTGGTCAGTGAAAATGAAAAATGTAATTTTTCATTTGCACAGCCCACTGTTCCAAAGATCTGTCAAACACCAATGGGGTGTAAATGCTCACTGCACCCCTTATTAAATTCTGTGAGGGGTGTAGTTTCCACTGTTCTGGCACCACGGAGGGGGGGGGGGGGCTCTTTGTAAAGGCACATGGCCCCCGACTTCCATTCCAAACAAATTCTCTCTCCAAAAGCCCAATGATGTGCCTTCTCTTCTGAGCATTGTAGTTCGCCTGCAAAGCACTTTACATCCACATATGGGGTATTTCCATACTCCATATATATATATATATATATATATATATATTAAAAAAATCTTTTTTTGGGGGGGGGGGGGGGGGGGCTGGCATTTTCTCTTATTATCCCTTGTAAAAATATTACATTTGGGGGAAAAACAGCATTTTAGTGAAAAACATTTTTTTTTTCATTTACACATACAACTTTAATGAAAAGCCGTGAAACCTCTGTGGGGTGTTAAGGCTCACTGTAGCATAGGGCACCATAGGGCTTCCTAAATGTGACAAGCCTCCAAAAACCATGTCAGCAAAATTCACTCCAAAATCCCATTATTGCTCCTTCCCTTCTGAGCCCTCTAGTGCACCCACGGAGCACTTAACATCCAGGTATGGGGTATTTCCTTACTAGAGAGAAATGGGGTTACACATTTTGGGGGGATTGCTCTCCTTATACCTTTGTAAAAATAAAAATTCTCTACAAGAACATGCAAGTGTAAAAAATTAAGATTTAGAATTCTCTCCTTCACTTTGCTGCTATTCCTGTTAAACACCTAAAGGGTTAACAAAAACTTTCTGAATGTCATTTTGAATACTTGGAGGGGTGCAGTTTTTACAATGGGATCATTTATGGGGTATTTCTAACATGAAAGCCCCTCAAATCCACTTCAAACTGAACTGGTGCCTGAAAAAATCCGATTTTGAAATTTTTCGGAAAAATTGCTGCTGAAATTTTAAGCCCTCTAAAGTCTTCAAAAAGTAAAAACATGTCAACTTTATGATGCCAACATAAAGTAGACATATTGTATATGTGAATCAATATATAATTTATTTGAAATATCCAATTTCCTTACAAGTAGAGAGCTTCAAAGTAAAAAAAAATGCACAATTTTCAATTTTTCACCAAGAAAGGATGCAAATAACGACAAAAATTTACCACTAAGTTAAAGTAGAATGTCACGAAAAAACTACCTCAGAATCAGAATGAAAGGTAAAAGCATCCCAGAGTTATTAATATATCAAGTGACAGTGGTCAGATTTGCAAAAAAGGGCTGCATTCATAGGGTGCGTTCACACTACGGAATTGCCACGGAATTCCACGAGCGGAATTCCGCGGTGTGAACTGAACATTAGTGTAAATGGGTCCCCGCGAGACCCGTTCACACTGCAGAATTTCCGCGGCGGAGAATTCCGCCGCTGAAATTGTTCCGCGCAAAGAAAGAACATGTTCATTCTTTGCGCGGATTCCGCGAGCACTGCATAGTCATCAATGGTGACAGCTTAGTGCCCCATGGCCCTAGCGCCAAAGCTTCCTCGGCGGCGGCCGCTCGCGTAATTCAGCGAGCAGAGATTCTGCAGTGTGCACGCACCCTTAAGGTGAAAATAAGTTGCATCCTTACGGGATAAAGCCCCCTTGGCCAATTTAATTTCCATATCGACTTTAGGAGTCCACCAGAGCCTTTTCAGGCATTTTTAACTCAACCTTATAAGACTGGTGAGGCCTTCTACCCACATAAAGGCCCTAGGCCCATAGAAGTGGATGGCGCCTCCCACAAACAGCAGTCTGACCCTCGGAAAGTCTTTTCAGAAGGAAATATTATCTTTCTTAAAGGGGTACTCCCGTGGAAAACTTTTTTTTTTTTTTTATCAACTGGTGCCAGAAAGTTAAACAGATTTGTAAATCACTTCTATTAAAAAATCTTAATCCTTCCAGTACTTTTTAGGGGCTGTATACTAAAGAGAAATATAAAAAGAAATGCATTTCCTCTGATGTCATGACCACAGTGCTCTCTGCTGACCTCTGCTGTCCATTTTAGGAACTGTTCAGAGAAGAAGAAAATCCCCATAGCAAACATATGCTTCTCTGGACAGTTCCTAAAATGGACAGAGATGTCAGCAGAGAGCACTATGGTCATCAGGACATCACAGGAAAAGCATTTCTTTTTGGATTTCTCTTTAGTATACAGCCCCTAAAAAATACTGTAAGGATTAAGATTTTTTAATAGAAGTGATTTACAAATCTGTTTAACTTTCTGGCACCAGTTGATAAAAAAAAAAAAAAAAAAAAAAAGTTTTCCACGGGAGTACCCCTTTAACTCTGGGGAATCATAGTCATTAGAAGAGATGAGACAGAAATAGAGTCTTTGACCCAAATATACATGTCCCTAATAGTTCTCTCTTCAGAGTTCAGAGGGATAGGTCTGTATGACAAACAAGTTGTGTAGTCGCTGTCATCAGGCAGCGGATTGTCACCATTTTGCACACTAGGTGTCTTCTGTTAGGAGAGGCTTTGCTCCCAGATCTCTGCGAATCCACAGAAGAAAAAATTGATTCTGAATCTACAAAAAAATCCTGAAGAATTATAAGTGGTAAGATGGAGGATAAAGCCACATTGTACAGCAACAAACACAGTGAAATGAAAATAGTGCAGCGCAGAAACAGACCAGCAGTACCAGTAACAATCGGCTTATACTTAAAGAAGAATTTGCAACTAGAACATGATTTTCCAAAATGCCCGGGCTGCAAGAAAATAAACAATAAACAGGACTCACCTGCCGTCGCTCGCCCGATGTCCTGGTACCTCGCTTCGCTCGCTCCTTTGCCGCCGTCTACTGTGCGTCACACTACTGGACAGCAAATTGTCGGCTGCAACGGTGTCCCGCCTCGATAGGCAGTGTAATGCATTGAGCCTAGGCGACCAATGCCGTGGCTCAATGCATTACACTGTTGTCCTGTTTATAGTTTTATTTTCTTGCAGTCTGGGCAATTTGAAAAATAATGTTCTAGGGAGATATCTTCTTAAGATTAGCATTTGCATTAGCTGGGCATGACATTGTTCATCCTGAGCTTCCTGGTTTATGAATAAAATTTAATCTAATAGAGAAATTTAAGGGTATATACTGTTATTGGTTTGTGGTAGGCAAGCCAACAAAAAATAAGCAAAACAAAAAAAAAATCTACACAATAGAACAATTAGTTTCACATATTCTGTTCTAATAGAATCCGTGTTTGAAAGGATGTAAAGCAACAATGAAGGGATAATCTGACTGGAAATAACATTTTAAAATAAATTGCTTCTAGTATTTGCACTTATATGCAAGTAAATGCTACTTGAAATGGTTTTTATTTCCTGACCCCAAAATTGGAGTTTGAGAGATTAGATGTATGAACTGTACAAATACAAATGCTGACACCTGCACTACAGGAAATTCGCCATACCTTGTAGAACACGTGCCAGTAAATGGAATAGCCAAAGCATTGAAAAGCTGTCCTTATGTGGGCATATGTCACAATCAGATTGAGCCACCTGAACCTTTAAAACCCAAGTTTGGTCAGAACTTTGCTAAAAGATTAGTTTGACTAGAACTCGAACTTCAGCTTTGGTAGAAAAGTGAAAATAACCTTAGCCACATGGCAAAAAGAAGAAAGAGGGAGGATCACTTGACCTCAGGGTAGCCCATAATGCATTTTTAATCAGCTCTCCCAGCCAATCAGGTTATATATAGTTACATAGTACGGTTGAAAAAAGACATTCATCCATCAAGTTCAACCAAGGAATTGAAGGGAAGGGTGTGGTTGGGTGAAGGGATGTGATTTTATATTTCTGCATAAGCATTAACCTATTAAGGACCAAGGACGTTCCGGTACGTCCTGAGTCCTTTACCTTTCTATAAAAGGCCCCGTGTCATAGCGGGTCGGGCCCGGCCTCTAACAACGGCCCGGGACCCGTGGCTAATAGTGCGCGGCAATGATCGCGGTGCTACGCGCTATTAACCTGTTAAACGCGGCATTCAAAGTTGAACGCCGCGTCTAAAGTGAAAGTAAATCACTGCCGACTAGCTCAGGGGGCTGTTCGGGATGTCAGTGGCGAAATCGCACCATCCCGAACAGCTCTGGGACACAAGGAGGGTCTCCTACCTTGCCTCCTGGTGTCCGATCGCCGAATGACTGCTCAGTGCCTGAGATCCAGGCATGAGCAGCCAAGTGGCAGAATCATTGATCACTGGTATCCTTTGAGAAACCAGTGATCAATGTAAAAGATCAATGTGTGCAGTGTTACAGGTCCATATGGGGCCAAAAAAAGTGAAAAAAAGTGAATGAAGATCATTTAACCCCTACCCTAATACAAGTTTGAATCACCCACCTTTTCCCATTTAAAAAAAAAAAACTGTGTAAATAAAAATAAACATATGTGGTATTGCCGCATGCGGAAATGTCCAAATTATAAGAATATATCAATAATTAAACCCCACAGTCAATGGCGTTCGCACAAAAAAAATTCCAAGGTCCAAAATTGTGTATTTTTGGTCACTTTTTATATCATGAAAAAATGAATAAAAAGCGATCAACAAGTCCGATCAATACAAAAATGCTACCGCTAAAAACTTCTGATAGCGGTGCAAAAAATTTGCCCTCATACCGCCCCATACGCGAAAAAATAAAAAAGTTATAGGGGTCAGAAGAGGACAATTTTAAACGTATACATTTTCCTGCATGTAGTTATGTTTTTTTTCAGAAGTACGACAAAATCCAACCTATATAAGTAGGGTATCATTTTAATCATATGGACCTACAGAATAAAGATAATGTGTCAATTTATCGAAAAATGTATGGCGTAGAAACAGAAGCCCCCAAAAGTTATGAAATGGCGTTTTTTTTTTTTTTTTCAATTTTGTCTCACAATGATTTTTTTTTCCTTTTCGCTGTAGATTTTTGGGTAAAATGACTGATGTTATTACAAAGTAGAATTGGTGGCGCAAACAATAAGCCATCATATGGATTTTTAGGTGCAAAATTAAAAGAGTTATGATTTTTTAAAGGTGAGAAGGAAAAACTGAAGTGCAAAAACGGAAAAACTCCTTGTCCTTAAGGGGTTAATGTTATATTGTTCTAGGAATGTATCTAACTCTGTTTTGAAGCTTTCAACTGTTCCTGCTGTGACCAGTTCCTGAGGTAGACTGTTCCACAAATTCACAGTTCTAATAGTAAAGAAGGCATGTCGCCCCTTGAGACTTAACCTTTTCTTCTCCAGATGGGAGTGCCTCCTTGTGCTTTGAGGGGGTTTAACTCGGAACAGATTTTCCCCATATTTTCTGCATGGGCCATTTATATACTTATATATATGTTGATCATATCCCCCCCCTAAACATCTCTTCGCAAAACTAAACAAATGTAATTCTTCTAATCTTTCCTCATAGCTATGTATGTATGTACGATTTGTTTCAGCATAACTTTCACATTGAGTATGATAATGGGACATGAGGATGTGAGCATCGTCTATGCTTTTCCTCTCCCAAAAGGGTTACGTAGTAAGACCGGCCAATTCTGATCACTCTTCTACTATATTATATTTATAGTAAAGTAACACTGCATCTGTTCTGCCAGTGCAAAATCTGTTTTCATTGGAAGTTAAATAATAAGGGTTAAATGCTGGGCAGTGGCGGGATCGCACTGCACGGCATAAGCAGTAAATGTAAGGCTACTGATAGTAGCTGAAATTCACTGCTCTAAAGCAAGCACAGCTCCAGTGCTCGCTTCAAAGCCATTTAAGGATTCAAGGCATACAGATACACCCTTAGTCCCTACGTACCAGGACACAAGGGCGTACCTGTACACCTTAGTCCTTAACAGGTTAAAAACTGCTCAGAAATGCATAGATACACCCCTAGGTGTTATACAGGGCTTTTAGAGCTGTAGACAGTATTTACACATTTTTGGTCTGTTGATGAAGAACAGATTGGTAAAGTACTTCTGGTGGCAGCTTATCTCCCAGGGAATAAAAAAAGACTGGGCAGATGAAATCCAACATACCGTATATACTGGAGTATAAGCCGACCCGAATATAAGCCGAGGCCCCTAATTTCACCCCAAAATCCCAGGAAAAGTTATTGACTCGAGTATAAGCCTAGGGTTGGAAATACATCATCCCCCCCTGTCATCATCCAGACCCCAGTCATTAACACCCTCATCATCATCACCCTGTCATCATCCCCCTTCATCATCACCACCTGTCTTCATCCCCCCTTCATCATCACCGCCTGTCATCATCCCCTTGTCATCATCCCACACCCCCCCTTCATCATCCCCTTGTCATCATCCCCACCCCCCTTCATCACCCCCTTGTCATCATCCCCTTGTCATCATCCCACACACCCCCTTCATCATCCCCACCCCCTTCATCATTCCCTTGTCATCATCCCCTTGTCATCATCCTCTTGTCATCATCCTCTTGTCATCATCCCACCCCCCCTTCATCATTCCCCTTTCATCATTCCACACACCCCCTTCATCATCCCCTTGCCATAATCCCCCCCTTCATCATCCCCTTGTCATAATCCCCCCCCCCTTCATCATCCCCTTGTCATCATCACCACATGTCATCATCATGGTCTTCAACCTGCGGACCTCCAGATGTTTCAAAACTACAACTCCCAGCAAGCCCGGGCAGCCATCGGCTGTCCGGGCTTGCTGGGAGTTGTAGTTTTGAAACCATTGGAGGTCCGCAGGTTGAAGACCACTGCTGCCTTCAACATCATCCAGCCCCCTCTCACCCCCTTTAGTTCTGTACTCACCTCCGCTCGGCGCTGGTCCGATGCTGCAGGACTGTCCGGTGGGGAGGTCGTCCGGTGAGATAGTGGTTCCGGGCTGCCATCTTCACGGGGGAGGCCTATTCTCCGCGCTTCGGGCCCAGAATAGAGGCGTTGCCTTGACGATGACGCAGAGGGACGTTGGTAATGAACGTACCTCTGCGTCGTCATCAAGGCAATGTGACTATTCCGGGGCCGGGCCCGAAGCACGGAGAAGAGGCCCCCCCCGGTGAAGATGGCATCCCCGGAACCACTCTCCCACCGGATGACCTCCTCACCGGACAGTCCTGCAGCACCGGACCAGCGCAGAGCGGAGGTGAGTACAGAACTAAAGGGGGTGAGAGGGCGCTGGATGATGTCGAAGGCCGCAGTGGTCTTATACCTGTGGACCTCCAGAGGTTTTAAAACTACAACTCCCAGCAAGCCCGGACAGCCGATGGCTGCCCGGGCTTGCTGGGAGTTGTAGTTTTGAAACCTCTGAAGGTCCGCAGATTGAAGACCACTGAGGGTGGAGAGTTCACTCGAGTATAAGCCGAGGGGGGTGTTTTCAGCACAAAAAATTGTGCTGAAAAACTCGGCTTATACTCGAGTATATACGGTACTTAATCCTTCTCAGCACTGTCATGATTTGTTGGGGGAGAGTTGTGAGGCCCCCATACACATTACATGGTCACCCAGTTTTAATGAATTTGGGGGATTGGTCAACACAAGTCTAATGTCTATGAAGGAGATAAGCTCTACTGAGGCCTTAGCCCTAAAACCAGTTAATAAACTTAATAAAACCTTGAGGGTTAATATCTTATCCATGAAGTTGATCCAAATGATGCTGATCCCCCATCCTTCATGCAGCAGTTAGATTTGTACACATGAAACCCAAGAAAAGTGTTCAGTGTGTAATGGATCGAATAACAACACAGGGCTTATATGTAGCTTACCACATACATAACCATTTCTATGGGAGTGCAAAAGAGACCTGAGTACAGCACTCGGGCATCATCGGCACTCTTATAAATCAAATGAATGGAGTGCGTGACATCTACCGGTAGACAACACGCTCCTCACTGAGAGAGTTGGGGGCCCGTTCCAGAGTTTACAGGGGTCCTAGCAGTCAAACCCCCTGCTTCAGCTACTTATCCCCTATCCTTTCAAAAGGGGATAAGTTTATTTTGGCTAGAGTTCTCCTTTAGGGCAAAAATACAATAAATATTAAAAAGTGTACATCTTCTGTATAGATGGATGGTGTGCCCTCATAGTTATTTCCTCTCAGAAATCCAATGCAGCACTAGATTAATGTTTCCTTTTTATTTATTTTAAACAGTATAAAATGATACTTACTGTAGTACAGGGCCCATAGTAGACATAATACAAATCTGACATGCGGTGTGCCGTTCATTGTATGATCTGATCCAAGCACAGTTTATGGCATTTACACATTTTCCCATTGCCTTGACAATATATTTTCTATTTTTAATAAAATGCCGCTAGCAGTGGCGAAGCCTTTTTCTGCTTTTCTAAGAAACAGAATATCATTATTTAGTAAGCAAATATGGCTAGTTGTTCTTCAAAGAAAATAGTCAATGGACCATAGAGAGGAATCAATGCATCGCTCCTTGTTACACAATAACTTAATAACTCTAAATGTTTCCAAATAATTGCTATGTGGACATAGAGTGGCTCCCTTGTATATTGGCAATATACATTCAGTCCCTGGGAATTCTCCACTTAATGATATATGCTGGCATAAAAGCAACTATTACACTGATGACATTTCACAGAACGTATTTACTTCTCTGCTGAACATTATAATTTATATATTATTAAGCCACAGGGGGCCATTCAGAAATCTAAGTCAAAAATTGGTATTGTATTTAATGTATTTTTCTTTAAGAAGCCTGTTTTCAGGATGTTTAACCCCTTAAGGACTCAGGGTTTTTCAGTTTTTGCACTTTAGTTTTTTCCTCCTTACCTTTTAAAAATCATAACCCTTTCAATTTTCACCCTAAAAATCCATATTATGGCTTATTTCTTGCGTCAACAATTCTACTGCAGTGACATTAGTCATTTTACCCAAAAATTCACAGCGAAACGGAAAAAAAAATAATTGTGCGACAAAATCGAAGAAAAAACGCCATTTTGTAAATTTTGGGGGCTCCCGTTTCGACGCAGTGCATATTTTGGTAAAAATGACACCATATAATTATTCTGTAGGTCCATATGGTTAAAATGATACCCTACTTATATAGGTTTGATTTTGTCGTACTTCTGGAAAAAATCATAACTACATGCAGGAAAATGTATATGTTTAAAAATGTCATATTATGACCCCTATAACTTTTTTATTTTTCCATGTACAGGGCGATATGTGGACTCATTTTTTGCGCCGTGATCTGAAGTTTTTATCAGTACAATTTTTGTTTTGATCGGACTTTTTGATCACTTTTTATTCATTTTTTGGGATTTTGGAATTTTTTTGCGCGTACGCCATTGACCGTGCGGTTTAATTAATGATACATTTTTATAGTTCAGACATTTACGCACGCAGCGATACCACATATGTTTATTTTTTTATTTACACTGTTTTATTTTTTTTATGGGAAAAGGGGGGTGATTTAAACTTTTATTATGGAAGGGGTTAAATGACCTTTGTTAACACTTTTTTTTAACTTTTTTTTTGCAGTGTTATAGCTCCCATAGGGACCTATAACACTGCACACACTGATCTTTTACACAGGTCACAGGCATGTATTAACACGCCTGTGATCAGTGTTGTCGGCGTTTGACTGCTCCTGCCTGGATCTCAGGCACGGAGCAGTCATTCGTCGATCGGACACCAAGGAGGCAGGTAAGGGCCCTCCCGCTGTCCTGTAAGCTGTTCGGGATGCCGCGATTTCACCGCGGGGGTCCCGAACAGCCCGACTGAGCAGCCGGGTGACTTTCACTTTCACTTTAGAAGCGGCGGTCAGCTTTGACCGCCACTTCTAAAGGGTTAATATGGCACATTTAGGGCTGGGCGGTATACCGGTTCATACCGGATACCGTTTTTTTTCCTCGCACAATATCAATTTTAGCCCATACCGGCATACCGGTCGGGCCCCTCCCCCCACCCCCGAATTAATTACTTGTGACGGAGCCGTGGGATGTGCAGGAGCGGGAGCCGCTGAGCTCACGTGCGGTGTACATCCCCGCTCCCCCTGCAGCTGCTGCTTGTTCTCAGTGATCAGAGCCAGGGGAAAGCGCAGAAAATTCATCCCCTGGCTCTGATTTTTCCCTCCGCCCCGAGTCTGCTCAGCCCCCCTCTCCCCTTCCCACAGGCTGTTTGTGTTACGCCGAGCGCTCCGGGTCCCCGCTCCTCCCCGGAGTGCTCGCTACACTCTCGCTACTGCAGCGCTCCGGTCAGATCCACTGACCCGGTGCGCTGCGATACCGCCTCCAACCGGGATGCGATTCGCGATGCGGGTGGCGCCCGCTCGCGATGCGCACCCCGGCTCCCGTACCTGACTCGCTCTCCGTCGGTCCTGTCCCGGCGCGCGCGGCCCCGCTCCCTAGGGCGCGCGCGCGCCGGGTCTCTGCGATTTAAAGGGCCACTGCGCCTCTGATTGGCGCAAGTGGTTCTAATTAGTGTGTTCACCTGTGCACTCCCTATGTATACCTCACTTCCCCTGCACTCCCTCGCCGGATCTTGTTGCCATTGTGCCAGTGAAAGCGTTTCCTTGTGTGTTCCTAGCCTGTGTTCCAGACCTCCTGCCGTTGCCCCTGACTACGATCCTTGCTGCCTGCCCCGACCTTCTGCTACGTCCGACCTTGCTTCTGTCTACTCCCTTGTACCGCGCCTATCTTCAGCAGTCAGAGAGGTTGAGCCGTTGCTAGTGGATACGACCTGGTCACTACCGCCGCAGCAAGACTATCCCGCTTTGCGGCGGGCTCTGGTGAAAACCAGTAGTGACTTAGAACCGGTCCACTAGCACGGTCCACGCCAATCCCTCTCTGGCACAGAGGATCCACCTCCTGCCAGCCGGCATCGTGACAGTAGATCCGGCCATGGATCCCGCTGAAGTCCCTCTGCCAGTTGTCGCCGACCTCACCACGGTGGTCGCCCAGCAGTCACAACAGATAGCGCAACAAGGCCACCAGCTGTCTCAACTGACCGTGATGCTACAGCAGCTACTACCACAGCTTCAGCAATCATCTCCTCCGCCAGCTCCTGCACCTCCTCCGCAGCGAGTGGCCGCTTCAGGCCTACGACTATCCTTGCTGGATAAATTTGATGGGGACTCTAAATTTTGCCGTGGCTTTCTTTCTCAATGTTCCCTGCACTTGGAGATGATGTCGGACCAGTTTCCTACTGAAAGGTCTAAGGTGGCTTTCGTAGTCAGCCTTCTGTCTGGAAAAGCTCTGTCATGGGCCACACCGCTCTGGGACCGCAATGACCCCGTCACTGCCTCTGTACACTCCTTCTTCTCGGAAATTCGAAGTGTCTTTGAGGAACCTGCCCGAGCCTCTTCTGCTGAGACTGCCCTGTTGAACCTGGTCCAGGGTAATTCTTCCGTTGGCGAGTACGCCGTACAATTCCGTACTCTTGCTTCTGAACTATCCTGGAATAATGAGGCCCTCTGCGCGACCTTTAAAAAAGGCCTATCCAGCAACATTAAAGATGTTCTGGCCGCACGAGAAATCCCTGCTAACCTACATGAACTCATTCATCTAGCCACTCGCATTGACATGCGTTTTTCCGAAAGGCGTCAGGAGCTCCGCCAGGATATGGACTTTGTTCGCACGAGGCGTTTTTTCTCCCCGGCTCCTCTCTCCTCTGGTCCCCTGCAATCCGTTCCTGTGCCTCCCGCCGTGGAGGCTATGCAGGTCGACCGGTCTCGCCTGACACCTCAAGAGAGGACACGACGCCGCATGGAGAATCTCTGCCTGTACTGTGCCGGTACCGAACACTTCCTGAAGGATTGTCCTATCCGTCCTCCCCGCCTGGAAAGACGTACGCTGACTCCGCACAAAGGTGAGACAGTCCTTGATGTCAACTCTGCTTCTCCACGTCTTACTGTGCCTGTGCGGATATCTGCCTCTACCTTCTCCTTCTCTACTATGGCCTTCTTGGATTCCGGATCTGCAGGAAATTTTATTTTGGCCTCTCTCATCAACAGGTTCAACATCCCAGTGACCAGTCTCGCCAGACCCCTCTACATCAATTGTGTTAACAATGAAAGATTGGACTGTACCATACGTTTCCGCACGGAGCCCCTCCTAATGTGCATCGGACCTCATCACGAGAAAATTGAGTTTTTGGTCCTCCCCAATTGCACTTCCGAAAATCTCCTCGGACTACCCTGGCTTCAACACCATTCCCCAACCCTGGATTGGTCCACTGGGGAGATCAAGAGTTGGGGTTCCTCTTGTTTCAAGGACTGCCTTAAACCGGTTCCCAGTTCTCCTTGCCGTGACCCTGTGGTTCCCCCTGTAACCGGTCTCCCTAAGGCCTATATGGACTTTGCGGATGTTTTTTGCAAAAAACAAGCTGAGACTCTACCTCCTCACAGGCCTTATGACTGTCCTATTGACCTCCTCCCGGGCACTACTCCACCCCGGGGCAGAATTTATCCTCTCTCTGCCCCAGAGACTCTTGCTATGTCTGAGTACATCCAGGAAAATTTAAAAAAGGGCTTTATCCGCAAATCCTCCTCTCCTGCCGGAGCCGGATTTTTCTTTGTGTCCAAAAAAGATGGCTCCCTACGTCCTTGCATTGACTACCGCGGTCTTAATAAAATCACGGTAAAGAACCGCTACCCCCTACCTCTCATCTCTGAACTCTTTGATCGCCTCCAAGGTGCCCACATCTTTACCAAACTGGACTTAAGAGGTGCTTATAATCTCATCCGCATCAGAGAGGGGGATGAATGGAAAACGGCATTTAACACTAGAGATGGACACTTTGAGTATCTGGTCATGCCCTTTGGCCTGTGCAACGCCCCTGCCGTCTTCCAAGACTTTGTTAATGAAATTTTTCGTGATCTCTTATATTCCTGTGTTGTTGTGTATCTGGACGATATCCTGATTTTTTCTGCCAACCTAGAAGAACACCGCCAGCATGTCCGCATGGTTCTTCAGAGACTTCGTGACAATCAACTTTATGCCAAAATGGAGAAATGTCTGTTTGAATGTCAATCTCTTCCTTTCCTAGGATACTTGGTCTCTGGCCAGGGACTACAAATGGATCCAGACAAACTCTCTGCCGTCTTAGATTGGCCACGCCCCTCCGGACTCTGTGCTATCCAACGTTTTTTGGGGTTCGCCAATTATTACAGACAATTTATTCCACATTTTTCTACCATTGTGGCTCCTATCGTGGCTTTAACCAAAAAGAATGCCAATCCTAAGTCATGGCCTCCTCAAGCGGAAGACGCCTTTAAACAGCTCAAGTCTGCCTTTTCTTCGGCTCCCGTGCTCTCCAGACCTGACCCATCTAAACCCTTCCTATTGGAGGTTGATGTCTCCTCAGTAGGAGCTGGAGCGGTCCTTCTACAAAAAAATTCTTCCGGGCATGCTGTTACTTGTGGTTTTTTTTCTAGGACCTTCTCTCCGGCGGAGAGGAACTACTCCATCGGGGATCGAGAGCTACTAGCCATTAAATTAGCACTTGAGGAATGGAGGCATCTGCTGGAGGGATCAAGATTTCCAGTTATTATTTACACCGATCACAAGAACCTCTCCTATCTCCAGTCTGCCCAATGGCTGAATCCTCGCCAGGCCAGGTGGTCTCTGTTCTTTGCCCGATTTAATTTTGAAATTCACTTTCGGCCTGCCGATAAGAACATTAGGGCCGATGCTCTCTCTCGTTCCTCGGATGCCTCGGAAGTAGAGCTCTCTCCGCAACACATCATTCCTCCTGACTGCCTGATCTCCACTTCTCCAGCCTCCATCAGGCAAACTCCTCCAGGGAAGACCTTCGTCTCTCCACGCCAACGCCTCGGAATCCTCAAATGGGGTCACTCCTCCCATCTCGCAGGTCATGCGGGCATCAAGAAATCCGTGCAACTCATCTCTCGTTTCTATTGGTGGCCGACTCTGGAGACGGATGTTGTGGATTTTGTGCGAGCCTGCACTGTCTGTGCCCGGGATAAGACTCCTCGCCAGAAGCCCGCTGGTCTTCTTCATCCTCTGCCTGTCCCCGAACAGCCTTGGTCTCTGATTGGTATGGACTTTATTACAGACTTACCCCCATCCCGTGGCAACACTGTTGTTTGGGTGGTCGTTGATCGATTCTCCAAGATGGCACATTTCATCCCTCTTCCTGGTCTCCCTTCAGCGCCTCAGTTGGCAAAACAATTTTTTGTACACATTTTTCGTCTTCACGAGTTGCCCACGCAGATCGTCTCGGACAGAGGCGTCCAATTCGTGTCAAAATTCTGGAGGGCTCTCTGTAAACAACTCAAGATTAAATTAAACTTTTCTTCTGCCTATCATCCTCAATCCAATGGGCAAGTAGAAAGAATTAACCAGGTCCTGGGTGATTATTTACGGCATTTTGTTTCCTCCCGCCAGGATGACTGGGCAGATCTTCTACCATGGGCCGAATTCTCGTATAACTTCAGAGTCTCTGAATCTTCCTCCAAATCCCCATTTTTCGTGGTGTACGGCCGTCACCCTCTTCCCCCCCTCCCTACTCCCTTGCCCTCTGGTTTGCCCGCTGTGGATGAAATATCTCGTGATCTTTCCACCATATGGAAAGAGACCCAAAATTCTCTCTTACAGGCTTCATCACGCATGAAGAAGTTTGCTGATAAGAAAAGAAGAGCTCCCCCCATTTTTTCTCCTGGAGACAAGGTATGGCTCTCCGCTAAATATGTCCGCTTCCGTGTCCCTAGCTACAAATTGGGACCACGCTATCTTGGTCCTTTCAAAATTTTGTGCCAGATTAATCCTGTCTCTTACAAACTTCTTCTTCCTCCTTCTCTTCGTATTCCTAATGCCTTTCACGTTTCTCTTCTTAAACCACTCATCATCAACCGTTTCTCTCCCAAACTTGTTTCTCCCACTCCTGTTTCCGGCTCCTCGGACATCTTCTCCGTAAAGGAGATACTGGCCTCCAAGAAGGTCAGAGGGAAAACTTTTTTTTTGGTCGATTGGGAGGGTTGTGGTCCTGAAGAGAGATCCTGGGAACCTGAGGACAATATCCTAGACAAAAGTCTGCTCCTCAGGTTCTCAGGCTCTAAGAAGAGGGGGAGACCCAAGGGGGGGGGTACTGTTACGCCGAGCGCTCCGGGTCCCCGCTCCTCCCTGGAGCGCTCGCTACACTCTCGCTACTGCAGCGCTCCGGTCAGATCCACTGACCCGGTGCGCTGCGATACCGCCTCCAACCGGGATGCGATTCGCGATGCGGGTGGCGCCCGCTCGCGATGCGCACCCCGGCTCCCGTACCTGACTCGCTCTCCGTCGGTCCTGTCCCGGCGCGCGCGGCCCCGCTCCCTAGGGCGCGCGCGCGCCGGGTCTCTGCGATTTAAAGGGCCACTGCGCCGCTGATTGGCGCAAGTGGTTCTAATTAGTGTGTTCACCTGTGCACTCCCTATGTATACCTCACTTCCCCTGCACTCCCTCGCCGGATCTTGTTGCCATTGTGCCAGTGAAAGCGTTTCCTTGTGTGTTCCTAGCCTGTGTTCCAGACCTCCTGCCGTTGCCCCTGACTACGATCCTTGCTGCCTGCCCCGACCTTCTGCTACGTCCGACCTTGCTTCTGTCTACTCCCTTGTACCGCGCCTATCTTCAGCAGTCAGAGAGGTTGAGCCGTTGCTAGTGGATACGACCTGGTCACTACCGCCGCAGCAAGACCATCCCGCTTTGCGGCGGGCTCTGGTGAAAACCAGTAGTGACTTAGAACCGGTCCACTAGCACGGTCCACGCCAATCCCTCTCTGGCACAGAGGATCCACCTCCTGCCAGCCGGCATCGTGACAGTTTGTTTATCATACCAGTCCCCAGGCGCGGGCTCTGCAGGACCTCCTTCCCCCTGCAAGCACTAAATGTGACACAGGGCATCTGATCTTCATCCCCGCTCTGTTCTCTGACCCCCGAGCAGGGATGGGGATCAGAAGCTCTGCCGTGCCCGTACATTCAGCGCTTGCAGGAGGAGAAGGCTCTGCTAATTCTTACATTCCCATCCCTGTTAGGGGATCAGAGAACAGAGCGGGGATGAAGATAAGATGTAATGTGCCTGCCTGTCACAGGGGGAGAAGGCTCTGCAGCGGCTGGGGACGGGGAAAATAAACTGCAGCGGCGGACAATGTATGAAAATTGCTGACAGTGCGCCCGGGGGGGGTATCACGATAGCTGTCACGATGCCGGCTGGCAGGTAGTGGATCCTCTGTGCCGGAGAGGGATTGGCGTGGACCGTGCTAGTGGATCGGTTCTAAGTCACTACTGGTTTTCACCAGAGCCCGCCGCAAAGCGGGATGGTCTTGCTGCGGCGGTAGTGACCAGGTCGTATCCACTAGCAACGGCTCACCTCTCTGGCTGCTGAAGATAGGCGCGGTACAAGGGAGTAGACAGAAGCAAGGTCGGACGTAGCAGAAGGTCGAGGCAGGCAGCAAGGATCGTAGTCAGGGGCAACGGCAGGAGGTCTGGAACACAGGCTAGGAACACACAAGGAAACGCTTTCACTGGCACAATGGCAACAAGATCCGGCAAGGGAGTGCAGGGGAAGTGAGGTGATATAGGGAAGTGCACAGGTGAACACACTAATTGGAATCACTGCGCCAATAAGCGGCGCAGTGGCCCTTTAAATCGCAAAGACCCGGCGCGCGCGCGCCCTAGGGAGCGGGGCCGCGCGCGCCGGGACAGGACCGAGGGAGAGCGAGTCAGGTACGGGAGCCGGGGTGCGCATCGCGAGCGGGCGCTACCCGCATCGCGAATCGCATCCCGGCTGGAAGCGGAATCGCAGCGCCCCGGGTCAGTGGATCTGACCGGAGCGCTGCAGTGGGGAGAGTGTAGCGAGCGCTCCGGGGAGGAGCGGGGACCCGGAGCGCTCGGCGTAACAGTACCCCCCCCCTTGGGTCTCCCCCTCTTCTTAGAGCCTGAGAACCTGAGGAGCAGACTTTTGTCTAGGATGTTGTCCTCAGGTTCCCAGGATCTCTCTTCTGGACCACAACCCTCCCAATCCACTAAAAAAAAGGTTTTCCCTCTGACCTTTTTAGATGCTAGGATCTCTTTGACGGAGAAGATGTCCGAGGAGCCGGAAACAGGAGTGGGGGGAACAGATTTGGGAGAGAAACGGTTGATGATGAGTGGTTTAAGAAGAGAAACGTGAAAGGCATTAGGGATACGAAGAGAAGGAGGAAGAAGAAGTTTGTAAGAGACAGGATTAATCTGACACAAAATTTTGAAAGGACCAAGATAGCGTGGTCCCAACTTGTAGCTAGGGACACGGAAGCGGACATATTTAGCGGAGAGCCATACCTTGTCTCCAGGGGAAAAAATGGGAGGAGCTCTTCTTTTCTTATCCGCGAACTTCTTCATGCGTGATGAAGCCTGTAAGAGAGAATTTTGGGTCTCTCTCCATATGATGGAAAGGTCACGAGAAATTTCATCCACAGCGGGCAGACCAGAGGGCAAGGGGGTAGGGAGGGGGGGAAGAGGGTGACGGCCGTACACCACGAAAAATGGGGATTTGGAGGAAGATTCAGAGACTCTGAAGTTATACGAGAATTCGGCCCATGGAAGGAGATCTGCCCAGTCATCCTGGCGGGAGGAAACAAAATGTCGTAAATAATCACCCAAGACCTGGTTAATTCTTTCTACTTGTCCATTGGATTGGGGATGATATGCAGAAGAAAAATTTAATTTAATCTTGAGTTGTTTACAGAGAGCCCTCCAGAATTTAGACACGAATTGGACGCCTCTATCCGAGACGATCTGCGTAGGCAACCCGTGAAGACGAAAAATGTGTACAAAAAATTGTTTAGCCAACTGAGGCGCTGAAGGAAGACCAGGAAGAGGGATGAAATGTGCCATTTTGGAGAATCGATCAACGACCACCCAAATAACAGTGTTGCCACGGGAAGGGGGTAAATCAGTAATAAAATCCATACCAATCAGAGACCAAGGCTGTTCGGGGACAGGCAGGGGATGAAGAAAACCAGCGGGCTTCTGGCGAGGAGTCTTATCCCGGGCACAGATAGTGCAGGCTCGCACAAAGTCCACAACATCCGTCTCCAGAGTCGGCCACCAATAGAAGCGGGAGATGAGTTGCACAGATTTCTTGATGCCCACATGACCTGCGAGATGGGAGGAGTGACCCCATTTGAGGATTCCGAGGCGTTGGCGTGGAGAAACAAAGGTCTTTCCTGGAGGAGTTTGCCTGATGGAGGCTGGAGAAGTGGAGATCAGGCAGTCAGGAGGAATGATGTGTTGCGGAGAGAGTTCAACTTCTGAGGCATCCGAGGAACGAGAGAGAGCATCGGCCCTAATGTTCTTATCGGCAGGCCGAAAGTGAATTTCAAAATTAAATCGGGCAAAGAACAGAGACCACCGGGCCTGGCGAGGATTCAGCCGTTGGGCAGACTGGAGGTAGGAGAGGTTCTTGTGATCGGTGTAAATAATAACTGGAAATCTTGATCCCTCCAGCAGATGCCTCCATTCCTCAAGTGCTAATTTGATGGCTAGAAGCTCTCGATCCCCGATGGAGTAGTTCCTCTCCGCCGGAGAGAAGGTCCTAGAAAAAAACCACAAGTGACAGCATGCCCGGAAGAATTTTTTTGTAGAAGAACAGCTCCAGCTCCCACTGAGGAGGCATCAACCTCCAATAGGAAGGGTTTGGAAGGGTCAGGTCTGGAGAGCACGGGAGCCGAAGAAAAGGCAGACTTGAGTCGTTTAAAGGCGTCTTCCGCTTGAGGAGGCCAAGACTTGGGATCGGCATTTTTTTTGGTTAAAGCCACGATAGGAGCCACAACGGTAGAAAAATGTGGAATAAATTGCCTGTAATAATTGGCGAACCCCAAAAAGCGTTGGATAGCACGGAGTCCGGAGGGGCGTGGCCAATCTAAGACGGCAGAGAGTTTGTCTGGATCCATTTGTAGTCCCTGGCCAGAGACCAAGTATCCTAGAAAAGGAAGAGATTGGCATTCAAACAGACATTTCTCAATTTTGGCATAGAGTTGATTGTCACGAAGTCTCTGAAGAACCATACGGACATGCTGGCGGTGTTCTTCTAGATTGGCAGAAAAAATTAGGATATCGTCCAGATATACAACAACACAGGAGTATAAAAGATCACGAAAAATTTCATTAACAAAGTCTTGGAAGACAGCAGGGGCGTTGCACAGGCCAAAGGGCATGACCAGATACTCAAAGTGTTCATCTCTGGTGTTAAATGCCGTTTTCCACTCATCCCCCTCTCTGATGCGGATGAGGTTATAAGCACCTCTTAAGTCCAGTTTAGTAAAGATGTGGGCACCTTGGAGGCGATCAAAGAGTTCAGAGATGAGGGGTAGGGGGTAGCGGTTCTTAACCGTGATTTTATTAAGACCGCGGTAGTCAATGCAAGGACGTAGGGAGCCATCTTTTTTGGACACAAAGAAAAATCCGGCTCCGGCAGGAGAGGAGGATTTACGGATAAAGCCCTTTTTTAAATTTTCCTGGACGTATTCAGACATGGCAAGAGTCTCTGGGGCAGAGAGAGGATAAATTCTGCCCCGGGGTGGAGTAGTGCCCGGGAGGAGGTCGATAGGGCAATCATAAGGCCTGTGAGGAGGTAGAGTCTCAGCTTGTTTTTTGCAGAAAACATCCGCAAAGTCCATATAGGCCTTAGGGAGACCGGTTACTGGAGGAACCACAGAGTCACGGCAAGGGTTACTGGGAACCGGTTTTAGACAGTCCTTGGAACAAGAGGGCCCCCAACTCTTGATCTCCCCAGTGGACCAATCCAGGGTTGGGGAATGAAGTTGAAGCCAGGGAAGTCCAAGGAGAATTTCAGAAGTGCAATTGGGGAGGACCAAAAGTTCAATCCTCTCGTGATGAGATCCGATGCTCATTAGAAGGGGCTCCGTGCGGAAACGTATGGTACAGTCCAATCTTTCATTGTTTACACAATTGATGTAAAGGGGTCTGGCGAGACTGGTCACTGGGATGTTGAACCTGTTGACGAGAGAGGCCAAAATAAAATTTCCTGCAGATCCAGAGTCCAAGAAGGCCATAGTAGAGAAGGAGAAGGCAGGGGCAGACATCCGCACAGGCACAGTAAGACGTGGAGAAGCAGAGTAGACATCAAGGACTGTCTCACCTTTGTGCGGAGTCAGCGTACGTCTTTCCAGGCGGGGAGGACGGATAGGACAATCCCTCAGGAAGTGTTCGGTACTAGCACAGTACAGGCAGAGGTTCTCCATGCGGCGTCGTGTCCTCTCTTGAGGTGTCAGGCGAGACCGGTCGACCTGCATAGCCTCCACGGCGGGAGGCACAGAAACGGATTGCAGGGGACCAGAGGAGAGAGGAGCCGAGGAGAAGAAACGCCTCGTGCGAACAGAGTCCATATCTTGGCGGAGCTCTTGACGCCTTTCGGAAAAACGCATGTCAATGCGAGTGGCTAGGTGAATGAGTTCATGTAGATTAGCAGGGATTTCTCGTGCGGCCAGAACATCTTTAATGTTGCTGGATAGGCCTTTTTTAAAGGTCGCGCAGAGGGCCTCATTATTCCAGGATAATTCTGAAGCAAGAGTACGGAATTGTACGGCATACTTGCCAACGGAAGAATTACCCTGGACCAGGTTCAACAGGGCAGTCTCAGCAGAAGAGGCTCGGGCAGGTTCCTCAAAGACACTTCGGATTTCCGAGAAGAAGGAGTGTACAGAGGCAGTGACGGGGTCATTGCGGTCCCAGAGCGGTGTGGCCCAAGACAGGGCTTTTCCAGACAGAAGGCTGACTACGAAAGCCACCTTAGACCTTTCAGTGGGAAACTGGTCCAACATCATCTCCAGATGCAGGGAACATTGGGAAAGAAAGCCACGGCAAAACTTAGAGTCCCCATCAAATTTATCCGGCAAGGATAGGCGTAGACCAGGAGCGGCCACTCGCTGCGGAGGAGGTGCAGGAGCTGGCGGAGGAGATGACTGCTGAAGCTGTGGTAGTAACTGCTGTAGCATAACGGTTAGTTGAGACAGCTGTTGGCCTTGTTGCGCTATCTGTTGTGACTGCTGGGCGACCACCGTGGTGAGGTCAGCGACAACTGGCAGAGGAACTTCAGCGGGATCCATGGCCGGATCTACTGTCACGATGCCGGCTGGCAGGTAGTGGATCCTCTGTGCCGGAGAGGGATTGGCGTGGACCGTGCTAGTGGATCGGTTCTAAGTCACTACTGGTTTTCACCAGAGCCCGCCGCAAAGCGGGATGGTCTTGCTGCGGCGGTAGTGACCAGGTCGTATCCACTAGCAACGGCTCACCTCTCTGGCTGCTGAAGATAGGCGCGGTACAAGGGAGTAGACAGAAGCAAGGTCGGACGTAGCAGAAGGTCGAGGCAGGCAGCAAGGATCGTAGTCAGGGGCAACGGCAGGAGGTCTGGAACACAGGCTAGGAACACACAAGGAAACGCTTTCACTGGCACAATGGCAACAAGATCCGGCAAGGGAGTGCAGGGGAAGTGAGGTGATATAGGGAAGTGCACAGGTGAACACACTAATTGGAATCACTGCGCCAATCAGCGGCGCAGTGGCCCTTTAAATCGCAAAGACCCGGCGCGCGCGCGCCCTAGGGAGCGGGGCCGCGCGCGCCGGGACAGGACCGAGGGAGAGCGAGTCACGTACGGGAGCCGGGGTGCGCATCGCGAGCGGGCGCTACCCGCATCGCGAATCGCATCCCGGCTGGAAGCGGAATCGCAGCGCCCCGGGTCAGTGGATCTGACCGGAGCGCTGCAGTGGGGAGAGTGTAGCGAGCGCTCCGGGGAGGAGCGGGGACCCGGAGCGCTCGGCGTAACAATAGCGCTGCGGCTGACAGTTAACCCCTTCCTCACTATAGGGGCCGTGCGCACGGTCCCCATGGCGGGGAAGGGGTTAACTGTCAGCCACTGCACTTCTACACTGTTTCCCACATGGTACCACGGTAATACCGTGATACCGCCATAACCTGAAAAAATACAGTGATATAAATTTTAGGTCATACCGCCCAGCACTAGGCACATTGCCGTGATCGTCGATGTGTGGTATTAGCCGCGGGTCCCGGCTGTTGATGAGCGCTGGGACCGATGCGATGTGATGCGCGACCCTGCTTCATATCGCTGGAGCCGGCGCAGGACATTAATATACGTCCTGCATCGTTAAGGGGTTAATTATTATGTAATACCTTTCCATAATAGTAGGCACGCAATGAATATATATATATATATATATATATATATATATATATATATACACACACAAAATCTAAAGGTAGCTGGAGAGGGGTCATTTCTAGCAAGTTCTACATTATAGTCTATAAGCCAGTATACATTTACAGACCAGACAGCTCTAACTTCTCCACCACTAGTGTTTTCTATGTAATAAGCCATGTACTGGGTATTAAGGACTGTAATGGGGCATGTCTAGAGTATTTGGCAACCAATGCTGATCAAACATTTCACAGGCATTATAGTTACCCCATAACAGATTACGGTATATACAGATTAATATTTTCTACTTTTATGACCATATAGCAGTGACTTACAGGTGACGTCTTCTGGGTGTCATTCTCTTTCTCTTTTCTTCTCCAAACCACCATGACAATTTTTTTTAATCATGACTCTTTTTTGCAGTGTATGTGCCAGAAAACATCTTAGGCTCTTTCATTTTCCAACATGCATCCCACCTCTATACAATCTGTTCAACTATAGTCCCCCAAATGATAATATTGGTGCCCCAAACAGTAATTCCCCCCAAAGGCAAGGTAGCCTCCTCAGAAGACAAGTAACCCCTCTTTCCACAGTAAGCAAGCAATCCCTCCAAATTAGCCAGGTAGCTTCCCTGGTAGGCATGTAATCCCCCCAGAAGGCAGATGATCCTCCCAATAGGCAGAAGCCCCCCTCCCTAGTAGACACATAGTCCCCCCGTTAGCCAGGTAGCCCTCTCAGTAGGCAGGTAGTCTCCCCAGTAGACATGTAAACCCCTTCAGAAGGCAGGCAATATTACCAAGTAGGCAGTTAACCCCCTCTAGTAGATTGCTGCCCCCCAGTAGTTGGGCATCCCCTCCAGTAAGTAGTTAGCCATTGGCACCATAGGCAACTATCCCCCAAGTAGGCAGGTAGTATTTTTGCAAATATAACAATATATATCAATGACGCATTAACTACAACAAGAAATGTCAAACTCCTCCTTGAGTTATTGGTGAGGACAAGACTAATTCTACATGGTTTAACCTTTGGTATCACCTCATTTATGTGCGGCCTTGTGGCCTTGGATAAATTTCACTTTAGTATTTGCAAAGCTTTTGATATTTACATTGAGCGAGGACAAGCAATAACATTTGGTAAAATAGCAAATGGGAGGAAGAGACCAATCCCTTGACTCCCTCCAAGTCAAACACGTTGTGCAGTAATAAAGTATATTAAAAGGTTAATTCAGTAAAACAAATATGGCACAGGAACCTTCAATGCTACTCCATGTTCCAATAACTAAGTCCTTAGTACCTGCAAAGTATGGCTGAAAAATGCCAAACTGAACCCTATGTAATTGTATAGAAGAATTATTCTTTGTAATCACTTTTGGCAAAAATGTGTATCATTGTGTTTTACCAAAGCTATATCACACACAAGTTAAAGGGCGCTTGAATATACACCTTTTGAGACATCATCGTGTTACATGTGGCCAAATATGGCTCCCTTAAAGAAGAATTTTCACTCATTTGCTCATCTCTAGTCCATAGTGGTAAATCTTTGCAAATAGTCACAGCATGACCAAATTTATAAAGTCCGCCTATGCATTCATGCCAGATGTTCTCGCTCTCAGTTAATCTGAAAATGAAAGAAAAGTATATTATGTTCCAAGTTGACAAATGGCTCCTGGTGACATATGAAGTACACAAGATGCAATATCTTGAACTAAGGTAGCACAATTAATTTTATATTTTTTTTTATATTTTTTTAACTCTTTCCTTGCTTGAGTTACAGCAGTTTCCCCTTTTAAGGTCTGTCTGGACTTTTAGACTTTGTATCTGGACTATGTTTTAAAGGGGGATTCCCAGCCTTGGTCCCTTGACAATATGCAGATATGAAAAGTTTCTCCTGTAATTTGTGGGGAAATTTCAGATTTAATTTTCACTGCAGCATCATCACAGGGAAAACAAAGCATTGTACAGTGTCCATTCAAGTCAATAGGTTTTATATGTAATGCAGGAAAGGATAGGTCCTCCAGAGTGAGAGACACTCTTTGTAAGTGCCCTCCACTTTTCTCAAGACATGAATATGCTCAAGAGAACATTCCCTTAAAGGGGTACTCCCCTGGAAAACATTTTTTTAAATCAACTGGTGCCAGAAAGTTACAGATTTGTAAATCACTTCTATTAAAAAAATCTTAATCCTTCATGTACTTATCAGCTGTTGTATGATACAGAGGAAGTTCTTTTCTTTTTGAATTTCCTTTCTGTCTGACCAAAATGCTCACTGCTGACACCTTTGTTCATTTTAGGAACTGTCCAGTGTAGGAGAAAATCCCCAAAGCAAACCTATCCTGCTCCGAACAGTTCCTAAAATGGACAGAGGTGTCAGCAGAGAGCACAGTGGTCAGACAGAAAGGAAATTCAAAAAGAAAAGAACTTCCTCTGTAGCATACAACAGTTGATAAGCACATGAAGGATTAAGATTTTTTTAATAGAAGTAATATACACATATGTTTAACTTTCTGGCACCAGTTGATTACAACTGTTTTTTTCCCCAAGGGAGTACCCCTTTAAGAATTTGATTCCCCACTAAGTTTGAAAATGTTGTTTTCTAAACTGGACATCCTCTTGAAGATAAGTGTTTAAGGAATATTCCAGTGAGAAACACTTATCCCCTATCCTGTGTAAGTGTCTCCTTGGCCTGATTATGGCATAGGGAGATCGTGGTCAAGGTCTGACCATTAGGAGGCAGGATATTTAAATCCCCATTGTATGCTCAATCTTCAACCGTGATAGTTGATCATTTCTCACCAGTGTTCTCTTACTTTCTTTCTCAAGTGTCCATTCATTTTGCTTGTGACCTGACCCTCCTTCTGCCTACTGATTTTGTACCATGTTGCCCTCCTGATATTGAACTTGGCCTTGCTTCTGTGTTTATTTGGTTCCTTGCTCTCCTTGGGATATTCTGACCCTGGCTTGCTTCCTAGTTTACCCTTAACTTTCTAAATTGGTCTTAATGTGCCCTATGGGTGCACTCTTCCCTGCCCAACATAACAGCTGTATTTGGTTCCCATAGCTGCTCCCATAGATAGTAAATGGAGTGGATGTGTGGATGCTTCACCCACTGCTCTGTCTTATGAGAGAGTGGGGTCACTTTCCTAAAGATTCTGGGTGGGTCCCAGTGGTCGGACCTCCAACATTTAGACATTTATTCCATATTCCCCAGGTATACCCCGAAAATTACAATGCATCAATTCAGAATGCTAAAAAAAATGGATTTATGATTGATTCCTATGGCCATATGAACGTAAAAACATAAGTTCAGTCTTTTTGCTGTGATTTTTACCTAGAGCAGAGAGACATCGCAAAGAGTGACCTTAACTATAAAAGACTTCACATGTCAATGCCAGACAAGTTCACCAGTTGATTGCAATGTACACCATGTAATATAACATTTCTCCTGGTGTGGTAAAGCACATGGAGGTATCTGCTCCTCGTAATAAGTGTTATGATTCGGCAGGCTGGATGTGGATCCTCTGTGTCAACGAGGGATTGGCGTGGACCGTGTCGGTGGACCGGTTCTAGGGTTGCTACTGGTTTTCACCAGAGCCCGCGGCAAAGCGGGATGGTCTTGCTGCGGCGGTAGCAACCAGGTCGTATCCATCGGCAACGGCTCAACCTCGCTGACTGCTGAGAAGGGGTGGGACAGAAGAACTAGGCAGAGGCAAGGTCAGACGTAGCAGAAGGTCGGGGCAGTCGGCAAGGTTCATAGTCAATAATGATAGCAGGAGATCTGAAACACAGGCTTTGGACAACACTAAACGCTTTCACTGGCACAAGGCAACAAGATCCGGCAAGGAAGTGCAAGGGAAGTGAGGTAATATACACAGGGAGCAGGTGGAAGCTAATTAGGCTGATTGGGCCAGGCACCAATCACTGGTGCACAGGCCCTTTAAATCTTAGAGAGCTGGCGCGCGCGCGCCCTAAGGAGCGGAGCCGCGCGCGCCAGGACGTGACAGCCGGGGACCGGGACAGGTGAGTGACTTGGGATGCGATTCGCGAGCGGGCGCGTCCCGCTATGCGAATCGCATCCCCGCCGGCAATGTCAGTGCAGCGCTCCCGGTCAGCGGGTCTGACCGGGTCGCTGCAGAGAGAGGGACGCCGCGAGCGCTCCGGGGAGGAGCAGGGACCCGGAGAGCTCGGCGTAACAATAAGTCAGTGGAGATGGTACCTCATAGAATAGGGTTATCTTGGTTGGACAGGCCCCTTTAATTTAATAAAAAATAATTGTTACAATGATGATGGTTACAAAAACTAGATAAGATTTAATGAATGCCACATGATGCAGATATTTAGAGTTGATGAAAATACCAACAAATTGTACTAAATTGCCAAAAATTACACACATTGGGATAATTTACTAATAGTCTTCTTGTTTAATTTTCATTGTGATTTTTTTTCCATTCATCCCTTGTATATATCAATGTGTTTTCACATGGCAATTGTAAATGCACTAAAGTGTGCTAAAGTGCATAAAAAAGATTTTCACAGTAAACAATGTTATAAATCACTTAGATGATGAAACATTTGAAAACCACTTTTTTTTGGAAGATTATGGAAAATGGTGAACTGGGTGAAAAATATGGAAACTTTGGAGCATGTTTGGCGCATTAAATTAATTAAAGGGGAACTCCCCTGGAAAACTTTTTTTTTTTTTTTAAATCAACTGGAGTCTGAAAGTTAAACAGATTTGTAGATTAATTCTATTTAAAAATCTTAATCTTTCCAGTACTTATCAGCTGCTGTATGCTCCACAGGAAGCTCTTTTCTTTTTGAATTTCTTTCCAGTCTGACCACAGTGCTCTCTGCTGACACCTCTGTCCATGTCAGGAACTGTCCAGAGTAGGATAGGTTTGCTATGGAGATTTGCTGCTACTCTGGACAGTTCATGACATGGACAGAGGTGTCAGCAGAGAGCACTGTGGTCAGACAGAAAGAAAATTTAAAAAGAAAAGAACTTCCTGTGGAGCATACAGCAGCTGATAAGTACTGGATTAAGATTATTAAATAGAAGTAATTTACAAATCTGCTTAACTTTCTGGCACCAGTTGATTAAAAAAAAATGTTTTCCAGTGGAATACCCCTTTAACCCCTTAAGGACATAGCGTTATTCTGTTTTTGCATTTTCTTTTTTTCCTCCTTACTTTTAAAAATCATAACCCTTTCAATTTCCCACCTAAAAATCCATATTATGGCTTATTTTTTGCACCACCAATTCTACTTTGCAGTGACATTAGTCATTTTACCCAAACATCCACGACGGAACGGAAAACAAAAGTCATTGTGCGACACAATTGAAGAAAAAATTACACCTTATCTTTATTCTGTAGGTCCATACGATTAAAATGATACCCTACTTATATAGGTTGGATTTTGTCGTACTTCTGGAAAAAATCATAACTACATGCAGGAAAATGTATACGTTTAAAAATTGTCATTCTGACATTCTGACCCCTATAACTTTTTTATTTTTCCGCATATGGGGCGGTATGAGGACTCATTTTTTGCGCCATTATCTGAAGTTTTTATCGGTACAATTTTTGTTTTGACTTTTTGATCTCTTTTTATTCATTTTTTCATGATATAAAAAGTGACCAAATATATGCGATTTTGGACTTTGGAATTTTTTTTACGTGTATGCCATTGACCGTGCGGTTTAATTGATGATATATTCTTATAGTTTTGATATTTACGCATGCGGTGATACCACATATGTTTATATTTATTTTTCTTAACATTGTTTTTTTGTTTTTTTAAATGGGAAAAGGGGGGTGATTCTGACTTTTATTAGAAAAGGGGTTAAATCCCATTTATTAACACTTTATTTTTACAATTTTTCCCATGGGGGGTATAACATTGCACACACTGATTTCCTACACTGATCACTGCCATGCAATAGCATGGCATAGATCAGTGTTATCTCAGCTCGACTGCTCCTGCCTGGATCTCAGTCATGGAGCAGTCATTAGGCGATCGAACAATGAGGAGGCAGGTAGGGATCCTCCTGCTGTCAGGGCCGGAATGGGGACTAAAACCAGCCCTGGAAATAATTGCAGACCAGCCCACAGCATCACATCAGCCATCGGTAGCCACGCCTAGATTTAACCCTTTACAGTACACTAATATATATATATATATATATATATATATATATATATATATATATAATTTTTTTTTTATTTCCTCGATATATATTTCGAAGAAATAAATTGCTACTGTATTTCACTATGCTGAAGCAATTTATATATGTGTCAATTTTCCATGCATTATAATACTGAATATGTCTATATAAGTCATACATACCAAGTAATAATAGTATGGGAGGAAAGGAAATATTACCATCACACTGTAACTGACCAAGTCCTCTATACTTAGACTCATATTAACAATATAAAAGGAGGAATATTATCACCATACATATTACCATCATACGGTTACTGGCCAAATCCTGTATACTGACCAATATTACCAATAATACCAGTATACAAGGAGGAATATTATCACCATTTATATTACCATCATACTGTTACTGACTAAATCATGTATGCCAGTGTTTCCCAACCTTTTTCGGCTCGGGGCACCCCTCCAAAAAAAAAAATTCTTCACAGGGCACGCTGACCGAAGTTGATGAGCAAAAAAATAAAATAAATAATGTTTAAAAAAAAGCCGCAATGCACACAAATTCCATTATCTATTTATCAGTGGGTATGTAGTTTAAAGTGCTGCTTTATACAGCAACACACGTGACGTCTTCTCTGATCAGCATCGTTCATCTGGTCCAGACCGTCCTGACCATTTCTTCCAGCCACAACTCTTCACCGTTAAACCTGCAAAACAAATCTATTAGGCTTTACCAGCCAGGGGTGTAGAGGTGTGTACATGGGTGGCAGAGTGGTGTACATGGGTGACAGAGGGGTGTAGAGGAGTGTAGATGGGTGGCAGAGGGGTGTAGAGGAGTGTACATGGGTGGCAGAGGGTGTAAAGGGGTGTACATGGGTGGCAGAGGGGTGTACATGGGTGACAGAGGGGTATAAAGGGGTGTACATGGGTGACAGAGGGGTGTAGAGGTGTGTACATGGGTGACAGAGGGGTATAGAGGAGTGTACATGGGTGGCAGAGGGGTGTACATGGGTGACAGAGGGGTGTAGAGGAGTGCACATGGGTGACAGAGGGGTGTAGAGGAGTGTACATGGGTGGCAGAGGGTGTAAAGGGGTGTACATGGGTGACAGAGGGGTATAGAGGAGTGTACATGGGTGACAGAGGGGTGTACATGGGTGACAGAGGGGTGAAGAGGAGTGCACATGGGTGACAGAGGGGTGTAGAGGAGTGTACATGGGTGGCAGAGGGTGTAAAGGGGTGTACATGGGTGACAGAGGGGTATAAAGGGGTATACATGGGTGACAGAGGGGTGTAGGTGTGTACATGGGTGGCAGAGGGGTATAGAGGAGTGTATATGGGTGACAGAGGGGTGTACATGGGTGACAGAGGGATGTGGAGGAGTGTACATGGATGGCAGAGGGGTGTACATGGGTGACAGGGGGGGTGTAGAGGAGTGTACATGGGTGGCAGAGCAGTGTAGAGCAGTGTACATGGGTGGCAGAGGGGTGTAGAGGAGTGTACATGGGTGGCAGAGGAGTGTAGAGGGGTGTCAGAGGGGTGTAAATGGGTGGCAGAGGGTGTAGAGGGGTATCAGAGGGGTGTAGATGGGTGGCAGAGGGGTGTAGATGGGTGTAAAGGGGTGTGCATGGGTGACAGAGGGGTGTAGAGGGGTGTACATGGGTGACAGAGGGGTAAGAAGACTGTACATGGGTGACAGGGGGGCGTCAGGGGTGACAGGAGTGGACAGGAGTTACAAGGTGGTAACAGGGATGACAAAGGGACAGAGGAGTGTACATGGGTGACAAGTATGTGGTCAGAGGGGTGGAAAATGGGGGGTGAACATGGGTTACACGAGGATGGACAGGGATGACAGAGGGGTGGACAAGGGTGACAAGCAGTTAAAAGAGGGGTGGACATGAGTGACAAAGGAGGGTGGACTGGGGTGATAGAGGGGTGTATTGGGGGGTGGACATAGGTGACAGGTGTAGACTGGGGGGGTGGTCGGAGGGATGGAGAGGGGGGGAACATGGGTGACAGGGGGATGGACAGGGGTGACAGAGGGGTGGCCAAGGTGTACATGGATGACAGGAGGGTGGACACGGGAGATATGGGGGTAAACAGGGATGACAGAAGGGTGGACAAGGATGACAAGGGGGATAAAAGAGGGGGACAGAGGGGTGAATAGGGGGATGGACATGGGTGACAGGGGGTAGACTGGGGGTGAACATGGGTGACAGGGATGGACAGGGGGTAGACAAAGTGGACATGAATGATAGGAGGATGGACATGAGTGAGGGGGGGATGGACATGGGTGAGGGAGGGGGGATGGACATGGTTGAGGGAAGGGGGATGGACATGGGTGAGTGAAGGGGGATGGACATGGGTGAGGGAGGGGGGGATTGACATGGGTGAGGGAGGGGGGATGACCGTGGGTGAGGGAGGGGGGGATGGACATGGGTGAGGGAGGGGGGATGGACATGGGTGAGGGAGAGGCGATAGACATGGGTGAGGGGGGGGTGGACATGGGTGAGGGAGGGATGGACATGGGTGAGGGAGGGGGGATGGACATGGGTGAGGGAAGGGGGATGGACATGGGTGAGGGGGGATGGACATGGGTGAGGGGGGATGGACATGGGTGAGGGAGGGGGGATGGATATGTGTGAGGGAGGGGGGATGGATATGGGTGAGGGAGGGGGGATGGACATGGGTGAGGGAGGGGGGATGGACATGGGTAAGGGAGGGGGGATAGACATGGGTGAGGGGGGGATGGACATGGGTGAGGGAAGGGGGATGGACATGAGTGAGGGAGGGGGGGTGGACATGGGTGAGGGAGGGGGGATGGACATGGGTGAGGGAGGGGGGATGGGCATGGGTGAGGGAGGGATGGGCATGGGTGAGGGAGAGATGGACATGGGTGAGGGAGGGGGGGATGGACATGGGTGGGGGAGGGGGATGGATATGGTACAGTACCTTTAAGAAAGCCATTTTTCTTGTCCGTTCTTCCCCTTCTCAACTCAGGGCTCCGGCAGGGCAATCATTCACGGCGCCGCAGGGGGGAGGGGAACGCTGGGGCACGGGTCACTACACCGGCCCCGCGCAGCTTCCGCATACTTCACCCTCTCTGGGCCGCAGGGGGGAGGGGGAAGCTAAGGGACGCTGGGGGGCGTAGGGGTACGCTGTGGCCTATAACAGCAGCCCCTGATCATGTGCCTCCGACTCCTCCATGTGACTGATCACATGAAGGTGACATCATCTCAGGTCCTGTTAGACTTACAGCGCACACAAACTTCCCTCCCCCTGCGGCGCCGGGGAGGGAAATAAAAAAATATATAAAATCAGGGTTGGGAATCACTGCGCTCTGGATGCACAGGTACTGGGTTGAGTGGCGGGGGCTGGGAGCCTACAGCTCATAGCTCCGTCTCTCTGTGGCCGCTTCACACAAGGTCCTGACTTAGTATCAGAACCTTGTGTGAGTGAGCAGCCACTGTGTGGCGGCACACGGGCCGGCTGGTGTAGTGCAGAAAACCGACCCCTGCCGGCCAACTGTGCGGTCGGCCCACCAGGAATTTTCCCAGTATCCCACTAGGCCAGTCCGGCCCTGCCTGCTGTCCTGCAAGCTGTTTGGGACGCCACGTTTCACTGTGGTGGTCCCGAACAGCACCACTGAGCTAACCGGCAATGTTTACTTTCACTTTAGACGTAGCGATCAACTTTGATCGCCGTGTCTGAAGAGTTAATACCGGGCATCACAGCGATCGGTGATGTCCAGTATTAGCCGCGGGTCCCGGCAGTTGATGGCCGTCAGGACCGACGCGATATGACACAGGGTCAGCGCATGACCCTGCGTTATATCACGAGAGCCCACGCAGCACGTATGCATACGTCCTGTAGCGAGAAGGGGTAAATATAGTGAAGTGCATCATCACCTCACTATTTCCTCCAAAATTTACATGTATTTATTATAGTGAATTAGGGTCATTCCATACCTTTGGGGCATTTTAAGACTCTCTAGCCACCCTTTTGCAAAAGACATAAATATGCTTAAAGGGGTAATCCTCCTCTAGACATTTTGATACGGACATTTGATAGGGGATAAGATGTCTGATCGTGGGTGGTCCGGCCACTGGGACCCCCCACAATCTCCAGGCTGGCACCCTAGCGTTCTGAACACTATGTTCAGAATGCTGGCTTCGGACGGTCGTGGTTATGTTGTCACACCACGCCCCCTCCATTCATGTCTAAGGGAGGGGGCGTGACAGGTGTGAATGGAGAGGATGTAGCGCGACCCCCACGTGATCAGACGTCTTATCCCCTATCATTTGGATATGGGGATAAGAAGTCTAGGGACGAACTACCCCTTTAAAATGCATATTCAGTTGGTGCATTTTTTGGCATGGTTAATTAACTCTTTAGTTAGTTTTTTATTTTTTTTATTTTGCTTAGTAATTCACCTTCTTATTTTAAATTTATTGCAAGACAAAATATATCAAATTGTGTCTCCCATATGTCTCCCTCACATACAAACATGGAGACAATTTGTTATATGAAGAAAAAATATATAAAAAGTCATAGCTAGAAAGTAAATGGAAATATAATCCATTTCCACTGTGATGCTAGTTTCAATTTACTTGAGACTGTAAGTGAGAAAAACAGTATGAAAACCCAGGCTCCCAAAGTAAATGGTTTTCACACGTTTAACATCTACTTGTGTCTGACATGCGAAATTACTTTTGTGATGTGTGTATTAAGTAATGCGGTTACCACGAGAGGCATACAGACAAATGTGTTTTGTGGATAAAATGCCTCTGAATGGATTTTTTTCCCTGAAAAATTCAGATTTGGCCTGTGGCAAGTCATGCATTCTGAAAGCGATGACGTACGTTCACCTTCTGGGCCAACCATACCACAATTTTATTCAAAACAGACGCCATTTTGGCGATATTTCATTTAAAACCATATCAAAATTACTATTATTCATTTAGCCTCTGTTTTTTTTTTTTTTTTTTCCAGTAAAGCACTTGTCAAATAGGAAATGCCTTAGATGGCATTTTCATTTACATGGGCACTGTCGTTTGCATAAACTTTTGTTATGTTGCGTCATAGCAAAAAATAATTTCTGATTTGTTATAGCAAAAGTTATGACAGTTTATAAATAGCATACAGTATATTAACAAATCCGTTCTGTTTTGCTCAATCTTTATCAGTCTTTATCTTTATCGAGCCGCCAGTAATGGGTGCGTTAATAGCTTAGGACACTAATGTGTCCCTTTTATTGGTGTTGGACGCAAATATTCGCAATTTGAATTTTTATTGCGAATATCGCAAATTAGCCAATATTGCGATTATATTCACTATACATTCGAAATTGTGAATATTAGCTTTTTTTTTTAATATGTGCTTATGTGAATATTTGCATATTCCTTCTTTTCACTTGTGGGCCAATTAGAATGATGCACATATACTTGTCAGAGGTGATCAACAACATCCTCAGCAACCAATAGTAAAGTTGCCCACCCCCTCACTGATTTCTTTCTCAAATACGCGAATTTGCAAGTATTCACATATGCGAATATAACGAATACACGTGAATATAGGAGGAATATTTGTCTATATATTTGCGAAGTATCCCAAATTCGAAAATGGGCAATGCCGCTCATCACTACCTTTTATGCAGCACTTTGGTTCTCGACCATACAGCACAACTGAGACCCAACACCTTATGTGCAGGAGAGACTTGCAGCTTTGTGCTGACTTGGCGATCGCTTCTAGCAGGCTTATTTGCATACTGAGAGCAAGCTCCAATTACGAGCATAGTGCGGCGCCAAGGAGAACTCTGGTTCGCAGAGAGAGGAGGTAGGTTACAGTGTGACTGGCTCGGTGCTTTCTCCTGGCAGGCTAATTTGCCCCTTCCTCTCACTTGGATGAAATCTTACTGAGCAGCATGCCAGCGGAGCAGACTGGTTGAAACAGCACAGCCATACCAAGTTTTTTTTTTTTTTTAAGCATATGGCAGATGCTTTACATGTTTTGGTATGTGTCTAACTTCTGTATTTGGCTCAAAAATCCCTTTGTTGTGCTGCTCACTCATTCTGACATCCACTGCTCAGGAAGTGGCGTGTCCGAGGCAAGAACTGAGCCCATCCTCACTCATCATGCATACACTTCTTCCCTAAATCTGTTGTCCTGTCTCTTTATCCAATCACCGCAGGCTGCTCTGTAACCTCCTCCTCTCTGTTTTAATACTGCAATCTGATAGGACAGAAGTGAGCACAGAGGTGTGCTAGCCCACCCTAACTTACTAGACGTTGGCCATGCCTGTGCTTCAGCTTGGGACACAGATAATGCTGCAGTCGGACATGAATATGTTCTGGATTTTATGGTGTCCAGTAGTGGGTGATTTCTGTAAAAAGGAGATAATATTTTATGAAGTATATTAGAAAAATTAAAGGAGTACTTTGGTGGATTTTTTTTTTTTAAATTACTTGTATTTAAAAATCTTAATCCTTCCAGTACTTATTAGCTGCTGTATAATAAAGAGGAAGTTATTTTCCTTTTGAATTTCTTTTCTGCCTGACCACAGTGCTCTCTGCTGACATCACTGTCCATGTCAGGAACTGTCCAGAGCAGGATAGGTTATCTTTTGGGAATTGTTTCTGCTCTGGACAGTTCCTGACATGGACAGAGGTGTCAGCAGAGAGCACTGTGGTCAGACAAAAAAGAAATTACCAAATCAGCTGATAATTACAGGAAGAATTATGATTTTTAAATAGAAGTAATTCACAAATCTGTTTAACTTTCTGTTTAACCAGTTGACATTTTTTTTCCACCAGAGTACCCCTTTAATGTTTTCCCAAGATGTACAACATGTAAAAGGTTTTTGATTTTGACAGTGCCCTTTTTAAAGGGTTAATGTAGCTTATAAAAACATGGCTTCTTACTGTCCAAAACAGTGTTCCACCTGTCTCGGGGTTGTGTGTGGTTTTGCAGATCATCTCATTCTACTTAATAGACCTGAGCTGCAAAACTTTAGTTTCATGTCATTATAGGGATACAAAGCATTGTTTTAAATTGATGAATTGTTAAAAAAAAAAAAAGTCTAAAAATGGACTATAGTATTAAATAGTGGCTTTGGGCTCTGATGGTCAGGATCATTTTGAATAAAACTAAGAGTATTTTTTTTTTTCATTTATAGAGCAAGGAGCTAATATAGCATAAAAAGAAGTACAACCATATTCTGAGATGTATGGCGCCATAGTATGAACTTATGTGTACATATGTACTTTGCACCATTCAGCTTTCCCTCCACCCTGATCAGTCTCCCTGTCCCAGCCACTAAATAACACCCCCACAGCATGATGCAACCACCACCATGCTTCACTGTAGAGATGGTATTGGACAGGTGATGGGCAGTTCCTGGTTTCCTCCAGACATAATGCTGCCCCCACCATGCTTCACTGTAGGGATGATATTGGGCAGGTGATGGGCAGTGCCTGGTTTCCTCCAGACATGATGCTGCTCCCAACCATGACCACTGTAGGGATGGTATTGGGTAGGTGATGGGCAGTGCCTGGTTTCCTCCAGACATGACGCTGCCCCCACCATGACCACTGTAGGGATGGTATTGGGCAGGTGATGGGCAGTGCCTGGTTTCCTCCAGAAATGATGCTGCCCCACCATACTTCACTGTAGGGATGGTATTGGGCAGGTGATGGGCAGTGCCTGGTTTCCTCCAGACATGATGCTGCCCCCACCATACTTCACTGTAGGGATGGTATTGGGCAGGGGATGAGCAGTGCCTGGTTTCCTCCAGACATGATGCTTCCCCCACCATACTTCACTGTAGGGATGATATTGGGCAGGTGATGGGCAGTGCCTGGTTTCCTCCAGACATGATGTGGCCCCCACCATGATCACTGTAGGGATGGTATTGAGCAGGGGATGAGCAGTGCCTGGTTTCCCCCAGACATGATGCGGCCCCCACCATGATCACTGTTGGGATGGTATTGGGCAGGGAATGGGCAGTGCCTGGTTTCCTCCAGACATGATGCTGCCCCCACCATGCTTCACTGTAGGGATGGTATTGGGCAGGTGATAGGCAGTGCCTGGTTTCCTCCAGACATGACACTTAGAATTGAGGCCAAAAAGTTCAATTTTGGTGTTAATCTTGGTGTGGACCAAAAAATAGTTTTTTTTGCAAACTCCAGGCAACTTTCATATGTCTTTTACTGAGGAGAGACTTCTGTGTGTCCACTCCACAGGATCTTCAGAGCTCATTCATTGGGTTTTTGGTCACTTCTCAATGCCATTGCCACCAATTCCATTATCCAACAACAAAAAACGTGGTCTCAAATGGCTGGAGGTGCTCAACCCCAAATGCAGTTGTGCATTTATACTGGGGGAGCAGATCCTGCCCTTGTAGTCCATTGCTAGGGGCGATCCCCAGCATAAAAATGCATACAATGGAGGATGCCTGCAGCGGACTACAAGTGCCACAATAGAATCCTACATCAGATAGACGGTGTGGATGTGTAACAATTAGAATAATACAATACAGAAAATTAGGTGCATTACTGTGGTAGGATTCTATTGTGGCACTTGTAGTCCACTGCAGGCATCCTCCATTGTATGGAGTCCCGGAAGCAAAGACACATTACTGACTACTTTTCTACTGTTTCTATGAACATAAACTAAATGTTGAACTTTGCTCTGAGGTGGCAGGAAGACAAATTGTCCTTCCACTGGACTTGCTCTTTATAAACCTTTTATGATATAGACATTTGTTCAAATTTGGTTGTGTTTTATTTTCCGGCAACACATTTTCCCATTGCAGCCTTTCTAAACTGTCCCATTTCTTCTTCTCATTACACATTGCCTTTGGGTTTTTAAGGTGATAAATGGATATTTTGTTTCTCATTACCACATTCAGATTGTCACAGGAAAAGAAGAGATAATATTTTACTGTTGCTTCTCCTTTATTGTGCCACAATGAATTATCGACACAATTTTAATTATGAAACTCGTCTCCTCTCCATTAAGAATTTACATTGTTCTGGCCGAAGAAAGGACTTAAAAAAAAAAAAAAAAAGAACAGACATGGCGCATAAGTCAACTCATCATGTGACAGAAGAAAAGAGAACAAAGAAGATATAATGACTACAAAGAAGATCTAACTATTTCAGGTGTAACTGCTGAAGGTTATTCAGCCTCAACTATTTACATGTGTTCTCAAAGGAGATTTATCATTCTTTTCAAACATATGGCTTTTATATGACGATTTTTTTTAACTTACTTTTGCTTACATGCGACCTATTTATCAAATAATCGCACGACCTTGATAAATAAATCACACGTAAGCAAAACCCAGGAAACCCGCTTACAAAAGCATTTTTTAAAGCAGAAAAGTTTTCCCTTATTTTAATAGCCGAAGTTCTTTATCTACCCTTTATTACCAGTAGCGTTGCTAGAGAGTGACGGGGATGGGGGGGGGGGGGGGGCATATCGCATCGGGTGACACCCTGACTGGCCGCCCTGGCATTAAATAGCTGCACTCCAACTATCCTGCAACAACCCATCCACCCTCCTCAGAAATAAAAAATATATATAAAAAAAACTATGCGGTGAATATCCGTACTCTTGAGGCTTTTTTGTTTCATTTTGAGCCCGCATTTTGTGACGTTGGTGGGGGGCGGAGTCTTGCATCGCTGCGCTGAGGCCGGAGTTTACATCAGGAAGGAAGACAGCGCAGCACCAACAGGCACATAAACCATAGAGAAGCCACACAAAAAAAAAAAAAGGCTGAGTACGTTACCCACCCCTAAATGTGAATGAAGCTGTATTACTATGGATGATATTTTTTTTGTAAGGAAAAATGTTAGTGCCACATATGGATTATTTATGTAGTCTTACACAATTATTTTGTGCCTTACTCTACTTTTACCTTAACCCCTTCAGGACCAAGCCCATTTTGGCCTTAAGGACCAGAGCGTTTTTTGCACATCTGACCACTGTCACTTTAAACATTAATAACTCTGGAATGCTTTTAGTTATCATTCTTATTCCGAGATTGTTTTTTCGTGACATATTCTACTTTAACGTAGTGGTAACATTTTTTGGTAACTTGCATCCTTTCCTTGTGAAAAATCCTAAA
The DNA here is from genome assembly GCF_029499605.1 of Hyla sarda. Taxonomy (NCBI): domain Eukaryota; kingdom Metazoa; phylum Chordata; class Amphibia; order Anura; family Hylidae; genus Hyla; species Hyla sarda. The sequence goes on along the minus strand of NC_079196.1, from coordinate 188,807,978 downwards.
ATTTGATGAAAAATTTGAAAATTTTGCATTTTTCTAACTTTGAAGCTCTCTGCTTGTAAGGAAAATGTATATTACAAATAAAAAAAAAATTTATTCACATATACAATATGTCTACTTTATGTTTGCATCATAAAAGTGACGAGTTTTTACTTTTGGAAGACACCAGAGGGCTTCAAAGTTCAGCAGCAATTTTCCAATTTTTCACAAAATTTTCAAACTCACTATTTTTCAGGGACCAGTTCAGGTTTGAAGTGGATTTGAAGGGTCTTCTTATTAGAAATACCCCACAAAAGACCCCATTATAAAAACTGCACCCCCCAAAGTATTCAAAATGACATTCAGTCATCATTTTAACCCTTTAGGTGTTTCACAGGAATAGAAGCAAAGTGAAAGAGAAAATTCACAATCTTCATTTTTTACACTCGCATGTTCTTGTAGACCCAATTTTTAAATTTTTACAAGGGGTAAAAGGAGAAAATGTATACTTATATTTGTAGCCTGATTTCTCTCGAGTAAGCACATACCTCATATGTCTATTTTAAGTGTTCGGCGGGCGCAGTAGAGGGCTCAGAAGGGAAAGAGCGATAAGGGGATTTTGGAGAGTACGTTTTTCTGAAATGGTTTTTGGGGGGCATGTTGCATTTAGGAAGCCCCTATGGTGCCAGAACAGCAAAAAACCCTCACATGGCATACCATTTTGGAAACTAGACCCCTTGAGGAACATAACAAGGAATAAAGTGAGCCTTAATACCCCACAGGTGTTTCACGACTTTTGCATATGTAAAAAAAAAATATTTTTTTTCACTAAAATGTGTGTTTCCCCCCAAATTTCACATTTTTCCAAGGGTTAATAGCAGGAAATACCCCCCAATATTTGTAACCCCTTCTCTTCTGAGTATGGAGGTACCCCATAAGTTGACCTGAAGTGCACTATGGGCGAACTACAATGCTCAGAAGAGAAGGAGTCATATTTGGCTTTTTGAGAGCAAATTTTGCTCGGGGGGCATGTCGCATTTAGGAAGCCCCTATGGTGCCAGAACAGCAAAAAATACCCACATGGCATACCATTTTGGAAACTAGACCCCTTGAGGAATGTAATAAGGAATAAAGTGAGCCTTATTACCCCACAGGTGTTTCACGACTTTTGCATATGTAAAAAAAAAAAAAAAAAATTTCCACTAAAATGTGTGTTTCCCCCCTAATTTCACCTTTTTGCAAGGGTTAATAGCAGAAAATACCCCCCAAAATTTGTAACCCCATCTCTTCTGAGTATGGAGGTACCCCATAAGTTGACCTGAAGTGCACTATGGGCGAACTACAATGCTCAGAAGAGAAGGAGTCATATTTGGCTTTTTGAGAGCAAATTTTGCTCGGGGAGCATGTCGCATTTAGGAAGCCCCTAAGGTGTCAGAACAGCAAAAAAAACCACACATGGCATACCATTTTGGAAACTAGACCCCTTGAGGAACGTAACAAGGGGTACAGTGAGCATTTGCCCCCCCACTGGTGTCTGACAGATCTTTGGAACAGTGGGCTGTACAAGTTTTCATTTTCATGGACCACTGTTCCAAAGATCCGTCAGACACCTGTGGGGGGTAAATTCTCACTGCACCCCTCATTACATTCCGTGAGGGATGTCGTTTCCGAAATGGGGTCACATGTGGGGTTTTTTTTTTTTTGCGTTTGTCAAAACCGCTGTAACAATCAGCCACCCCTGTGCAAATCACCTCAAATGTACATGGTGCGCTCTCCCTTCTGGGCCTTGTTGTGCGCCCCCAGAGCACTTTGCGCTCACATATGGGGTATCTCTGTAGTCGGGAGAAATTGCGTTAAAAATTTTGGGGGGCTTTTTTCCCTTTTACCTCTTGTGAAAATGTAAAGTATAGGGCAACATCAGCATGTTAGTGTAAAAAATAAAAAATTTTTACACTAACATTCTGGTGTAGACCCCAACATTTCCTTTTCATGAAGGGTTAAAGAAGAAAATACCCCCCAAACCTTGTAACACAATTTCTCCCGAGTACGGCGATACCCCATATGTGACCCTAAACTGTTGCCCTGAAATACGACAGGGCTCCAAAGTGAGAGCGCCATGTGCATTTGAGGCCTAAATTAGGGATTTGCATAGGGGTGGACATAGGGGTATTCTACGCCAGTGATTCCCAAACAGGGTGCCTCCAGCTGTTGCAAAACTCCCAGCATGCCTGGACAGTCAACGGCTGTCCGACAATACTGGGAGTTGTTGTTTTTCAACAGCTGGAGGCTCTGCTTTGGAAACAGTGGTGTACCGGATGTTCTTATTGGGGGAGGGGGGCTGTTTAGGGGTATGTGTATATGTAGTGTTTTTAACTTTTTATTTTATTTTGTGTTAGTGTAGTGTAGTGTTTTTAGGGTACAGTCACATGGGCGGGGGGTTACAGCGAGTTTCCCAGCGCAAAATTTGCTGCATCTCAAGATGCGAGAAACCCACTGTAAAAGCCTCGCCCATGTGAATGTACCCTGTACATTCACGGGGGTGGCGGGGCGGGGGGGCTTGCATCAGCTGTTGCAAAACCACAACTCCCAGCATGCATGGTCTTTTAGTGCATGCTGGGAGTCATAGTTTTGCAACAGCTGGAGGCACACAGGTTAGGAAACACTGAGTTAGAAACAATGTTTCCCAACCAGTGTGTCTCCAGCTGTTGCAAAACTACAACTCCCAGCATGCCCAGACAGCTGAAGGGCATGCTGGGAGTTGTAGTTCGGCAACATCTGAAGGGCCAGATGTTGCTTAACTAAAACTCCCAGCATGCCTGGACAGTCAGTGCATGCTGGGAGTTGTAGTTTTGCAACAGCTGGAAGAGCACAGATTGGAGACCATTATACAATGGTCTCCAAACTGGGGCCCTCCAGATGTTGCAAAACTACAACTCCCAGCATGCCCGGACAGCCAAAGGCTGTCTAGGCATGCTGGGAGTTGTAGTTTTCAGACTCCTAGAAGCAGCATTGAAGATCTTCACTGCTGCCTCTGAGGACCATATACTCACCCGTCGCTGCTCGTCCACGTGGCCGGTCCCGCGCTGCTCCTCGGTCCCGCCGCTGGATCAGGTAAGTCCACCGGTCCCCTCGTGTCCCCCCCCCTATCCTGCAGGTCCCCGCGAGCCCCTGCAGCGCTTCGTCCCCCGTTCTGCCCGACTTCCAGGGGCGGGCAGTGCGGGGGATCTGAACTTTCACCCCAGATCACTGTGATTGGTCCACAGGGACCAATCACAGTGATCGCTGACCAGGACCATCAATTGATGGTCCTGGGGGTGAAGCAGAAGTTGTCCCCTGCTGGAAACAGCGGGACTTCTGCCAGTTAACCCGTGCGATGCTGCGCATCGCCGGGTTAACTGCATGTCATTTATAAACGCCGGGATGCGCGAACGCACTGCACAACCCGGCGTTTATATATGACATTCTGCGGGAAGGGGTTAATAATTAATTTTAAAATTTAGTGGGTACGCAAGCATGTACGTGTCCTAAAATTAACAAGGTGTGCAGTGTATATTTTTAACCTTAAAATGAATAGAGTTATTTGTTATATAATTAATTTTTCTATAATTAACATTAAAGGGCAACTCCGGTGGGAAAACTTTTTTTTTTTTAAATCAACTGGTGCCAGAAAGTTAAACAGATTTGTAAATTGCTTCTATTAAAAAAATCTTAATCCTTCCAGTACTTATTAGTTGCTGAATACTACAGGGGAAATTCTTTTCTTTTTGGAACACAGAGCTCTCTGCTGACATCACGAGCACAGTGCTCTCTGATGACATTTTAGGAACTGTCCAGCATAGGAGAAAATCCCCATAGCAAACATATGCTGCTCTGGACAGTTCTTAAAATGGACAGAGATGTCAGCAGAGAGCACTGTGCTAGTGATGTCAGCAGAGAGCTCTGTGTTCCAAAAAGAAAACAATTTCCTCTGTAGTATTCGCAGCTAATAAGTACTGGAAGGATTAAGATTTTTTAATAGAAGTACGGTAATTTACAAATCTAGGAAAAAGTAAATATGTAAAACCAGTACTCAAGAACACTGTGGGTATATAGAATATAGTGAAGAGTAGGTTAAAAGAAGAAAAAAAAAGATATTGGATCAAATAAATATTAATTTATTAATGTAAGTATATGAATGAATAACCAATCACACTTACATTAATTCATATACTTACATTAATCAATTAATATTTATTTGATCCAATATCTTTTCTCTTCTTCTTTTAACCTACTCTTCGCTAAATTCTATATACCCACAGTGTTCTTGAGGACTGGTTTTACATATTTACTTTTTCCTAAATTGAATAGGCCTGATTGGGTAAAGGCATCACCTCGAACACTTCCTCTTATCATTCAGTGAGCTACACACCCCACTATCTATATTTCTAATTTACAAATCTGTTTAACTTTCTGGCACCAGTTGATTTAAAAAAAAACAAAAAAAAAAACATTTTCCACCAGAGTACCCCTTTAACATTAATGTAGTGCCTTTGTTTTTATGATGCAGAACAAGAACAGTTGTTAAAGTTGGTGTTAATGTCTTTTTCTGCGGACATTTGCACTTTCTGTAGGCCAGGTTGGACCTGGAATACATATGCAGATTTCAGAAATGTGCTTTGGAATAAGCAAAAAATCGCAGCATGTATAGAAAGCAAGTTGCAGCATGTATAGAAAAGTTGCACGTGCGCAAGTACGTGCAACTTTTTTATGCAAAAAAAAATCTACTACGGAGCTTGATAAAACTCCTTCAAAGTGATTATAAAATTATATTACATGTAGCAAATCATTTACCATACCGACTTTGAACGTGCATGGCAGTTGGTGACATATTTTTAGAAACTGCTGATTTACTGGGATTGTCATACACAACCATCTTCAGGGTGTACAATAAATAGTCCAAAAAGAGAAAACATCCAGTGAGCACCAATTGTGTTAACCACAATGCCTTTTTGATGTCAGAGGTCAGAGGAGAATGGGCACACTGGTTGGAGATGATAGAAAGACAACGATAACTCAAATATCCAAACAGAAAAGATGTAGTTCAGCTCACCACCCAACACGAACACTGGACATCGTGGCTGTGACTATAGTTCGGCACTGTAGAAGTAGCAGGAGCACGGACAGTACGGGCTGTATCACGTAGGAAGCAGATGAAGACAAAAAATAGTGGGGTCCAGCTCATAAAAAATTGTGAAATTAAAACATAACCTTTATTTGATCCTTAAAACATGGATAGTGAAAAAAGAAAAGCCAACATGTGCGTTTAAAATACAACGGTGTTGTGTTTTTAATGCACATGTTGGCTTTTCTTTTTTCACTATCCATGTTTTAATGATCAAATAAAGGTTATGTTTTAATTTCACATTTCTTTGTGAGCTGAACCCCACCATTTTTTTTTCTTCAATAACTCAAATAGCCACTCATTACAACCAAAAAAACAAAGGAAAGTGAGGTAAGGCACAGTGGAGGACTTATAGTCCAGAGTGGGTGCACAGGCTCCAAGGGTCCGACTCAAGATCCCAGATAATTGAAGAATACAAGGAAGAAGCGGCACTCCAGGGATTGTAATCCAAGAGAATGATTTATTCACCCATCAGTGAGATGCAATGTTTCGATCCACAATCCCGATCTTTATCAAGCATTACAACCAATGTATGCAGAATACCACTTGTGAATGCACAATATCTTGAAGCAGATGGGCTACAACAGCAGGAAGAGCATGTCGGGAGCCACTTCTGTCAACTAACAGTAAACTAAGGCTTCAATTTGCACAGGAATACTTGAAGAACATAGTTTTGGTCAGATGAGTCTTGATTCCAGCCGTGACATTCAAATGGCAGGGTTAGAAATTGGGATAAACTACATGAAAGCATGGATCCATCCTTCCTTGTATTAGAGGTTTGGCCTGGTGGTAGTGGTGTAATGGTGTGGGGGACATTTTCTTGTCACACTTTGGGCCCCTTAGTACTAGTTGTGCATTGTTTAATCCTAACTGTCTACTTGAGTATTGTTGCAGACCATGTCAATCCCTTTATAATCTCAGTGTACCCATCTTGTAACTTCCAGCAGAATTATGCACCATGTGGCAAAGCTCACTTCATCGCAAACTAATTTTTTGAACATGACAATGAGTTCACTGTACTTCAATGGCCTTCACAGTCACCAAATCTCAATAAATGTATTGTTTGCGTCAGAAAGGAGAAGGCTGAATAGGGACCTCTCTGCAACACACTTTTTTTTTTTATTGGCCTCTGGTCAGAGTTATCGCTTGGCTACCACTTAATAAACATTTTCCTTTCATGTCTTTCCAGGTACCAGTTGGCAAAACCAGAGTTGTGTGAATAAAGAAAAGTCTACATATTGCACCACAGTAAGCCAGTCCATAAAGATTGTCCAGAGTAGTTTCAGTAATTGTGAACATATCAATTTGCATTGCATCTGCTTTTGTCATTTCACTTTGACGTGATAAGAAGCACCTCAAGATTGCTAAATTCATTAAGGCTGCTTAAAGAAACATTAAAAGTAAAAGTGACCAAATGACCATCTGGCTCCAAAACCTGTAACATTTCAAGCTGTGCTGAAGTAACTGTATTATACTGGATTTAAAGTTTCTAGTGTCCAAATGTCTCATTCCAGTACTTTACATACAGGAACAGCTACAATAATAAAAGGCAGAAGTGAAAGTCACTAGGAAACACCAGGTTGGCTACACCACCCTAGCGCGGAACATAACTGTTAAAGAATTACGACTAGTATGAAGCATAATGCCCATCATTCCCATGGCCACTACACTTTAAAGGGGCACTCCGGTGGAAAACTATTTTTTCTCAAATCAACTGGTTCCAGAAAGTTATACAGAATTGTAAATTACTTCTATTTAAAAATCTTAATCCTTCCAGTACTTATCAGCTGCTGTATACTAGAGAGGATGTTGTGCAGTTCTTTTCTGTCTGACCAAAGTGTTCTGTGCTGCCACCTGTGTGCATGTTAGGAACTGTCCAGAATAGGAGCAAATCCGCATTGCAAACCTCTCTTGCTCTAGACAGTTCCTGATAGGGACAGAGGTGTCAGCAGAGAGCACTGTGGTCAGACCTAAAAGAACAATTTAACTTCCTGTGGACCATACAGCTGCTGCTAAGTCCTGCAAGGATTAAGATTTTTTAATTTAAGTAATTTGCAAATCTGTTAAACATTTTGGCACCAATTGATTTGAAAAAAAAAAAAAAGTTTCTTTGAAAAAAATATATATATTTTCCCCCGGAGTATCCCTTTGAGTCCTAGAAAATTCCTTTAAATAGATAAGGATGGGTCTAAAAGATATTACCCCCAACTATTTTAAAACATTGCTCTCAAATACTTCATGGGAATTTCATTGGAAGTACTTCCATGGAGAGGCTGCTCTAAAGTTGGTTTCCAGCTCTCCCTGTTACGCCGAGCGCTCCGGGTCCCCGCTCCTCCCCGGAGCGCTCGCTACACTCTCGCTACTGCAGCGCCCCGGTCAGATCCACTGACCCGGTGCGCTGCGATACCGCCTCCAGCCGGGATGCGATTCGCGATGCGGGTGGCGCCCGCTCGCGATGCGCACCCCGGCTCCCGTACCTGACTCGCTCTCCGTCGGTCCTGTCCCGGCGCGCGCGGCCCCGCTCCCTAGGGCGCGCGCGCGCCGGGTCTCTGCGATTTAAAGGGCCACTGCGCCGCTGATTGGCGCAGTGGTTCTAATTAGTGTGTTCACCTGTGCACTCCCTATGTATACCTCACTTCCCCTGCACTCCCTCGCCGGATCTTGTTGCCATCGTGCCAGTGAAAGCGTTTCCTTGTGTGTTCCTAGCCTGTGTTCCAGACCTCCTGCCGTTGCCCCTGACTACGATTCTTGCTGCCTGCCCCGACCTTCTGCTACGTCTGACCTTGCTTCTGTCTACTCCCTTGTACCGCGCCTATCTTCAGCAGTCAGAGAGGTTGAGCCGTTGCTAGTGGATACGACCTGGTCACTACCGCCGCAGCAAGACCATCCCGCTTTGCGGCGGGCTCTGGTGAACACCAGTAGTGACTTAGAACCGGTCCACTAGCACGGTCCACGCCAATCCCTCTCTGTCACAGAGGATCCACCTCCTGCCAGCCGGCATCGTGACACTCCCCCTGCGGAGAACAGATTAATACAGTGTTTAGTACATTTATTAAAATGAGTCTCTCCATTGTGCCATAATTCAGTGTTCACATTCCCTTATTTTAATTTTGACATCCCACCTCAATTTGTCAGCATGTCATGAAATAATGCTTTTTACTTTAATATGCATAGCAAAGCCGTCATTTTTTTCTCCCAGATTAAATTTGACTTTAATGAGACAGGTCATGAAAGCAGAATTACAGAAAGAAAGTGCAGCCCATGAAGATAATTGAAATTAGCTTTCAGTCCTACCTGCTAATAATTCATCAACTGTTTTTCAATGTGGAATGGCTTTCAAAATACCGACATAATACCCGCAAAAGTAATTGTACATTTTGTTCAAAATGCCAACGTGCTTTACTGGCGTCGTCTATAAAGATAAGTGGCGTCCTCTCATTTATCACTAATGAATTATTTCCTACAAATTACCAGAAATAACAGTTTTTAAAGGTGGCGAAGAGAAAGTTGTTTGAAAAAAAAGGTGTAATGAAGGAGTAATGCGGTAAGCTTGTAGAGCCCCGACTTATAATATGTTACTGTTGCAGTATCCCACTACCTGGTCTACTTGTTCCTGAAGTAATAAGGTAGTCAGAACATGTCTAATATGTGTTGTATTCCACATTTGCATACATTGCAGGAAATGACTGTGTAGTGGTTTACATTTTCTCTGCTGCCACCTCTGGTGGATTGTATGTAAGCATATGAGAGGCAGGTCACATGATCCTTCCCTCCTCGGCACCTCATAGAAGGCACTAGAAAGTTTTATGAAAGAATCACCATAGGTGGCCTCTAGGCTCTCCCCCCAGGGGGATTGAACAAGCTAGTCAGTCTTGGTCTAATCTTGGTCAGCATAGGAGCTCCTGTAAGCTTCTCTCTGCAGGCACGCCTGCCAAGCAGCAACTTAAAGGGAACCAAGCATTAGGTTTTGGTAAAATCTTTATACTCCCCATCCCCGGTGATGTTTTCGCCCCCAGGGATGGGGAGGATATAAAGTTCTAAAGTTTCCCTGCCAGCCTGTAAGTAGTACCCTGGGTGGGGAACTCTACTTATTTGGTCCCGTTGCTCTGGCCGCACTGACGGCCTCTAAACATGATTGACAGCCCCTGTAATCGCTCTGTTGCCTAAGCACACAGAGCAAAGCGGTGATGTGGGCGGTCAGTCACGCCAAGGGAGCTTTGCTACGGCTGGAGTGATGGGACCAAGTAAATACAGCCAAACATTATGACAATGCTTTGTTCCCTTCAAGCCTTGCTTTGCCAGTGCAATATCCAAAGTAAGGCTGGGTTCACACTACGTTTTCTCCCATACGGGAGCGCATACAGCAGGGGGGAGCTAAAAGCTTGCGCTCCCGTATGTCACCGTATGCGCTCCCGTATGTCATTCATTTCAATGAGCCGACCGGAGTGAAACGTTCGGTCCGGTCGGCTCATTTTTGCGCCGTATGACCACAGTTTTAGGTCCGGTTGTAAAAGCGCATACGGCGCAAAAAATGAGCCGACCGGACCGAACGTTTCACTCCGGTCGGCTCATTGAAATGAATGACATACGGGAGCGCATACGGTGACATACGGGAGCGCGAGCTTTTAGCTCCCCCCTGCCGTATGCGCTCCCGTATGGGAGAAAACGTAGTGTGAACCCAGCCTAAGTATCACTTCTAGTTCTCCTGAGTTATTCACGGTGAATCTCATGCCATTTTATGAAGTTAAATGACACCCACAAGCTGCTGTCAGTCTACCATTAAAGGATATCTCTACAATACTTAAAAAAAAACTGTTGGAGATGTTTTTGTTTTTTTTCAAATCACCTAGTGCCAGAAAGTTAAACAGATTTGTAAATGACTCCTATTTAAAAATATTAATCCTTCCGGTACTCATCAGCTGCTGTATGATCCAGAGGAAGTTATTTTCTTTTTTAATTTCTTTTCTGTCTGACCACAGTGCACTCTGCTAACACCTCTGTCCATGTCAGGAACTTTGCAGAGCAGGTACAAATCCCCATAGTAAACCTATCCTGCTGTAGACAGTTCCTGACATGGACAGATGTGTCAGCAGAGAGCACTGTGGTCAGACAGAAAAGAAATTAAAAAAGAAAATAACTTCCTCTGGAGCATAAAGCAGCTGCTGAGTACTGGAAGGATTAAGATCTTTAAATAGAAGTCATTTACAAATCTATTTAACTATCTGGCACCAGTTGATTAAAAAAAAAAAAAAAAACATTCCACCCAGGTACCCCTATAGTTCTCATTTGAGAGAAAGAGAATTGTCTTAAGTCAGAAGGGAAAAGAAAGGAACAAGTGCCCTGCATGCAACTACTGGGCTCCTACTGGGCACCAATACTTAGTTACCGCTGGAGACTCTTCCACATTGTATTCAAGCTACTATAGGGTATACTACCTTCTCTCTTATGCTAAAAGGAAAATCTGTGTGAGCTACATTTCCTTTGCATAAAAAAAGACTGTATGCTGTATATACTTACACAGAGGAACTTTCTTAGTAAAGCCACTGTTTTTAGTTCAAGTTCACAAGTGTGTCTGGCTACTAATATTACTACCATTGTAGGCATTCCACATCTGCATCCAGACAGTACACATAGAGGTGTAGTGCCCGGGGTCATAGACTATTCTACATGTGCAGATCCCACTGACTAGGGTTGTGTAGGCTACGAGGAAGGTGCCAAGGATTTAGCTGTTGTCCTCCAGCTACTGTGACACTACCCTCCTGGTCCAGAGAACTACTACTCTTAGCTGGCCACACATAACATCTGCCATCTCTTCCCACATGTTGCACACTGTTATGCTGGACATACTGTACACTTTAACAACAGTTGCACAACTTGAAGCTCTGGGGCCCATATACAAAATCTGTCATATTGTCCCCATCTGCTAAATGCTGTCCACTTAATGATGCAGGACGTAAATGTACGTCCTGGTGAGGTGGTACTTAACGCACGAGGACATACATTTACATCCTATACATAACCGCGAGCATCGGATCGATGCTCGGGTCATGCACGGCAGGTCCTGGCTGCTTATAGCAGCCAGGGGCCCGCCAGTAATGGCCAACATCCATGATCGCGCAGTTAACCCTTCAGATGCCGTGATCAATACAGATCACGGCATCTGCAGTTTTGCGGTCACTAAAATGGATGATCGGATCACCCGCATCGATCCGATCATCCAGAATGGCAGACGGAGGTCCCCTCACCTGCCTTCGCTGCCTTCCACGGGTCTTCTGCTCTGGTCTGCTAGATCGAAGATCACTGATAACACTGATCAGTGCTAAGCCCTATACATAGCACTGAACAGTATTAGCAATCGAATGATTGCTATAAATAGTCCCCTATGGGGACTATTAAAGTGTAAAAATAAAAGTTTAAAAAAGTTTAAAAAATTAAAAAAAAAACCTCCCCAATAAAAACGTAAATTGTTGCATTTTCCCTATTTCACTGCCAAAAAGTGTAAACATTTTTTTTTAATATACATCTTTGGTATTGCCGTGTGCGTAAATATCCCAACTATTAAAATATAATGTTAATCATACCGTACGGTGAAAGGGGTGAACATAAAAAAAAAAGTACAAAATTGCTGCTTTTTTATAACATTTTATAAAAACATTTTATAAAAAATTTTTTAAATAAAAAATGTATTCAAAGTTTTATATAAGCAAATATGGTATCAATAAAAAGTAAAGATCACAGCGCAAAAAATTTGCCCCCATACCGCTGCTTATACAGAAAAATGAAAGAGTTATAGTTCTTCAAAATAGGGGGATTTAAAACATACTAATTTGGTTAAAAAGTTTGTGATTTTTTTTAAAGCACAACAGTAACAGAAAAGTATGTTATCATGGGTATCATTTTAATCGTATTGACCCAAAAAATAAATGTCATTTTTATCGTAAATTGTACGGCGTGAAAACAAAACCTTCCAAAATTAGCAAAATTGCGGTTTTCTTTTTAATTTCCCCACACAAATAGTATTATTTTATGGTAAACTGAGTGATGGCATTACAATGGATAACTGATCGCGCAAAAATAAAAGCCCTCATACTAGTCTGTGGATGAAAATATAAAATAGTTATGATTTTTTGAAGGCGAGGAGGAAAAAAACGAAAACGTAAAAATAAAATTGTCTGAGTCCTTAAGGCCCAAATGGGCTGAGTCCTTAAGGGGCTATATAATACTGGTGTCTACTATTGTGGCCTCGTTGTCCCCCAGGATCATAGCCAGTGTACAACTGCTATCTCTGCTCCTCTTAGCTATATGGCCCTGGCAAGGTTACAATCTGTCATCCATTTGATGTGTGTCAGTAAATAGGTAAGGAATAGTCGAGCACCACAGCATTACTGAGCAAGCATTTTCTTCCTTTTATTTACCTATTATACAATCCACATGCAATGGTGTGTAGGGTCAATAATTGCTGATGTGTTTAACCCCTTAAAGACCACAGGTTTTTCAGTTTTTGCACTTTCGTTTTTTCCTCCTCACCTTTAAAAAATCATAACCCTTTCAATTTTGCACCTAAAAATCCATATGATGGCTTACTTTTTGCACCACCAATTCTACTTTGCAGTGACATGAGTCATTTTACCCAAACATTTACGGCGAAATGGTTAAAAAAATCATTGTGCGACAAAATTGAAGAAAAAACGCCATTTTGTAAATTTTGGGGGCTTCCTTTTCTACGCAGTACATTTTTCGGTAAAAATTACACCTTATATTTATTCTGTAGGTCCATACGGTTAAAATGATACCCTACTTATATAGGTTTGATTTTGTCGCACTTCTGTAAAAAATCATAACTACATGCAGAAAAATTTATACATTTAAAATTGTCATGTTCTGACCCCTATAACTTTTTTATTTTTCCACATATGGGGCGGTATGAGGGCTCATTTTTTGCGCCGTGATCTGAAGTTTTTAGCGGTTTCATTTTTGTATTGATCGGACTTTTTTATCACTTTTTATTCATTTTTTCATGATATAAAAAACGACCAAAAATATGTTATTTTGGACTTTGGAATTTGTTTGCGCGTACGCCATTGACTGTACAGTTTAATTAATGATATGTTTTTATAATTCGGACATTTACGCACACGGCAATACCACATATGCTTATTTTTATTTTTATTTACATGGTGTTTTTTTTTATAGGAATAGGGGGGTGATTTGAACTTTTATTAAGGAAAGGGTTAAATCACATTTATTAACTTTTTTTTTACACTTTTTTTTTGCAGTGTTATAGGTCCCATAGGGAACTATAACACTGCACACACTGATCTTATACCCTGTTCACTGCAAAGCCATAGCTTTGCAGTGATCAGGGTTATCGGCGGTCGATTGCTCAAGCCTGAATCTCAGGCTTGGAGCAATCAATCGCCGAGGGGACACGCCGGAGGCAGGTAAGAGGAACTCCGCTCGTGTCCCAGCTGATCAGGACACCGCATTTTCACTGCGGTGGTCCCGATCAGCCCCGCTGAGCAGCCGGGAAGGTTTTACTTTCGGTTTAGACGCGGCACCGCAATCGCTGCTGAGCGCCATTAGCCCCGGATCCCGGCATCAGATACATGCCGGGACCGACCCGATATGACGCGTTATATCGTGGGAGCCGGCCAAGGACGTAAATATACGTCCTTGGTCGTTAAGGGGATAAGAAACAATTTCTTATTCATCATAACTTCAAAGGAATTGTTTCTTTTTTTTTTTTCTTTTTTTTATTTATTTTACTTTCCATAAAATATGTTTAGATCTAAAAACAAAATCACTGAAAACATCATAGGAAATCAATCTAAATATGCAATAACATGGCGTTGGTAGCACTTTCATAGGAAAGGAATGCAAGGTTTTAACATACCAATGTCGGATTCTTTGTGAGTTTTGATGATTTCAGAAAGTTTGAAATTTCCTGCAATAATAGCAATCTGTGATTTTTTTCTATATATTTTTATTGACTTTTACATATATACACAAAGGAATTGCTTCTGAAATGCGTCAGCATCTAGATATCATAAACATTGTCATTGTGGTTTTATATTAGCTAAATATATAGGCAAAATAGAATGCTTCCATAATGCTTTGGTGCTGGACTTTTAATTCACTATTTACTGATATTCTACAAGTGCCTCGGGTTTTCCAAGCACACTGTGGCACTGATACAAGAAGTGGGGAGCTGTTTATCTGCCACATTTCTACCTTTCTATGAAAAAACAAGAACTAGACAACTGTATGTCTTCTTCTCAGCAAGGCAAGTGGTGTAGCTGTATGGAAATTCTGAAGAGTGCCTTAAAGGGGTACTCCACCCCTAGACAGGGGATAAGATGTCTGATCAGACCCACGTGATTTTCCTGCTGCACCCAGCGTTCGTTTAGAGCGACGGGTGCAGCTCCCGAGGCTCGTGACATCACGGCCACGCCCCCTCAATGCATGTCTATGGGAGAGGGCTTGACAGCCATCCCGCCCCTCCCATAGACTTGCATTGAGGGGGCATGGCCATGACATCATGAGTGGGGCTTGACCGTGACGTCACGAACCTCCGCCCTGCATTGCCAGTCATCCGGCACGGAGAGAAGTTTGCTCCGTGCATCGGATGTCTGGGGTGCCGCAGCCGAGATCGCGGGGGTCCCGCCGCTGGGGAGACATCTCATCCCCTATCCTTTGGATGCGGCATAAGATGTCTAGAAGCAGAGTACCCTAAGGTGTTTCATTTTTCCAAAGATGTGATTTTCATATGACTTTGCTTACGCCCCAAGTCTCAGTGATGTAAAAGATATATATATGCCAAATTTCAAGAAGATTGTATAATATTTAGGGGTTGCACACATTGATCATTTTTTATCTCAAACTAGTGATATTTTTAATATTGAAGTCCTTTGTACTAATGGGCTTCTCATGTATTTCTTATAACCAAACCAATAAGAACCAAACGAGGAATTTGGCTGCTAGAAAAAGTGCCTAGTGGTGAGTTTTTAGGAGCTCGGCTCCCTTCAAAGAAACAAGTACTTTTAGTTTTTATTTACCATCACAAGGAAATGAAAGAAACACTTTCGAATGCTGCTAAATCTATCAGTTCTAAACTACAGGAAGTGTGAATGAAAGCAAATATCCCTATTAAAGAGGAGGAGAATATCCATACTGGTATACAGAAGCTGTACAAAGAATACCAACATCTGGGTAAAGAGAAATCTAGAAACACGGATAAAGCAAAATGTGAAACGGCAGATTTGAAAAGGTGATCTCATCGAGTTATTTGACATTTTTTGGCAAAATGTGATGAACATGATTAGCGTATCACAAAGAGAAGATCGTATGAGTTTGTCAATGAGTGGAGTAGGCAAGGTTTTCGCCTCGAAAATTAGAACTAAGGGAGAGATTTATCAAAACCTGTGTAGAGGAAGAGTGGTGCAGTTGCCCATAGCAACCAATCAGATTGCTTCCTTAATTCATTGGTTGCTATGGGCAACTGCACCACTCTTGCTCTACACAGGTTTTGATAAATCCCACCCTAAGTGTACAAAAGAAGACAAAAATGATTGATATAAGAATAAACATTGCAAAGCTATCGCTGAAATCAATAAGACAGTTATGCTGACAGTTAAGACTCATCTCCATCATCATCAGCACCTAGTGACGAAGAGGCCGAGTTTTCACCTCCAGCAACGAAAAAATTACGTTCAAATCCTAGATTAAAATCTCTAGACACTCACGTCTACTTGGGATGAAGAACAGCCATGTGAATGCTCTTAAGGTGGTCAATGATACCGCAGAAAGAGGAATTGCTCTGATAAAAAAGTTTGACAAATCGGTCAGGGACGAACAACAAAAACAATTATTGATGAAGGTAGTCGAGCATCACAGAAAATTTGTCACCAAGTGAACAAAAGAAGGGATTGCATGGTTCAAAGTTGATAAATATAACACATGTTTATACTACCTATTGATCTTAGAGTCTAGTTTTAATATCATTTTAAGTTTGTGATGTCTAGTTTGAAAAAATTTAAATTAAAAAATTGTATTTGTTGCCTACTTTTACAAAACTGATCAAAGTGTGCAACCTCTAAATATTATCCAATCTTTGGCATATATATCTGGCAATATAAATTTGGCATATATATCTGTTACATCACTGAGACTCTGGGCGTAGTCTGCAAAAAAAAAAAAATGTTTGCCTTACAAAATGAAACACTCTAAAGTACCCCTTTAAGGAACTCAGAGATGGTGTAACCCTTAAATGGGCACTGTCACTTGGAAAAAAAAACCTTTTACATGTCATAGGGACATGTCAAAAGTGTTTATTGGTCAGGGGATCTATAAGCTGAGACCATGACAGATTAGGAGAATAAGCAATTGCAATAAAAAAAACAATTCACTATGATGCCAAGTTAAAAAATGTCACTTACATGTAAATATTCATATAAATGACACACGATAAATTGAAAAAAATACTTCTACAATGTCTTACAAAACAAAATATGAACTGAATATTAAGTAGCATAGGTACAAAATGAGTCCATAGGTAGGTTACAAAATGGAGTCCATAGGGCAGGGTTGTACTGTCACTGCTTGCTGCTGGCTCCTGGTCTGTGCCCTGCTCGCTATCCCTGACAACCACCATCTTGTTTCCTCTCACGTAGTTCATGGAGGAGCCCAGAGAGTGCAAATGTGTGCTCTAACTGCCTTTTAAAGGGCCAGATTGGGAGGCATAACTAGAATTTAGAACATGCCTCTGAACCATACACAGTATATAGCCCCTTCTGTGAACTGTTTTTCTACAACACTGCCCCCTTCTGCATGTTTCCATCAATCCACACGATATATCCCTTCCTCAGCTTTTCTGCACTGATAGTGCCAAGGTAACAAAGCAAAACACGTTTAAAGTACTTACTAGGTCCCTTTGTGCCCCCTCCCCACCCACAGTAGTTAGCCCCCTTTGTGCTCCCCACACCATAGATAGCCCAGCATGTCCCCCATTCATTAACACGACCCCCATCAGCATGTCCCGATGCATCAACATCTGCCTCCTATCAGCTTGTCCCCATCCATCCACACCAGACCCTCTCATCAGCATGTCCCCCATTTATCGCCCCCCCTTTTAGTATGTTTCCCATTTATTTACACCATCCCCCTACCATCAAACCACCTGTCACCTGCACATGACCTATGCTTGGACCCTGACTTATCTGCCTCACCCATTGGTGTCTCACACTGGTGGCTTCTGGTTCGATGGGCCAGCCTCTCTACCCACACTGGGACCACTCTTGGGAAGTGACCTGGCACCCTCTAGCATCTAAGTGCAGCTCCCACATCATAGAGGGTACTTAGATTCCACACATAAGTCTGACCCAAAGTTAAATCGGTTGGGTTACACACCCATTACTATTACACGGAGGTATCAGTGGCATCCTGGCATTGGTGCCTGAAAGTGCCCAACAGTCCCTGTGCAACATATTGTAGGTCAGTGGTTCCAAATGGTTAATTAGAGCATTAAATTTGAGACCCTACACTAGATAAATTCAATGTATGAATTTATCCTGGGATGTTCCTTTAACTGTCCTTAGAACCAACACGGATGATCAATTTCCCTCACGCCATCTGATGTTGCCTGCCATGTGTTGCCTAATCTCTTATACATTTTATGAGCCGCGTTGCATACAGTTTGTAGCTCCATAACCATGAATAAAACATCTTTTAGATATTTCTCTGTCCTCCAGATCATAAACAATGGCCATATACATCATTTATATGCATTAAGTAGAGCCTTTCTGTCCGTGAACACCGAAATTAAAAAATTTGCATTTCATGTAAATGCTCAATAAAGACATGTATAGACACAGTTCTTATTTATAGAACACATGGAGAAGGACGTGACCTCATTCTGAATGAGCGCTGCCCCCCCCCCATGCTCATATCTTACACTCATATTTAGATTGATGAGATTGCATCACAAATGTAATCTCTTATTCCTTCTGCCTTAACAGCACATATTGAGTCACTTTAAATGAGGTTTCTACATGTACTGAACATATCCGGGCAAATTGCATGTGGTTAATAATATTCTGTTTTCGAGACTCGTGCAAGCTTGTCGCAGATTCCTATGTGTATATTGTCACGGAGGATATTAAGAAAATGTCATTTCCTCTTAGTGAAATAATCTCTTTACTGGAGCATTTATAAATAAATCTGGAGCCGATCAGAATATAAAAGATGTTCATTTCTGATTATTTGCCCATTTACAGCAAATGCAGTTATTGCAGTCTGCAGCTTTATCATCACTTGACAAAGTAGGCATGACAGGTTATTCTAGTCTCTGAATTATGCAGATAAGGAGCTGAAATGCCATTCGCGTTCTCCCACTTGTTACACTACAGTAATAGGAGGAATGAAATTAAAATTGGACTTCAACACTTCCTTAAATGAGTAATAATGTTTTGTGTCATCCAGCTTCTTCCCTGCCAAATTGTCCCTATTTCTTCACTAAATACTGAATAAAGGTGAGAAAAATAAGGGCAGAAATACATTTTGTTTTGCTTGGTGTTCTGTGTATATTTAGCATCATGCAATCCATTGAGCTCTATGTGTATAATTATTATAATCTCAAATCATAAAACTCTTTATTGCATGCCACCTGGTCTGTGCTCCTGGCTTGCCGTCACTCCTGGTCCTGGCTGTAAAGTGTGCATGCACCTCCTTTTTGATTCAGCAGCATGCACATCCAAATCCGTCCTTGTCCAGTCACTTGTCTTCCCCTGTTATTTTAGGCAACCACACCAACTCCACCTTGTCTGAGCAATAGTACCATAGTGTTCCTCTAAATACGTATCTCCACATCTTGACTTGTTTTAGTGCATGACCTCTAAGTGTTTCTTGACTACATTCCAGCTTTATCCCTCATATTACATTTTCACTGTTTGCTTGTTCCTGAATGCACACCTCTACCAGCCCTAGGCCTTGGCTTGTACCAGGACATGTCTCTACCTGACCCCTTTGTGCTTTGCACTGATGTCTCTTGGCCCAATGGGCATGACCCCCCCCCCCCCACGCACACACACACACACACACACACACACACACCGGGACCACTCTTAAAGGAAGTGACCTGGTAGCCATCTGAAGCAAAGTTCACTTTTCTGAAGAGGGTTAAAAAGTGAAAACCAGCTGAGCTACCCTGAGGGTGGCCCAAACAAACTGATTAAGCGGCACACCCACTGCCTATTATATATAAAAGGTGTGATGGGACCAGTTGGTATGAGGCCCCACAGTGTTAGTTCCCAAAAACGTCTAGCTGCATCACCTCCTTTACCTTCCCGTCATTAGTATTTCCCTCTTTCTACTGCCAATACCTCTCTCTCTACACCCATGAGCACTTTTCTCTCTCCTCCTTATACCTCTCCCCATACACCCATGAGCACTTCCCTCTTTATACTGCTAATAGCTCTCCTTATACATCTATAAGCACTTCCCTATTTATACTGCTAATACCTCTCCCTATACACCCAAACATCCGGATAACATTTCCTCCTGCTCTATGACATTGTCTGCCTACCTTTAAGTCTTCTGAAATAATGACCCCTGCACCCCTTTCCTGAGATATTGAGGTTAGGACTGTGTCACATATTCTATATCCTGCCATTAAATTATTACTCGGCAGAGGCATTATCTTGCACTTATCCATTTTAAATATCAGTTGGCAGAGTTCTGACCATTTTTCTAGTTTACCTTAATCCTTTACCATTTGGCGTATCACTCTAGGAACATCAACCCTGTTACAAAAATATGTATTCTCAACAAAAAGACGAATACCTTACCATTGAGGCCCAATTCATCTTTAATATGACCCTTTCAATAAGCAAAGATGAAAAAACATTGGAAAAAAATTTTCACAGCAAATCTGAAGAGTGTGCACTCCACACCCTAAAGCAGTGTTTCCTAACTGTGGTCCTCAAGTTCCCCCAACAGGTCATGTTTTCAGGATTTCTTTAGCCTTTCACAGGTGATATAACTGTGGTGATGCCTGAAGGACTGACTAATTATATCACCTCTAAAAGACTAAGGAAATCCTGAAGACAGGACCTGTTGGGGGGGGGGGGGGGGATTTGAGGACTGTGCTTTGGAAAGACTGATCTAAAGGGTCGACTAGAAAATCCTACTGAATTGTTGCCAGAGTCCGGCAAGGTGTAAGCAAGTAGATGTCAATTTCCAGCCTTGTGCTTTAGTTAATGGTGACCATTAACTGTTGGTATTTTATCCTACAGGCACTGGAGCAGAAGTGACATTGTGTAATGTTCCTTGTAGAACAACAGGACATAAATCTATCTTCCCCAGCAGCATCTTCAATGCTGGCTACATATACCCCTTATCAGCAATTGAGCCATAGTGAAAAATTGGTTCCACTTACAACATGCACACACTAAGACCAGCGGATATCGTATTTAATTCAATCCAGAAATCTTCATTACGACTCCTGTTCCACCTTTTTATCATTAAATTATCTTTCCTACAAGCCTGTAAAAACCAAGCTTGCCAGATACAGCAACATCTTATTTTTTCTTCTTCTACAATAGCAGCCTTAGAAGTAAGCTGACTGGATAAATATATTCATTGGTATTTTGGTGTAGCTCAATAAAGCTATTATTCTTTGTAATGAGAGTAGAGTAAATTGTATAGACAGAGACAGAGGTCCACTTTTTTGCATTTCATCCGCTGTCCCTCTTTATCTTCCAGTTAATCTTCCATTCGTCACATGTGATGTAGAAAGAAGCATTCAATATTATTTCAGATGCCTTTTTTTTTATATTCCATTGTCTTTAAAGATCAAGGACTATTTAAAATGCAGCACAGATGTATTGAAGCATGTTAGAGATTCTTATTCATGCATTGACAACACAGTATGGCGGTATGAAGTGTTAACGATGGAGCCTGGCCTAGAAAGTAATTGTGTGATATGATTCCGGGGGAGGGGGGGGGTCTTTCTTGAAGTCAGCTATAAGTGTAAGATTTTCTCAAGGGATTGGGGCTGATGGTATGTGGCATATACCTACAGTATCTCTCATAAGCGAGTCCACCCCTCACATTTTTGTAAATATTGTATTACATCTTTTCATGTGACAACACTAAAGAAACGACACTGTGCACAGCCTGTATAAAAGTGCTTAATATTCTGTCCCCTCAAAATAACTTGCAGGAAAAAGGAGAAAAGTTCTCCGCAAAATGGTGCTGTCAGCGACGCTCTCCTCAGGATGCTCGGAGGCTTTGTTGTTTTTTTTTCTTGCCGATATCACAGTTGATCATTATTTTTTATTTTTTTTCAAAGTATAAATTTATTGAAATATATAACATAAAATACAAAAATAATAAATCGTACAATACAATACAGTAAATGTCGACACAGGGCGGACAGTTAGGCTGACAAAATACAAGCTGACAAGGTGTCAAAGGCGAACAATGATATTAAGCATGGCAACATTCCTGACCATATATCGCGTAAGCATACTAGCAAATAGGGACAATAAGTGTCCCATTCGGTCCATGTACACCTATAAGGCAAACTATAACAAACCAAAAATCAACATCACCATCAGTATACCAGAGAACCAGTGAAGACGGAGGGGGAACAGGAGAGGCAA
The DNA here is from genome assembly GCF_029499605.1 of Hyla sarda. Classification (NCBI taxonomy): domain Eukaryota; kingdom Metazoa; phylum Chordata; class Amphibia; order Anura; family Hylidae; genus Hyla; species Hyla sarda. Next base: position 188,786,183 of record NC_079196.1, on the reverse strand, counting down.
GGGGAGACTAAAGTGGGGGAGGGAGAGAAAAAGATTAGAAAAGAAAAAAGAAAGGAAGAAAGGGGGAAGAGAAGAGTAGAAGGGGTCCGGGGGGGGGGGGGGGGGAGAAACAAGAGAGAGACACAGTTGATCTTTTTATGCCTGAGAGGCAGCGGTGGCGCTCTGGTCCTTCCAAGTCTGCAAATCCCCCCAGCTCTCTGGTCTCCCCTTACAGCTGTTGGGTTAGGTTATTCCCGGGCAGGTAAGGCGAGACCTGAGAGCTGGGGGTATTTGCAGACTTGGGAAGACCAGAGCACCACGGCTGCTTCTCAGGGATAAAAAGATCAACTATGATATCGGCAAGAAAGAAAAACAACAAAGCCCTTCGAGCATCCTGAGGAGAGCGCCAGTGACAGCACCATTTTCAGGAGAATTGTTCTCCTTTTTCCTGCATTCTACAGACCGTCCTCCACAAGCTGACTATGGGATCGGTACAGGGTGCACTCCTCTGACACACCACTGATCATGGAACCAAGCCATCCATGGTGTTGTGCTCATAGTACAACACCGAAAGGTGAGCAAACATTTACCTTAATTTACAGTGTCCTATTCTGAAAAGGATAATTGCGCTTAGATGTGCATTGATTATTCTGTTTTGTTTGTTTGTTTTTTCATTTCAAAAACTGCTCAAAATAACTTAACACACACCCATTAAAGGGGTATTTTTTTTTTTTTTTTTTTTTTATTAACTAGTGGCAGAAAGTTTAACAAATTTGTTAATTACATCTATATAAAAATCTTAATCCTTCCAGTACTTATCAGCTGCTGTATGATCCACAGGAAGTTCTTTTCTTTCTGAATTTCTTTTCTGTCTGACCACAGTGCTCTCTGCTGCCACCTCTGTCCATGTCAGGAACTGTTCAGAGTAGAAGGAAATCCCCATAGCACACTTATCCTGCTCTGGACAGTTCCTGACATGGACAGAGGTATCAGCAGAGAGTACTGTGATCAGGCAGTAAAGAAATTCAAAAATAACTTCCTCTGTAGTATACAGCAGCTGATAAGTACTGGAAGGGGTAAGATTTTGTTTGTTTTTTTCTGCCACCATTTGACCATTTCATTTAAAAAAAGAAAATGTTTTCCACTGGAGTACACATTTAATATCCAAACCTTGGAAACAAAAGTGAGTACACCCCTAAGTGGAAATGGAAATGTCCAAATTGGATACAAAGCGTCAATATTTTTCTGTGACCACCATTATTTCCCAGCACTGCCTTAATCCTCTTGGGCATGGAGTTCACCAGAGCTTCACAGGTTGCTACTGGAGTCCTCTTTGTCACATAGGGCAGGGATAAGGTGAAGACCTGAACTCGCCCTCACCCGCTGTCCCTTCCTATTGCATACCCTTCCTAAATAACAGGTCCACAACCATGAAGACGGTCTCTACCTGTCTATGTGTGGTGGCTTTTGGAGTCATAATAATAAACTACAGAGGCATACAGTCAGGAAAAAAGGTCAGGAATACAAGAGGAGGCTAACTTTAAAAATACAGTATAGACTGACTCTAATAATACAAGGGAAGACAGACAAATAAACAGATGAATTGTATGTCGACAAGCAAAGTCTAAACCGAGAGAAGCAAATAGGTACCTAATCAGAAAGCAAGTGCAAAGTCCTGAGAACCAAAGCCAAAGTCAAAACCAGATAGCTAAATATCAATAGGAATGCTAGTTACTGGAGCTAGGTCTTTCACTGGCAGATTGTGAAGGCCCCAGCAGGTCTTATATAGCTAGCCACACAGGTGTGGTCACAGAAGGTAAAACACAGCATTGGTTATCTGTTCACAGCCCCAGATTGGCTAGGGCATAGCCACAGAACCAAACCAAGCCAAAACTCAAGAAAGTTTAACCCTTTGGGTCAAACACGGACAACACTCTTCCACTCCTCCATGGCAACATGCACAAAGGCTGTTTATTTTTAAACAAATCAGCTTGGATGCCTTGTGAAGTCATGGTGAGCATATACATATAACTTGTTTAGGTTTTTATTTTTACCACTTTTGGCTGGATATCTCTTTTAAAGTTGACCACTTTGAACAACTCTTTTTGGTTTGATAGGTCTCCTGGAAGAGTTGATCACATAACGTCCTGCTGTTTAGAGTATTAAGGACGCCGGGCATATCCATACGCCCCCATTTTAAAGTCCTTAAGGACTGAGGGCGTATGGGTACTCCTGTGGGAATTTCGGTCCCCCGCCGCTAGCCGGTCGGGGACTGGACCGGGATGCCTGCTGAAATCATTCAGCAGGCATCCTGGCACATCGCCCAAGGGGGTCCTGAGATCCCCCCAATCGATGGTCAATTCAGATCGGCAATCTGCAGCGATTCCGGGTCATACGGGTCTCCGGTGACCCAGAAAATAAGTGGGATAGGGGGTGTCCAAGACACCCGGTCCCCCTGAAGGGATAGGAGTTAGGTGGCAGGGGTGCCACCCCTCCTATTCCTGCTATTGGTCGGTCAGAAACAACCGACCAATAGCAGATCGGGGGGGGGGGGTTAAAGTTCGGTTCCCCTGTTCTGCCCACCCACAGTAGTCCGGGCAGAACAGGGGAACCTACGGTGACCGTCGCCGGTGGTCCACTTACCATCGGCGGGGACGATCGGTGGTGGGGATCTGCGGGCGGCGATGACATGTGGCTGGCTCCCTGGTGCAGCATGCTGCAGACTATGCCCTCCAGATGTTGCAAAACTACAACTCCTAGCATGTCCATACAGCTGTTTTCTGTGTGTGCATGCTGGGATTTGTAGTTTTGCAACAGCTGGAGGGCTACAGTTTTGAGATCACTGTGCAGTGGTCTCTAAACTATGGCCCTCTAGATCTTGCAAAACTACAACTACCAGCATGCCCACACAGCAGTTTGCTGTCTGGGCATGCTGGGATTTGTAGTTTTGCTACATCTGGAGGGCCACAGTTTGGAAATCACTTGTGCAGTGGTCTCTAAACTGTGGCCCTTCAGATGTTGCAAAACTACCTCCACTATTGCGTAACTACATAACGTACCTCCAACTATTGCGTAACTACATCTCCCAGCATGCCCTTCGGTGATCAGTACATGCTGGGAGTTGTAGTTTTGCAACAGCTGGAGGCATACTGGTTGGAAAATACTGAGTTAGGTAACAGAACCTAACTGAAGGTCTTCCAATCAATGTGCCTCCAGCTGTTGCAAAAGTACAACTCTCAGCATGCACTGTCTATTAGTGCATGCTGGGAGTTGTACTTTTGCAACAGCTGGAGATTCCCCCCCCCCCCCCCCATGTGAATGTATTGGGTACATTTACACGGTTGGGTTTACAGTAAGTTTCCTGCTTCAAGTTTGAGCTGTGGCAAATTTTCCGCCGCAGCTCAAAGTCCTAGCGGGAAACTAACTGTAACCCCTGCCTGTGTGAATGTACCCTAAAAACAGTACACTACACTAACACAAAATAAAGGGTAAAACACTACATAAACACCCCTTACTCTGTACCTCCCCCAATAAAAATGAAAAAGAATCGTACGGCAGTGTTTCCAAAACAGAGCCTCCAGCTGTTGCAAAACAACAATTCCCAGCATTTCCGTGCAGCCACTGACTGTCCAGGCATGCTGGGAGTTTAGCAACAGCTGGAGGCACCCTGCTTGGGAATCACTGGCATAGAATACCCCTATGTCCACCCCTATGCAACCCCTAATTTAGTCCTCAAATGCGCATGGCGCTCTCTCACTTCGGAGCCCTGTCATTTCTCAAGGAAACAGTTTAGGGCCACATATGGGGTATTTCCATACTCAGGAGCAAAAAAAGACCCCCAAAATTTGTAACACAATTTCTCGGAAATACCCCTTATGTGGGCGTAAAATGCTCCCCGGATGCACAACAAGGCTAAGAAGTGAGAGCGCACCATGTACATTTGAGGCAGAAATTGGTGGCTGATTTTACAGCGGTTCTGACATGAATGCAAAAAAATAAATATCCAAGTGTGACCCCATTTTGGAAACAACAACACCCCTCATGGAACATAACAAGGGGTATAGTGAGCCTTAACACCCCAAAGGTGTTTGACAAATTTTCGTTAAAGTTGGATGGGAAAATAAAAACAAAAAATGCTGGTGTTACCATACATTTTTCATTTTTGCAAGGGAAAATAGGAAAAAAAGCCCCCCAAAGTAGTAAGTAAGAACATACCCCATATGTGGATGTAAAGTGCTCTGCGGGCGCACTACAATGCTCAGAAGAGAAGGAGCACCATGGGGCTTTTAGTGAGAAAATTTGTCCGGAACTGAAGGCCATGTGTGTTTACAAAGTCCCCATGGAGCCAGAACAATGGACCCCCCCCCCACATGTGACCCCATTTTGGAAACTACACCCATCAGGGAATGTGATAAGGGAAGCTGTGAGCATTTATGCCCCACAGGTGTCTGACAGATTTTTGGAACAGTGGTCCGTGAAAATTAAAAATGTAATTTTTAATTTGCACAGCCCACTGTTCCAAAGATCTGTCAAACGCCAGTGATGTGTAAATGCTCACTTGACCGCTTATTAAATTCTGTGAGGGGTGTAGTTTCCAAAATGGGGTCACATGTGGGGCGTCCACTGTTCTGGCACTATGGGGGGCTTTGTAAATGCTCATGGCCCCTGACTTCCATTCCAAACAAATTCTCCCACAGAGCACTTTACATCCACATATGAGGTATTTCCTTACTGGAGAGAGATTGGGTCACAAATTTTGTAGGGATTTCACTCCATTTACTCCTTGTAAAAATTCAAAATATGGCTCTGCAAGAACATCCGAGTGTAAAAAATTAAGATTTAGAATTTTCTCCTTCACTTTGCTGCTATTCCTGTGAAACACCTAAAGGGTTAACAAACTTTCTGAATGTCATTTTGAATACTTTGAGGAGTGCAGTTTTTATAATGGGGTCATTTATAGGTAGTGTTGAGCGGCATAGGCCATATTCGAATTCGCGAATATTCGCGAATATATGAACGAATATTCGTCATATATTCGCTAAAATCGCATATTCGTAATATTCTCATTTTATTTTCGCATATGCGAAAATCCGCGTATGCGAAAATTAACATATGCGAAAATTAACATGTACAAAAATTAGCATAAGAAAACATTTGCATATGCGAAAATTAGCATATGCAAATTTTCGCATATGCGAACATTCCCACGCCAGTCTCACATAGTAGTATTAGAGCCTTCTTTACACCACACAAGCTGGAAGCAGAGAGGGATGATCACTGTGATGTGTACTGTGGAAAAAAAAAAAAAAAAACAATATTCGTAATTACGAATATATAATGCTATATTCGCGAATAAAATTTGCATTGCAAATATTCGTGAGCAACACTGTTTATAGGGTATTTCTAACATGAAAGCCCTCAAATCCCCTTCAAAACTGAACTGGTCCGATTCCGATTTTGAAATTTTCATGAAAAATTTGAAAATTGTTGCTGAATTTTGAAGCCCTCTAATGTCTTCCATAGGTAAAAACATGTAAACTTTATGATGCCAACATAAAGTAGACAGATTATATATGTGAATCAATGTATAATTTAATTGGAATATCCATTTTCCTTCAAGCAGAGAGGTTCAAAGTTAGAAAAATGCGAAATGTTCAAAATTTTCATGACATTTTGGGATTTTTCACCAAGAAGGATGCAAGTAACAACGAAAATATATCACTATTTTAAAGTAGAATATGTCACGAAAAAACATTCTTGGAATCAGAATAATCCTTAAAAGCATGCCAGAGTTATTAATGCATAAAGTGACAGTGGCCAGAATTGCAAAAAATGGCTCAGTCCTTAAGGTGAAAAAGGGCTCAGTCCTTAAGGGGTTAATGATCAGCTGTGATCTGTGAAGAAATCAGAAAGCAAGAGTTCAAGTTCCCTACAGCACTACCGCAGGAGAAGTGAAGCATTACATGCATTAAATCAGTTATAAGTAACAGCCATGGCTGAGGTAGGTCTCCTCTGAAACTAGGAATTGTGTCAATACCAAGACCAAGATTGGGCAATGTCAGAGCAGTGGTGATGGATTGGAGCACATGAGCTTACATTTAACTGCAAAAAAAAATCCCCGGACAACCCCACAATTCACAATAAACTTTCTTCTTGCTCTTATTTAATAGAAACCTTCATCGTTCATTACAGGTTGATACAAATCCATACTAATCAGTGAGGAATACGCAAGTACATGGTTAGTTGTAGATGTCAGATCTGCGTCTTGTAACAAGCTATGCACCCACTCATCACACATGATTTGCACCACACTTTCACCTCTCAATGAGAAAAAAATGAACGTTCCTATTGAATGACAACAAACAGAAATTTTGAGATATCGATGCAGAAAGTGTATTGAAAAATCTATGCCTTTTCATTACACAAAGAATAACCTTTCTTTGTGAAGACTGTAAGACCCCTCTCATCTTGAACATTATTAGATAAAATGAGCCTAATAACTTTGTGTAAATATCAAATGTTCTTTCCTCCATAGTAACCGAGCAAATTTTTATTTTCTTCAGTCTATTTTGAAGCAAGTTTACATCTTCGCCAATATCTAATATGTTGCCATGGATAAGAGGCGCTCGGGTTATTTGCACTTTGTAATTAATCGCAGACGTATTTATTAGGTGAGCTAAAAATTGCATTAAATGAGAGGCAGTGATTCGTTTTTAATGAATAAAGATATATTGTTTTCACATTGTATTGATTTTCTAATGCCTTGGTATTTATCATCACATACTGAGCTTTATTCCAGCAGATTATCTCGACCTGGGTTTTATATCATGGCAATTAGTGTAACGGTGATGAGTGGAGCTGTAACTATGGAGCTCTTACATTGGATTAGTATCCCTGTAAAGTAAAAAAAATAAAAGACTTTAAAAGATTATGGTTGGTGCTGACTGCTGAACCACAATGTATATTAAAAGGAAAAGTCTATTAAAGATAATGCCCTCATGAATATTAGAAAAAAGGCATTCCGGCAAGATTGGCCGATTGTCTAATGTGTCTAGGTGGCCTTCCGATACTTCCCCAACCAATGATATTGGGGAGAGAAGTGTCTGGCCGTTAGATTTCAACTACTCAATCCTTTTGTTCTCTGAGTAATGAGCCACCATCAGAAGATTCTGACAGTGACTTACCCGTCCTCTCTCTATTCAGAGACACTTGACTGCTCAGCTAAGCCGAATGTTCATGTGTATAGAGAATTGGGAGAACAAGCTGTCTGCCGACAGTAATAAGGACAGTAATAAGGTTTTGACACCGATAGTAAGTTCTAAGAATGTTATAGTATTTTCCTGCCAGTAGTGTCCAATAGTAACCACAGCTACCGATAGCTAGGTAACCACATACAAGGGACCTGGGAGTTACTGTATTTTTCGCCGTATAAGATGCACTTTTTCTTCCCCAAAACTGGGGGGAAAAGTTGATGCGTCTTATACAGCAAATACCTGTCCTATCGCGGCGGTCCCTGCGGCTATCAACTGCCGGAACCCGAGGCTAATACAGGACATCACTGATCGCAGTGATGCCCTGTATTAACCCTTCAGACGCAGCGATCAAAGCTGACCGCCGCGTCTGAAGCAAAAATAACACTAACCCGGCTGTTCAGTCGGGCTGTTCGGGACCACCGCGGAGAAATTGCGGCGTCCCGAACAGCTTACAGGACACCGGGAGGGACCTTACCTGCCTCCTCGGTGTCTGCTCCGTGCCGGGATCCCCTGCATGGCCGGCGCTCTCCTTCGTTGCCATCACGTCGTCGCGCACGTGGATCGGCGTGCTTAGCAGCGTGCGTAGCGACGTGATGGCGACGACGGAGAGCGAGGATACCCGGCAGCAGAGACGTTCCGGAGCGATGGGGACACGGCAACAGCGATGAAGGGCGTCATCCAGGGCAGCAGTGATGAGTGGTGACGGATCCGGGGCGGCGGGGACTCATGAGTATTACCTTCTATACCAGTGATCTTCAACCTGCGGACCTCCAGATGTTGCAAAACTACAACTCCCAGCATGCCCGGACAGCCAACAGCTGTCCGGGCATGCTGGGAGTTGTAGTTTTGCAACATCTGAAGGTCCGCAGGTTGAAGATCACTGTCCTATACTTTACATTGTATTTGGTTCCGAATCTTTATTTTCTAGATTTTTATCCTATAAAATTAGGTACGTCTTATATGATGAAAAATACGGTATATGTGGCCCCAAAGTGACTGACCAGAAAATGCACTAGTATAATGGCTGAATCGGGATTAAACAGAGAAGTTCACCTCAGAATGATAAAGGATGAACCAACGAGAAAAAAGTCATTGTGGAATCAAACCCAATTTTGAACAAGAAATCCACATTGGTCAGTTGTCAGGATCTCTACCTAAGCGCTTACATGTATGCAAAGGTGACCCTATTTTGGCATTTTGCAGGAAATATGTTATGATTTTACAATCATTTTGATTGATTTATAAGGGCATACCCTGCTGTTTCAGGGTCACTGTGGGACCACCTGTGGCAACTGATAAACCTTCTATGAGACTATAGGAAGCAGGTATGTTTGACAAACCTTTCACACACCAAGCCAGATAGTAAGTCTCATTGGGCCTGTGACTGCTAGTTTCTGCAGGGCACATTGCAAATTCAAGGTATAATGGGCACAAAGACTACATACATAGATAGGTTAGAACTATTTTATATTATCTTCCAAAAAAAAAAAACTATGTGATGTTGGTTGAGGAATGACATCACACGAGAAAAGCTTTTTAGCTCCACTGTCACAGCTTGTTGTGGGTTACAAGGTCTATTTAAACGGCAGATGTTTTTTCCTCCGTACTAAATAAAGAGATGCGGAGGATGAATTATTGTATCAACACAGGCTCTGTGCATTTCTATGCAGATGCCTGTCCTTCCTGCGGAATCGGTTTTATGTTTATATTTGGCCCAGTTGGATACTATAGTTAAACTCATGAAATTGTGTAAAGCCATATGTCTATTCTTAATGTTTTCCTGTTTATTGTTGTTCTGTAAGATCGGCATAACACCTATGGAATCTATGTAGATTGGAGCCCTGTGTGTATAGTATTACTGTCCGTAATGCTCTAGAAATTATTAATAGCATTAGATGTTTTCCATCTGTTCAGATCTGAAGGGTCATATGACATCTTATTCTTTACATAGAGTGTGATTTAATGAATTTTATGATCAGTGCAGGAAAATAAAATTGCACTAAACTGACATTGCAAGAATCTCGACATTACAAGATGTTATAAGTAAAATTTCTGTATGTTCGTGCAGCGTACCAGCAGGAGACGGTAAAGCTGAGTTCCCAGGCCAGTTGGGGCCTGTAAGTCCACAAACTGCAATGTTGGTGAAGTGGAGACTGGCCTAGGAGAATCTACTGCAGCACTTACATTTCTGTGAAAATACAGGGGCTGCATAGTTGTTGTGGGAGATGGTAGTTCCTTAGATTTTTTTCCACCCCAAGGCACAACCACATACAGTGCCCAGCCAATGGTACGTGGTAGTGCCATTGATGTTATGGTGTTACAAATAAAAATGGGTCACTAGGAGATGTATGGACAAGACAAGAGAGCAGTGCAGGTCAACTCATAACTTTACTAAACATATACATGGTGGCACAGATTTTTGAGCAGTTGTCAGTTCCAGTATGAATAAAACAATAACAGGTGGTATGTTTGGTGCAAAGTTATCCAGTGAAAGTAAGAAGGTGTTCAGAGCCAGTTCCTGAGATGTTTTCAGTTGGCATTCAGTGGTAAGAAGATGTTCAAAACTGGACAGGAAGTCCACTAAGGTTTTGGATTGGTGAAAGGTTCTTGACTAAATGTTACCCTCTCAAGATAGAAGAAGTGGTGCAGGTCTTTCTTTTGAAGGCCACAGAAGAAATGTTGCTCAGGCCAAAGTAAAGTTCAGACATGGAGTGTTTCTGTATGTTCCTTGCCAGAACTCAATTTGGTTCTAGGCGGCCCTAGGTAGGACTGGGCAACTTACTAATGTATTTTTCGCCCCTAAATATGAATTAGCTTACTGGATTAAGCCTGTTTTGGAAACAACTACACATGCGTGTGTGAAGCCCCACTTGTAGAAGGCCAGTTGGGGAAGGCCTGGCAGAGCTGGCTCCGGACAAACTATGTGTGTGGTGTGGCAATAATAACTTACAGTTTGTGACGCCAGGGCAGCGCTAACCTCCACGCTCCGATGGTTAGGCAGATCCTCCTGGGCCAAGCGCAGGGGTGATGAAATAACCATGGATGCAAGGTTACGGAGAAACCGCATTTTGTACTTAGGTTAGGATAGATGGTAAAGTCCTTTACAAAGCAGTTCAGAGAAAGGGAGAATACAGAGACAACCTGATAAGTCCTATTGCCTTACTGAGACTTGGAGTAGATTTATCCTTTGCTACCTGACTTAACTGACTTGTACTTGAATTGACTGGAACTTAGATTTAGACAACCCATGCTGGCCTTAGACTAACGGAAGAATATTCCCCTTTGAGCTCCTAGTTTATCACCAGGCTTATCATGAGACCTGTACGATGGGATTCTTTAAAGTTACATGGCTGTAGATTTTAGACTTCTCATGTCTCTTCAAGATTACCTCTGAATCTTCTCCTCACTCCTTGCCACTTTGCTACCTCAGCTCCTTTAACCACACACCACTACTCTCACTACTGGCTAACTCCTTCCCCTATTTAAGGCTTTTGTTAGGGGGTCTCTTATTGGACAGGAGAAATCACCTGGTTCTTTCTGCATGACTGCATGGTTCTTCCCTTAAAGATACAGTAACACTGATAAACGTATGTATTACACAAGATCACAAGATAATGCAGCACAATATACCCCGGACTAGTGGTCCCAGAGCAGTAACACTGAAAGCGCCTGAGGCAATATTTACCGGACAGGACAACATCCTGTACTGGGTCACCACACGTGTTTGTGTGTGTGTATGTGTGTAGTTCAGGCAATCTCCATCCACATACACAGTCAGCAAAGAAAATGTTACACCCACATTAGATCAGATAACCATTTAGTTCTCATAGCCTGTTCTTTCAAGGAATGTGCCAAGAGTTTCATGCTGCCTGAACAACTGGTAGCATGAAACAGAGACAGACTCCCTTGTAAGAAGAAAACACCACAGTCATGAACAATCTTTGAGACGCTGGGGCACTCCCGGCAGCTTCTTCCTGCCCAACTACGCTTGATTGATAGGTACTGTGTCTTTATATATACGAAAAGGAAGAGAACTGTCAATCAAGCCTGGTGGGTCTGGGAGAAGCCAACTGGGACACCATAGTGTTAGATGAATAATGAATGATGGTTATTGCAATAGAGGAACCTGATGTTATTTTATTCTGCCAGTAGTTCAAGCAGCATGAAATTCCTAACAGGTTCTCTTTAAAGTGATCCTATCACTGGAACAGGCCTCCCTACCTAAGTTCCCTTTACATGTCCTCATAAGGTCTCATTCATATCACATATTTGGGGTTCATTGCCAGTATATGTTATGATTCCAGGAAAAAGGTATGCTGGTGTATAAAATGGTGTGCCACAATCTGATCATAGTCTATTCCATTTTGTAGCACTCAAAAATGTATACTTTTATAAACAGTCCATGCGTAATCACTAGTAGATGTTGATCGGTTAGTGGGTGCATTGCACCCCCTGACGAAGCCTAGGAGAGGGAAAAGTAAGTTGGGGTATGAATATAGTGTGGTTAGATATTGTGCCTGGAATGCAGTTGTTATGCAGTTATTTCCTTTGTGCCCTTTTTTCCCCCCTATCATATATGTAGGCCTCATTATATAATATGTGAAGGATTCCCCATCTGCTTTCATCCGTATGAGGACTAAAACCATATCTGCGTTTATGTGACACCTTTGCTTGCCATAATTTATTTGCCCTCATCCCCATTTTTTATGTGTGCATCAGGGGGCCTTAATGAACTACATTTTACATGTACACTTGTCCCTCAAGTTACAATATTAATTGGTTTAAGGACGACCATTGTATGTTGAAACTATTGTATGTTGAGACCACAACTCAATGGAAATCTGGGAATTTGTTTTGAAACTACCTAAATGTCATCCAAAAATAGGAAAAAGTGAGGATTAAATGAAAATAAGTAGATAACTAATGTAGATAAAGCAAATCCTTACATATAAAAGTAAGAAAGATCTGCTGGGAGCTGTAAATCACTGTCTATGTAGAGGACAGGAGCTTCTTCAGGGTCCTATATAGCAGTGGTTCTCAACCTTTTTCGTGACTCTACCCCCAAAGGGTGAAAGTATATCTGTGGGTACCCCTCATGCGTGAAATTGGGATCAGAGGGAGGGGGGGGGGATAACGGCACAAGGGGATTAAGATGGAGGGGGGGAGGGGTAATCATTACCCCCTCCCCTCCATCTTAATGCCCTTGTGCCATTATTCCCAATTCCCTCCGATCCCCTTTATCCATTATTAGATTATGGCAAAATGGGATCAGAGGGAGGGAGGGGGGGATAATGGCACAGGGACAGGGACATTAAGATGGAGGGGGGAGGGATAATGGCAAAAGGGGATCAGAGGGAGGGGGGAATAAACATTACCCCTCCTCTTCCATCTTAATCCCCCTGTGCAATTATCACCCTCCCTCTGATCCCTTTTGCCATTATCCCTCCCCATCTCCATCTTAATGCCCTTGTGCCATTATTTCTCCCCCCCCCCCCATCCCCCGGGCTAATATATACATACATAAAATACATACAATAACATCCCTCCCATACACTTAGTTTTTACTCCTTTTTTAAACATTACCAGGCCTGTTCGGGTAAACAGCACGTCCCGTTCCTGGAGTCCCATTTGGCGGGCCACACTGATGACGATGACGTCCTCCTGCACTGTGTGGCACCACCGCGTAAAGTCAGGGGACGTCACACATCTGCCTTGCAACCACGCAGCACAGGGACGTTCATGCGCGTCCCTGTGCGTCATTGTCAAGGCAACATCACTAGTCCGGGGCCGGGCCTAGAGCGCGGAGAAGAGCCCGCCGGTGAAAATGGACAGCCCGGAATGACTAACCCTCCCCACCGGACGGTCCCTGCAGCATAGATGGCCCAGACCAGCTCAACCTTCCTTCCCACCGAGGGGAGGTGAGTAGAAAACTAAAGGGGGTGTCTGGATGATGACAAAGGCCGCAGTAGCCTTCAACCTGCGGATCTCCAGAGGTTTCAAAACTACAACTCCCAGCATGCCCGGACAGCCGATGGCTATCTGGGCATGCTGGGAGTTGTAGTTTTGCAACTTCTGGAGGTCCGCAGGTTGAAGACCACTGAGAAGGGATTGACAGGTGGAGAGTTCACTCGAGCATAAGCTGAGGGGGGCATTTTCAGCAGAAAAATTGTTGCTGAAAAACTCGGCTTATAAGTTATTTCATTTACTATAATCTTATAAAACAAGTGAGACAGTACGTAATCAACTAGGAAATCTAAAAATGAGGCTCTTAAAATAAATATAGGAATGACTAAACATAAACCAATAGGGTGCACAGCCCTTCATGCTTCATGGTTCCATATCACACAATGTAATGAACCAATGAGACCAGCATTTTCTCAACCCCGAACACACATCACCGCGGGTCCCTATAGCTGACAGCAAATTGTGTTTTACTCATGTACAGCATTATTGGATGTAGGATTGTAAAGGGTTTCTAGAAGCCATCACTTTCTTCATGTTGGCCTTTGACATTCAGACCTGTGTCAGAGGAAATTAGAACAATGCTCTGTATGGAGTCTTTATTGACTTCTTTACTAAGGAACCTCAGAGGAAGACAATTCATCCTTTCTTTTGCAAATTAGATCACTTTACTAGAGCATATTTATTTTACAACGCTACTTATCTTTTGTGGCCACGGCTACTTAAAGGGGGAACGTATGGCTGCTTCTAAGGTTGTAGCATTAGAGAGCAATTAAAATGTGCTTTACAATGGAAAGTGGTCATGCAAAGAGCATAGCAATAGTGTCCTGCTTTTAAATGATCCATCACTGCGAAAAAGAGACAAACACATGCAAGATGATACATCTTTGTACAATAATAACTCGTTATTTATAAAGCGCACATAGATTCCGCAGCACTGTAAACTCATGTTGGTCCCTGTCCCTATGGGAGCTCACAATCTAAACCTATCAGTCTGTTTTGAGGTATGGGAGAAAACCAGGTACCCAGAAGAAACACATGCAAACAACATATAAATTTTTTTTTACAGATATTGTCCTTGGTGGGATTTGAATACAGAACCCCAGGGCTGCAAGGCATTAGTGCTAACCATCTAGCTACCGTGCTATGCACAGCAAAAATATGTTGCCATTAAATATTTAGAAATTGTGAATTAAAGGGATACCACAGATAAAGTAGAGCTGTAGAGCTTTACAGACTGGGCTCTTTAACACAGTATTTTGGTCAACATTTTGTCCGAAACCAGGATTGGGTCAAAAACAAAGAAAAAGGTGCAATTCTTTCCATTATAGTTTTTCTCTGTGTTGGTTCCACTCTTAGTTTTGGCTTACAATACTGAATGAAATAGTACGTGTAAACCCAGCATAAAGGAGTATTATGGTTCAAAAAAATATACGAATATAACAAATAAGTCTTATTTATTTACCCTGGTCCCCTGCAGCTTATGTTCCTCTTGTTCCTCTGCTTGCTGTTTCCTACAGCTTTCGGGACTGGGAGTCAGAGCAGGACCTGCCGGCTCAGCCAATCCCTAGTCACAGCAGTGTCCTACCCTCGCTACTGATCAGGTCCTGCTCTGACTCCGCAACCCAGAAGCTGGCAGAAACAATGAGCAGCAGAAGACTGGAAGTGCATGGAGTGAGGGCTGCAGGGGACCAAGCTAATTAAGTATAACTTTTGTTTTGTTTTAGGCCATTTACTGTGCTAGAAAACTACTGGTAACGTTATTCTGTGGATCAATTTAATCACAGCAATAGAACTCGAAGGGCTTGCTCACATTGCAGACATTCAGCAGACGGAGGTCCGCTTGCAGCAGACTCTGACAAAATCATCGTTGATAGGACCATGCAGATGTGCGCCATCTCATAGACAACAATGTATTCTGGCAGAATTCCAATAATGTAGTGTGACCTAATTTCTGTCATCAGAATTACACTGTGGCAAATTCACAGTCTAAACAGAGAAGCAGAATCCCATTGAAAACAATGGGATTCTGTTGCATGCGGATTTCCACAGCAAAATTCCAGTAGTGGAATGTCTGGAGTGTGGACGGGCTTTAGTTTGGGCAGTTTGTATCATGTGACTGATGTTATTTTAGCATGTTGTGCAGAACCAAAGGAGAAGGAGGAAGGATCACATGTCCTCAGTGAATCCCATAATGCCTTTCATACAGCTTTACCAGCCAATCAGCCCTCAGTATAGGGGTGATGTTAAAGTCACTATACAAGCCTATGTACATAGCTTCAAAAGCCATTTTAGAGATAGAAGATGTTAGGTGAAGATCTCTGTGAGGGACACTAAGCAGTGAGTAACACAGATGGGAGTAGGACCACTAGACATATGCATGGTTCTGTTTGTTTAGTTTAGATAAGCTTATAGTTTAGTTAAGTGAATTGTTCCATTGTTTTCATTTTTCAATCCTATTTGGGCTTCAGACATTTTTGTTATTCACACTACAGAAAAATTTTGTTTAGCACATTTTGCGTTCCATGTTTTTCGTTTTTCAAACTCATTTGTTTCTCTCCATGGGCCCCATAGTAACTACATGGTCTGCCACTTTGATTGGTTCACACTTGGCCTGACTAGGTCCAGCAATGTATTGCATGGTTCCTCATTCCAGTAGGTTGTAGGTGCTCTATCCTACATATTACATTTGTTCTGTCTGGATGGCAGTTTCTCCAGTAAATATCACTGCCGGTTCAAGTGCTGGACCCATGATGGCAGCCATTTACAGTGCCATTTTCAGTAATGTAAAACCTCTAAAATGATGTTCTGCACAGAATCAATGCAGTCAAACTCTATAGCATTGACAGAAACAGCCTATTGTTAGTCCAGGGATCAGTGAGGAGTCCCAGTGGTCACAATCTCACCGATCTAGCAGTTATTACTCATACAGTGGATAGGTGATAAATATTTTAGCAGGAATATTTATTTTATAAACATACACTTTTACGAAATTGAACCAAACATTTACGGTATATAAAGAGACTGATAGTGTCTGGACCATTGTTTTGCAGATGAAGAAAAAACATGGTCCTTGTGGTGAGGTTTTGGAAAGAAGCAGGGGGAAGTTTTTATGAGACAAGGTTCCAGGTCATTTCACAATTTATTGCCTACAAAACATGATTTGCAGTCTGCTGAAAGGCACTTATGTGCAAAGGAGCTGGATTGTTGACCCTGTGTGACCCCACTTGGAAAGTCAACCCTTAATATAGGATCAGGGAAATAATTACAAGTGAAGGCTTCAGCTTTTAACACCCTTAATTAAGACAAATTCTTGCTTGATAGTTTAGCTCAGACAGTGACTTTTCCTGAATATAATACTGGAGTTCTACCATAAATAAAAAAAAAAAAAAAAAAAAAAAAAAAAAAATATATATATATATACCGTATTTTTTGCCGTATAAGACGCACTTTTACGGCGAATACACACCTATCGCGGCGGTCCCTGTGGCCATCAACGGCCGGGACCCGCGGCTAATACAGGACATCACCGATCGCGCTGATGCCTTGTATTAACCCTTCAGATGCGGCGATCAAAGCTGACCGCCGCGTCTGAAGGGAAAGTGACACTAACCCGGCTGTTCAGTCGGGCTGTTCGGGACCGCCGCGATTTCACCGTGGCGGTCCCGAACAGCCCGACTGAATAGCCGGGTTAGTGCTTACAGGACACCGGGGGGACCTTACCTGCCTCCTCGGTGTCTTCTCCGTTCAGGGATCCCCTGTATGCCGGCGCTCTCCTTCCTCGTCATCACGTCGTCGCGTACGTGCGTCGGCGTGCGTAACGACGTGATGGCGGCGACGGAGAGCGAGGATACCCGGCCGGCAGCAGAGACGTTCCAGAGCGACGGGGACACGGCGACAGCGATGGAGCGACATCCAGGGCAGCGGTGACGGGTCCGGAGCGACGGGGACACGTGAGTATTACCTCCTATGCAGTGGTCTTCAATCTGCGGACCTCTTGATGTTGCAAAACTACAACTCCCAGCATGCCCGGACAGCCAACGGCTGTCCGGGCATGCTGGGAGTTGTAGTTTTGCAACATCTGGAGGTCCGCAGGTTGATGACCACTATTGGGTTCAAAATCTTTATTTTTTTAGATTTTGCCCCTAAAAATTGGGTGCGTCTTATACGCCGGTGCGTTCTATAGGACGAAAAATACGGTATATATATATATATATATATATATATATATATATATATAGATTGCCTGGTCTTACTTGTTGCTTAAATAAGAATACTTTTCTGCCATTCCCGTACTCTGCTAATATATAATATACAGTACAGTGCGTAGGTCGCAGTTCCTCAGAATGTAAATACCACCATACAGTGCTGTAATATTTACCACTATACAGTTAAACAACATCTAAACAACATTGAACAACATGTATAAAGCAATCTAGTAACAGAGCTATATAATATCTAAATACAACTACTATACAATTAATGGGGTATTCCCATCTGGGACATTAATAGCATGTACAAAGGGTATGCCATAAATGTCTTATATATGTGGGTCCCATCTTGAGATTGAAACCGCCCTGCATTTAAAATCCAGGAGCTTCACGTTATACCACTGAATGCAGTTTTGCTATTGGAAGACTAGAGATTCAGTGAACACCCCCCTTTCTTGGCCAAGGGTAGCAGGAAACTTTAAAGGAGAACTCCAGAATATAAAAATTGTCCCCCATACTGTAGGCAGTAAAAAAAAATAAAGATGTACATAACTTCCTCCGCTCCCCTGGGGCCTCAGGTAACCCGCTCCGGTCTCCGCCGTGATCCTCTTCCTGGTTACCGGTGGTCGGAGAATCATACTGCGCTCAGCCAATCACCAGCCGCAGCAAAGTCAGAATCGGCCGGCGATAGGCTGAGCGGCAGTGTGAGAACGCTTCAAGACACAAAATTCTTCACTACACCAGCACCTGCTGCCGGGGCCCAAAACGTCACACTGCCGCTCAGCCTATCGCCGGCCGAGTCGGGACTTCACTGCGGCCGGTGATTGGCTGAGCGCAGTAAGACTCTCCGACCACTGGCAACCAGTAAGAGGATCGTGGCGGAGACCGGAGCCGGTTACCGGAAGCCCCGGGGGAACGGAGGAAGGTATGTACATCTTTATTTTTTTACTGACGGCAGTATGGGGGACGATTTTTATATTCCGGAGTTCTCCTTTAAAGGGGTACTCTGGTGAAAAACAATTTTCTTTTCTAATCAACTGGTGCCAGAAAGTTAAAAAGATTTGTAAATTACTTCTATTTAAAAATCTTAATACTTCCAGTACTTATCAGCTGCTGTATTCTCCAGAGGAAGTTGTTTTGTTCTTTTCTGCCTGACCACCTGCCTGCTCTCTGCTGACACCTCTGTCCATATCAGGAACTGTCTGGAGCAGGAGAGGTGTACTATGGGGATTTGCTCCCACTCTGGACAGTTCCTGAAATGGACAGAGGTGTCAGTAGAGAGCACTGTGGTCAGGCAAAAAATAACAGTACAATTTCCTCTGGATCATACAGCAGCTGATAAGTACTAGAAGGATTAAGATTTTTAAATAGAAGTAATTTACAAATCTGTTTAACTTTTTGGCACCAGTTGATTTAAACATTTGTTTTCCACCGGCGTACCATTAATACACCACTTGATTCCTGGTCTTATGATCCTCCTCTGACATTACTTCTTATAGTCTAGAGAACCATGAGCCAATAGTCCATCTGTTCATCTGACATTATAGAGCTTGGTTTGCTTTAATAACATATCTGACATTTCTCCAGTTTCTTGTATGATAAAACTGGTATATTGCAGCGATGAAGGTAAAGCTGTAGGTTGAACAGACAGCAGATAATCCTCCACTAAGTGATCACATTTTGACCCTTGTTAACGTTTTACTATTTTTTTTGCTTTCAACAAATCAACCTGAATAACTGACTGTTCGCTTGCTGCCTAATATATCCTAACCCCTGAACCCCTGACAGGCGCCATTGTAATGAGATAATCAATGCTTTTCACTTCAACTGTCACTGGTTTAAATGCTATGACTGGTTTTAGAAATATATATATATATATATATATATATATATATATATATATATATATATATTCTCTGCCACCATGATTCTATGTAGTTATGTTTCTATTATTTATTGTAATACTAGCAGAATAACTGGCATTGCCTGGTCTTCCTATGCTAAACCTTGTGAGGAAAGAAAAGTAACAACGACTATCTCATTCTCATACCCTGTCCTCATATTTCAACCTTATATCCTATCCTAATATCCTGTCCTGATATGCTGTCCTCATATCCCTAGCTTTTATCCCGTTCTCATCATATCCCAACCTTATATACTGTCCTCCTATGCCGTCCTCTCATCATGTCCTTATATCCCATTCTTATATCCTGTCCTTATATCCTGTCCACATGTCCTGACCTCATATCCCATCCTTATATCCTGACCTCATATTCTGGTCTCATATTCTGACCTCATATCCCATCCTCATATCCAGATATTATGTCCTGACCTCATATCTCGACCTCATATCCAATTCCCATATCCCAACCTCATATCCTTGCCTCATATCATGTATTCACATCTCATCATCATATCTCATACTTATATCCTGCCCTAATATCCCATTCTCATAATCCAATCTCATATCTCATTGTCATATCCTGTCCCCTGCACTACGCTGTGCACCTGCCTGCCAGCAGGATGTTTGAAAGTCCCGGGCAACCTCTGCAGTCCGAGAGGAAAGCGATCAGGAGATGTATCTAAACTTCAGAGAAAAAAAAAAAACACCCGTTACAGGCAGGTGGGTTAGGGTTAATTTATTGCTATTATATTTGTAGTTGAAATATAAGTAACATGTTACAAGTTTCATTTAAATATATCCAGCCTTTTGGAAGTGATGTTGTAACACACACACACATACATACATACATACACATACATACATACATACATACATACACACATACCTACACACATACATACATACACATACACACATACATACATACATACACTTACACACATACATACATACACACATACATACATACACATGCACACATACATACATACACATACACACATACATACATACATACATACATACACATACACACATACATACATACACATGCACACATACATACACATACACACATACATACATACACATACACACATACATACACACATACATACACACATACATACATACATACATACATACACATACACACATACATACATACATACATACACATACACACATACATACATACATACATACACATGCACACATACATACATACATACACACATACATACATTTACATACATACACATACATACATACATACATATACATACACACATACACACACATACATACATATACATACACACATACATACATACATATGTATACATACACACATACATACATACATATACATACACACACATACATACATACATACATAAACACATACACACATATACACATACATACATACATACATACACACATACATACATACATATACATACATACATATACATACACATACACACATACTCACATACTCACATACACACATACATACATACATACATACATACATACACATACACACATACATACATATACATACACATACACACATACATACATACATATACATACATATACACACATATATACATACATACATATACATACACACATGTTGAGTTTGATGCATATGGATTATGGCTAACAAACATTATAAAAGCTAATAAGCTATTGTGAGGCAGCAGCATATATAGATGTATATACAATACATAGATAGTGTGTCTCATAGCAAACATAACATTTAACTCCTAACTACCTGCAAAGATGATTCAGATTTTTTTCATTATCCAGTATAGTTTCTACTACCATTGTAGCATCTAAGGAAATCAAAATTAGAATGAGAAAAATACCTGGAATTGGCTGACTATGTTAAAGGGGTACTCCGCCCCTAGACATATTATCCCCTATCCAAAGGATAGGGAATAAGATGTCTGATGGCGGGGGTCCCGCTGCTGGGGACCCCACGATCTCCCTGCTGTATCCAGTGTTCGTTTAGAGCGTTGGGTGCAGTGCCGGAGGCTCGTGACATCACGGCCATGCCCCCTCGATGCAAGTCAATGGAAGAGGGCATGACAGATGCCAAGCCCCATCCCATAGATTTGAATTGAGGGGGTATGACCGTGACATCACAAGCCTCTGCCCTGGATCGTTAGTCATCCGGCACGCAGCTGAGATCATGGGGGTCGCCAGTGATCAGACATCTTATTCCCTATCTATATCCCTATTCCCTAGCACAGTATCCCTTTAAGGGGTCACAACTAGCCATGAACTTGCTTGTTTGTTACATGAAGACACCTCAGTACATGATGCTGAAATTCTTTGGTGTTCTTCAAAGGGAATCTGTCAGCAGCTTTGAGGGATCAAAACTGCTGACAGCTCTACTATATGAAAGACAAGGAGAGGAGTGAAAACATACCGAAGGTTCTGGTTATGCAGGTTGTATGACTGAGAAAAAATGCATGTTACTGTAGTGTAAGACACCTCTATTGCAAGTTGCAAACCAGCATCGATCCTTCATAAGTGCCCAGAATATTGTGCATTATTATGGTTTCCCATGCACATCTTTTGCAATTGCCCAGAAGATGGAGACTTCTTGGTAAGTGCCCAAAACTCTTTGCACTAAGCGTTGCCCTGGTCCCTCCATTCAGCTCTGAGTGTCAGCTTAAGTGTCCAATCACATAGAGCTGAGAGGAGGGGCAAGGGAAATGTTCAAAACTAACTAAAGATTCTCTTTAGATCCCTATGTCTTGTCTTGTCCTGCACTTAGGATAACATAATGAATCAGTTGTTACATATCTACCTCGCCAGGTTCCAGCAGTACATCCATCCTCCATTCAGTACGCCCCGCAACTTGTCCAGTGACCCTCTAAGCATAATAAGATGACTCTGCTCCTCCTTTCCCAGTCTATAAAGCAAAGCTGTGAGTTGCAGAAAATGAAAAGTGTCATGTGTGTGCCTGCTCTACTAGCCAGTTGGAATAATGGAATACTTTATGATGGTTGTGTGGTGGCGGATGAGAGGATAAATGTCTTGTGGGGGAGAGTAGGGTGTCGTTGTGCAGGATAGTTAAGGGCGCTGTTAACCCTTGTCACCCCGTCGTGACGCCAGGGTGAGGGTTAAATGTGTTCTTGATAGGCCTATTGCCATCATTCCCAAGAGCAATAGGTGATGCAGAAATAAATGATTGTCCACAACCGCTGTTAACTAAAAACATGCAGCAACTTTTACTGAGGAGTTTCTGTGCATGTAATAACAGTAACAGTCCAGATAACAAAGTCTCTTTACATATGGCTTTAGCAGTGGTTGACAGTCGGTTGGGATCAGGTAAGCCCAATTTAGCTTCTTGAGGATTATATAGCAGAGATCCGCTGGATTTAGGGGAGTAATTAGGTCCAGTGATCTTGCGATGAGTAGTGGGGAATTGCTTAGTATGTCCGCTATGATAGAGGCCTAGGCTGCAAGGCTTTGGCCTAGTAGATCGTCTTGTAAGCTGCGGAGGTCTTACCTCTACCAGAGTCAGCAACCCAAGAGAGTGATCAAGATGGCGAGGGTCCCTTATATGGGCAGGGGCCGGCCGTTTTGGAGTGGTCCGTAACGACTTTCACTCACCGTTACAGTGCATTGTGGGTGAACACGTCACGGGAACCTCCAAAGGTCCTGTAGCCAAACTATAGAGTTTTAACCTGTCCACGTGACCCACAGGTAGATAACTAAATATTTACATATATATACTTATACTTATATTTATATTGAATAAAACAACTATATAGCTATAGACTAAATGTGAGGTAACATATACAATACGGTACTGGGACACCACAGTTGCTTCAATCTCTTTATATGGGGTGGGGAAAAGTCTTATGGGTGACATAGATGGGTTTCCAAAGTCTACTGCCTTATGTTCCTTGGATGGTATTGCTCATTGCATTGTCAACTGTAGTAGACCATTGTAATTATACAGTAATGAAAGCATTATGCTAGTTTGATAAAAAATAAAAGGTAACTACCACCCCCCCTCCCAGTTTTCATGCATACAAATCCCATATAATACAAGAGCAAATTTTCTCACTTTCCCACGTCTGCAAGCGGAATACTCCAGAGGATGTGAATGGTATAGACGCTGCCAGACACCGCAGTCTCCCAGCAGTTCGAACAATATCAAAGAAGGAACTTCGGCACACTTTTTAAAAGAAAAAACTACCTATTGACAGGATCAGGAAGAGCTACAAGTATAAACTACAAAAGTTTATACTTGTATCCTGGAAAATACAAGTACGGTTTACAGTGTGTATATTCTTTCCAACCCAGTGCCGTGAAATTACAACACACAATAGTATTTTTTCTTAATTTCTATACAAAGTTTAATACAGCACTATTGTTTTACATGCTTAGACTTTCATAAATACATCAATATACTGTATGTATCAGCATGCCTTTAGAGCAGAGGTGCACGATCTGAGGACTGGTGGCACATAGACCTGTCTTTATAACTCTTTGCTGCTCCCAATTATTAGGATACAGAGGTAATTCAGGACTATTAAAGCACATTCAGGGAATGAAGTGCCAACATTGGATGGCATCTCTACTCTTGCCCTCTGGTAGCTTTCATGCATCTTTTATGGTTACAGTCATATTATCCTACAGTCCTAGGTCTTGGGGTTTGCTATGTGGTGCTGTGAAATAAAAAAAAACAGGGAATGCACACCCAAAAAGAAGAGCTGTTACTTTGACTTGCACTCTTCTTTTCAATAGGGCAAATGACCTCATAGTTAAGGGTGCACTCATGCCACATTTTAGTCATCTGGCTAGTGGATTTAAAAACCAGCCGCTGCCGGATTCCCACCGAAACGGCAGCCGAACGGAAAGAATGTGGTGTAAACCCAGCCTAACATGGTTACAATATAGCCCCTTCTTTGTGCATATTTGTAGAGATAAGATGGATAATGAGACAGAAAAGGTCAATTAAAACTATTCTCTGACATTGCAAAAAATACCATTTCATGCCACTTTTATAATACTAACCGGAACTACTATGCCAATGCCAGTGTTGGACGTTTTACTGATGAAGATAGGAGCAGACTCTGCATTAACATATTACTTTGATCGATACATTAATTAACTAATGTGTAACTTTATTTTCCAACTCTATTGTCAGGAGCCCATGTTACAGAGCTAGAAATCCTTTCTTCGCATTTACTTTAAGTCCCACTTACAGCATTTTGTTGAATCAAGATAATGGATTTCATTACATTAAGTCTAAAAATCTGCTCAGGTCTATAATATTAAGAAGTGTAATTAAATTATGGCTTGAGTGATTTGCAAGGAAATCTAATTCAATAGAAGTTTCAGGAGATGGCATAAAATAGGTGACTGCATGTTACGAAAATATGACTTTTCCAATAATCAGCTTACATTTTAATTTGACCTAAGCTTGAAGGACCCTTTCCCAGAGATATCAGGTTTCTTAGTTTTCTAGCGAGTTCTAACTGAATTAGGTCCATGGATTAAGAGGACCGTTTTTTTTCATAGACTTTGTTCGGGTCACAAAAACTGTTGGACTTGGTCTTGTCCAGTATTATTTTGTGGACAAATTGTGCCATCACTGTGGGCCAGGATGCAAATCACACTCCCAGAGTACACGGTTGTCCATTAAAACAAGGGAATGCTAGTGTTGCTATGTAGTCCAAGTATTTAACTGGAAAAACACTCAAAACTGTGGAACAACTTACAAAGCCATATACTCAATGGTGGATTTCAGTGGAAATTCACCTCTTCCCAACAAAAACACAAGCCCACCTGAAAAGCCAAAACTTAAACCAAAGTTCAGATGGCACCAACAGGGGAAAGAGAAGGTCACAGACCAAGCTAGAAGTTAAAATTGAATCTCAGCGGCCTAGACCTCACAAGCAAGTGGAAGCACTGATAAAGGAAGCAGAAGGGAAGTAAAGAGTTTGAGCCAGGAATAACTCAAATATCCCAAAATTTGGCTTAAAGGTGTACTCCACTGCCCCAGTGTACAGAACGTTTTGTTCCGAATGCTGGGTGCGGGCTGCGGGGGTCGTGACATCATGGCCATGCCCCTCATGATGTCAAGCAATGCCCCTCAGTGCAGGTCTATGGGAGGGAGTGTGGCCACGCCCCCTCCCATAGACTTGCACTGAGGGAGCGTTGCGTGACATCACGAGGGGCATGGCAGTGAGGTCACAACCCCCGCAGCCTGCACCCAGCATTCAGAACAAAATGTTCTGTACGCTGGGGCAGTGGAGTACCCCTTTAAGCACAAACACAAAGACACTTAGTCACTGAGTGTCAGAAAAAGCAGGGTTTAAATCTCACAACTGTCATTGTGACATCAGGGATGGTTGTCATAATGTAAATAGGACCCCAGAAAACGAGTCATCTAGTCATGCAAAGTGTGCAGGGATCAGGCACTGTAGAAAACCAGTCACAAAGCCATAAAACAGGAATAAGTAAGTCAATTATGTCTGTGTTCCCCTTTTTATGAAGACCAAAGCTGTATTGTACATATAGGTAATCTACCGCTGTGTCCAGGATGCGATGCTTTGAGTATAGCACATGTATGGAACCTATTTAGTGTATTCAGGGATTTTATTTGTTTCCTTTCATTTTTCTTGTGGCTACAATTTTTCCCCAAGTGAATTATATATGAGATTTAGGTTAGAAGCGGGGAAAACACATTTAAAAGTAGCTTCTTATTGCCTTTAGTTTGGCTGAGTGAATGGATTTCATGATTTTCTGCTACTCAGGGATTATTAGAGAGACATTAGGATGGTGCACTATGAAGAGCTGCTTAAGTCCAAATACTGTATTTGCACTGAGGTATGAGGTATGGACTATGTGTACATTTGCTCTCTTCTTTCAGATGAGTCATTTTCTTCCACTTAAAAAATACCTTTCATATTCCACAAAAAAAAAAAAAAAGATATGTTACTCAGTGCCTGATCCTGATCATGTACATACAATATTTTTATTTGTCTAGCTCATATATTTCTCTCACAAATACCTTCTTTCTATTGCTCACTTTATCATTATGTGTGTTGGAGGTGGCCTGTACTTACTCAGCATGACTCATCTTCCTCCCTGAGGTTGATGTACTGTGCTGGGTCTCTTCATCCAATCACTGCAGGCTGCTTGATAACATCAAGCTGAACACGCTTAAAGGGGTATTCCAGGCCAAAACTTTTTTTTATATATCAACTGGCTCCGGAAAGTTAAACAGATTTGTAAATTACTTCTATTAAAAAATCTTAATCCTTCCAATAGTTATTAGTTTCTGAAGTTGAGTTGTTGTTTTCTGTCTAACTGCTCTCTGATGACTCACGTCCCGGGAGCTGTGCAGGTCCTATGGGGATATTCTCCCATCATGCACAGCTCCTGGGACGTGACATGAGCAGTTAGACAGAAAACTTCAGAAGCTAATAACTATTGGAAGGATTAAGATTTTTTAACAGAAGTAATTTACAAATCTGTTTAACTTTCCGGAGCCAGTTGATATATATATATAAAAAAAAAGGTTTTGCCTGGAATACCCCTTTAATGCTGCAGTCTGATAGGACAGGAGTGAGCACGGAGGAGTGCTAGTCCCTTCCTTACTTACTCGACTTTGTCCATGCATGTGCTTCATCTGGGACAAAGATGATGCTGCAACTGGACAGGTTTATGTACTGGATTATACGTGCTCTTTCTTTTTTTTTTTTTTTATAAGCCACAATTTCTATAGAAAGAAAATAAAATATTCTTATGAAGTATATTAGAAAGTTAAATGTTTTGTCAAGATGTACATCATAGTTTTTGAATCTGACAGTGCCCATTATAATCTTAGGAGGTCATCTCAAAGAGTTCATGGTGCAGTGAAACTCTATTACTGCAGTCTTCAAATCATAAACCATTATTGATAGTTATAAACCCATATTTGAACCTATTTTTATTTGTTATTTATTTTAAAGAATATCTTAAAGTACACATTTATTTTTGCATTAAAAAAAAAAAAAGTTAGGAAAAATACTTTTGTTTTTGTTTTTGCATGGAAAGACTCGAGGATGAAACAGCTGCAGTTTATAGATCTTAATTTAAGAAATTTAGAAGCCTTATCCCGCAGGATTTATCTTACCATAATCTGTTAAAATGATAAGTACAGCCACATGAAGGGGTTCGAAAATCCCCTGACAGTAGTTCTCCAAAATCTTTAAAACCAGCACAACAGAAAAGTAGCATATCCTTCCACAGTAGGAAGTAAGTTTACCAATTCTCTTCTTAAAATAGCCTTTCATATGGTTCCAAACTAATTTAAAACACTCCGGGTAGTTAGAGATCTTTTTTGTATAATGACATTGCCATGTTCTATTTATACAAATTCCACATAAAAAGCTTACATTGACATCTGGATTTTATTCCTTTTTTATGGAGAAAAATATAAGACAAGCAGAAATATGAAGTAATTTAACCTGATTACTGTACAGTCGATTTATCAATGTCTATTCCAGGCCGTCTATGTTGCTTCCTCCTGCTTCCGTGATATTATCCTCTTCATTCCTAATGTATAGTCCAGCATTTTACATTAAGACTCCTAAAAAAAAAAGGCAAAAGAAAAATAACTGAAAAATATGATATTTTTAGCATACGAGCAGGGTCACGTCTGCCCATTCGAACACTGTGGAAGCTATTTGAGAATGTTTTTGTCCCAAGTACAAATGCATTTCAATAGTGTCTGATATACAGATACCTTCTGTCTTCCAGTACTATGGCATTGTCAGACATGTGAACTTTCATGGGGTTATCATCTTGTTACCGAAAAAACCTTCTTTATGAGCTTTCTCATCTCCCTGATCCCCCACCAGTACTGTTATGATGCCCACTGGTTTCTTGTTGAGCTCCACTTCTAAGCTTAGTTGCAATACAACTGAAATGGTGTAAATGCCCACCTAACCAATCAGTGATTACTGCTGTAGAAGTGATAGGGTCTTAACCTTCACCTTCACTCCCACCCAAATGTTGCCCCCTCAATCTCATATTCACACCCTCTGAAGCTGGATTTATGCCCCCACCCCCTCAAATTCAAGCCCCCAGCCTGATTCCTAACCTCTATGCCTCATAGTCACAACCCATTCAGCCTGATTCATGCTCCTGGCCCATATATTCACCCCCTCCCCTGGGCCTTATTCCTGCCCCCTCAACCCCTATTTTTACACTTCTCTAAGCCTTATTCATACTCCCTAACCCTTATATTCTCACCAAGAGCTTTACTCTGATCCTCTGATACTGATATTCACACCCCTATGAACCTTTTTGAAACGAATTTCACGCACACCTGAATTTTCAGGGAAAAGTGCAGATAGTCAACCAAATTGTAAAATCTCCTTCGAACCCAAGGCTTTAAAATTATATAAAAACTATTTATTTTTTACTCTGACCCCAGGTTTTCTTTAAATGGGTACTCTGCCCCTAGACATGTTATCCCTTATCCAAAGAATAGGGGATAACTTGTCTGATCGCGGGGAGTCAGGCCACTGGGACCCCATAATCTCTGGCCGATGCGGCACCGTTCATGAACATGGAAGCGTGGGGCTTCCGTGTTCGTGACGTCACGCCAAGCCCCCTCCATTCATGTCTACGGGAGCTAGTACACTGCCATCACACCTCTTTTCATGGACATATAATGAGGGGCGTAGCGGCTGTGGTCTCCAGTCATCCAGCGCGGAGTGGAGTTCACTCTGTGCACCAGATGACTGGGGTGCCATGGCGGAGATCGGGGGTCTGGCAAGCTGGATAGGGGATAACATGTCTAGCAGTCGATTACCCCTTCAAGGTATTTTCTACCATTACAAAGATTTTGGTTGGTATCTCTTAGGGGGTTAATAGTCCAAAAATATGCCGGATAATGATAGTCAATTTATAGAACCATGCTGGAGCAAATGTTCTTGTGGATAACATAGTGAGACTGAGTTAAATAGGTCAGTATTGTCCCCAATATAATAATCATTGATTTATTTTTCATATTACGCACAAGAAAGAAAAATATATTTTTCTATCCATGAGTGGCCGGAGAGCTGAATATTGTGTTCCTTCTGTTAAATCTAAACGTGACAGATATAAAATGATTCTTTATTATGCTGCATGCTTCAGATGTCAGTACACAACACCCACAGGAGGAACACTTCAGGTAAAGATCTTCCCAACCTGAGCGACATGTAATGTTTTTTAAGCCCTGGATGAATCTCTTCTTTCGTGAAGACTCCTGTTGTCAGAGCATGTTGCATTTTTCACCTGTCAACATATAAAATGGCTGTTTGAATAACTAATGGTGTCACATATTTCATAGATTTACAATTGAGCTGAATTTCAGCCTATTTGAATTGACTTTAAGATTACAGCCTCTTCATTGCCTACTTATTGATTTGTTCCTCTGAAGCAAATTAGAGAGTTACTGACAAAAAAGCAGAAAGGCAATCTGCATGTAAATCAGCCCGAGCCACTAACAACTGAGTCGTCACAGTGTAGAAGAGATTCTTCTCCGGAAAATGACTATAAGAGAAGATGGAGAAAGTTATAAAACACAGTAAGCCTAAAATCAGAGGCATAGTTATAGAGCAGCGGTTTCAACCCAGGCTACACAAACCCCAAGGTATATTTAGCAATTCTCACAGTGGTACACAAAGAAAAATCTGTAATGCTGGTCACTAGAGATGAGCAAATCGAATCTGACAAAACCGAATTCGTTATAAATTTCATGAAAAATTTGATTTGCAATGAATGCGAATATGGCCGTGATTCTTCGCTTCATTAAACTCCACTTAGTGCAGTCCAGGCTCCAGGGCATCTAAAATGGTGGATCCACATGTGAGGACATGGGGCAAGGAACTCTGGGAAGGTGGGAAGGCCAGGCAGGAAGTCTGGTAGGCGAGTCGACCCTGAATCACATGCAGGATGCAGCCAGTCACCCCTGTGATGTCACAGCCCTATATAATCGGCAGCCATATTCCGACTCTTCACTTCATCCTTTCACTGCAGAGAGATAGGACAGAGTTGTCTGTTACATAGAAAAGCTTTTTCCAGCAGCGTTTCCCCTCATAGTCACATCAGCGTTCTGGTGGACAGAGAACAGTGTATTTTTCACAGAAAATAATTTTTACTGCAGCCATTAACCTCCCAGTCACAGGGGCAGAGAGCTGTGTGTTGCTTCATACACTTGAACAAGCTGGCTCAGCTTGAGAAACAGCAGAGGAGGCAGGAATAATTTTTCAACGCAACTATGTGTCTTTGCTCCTCAACAAATGGCCTGCTGGTTATACTAGTCTGTAGATGGTATAATACCCAGCAGTCCATTCCTAATAGTCTTTGACAGAGTGAAATTTTTGGTTTAGTACACAGCGACAGTGGGCTGCAGCAGTGTTGTGTACTGCTGGTGTTGTGCAAAAATATGTTTTTTAAGCGTACTGTAGCGCATTTTTCTGCCCTAATCTAAGTAGTGTACTATTTTGTACCTTTTGATCTGTCAAGGACTTAGATATTGTGAAAGGCTAGGCAAAAGTTATCAACGGCTGGTGTTTTACTCCACTACTTCTTTAAGCATACTGTAGCGCATTTTTGTGCCCACAAAAGTGCATACCACATACATACATCTAAGTAGTGTACTATTTTGTACCTGTTAATCTGTCAAGGGCCTAGATACTGTGAAAGTCCAGGCAAAAGTAATCACCGGCTTGTGTTTTACTCCACTAATTCTTTAAGCGTACTGTAGAGCATTTTTCTGCCCTCATAAGTGCATACCACATACCTACATCTAAATAGTGTACTATTTCATACCTGTTAATCTGTCAAGGGCCTAGATACTGTGAAAGGACAGGCAAAAGTAATTACTGGCTGGTGTTTTACTCCAATACGTTTTTTAAGTGTACTATAGCGCATTTTTCTTCCATCATAAGTGCATACCACATACCTACATCTAAATAGTGTACTATTATGTACCTGTTAATCTGTCAAGTGCCTAGATACTGTGAAAGTCCAGGCAAAAGTAATCACCGGCTTGTGTTTTACTCCACTAATTCTTTAAGCGTACTGTAGAGCATTTTTCTGCCCTCATAAGTGCATACCACATACCTACATCTAAATAGTGTACTATTTCATACCTGTTAATCTGTCAAGGGCCTAGATACTGTGAAAGGAAAGGCAAAAGTAATCATCAGCTGGTGTTGTACTCCAATACGTTTTTTCAGCATCCTTAACTTCATTTTTCTGCCCTCATAAGTGCATACCTACATCTAAATAGTGTACTATTTCATACCTGTTAATCTGTCAAGGGAATAGATACTGTGAAAGTCCAGGCAAAAGTAATCACCAGCTGGTGTTTTACTCCACTAATTCTTTAAGCGTACTGTGGTGCATTTTTCTGCCCTCATAAGTACATACCACATACCTACATCTAAATAGTGTACTATTTCATACCTGTTAATCTTTCAAGGGCCTAGATACTGTGAAAGGAAAGGCAAAAGTAATCACTGGCTGGTGTTTTACTCCAATATGTTTTTTAAGTGTACTGTACTGCATTTATATGCCCTCATAAGTGTATACCACATACCTACATCTAAATAGTGTACTATTTTGTACCTATTAATCTGTCAAGGGCCTAGATACTGTGAAAGTCCAGGCAAAAGTAATCACCGGCTTGTGTTTTACTCCACTGATTCTTTAAGCGTACTGTAGAGCATTTTTCTGCCCTCATAAGTGCATACCACATACCTACATCTAAATAGTGTACTATTTCATACCTGTTAATCTGTCAAGGGCCTAGATACTGTGAAAGGAAAGGCAAAAGTAATCATCAGCTGGTGTTGTACTCCAATATGTTTTTTCAGCGTCCTTAACTGCATTTTTCTGCCCTCATAAGTGCATATCACATACCTACATCTAAATAGTGTACTATTTCATACCTGTTAATCTGTCAAGGGAATAGATACTGGGAAAGTCCAGGCAAAAATAATCACCAGCTGGTGTTTTACTCCACTAATTCTTTAAGCGTACTGTGGTGCATTTTTCTGCCCTCATAAGTACATACCACATACCTACTTCTAAATAGTGTACTATTTCATACCTGTTAATCTGTCAAGGGCCTAGATAGTGTGAAAGGAAAGGCAAAAGTAATCACTGGCTGGTGTTTTACTCCAATATGTTTTTTAAATGTACTGTACTGCATTTATCTGCCCTCATAAGTGCATACCACATACCTACATCTAAATAGTGTACCATTTTGTACCTGTTAATCTGTCAAGGGCCTACATACTGTCAAAAGTAATCACCGGCTGGTGTTTTACTCCACTACTTTTTTAAGCGTACTGTAGCTCATTTTTGTGCCCTCATAAGTGCATACCATATACGTACATTTAAGTGGTGTTGTATTTTGTACCTGTTAATCTGTCAAGGGCCTAGATACTGTGAAAGGACAAGCAAAAGTACTCACTGGCTGGTGTTGTACTCAAATACTTTTTTAAGCGTACTGTAGTGCATTTTTCTTCCCTCATAAGTACATACCACATACCTATATCTAAATAGTATACTATTTTCTACCTGTTAACCTGTCAAAGGCCTAGATACTGTGAATGTCCAGCCAAAAGTAATCACCGGCTGGTGTTTTACTCCACTACTTCTTAAAGCATACTGTAGCATATTTTTGTGCCCACATAAGTGCAAATCACATACCCACATCTAAATAGTGTACTATTTTGTACCTGTTAATCTGTGAAGGGCCTAGATATTGTGAAAGGACAGGCAAAAGTAAACACCTGCTGCTAGACAAATACTGTTTTAAGCGTAGTGAAGCATATTGTATTCCCTTCATATACGCACAAAGAAGTGCCAGGATGTGTACAGAGAAGTGGCAGAGGCCTAATTCATCAGGCAGAGGTCACAGAAGATGAGGGGCGGGTGGCAGCAGGAGTTGCAGCGAGAGGCCTGAGCTTCCGGTATCAGCTAGAGGTTGTGTCCCGACCAGCAACCGATCTGCCATCATCCATTGGTTAACACGGTCATCTACTTCATCACAAGTGACATCTGATACACCCATTCAACAGTCGGTGGGTTCCTCAGACACAACCCTTAGTTGACATGGCCCAGGAGCAGTCAATGTCCTCCCATTGCCTCTGTCCTATGCTGTTCCCTCCCCTAAATAAGTATCTTATGCTGTGGGTTCAGCTCCACTACTCAGTGAGGACGATTTCATAGTGGACAGTCAGCAGCTACTGCCCAGCCAAGAAGTGGAGGAGATATCCACCCCTTCCTCTGCTAGGGGTTTCAACCCAGGAAAAGAGGTTTTCAGGTTGCCCGTCAGGTAGCAGCTGAGCCAGCAAGGTGGTAGTATGGTTGGCAGTCAGCATGGTGGCAAAGTGTAAATTCTGGAGCCAAACGTGCCCGGAGAGACCACCTGCTTCACTGCAGCCTACATTCCCGGAAGGAAGTGGAACAGGGGTTCTGGAGACGGCGGCAGTAGCAGTCAATTAGTGTGGACTGTTGGTGGGAAAATCAGCTACTTGGCGGTGTGGCAGTTTTTCATCAAGCATCCGGAGGAGGTTAACATAGCCACATGCAAGATGTGTCGGCAGAAGGTGAAGCGCTGCCAGGGTCCCAATGTTGGCACCACGGCCCTGAGTCAACATATGCTGCACCACCATAAAACAGTCTGGGAGAACCGTGACTCCGATGTAGTGGTTCAGCCTGCTGCATCACTCAGTGGCACACCACTCCCTCTTTCAGCCAGCCAAGGCTCCACCACCTCACCCGAAGGGAGCTGTGTGTCATACCCTCCTTCTGTCACTCCAGATGCTCCTGTTTCTCCTACTTTAAGTCAGTCATTCCACCAATAATCCATTGGCAAAGCCATGTCCAAGAGACAACAGTATGCGCCCACTCATCCAATGGCTCAGAAGTTGAATGTGCTCCTGTCCAAGTTGCTGGTGCTGCAGTCCCTCCCTTTTCAAGTGGTGGGCTCTGCACCTTTCAGAGAACTGATGGATTGTGCCGAGTCGAGGTGGAGAGTGCCAAGCCATCATTTCTTTGCAAAGAAGGCAGTACCAGCCCTGCACAATTTTGTGGAAGAGAAGGTGGGCCAGTCCTTGAGCCTGTCGGTGTGTACCAAAGTGCATGGCAGTGCCGATGTCTGGAGCTGTAACTATGGTCAGGGACAATACATGTCCTTTACGGCCCACTGGGTGAATGGGGTTCCTGCACAGCCACAACACCAACTTGGACAGGTCACGCCGCATCCTCCCCCACGCTCTCAGGCCATTGGTCCTGTGACAGTGTGCGACTCCGCCTCCTTATCCACCGTGACCTCAGTCTCCACTCCACAGACAAGTCTCAGTGCCCTTTCAGCATACCATCTGTGCAGGGCACGGCAGTGTCACGCTGTTCTTCACATGGTTTGGAACTGCTAAAAATAATTCATAAAGAAATTGGAGCATGGCTTACTCCACGAAAACTGGAGATGAGAACCATGGTGACTGACAACGGGAATAACATCTTGTCTGCGCTGCGACAAGGAAGGCTGAGCCATGTGCCCTGTATGGCACACATGTTCAATCTGGTTCCTGAAGTGTTCCCCCCATTTGCAAGACATCCTAACAATGGGAACATGCACTTCAGCCACTCGTACACAGCAAAGCACACCCTTCTTGAGCTGCAGCTGTATAGTGCCAAACAGATTTAAGGCGCTGCTCCCCAGTTACAAACATTCCTCCGCATCAGACCTTTGTCACCCACCTTTGTCACCAGTTACTGGTATTGCCACCCACCCACCGCTCTGCTCTGTCGCCGGGTCACTTTCAGGACTCCTGATGCTACTGCCCCCTCCAGGCTTTCTCATTCTGCCACCATATGGTCTCCACATGCTTCCGCCAACTCCAGGTCGTGCCATTTAGCCACTATATGTTCTATTCATACTGCCGCCAACTCCAGGCTGTGCCATTCAGCCACTATATGTTCCACTCATGCTGCCGCCAACTCCAGGCTGTGCCATTCAGTCACTATATGGTCTCCTCATCTGCCACCAACTCCAGGCTGTGCCATTCAGCCACTATATGTTCTACTCATGTTGCCGCCAACTCCAGGCTGTGCCATTCAGACACTATATGGTTTACTGATGCTGCTGGGTCTGAGACATTACCTAAAAATTTTTTATGGTAGCACTAGCTACCATAAATCTTCAATTTAAAGGGGTACTCCGGTGGGAAACTTTTTTTTTAAATCAACTGGTGCAAGAAAGTTAAACAGATTTGTAAATTACTTCTATTAAAAAATGTTAATCCTTCCAGTACTTATTAGCTGTTGAATACTACAGAGGAAATTATTTTCTTTTTGGACATCTCTGTCCATTTTAAGAACTGTCCAGAGTAGGAGAAAATCCCCATGGCAAACATGTGCTGCTCTGGACAGTTCCTAAAATGGACAGAGATGTCAGCAGAAAGCACTGTGCTCGTGATGTCAGCAGAGAGCACTGTGTTCCAAAAAGAAAATAATTTCCTCTCTAGTATTCAGCAGCTAATATGTATTGGAAGGATTAAGATTTTTTAATAGAAGTAATTTACAAATCTGTTTAACTTTCTGGCACCAGTTGATTTAAAAAAAAAATCAGTTTTCCACCGGAGTACCCCTTTAACCTGTTAAGGACCCAGGGCGTACCTGTACGCCCTGAGTCCGGCCCCACGTCATAGCGGGTCAGGCCCGGCCGGGACCCGTGGCTAATAGCGCGCGCCATTGATCGCGCTGCCGCGCGCTATTAACCCTTTAGACGCAGCGTTCAAAGTTGAACGCTGTGTCTAAAATGAAAGTGAAACCATGCCGGTTAGCTCAGGGAGCTGTTCGGGATAGACGCGGTGAAATACCGAACAGCTTACAGGACAGCTGGAGGGTCCCTACCTGCCTCCTCGCTGTCCGATCGCCGAATGACTGCTCAATGCCTGAGATCCAGGCATGAGCAGTCAAGTGGCAGAATCATCGATCACTGGTTTCTTATGAGAAACCAGTGATCAATGTAAAAGATCAGTGTGTGCAGTGTTATAGGTCCCTATGGGAGCTATAACACTGCAAAAAAAAAGTGAAAAAAAAGTGAATAAAGATCATTTAACCCCTCCCCTATTAAAAGTTTGAATCATCCCCTTTTCCCATTAAAAAAAAAAAACTGTGTAAATAAAAATAAACAAATGTGGTATCGCCACGTGGGGAAATGTCCGAATTATAAAAAATATATCATTAATTAAACCACACGGTCAATGGCGTGCGCGCAAAAAAATTCCAAAGTACAAAATAGTGCATTTTTGGTCACCTTTTATATCATGAAAAAATGAATAAAAAGCGATCAATAAGTCCTATCAATGCAATGGTACCGCTAAAAACTTCAGATCACGGCGCAAAAAACGAGCCCTCATACCGCCCCATACGCGGAAAAATAAAAAAGTTATAGAGGTCAGAAGATGACAATTTTAAACGTATAATTTCCAGCATGTAGTTTTGATTTTTTTCCAGAAGTACGACAAAATCATACCTACAAAAGTAGGGTATCATTTTAACCGTATGGACCCACAGAATAAAAAGGTGTAATTTTTATCGAAAAATGTACTGGGCAGAAACGGAAGCCCCCAAAATTTACAAAATGGCGTTTTTGTTTTTCAATTTTGTCTGACATTGATTTTTTTTCCATTTTGCCGTAGATTTTTGGGTAAAATGACTGATTTCATTACAAAGTAGATGTCACGATTCGGCAGGCTGGAGGTGGATCCTCTGTGTCAGAGAGGGTTTGGCGTGGACCGTGTCGGTGGACCGGTTCTAAGTAGCTACTGGTTTTCACCAGAGCCCGCCGCAAAGCGGGATGGTCTTGCAGCGGCGGTAGCAACCAGGTCGTATCCAGCGGAAACGGCTCAACCTCTCTGACTGCTGAGATAGGCATGGTACAAGGGATAAGGCAAGAGCAAGGTCGGACGTAGCAGAAGGTCAGGGCAGGCAGCAAGGATCGTAGTCAGGGGCAACGGTAGGAGGTCTGGAACACAGGCTAGGAACACTCAAGGAAAGGCTTTCTCTGGCACAAGGGCAACAAGATCCGGCAAGGGAGTGCAGGGGAAGTGAGGTATAAGTAGGGAGTGCACAGGTGCAAGCTAATTAAGCTAATTGGGCCAGGCACCAATCATTGGTCCACTGGCCCTTTAAGTCTCAGAGAGCTGGCGCGCGCGCGCCCTAGAGAGCGGAGCCGCGCGCGCCAGCACATGACAGCAGGGGACCGGGACGGGTAAGTGACTTGGGATGCGATTCGCGAGCGGGCGCGTCCCGCTGTGCGAATCGCATCCCCGAC
Source organism: Hyla sarda (assembly GCF_029499605.1). Taxonomy (NCBI): domain Eukaryota; kingdom Metazoa; phylum Chordata; class Amphibia; order Anura; family Hylidae; genus Hyla; species Hyla sarda. Next base: position 188,748,497 of record NC_079196.1, on the reverse strand, counting down.
GGCCATGTCAGTGCAGCGCTCCCGGTCAGCGGGACTGACCGGGGCGCTGCAGGGAGAGAGACGCCGTGAGCGCTCCGGGGAGGAGCGGGGACCCGGAGCGCTCGGCGTAACAGTACCCCCCCCCCCTTGGGTCTCCCCCTCTTTTTGGGACCTGAAAATTCTTTAATCCGGAAGACGTCTGAGGACCCGGAGACCGGAGTAGCTTCCTCTAGGTATTTCACTTCAAAGGGTCCAAGGTAACGTGGTCCCAGATAAAAACTGGGGACACGGAAGCGGATATACTTGGCAGAGAGCCACACAAAAACAGGAGGAGCTCTTCTCTTTTTTCCGGCAAGCTTCTTCACCCGGGATGAGGCTAGTATGAGGAATTTTAGAGTCTTTTTCCAGACGGTGGCGAAGCCCCGGGAAACCTCATCAACAGCGGGCACACAAGAAGGCGTGGGAGTGGGGAGGGAGGGAAGAGGGTAAAGCTTGGCATGGGGCAGAGTGTTAACAGGACGGGGGCTGTGGGGAGGAGACACAGCATAGTCCAGATAGGCCTTGGGGAGACCAGGTAAAGGAGGAGACACAGAGGTTTGACTGACAGGACTGGGAGCAGACGTGAGGCATTTTCTGTGGCAAGAAGCACCCCAGCTCTTGATCTCCTCGGTGGTCCAGACAAGGGTAGAGGAGTGGCGTTGGAGCCATGGCAGACCGAGGAGGACTTCAGAGGAGCAATTGGGCAAAACAAAAAGTTCAATTTTTTCGAGATACAGTTCCATGCTCAATCGCACAGTGCAGTATAGAAGTAAATCTTTCTTTCTGCGGCGAGTCCTCTCTTCAGGGGTCAGGCGAGACCGATCCACTTGCATAGCCTCCTCGGCGGGAGGCACAGGGGTGGATTGCAAAGGATACTGTGAGAGAGGTGCTTCGAGCGATGTGGCACATGGCAGGGCCTTCCCAGGCAGGAGACCACGGCAGAGTCTAGAGTCCCCATCAAATTTGTCCGGCAGGGACAAGCGGGGGTTAGGAGCGGCCGGTCGCTGCGGAGTAGTTGCAGGAGCCGGCAGAGGAGATGGTTGTTGCTGTTGCAGCTGCTGTGTCTGTGACTGAAGTTGCTGTATCTGCGGCAGCAGCTGCTGTATCTGTGACTGAAGTTGCTGTGTCACGGTGGTCAAGTATGACAGCTGGTGATTTCGCTGGGTGATCATTAGGGATTGCTGGGCAATCACCGTGGAAATGTCGGCAAGACTTGACAGCGGCACCTCAGCGGAATCCATGGCCGGATCTACTGTCACGATTCGGCAGGCTGGAGGTGGATCCTCTGTGTCAGAGAGGGTTTGGCGTGGACCGTGTTGGTGGACCGGTTCTAAGTAGCTGCTGGTTTTCACCAGAGCCCGCCGCAAAGCGGGATGGTCTTGCAGCGGCGGTAGCAACCAGGTCGTATCCACCGGCAACAGCTCAACCTCTCTGACTGCTGAGATAGGCATGGTACAAGGGATAAGGCAAGAGCAAGGTCGGATGTAGCAGAAGGTCAGGGCAGGCAGCAAGGATCGTAGTCAGGGGCAACGGCAGGAGGTCTGGAACACAGGCTAGGAACACTCAAGGAAAGGCTTTCTCTGGCACAAGGGCAACAAGATCCGGCAAGGGAGTGCAGGGGAAGTGAGGTATAAGTAGGGAGTGCACAGGTGCAAGCTAATTAAGCTAATTGGGCCAGGCACCAATCATTGGTCCACTGGCCCTTTAAGTCTCAGAGAGCTGGCGCACGCGCGCCCTAGAGAGCGGAGCCGCGCGCGCCAGCACATGACAGCAGGGGACCGGGACGGGTAAGTGACTTGGGATGCGATTCGCGAGCGGGCGCGTCCCGCTGTGCGAATCGCATCCCCGACGGCCATGTCAGTGCAGCGCTCCCGGTCAGCGGGACTGACCGGGGCGCTGCAGGGAGAGAGACGCCGTGAGCGCTCCGGGGAGGAGCGGGGACCCGGAGCGCTCGGCGTAACAGTAGAATTGGCAGCGCAAAAAATAAGCCATCATATGAATTTTTAGGTGAAAGATTGAAAGAGTTATGATTTTTTAAAGGTAAGGAGGAAAAAACGAAAAGGCAAAAACGGAAAAACCCATGGTCCTTAAGGGGTTATTTTTTTGCACCACCAATTCTACTTTGTAGTGACGTTAGTCATTTTACCCAAAAATGTACGGCGAAATGAAAAAAAAAAGCATTGTACGACAATATTGTAGAAAAAACGCCATTTTGTAAATTTTTGGGGCTTCCGTTTATACGCAGTAAATTTTTTCGGTAAAAATGACACGTTATTTTTATTCTGTAGGTCCATACAATTAAATTGATACCCTTCTTATATAGGTTCGATTTTGTTGTACTTCTGGAAAAAAAATCATAACTACATGCATGAAAATTAATACATTTAAAATTGTCCCCTTCTGACCCTTATAACTTTTTTATATTTTTTGTGTACCGAACCAATTTTTTTCTGAAAATTTGGCGAATTGGCCATATAGAATTTTTCAAAAATTCGCTCATCTCTACAGGTCACAGCCATGCTGTCTGATCTTAAAGTGACAGAGAGCACCATGGTCACTTTTAGAGCAGTAAGTAGTGGCTGCTGGTACTAGCTGATGCCTGTCCTCCAAGGAGAGGAGCAACAGGACAGCAGAGAAAAAGCACATAGACCGGATTGCTATGGACTGTTATTACCCTGACAGCTTCAGTGCTCCAAGACTCCTCCAGACCAGGGATCAGAGGTTTAAATGAGCCCCAACACAGGGCTGTATGAGAGTCTACAACTACATTGGGGCAGTTTGGGGGTCTACAACTATATTGGAAAGTATGGGGCAGCCTACTACTATATGGGGGCAGTATAAGGTCCTACAACTTTATGGGAACACAAAAGGGGCCTAACTACTATAGGGGGCGCTTATTATTGTGTGGGGCAATACATAATGAGAGTTTGTAAAGGGGTAGGCATTGTGCTAGAGAAAGGAGCCTAAAATGTTTGTCTGGCAGGTTCTGGAGACAAATCTTGGCAGGAAGAAATCTTAACAGTGGTCGCGGCCAGATAGTGAAGAAAAGGAAATGTGAACAACTCGGATAAGAGTAGACAGCACCTGTGAGTAAAGATCACACTGTAGGTGGGGACACTGTTTCATATTTTTTATCTTGGCCCTGAGCTTCTGCCCAAATGGAATATATCGCCAAGATTGTTGTACTCATTAAAGCCAGATTCTGAAACATGTTCTTTTTTCTAATTTGTTTCAATCTCCTGGCTGCACTTTTTTTCTGCAACAAAATATGCATGATTTGGTGCCAATTTTGTACTTTGAGCTCACCTAAATAAATTATCTAGCCTTGTTCACACTGCTGGCATGCTTCGCTAAAGGGAGATCTGTCAGCTAGTCCGTTGCCATGTGAACGTAGCCTTACTGATGTGGGAAATCCATAGCATTTCCATCCCATGCAGACAATCCTAAGCTAGTTCCCCCTGTGGTAACTATTCAGCTGAAATGTCTCCTGATCTCCCCACACATGAACCTTTGGCACGGCCGAAGGTTCATGCATTCTCAGTGAAAACAGATTTAGGGTCTATTCACACATACAGTATCCTGCGCAGATTTGATGCACAGGATTTGTAACTGCAGATTAGAAGCTGTGCTCATTCATTTAGTTTACATTGAAATCTGCAGCAGAAAATGCTGCCATCAAATCCTGCGCAGAATACTGTACGTGTGAATAGACCCTTAAGCTGCTGCCACACAGCTCTGGTGGGGACTTATCTGTCTGAGAACAATCTGACAGTTAAATCCAACAAGTCTTACCTATATACTTGAAAAGTTGGACAGTCCTGCAGATGTCAGAGGGTTTGGCCTCGAAGCGATACTGTCATTTAAAAAAATATATATTGACATGTCATACGTACACATCAAACGTTTTAATCATTTGGGGTCTCAATGCTGAGACACCCTCTGATCTCTAGATCTTGGTAACACTTAGTCCATAGACCTAAAATGAAGACCTTTTCCTGCAATCAGATAGACTTAGTGTCCAATCAGGAAGTGATACCTGTTACTTCACACTTCACCTGGCTATATCCTATGATCATAGGGGTTCCCATCAATGAGATCATGACTGATCGCAACTTTTGACATTTCTGTATGACAACAAAAGTTTTTTTTTTTTTTCTTTTTTTTTTTCATGACTGTAACACTTTAAGATGTCCATTTGCCCAACTGGAGCATAAAAAATTAAATAAATAATAATTTAGATGAGACACCTTGTTTAAATCTTAGAACTTAAAATTTTATTTTATATATAAAAAAAACACATCAAGTACAAATAAATCCCCCTTAGCTTTAACTCTTTCAACATAGTTGACGATAAACTCTCAGTCTTTAGAACTAACTTTTACTAAAAGAATGTAATTTTCAGTTTTCCATCATTTAAAAAAAAAAGGAAAATTTTAATATATTGGGCATATGAAAATTATTTGGGCACAATACTGAAATCCTTTAGAAGATCAAAAAGCGAAAGCATCATATTACTTGTGAGTGAATGAATTTATTTTCTGCCTGTCATGGGCTTTATTGTATCACAGTCAGTCAAATTTGTCTTTGATTTTCTAATATAAATGAATACCTCCTTTCAGCTCTGCCTTTCACAGCTATGGCAGTGGTAAAGAATTCTACATAACTATTATAAAGCTGAAAAGCAGATGGCGGGGAGGATAATAACTGAATGGGATATATGATATGTATTGTTAGCGAGGTGGTAATGTTATCATCAGTTGACCATAGACATAGGCATTGTCGGATAGAATAGAATTGAATTAGGTTCAGTAAAGGTGAGACAGCTGAAGCAGCTATGTCTTATCACAGATTCCTCCGCTCAACCACCTTTAATCGAAAGCCTTTCTAACCTCTACCAAATTACTTTTTTTTTCTCGGCTGCTTAAAATAAGGCACTTTCTGCCAAGACTTGTTTTACTTTCCTTATCTTTATAATGAATAGAATAGAAAGTTATATTGTAGTGGTACTTGATTCCCTGAGCTGTATTTTTCTTATTTTTAACTTCGCTCCTTTGATGACCATTTTCTGGTAGACTTGGCAACCAGAGATAGATTTACTATGTTGTAGTTAAATATACATCTATATACTCCGATCAATCATAACATTAAAACCACTGGCAGGTGAAGTGAATACCATTGATTATCTGGTGACAATGGCGCCTGTCATGCGACGGGATATATTAGGATGCAAGTGAAGGTGATATATTATAGGCAAAGATAATGATCGGAGTGACTTTGCCAAGGGTCAAATTGTGATGGCTAGATGACTGGGTCAGAGCATCTCCAAAACTGCAGGTCATGTGTGGTGTTCCCAGTATGTAGTGGTTACCACAAAAGTGGTCCAATGTAGGACAACTTGTAATGGATGTCCAAAGCTTATTAAGCTCAAAGTTTATATGTTGAAAAATAGTTGTAGTTAATATGTTAAAAAATAGTATGAAATTGCACAAGGGTGATTGCTAGATAACTGGATCTGAGCATCCCCGAACTGCAAGTGGTCCAAGAAAGGACAACTGGTAAACCCATCCAAAGCTCATTGATGCACATGGAAAGCGAAGGCTAGCCAGCCTACTCTGATCGTACAGAAGAGCTACTACAACACAAGAGTGCTGGCTATGATACGAAGGGGTCAGTACACACAATGCAGCTTTTCCCATGGCCCAGATTGGTAAGAATTTTCATGCTTACCCCACTCCACCACTGAAAGCTCCAACAATTGGACCATGAAGCAATGAAAGAATAATGAATTATTTAGGAAGGTCTAAAACTTTTGTAAAGGAGGAGGAGAATTGAAGAAGAGCTGAGGTATCATCCCCCAATCGTTAATGGCGTGATCCTGTGCTATCTGCAATCAGCTTAATATTGTAATCATTCCTTGTATAAATAGTATAACTGCTGACCTGCTTCCACGCTGAACAGTTATGTGTATAAAACAAGCTCTGACCCAGGGTGAAACCTTTAATAGCTAGTAATACGAAAAATTTAAACAACCCAAGAAGTTAGAAAAACAATCACTAAACATGAAAACCTGAGCTTAACTATAGGTAGTTCTGATGATATGTTTCCTCATTATTACACTTCACTTCTTGTCACTGAACAAAGTAAAAACCCATTTAAAATTCTTGGCAGCCCCAGTGATTATTATTAGAATGCCCAAGGGACTAAAAGGGGGTTTCAGACTATAATATTATACATGAACAGATGACTATAGGATTTATCTCTCTTTTCCTAACCTAGCTTAGCAAATGGTCCAGCTTTAGAAACCAGTCATAGACAGATGGCAGTACAGAGGGGAGATGTGGGTGACCATACCCTGCAGGGGCTTTGGGGTAAATGTAGTAGTACATGATATCAAAGAGTACCAGGCACCACCCGTGTGAGTCTCTGGCTAAGTGATAGATGATTAAACAATACGGCTCCCTGAAAGCTGATCAGTGCCTGGATGTGGTGCTAGCTACGTAGAAGATAGTAGCAATAATAGTAACTTGAAGAAAAAGAAAAACACGGAGCACTCATTCATGTTTTGCTGAAGTAGGCTCCTTTATTCATTCATACGAACCGACACGGGAGGCAAAGTGCGGGGAGGCACATGGTGAGGACTCGGGGGTATCGAGCGACGGCCGTTATTGCGTCGAGGCGCTTTGTCAGGCTCTGAGCCTGACGAAGCGCCTCGGCGCGATAATGGCCCGTCGCTCGATACCCCCGCGTCCTCACCATCTGCCTCCCACACTTTGCCTCCCGTGTCGGTTCGTATGAACGAATAAAGGAGCCTACTTCAGCAAAACCTGAATGAGTGCTCCGTGTTTTTCTTTTTCTTCAAGTTACTAGTAGTACATGTTTGCCTTTCAAATGTTTGCAGACTTTGGCCTGGATAATTAAGGGGGAATATAATGCCCATGGAAAGTGCTCTAAAACATTTAATGGTTTAAATTTAAAGGACACCACAAAAAAAAATTGTGACCCATTAAAATGTGATTAAACGTAACTTGTACCATAAAGATGCAACCCAACATGTTTCCACTGTATATGACAGTGTCCTCATGTCATATACAGTGGAAACGCGTTGGTTGCATCTTTGTGGAACAAGTTATGTTTAATCACATTTTAATGGGTCACAATTTTTTTTGGGTGGTGTCCTTTAAATTTAAACCATTAAAAGTTAAGTTTTAGAGCACTTCCCATGGGCATTATATTCCCCCTTTATTATTTTGACTCTATTGCACGGAAGAGGATCATTGAGATTGCACCTGCTGTGGTGTGGACACGATACCACAGATAATTTTCACAGACTTTGGCCTGGCTCATGCCCACAGTTTCATGGGCTTTGAGTTCTTCCATAAAATAGATGGTCTAGTGATCCCTCTCTATAACATCTATATGTTCTTAAATTAATCCATCAGGTTAAAACTTTAAGAAACAAATATCTATAACAAATGAAAAAAACACACATTCTTATTATTCTAGCACATTAAAGACATACTAATCCATCAGGTTAAAACTTCAAGAAACAAATATCTATAACAAATGAAAACACCACATATTCTTGTTATTCTAGCACATTAAAGATGAAGATGGCCTTATAATTCTATGCCCTGAACCAGACACAAAATGGTTTTACGGGCAGCATTGTAAATCATATGCTATGTTGTAAATGTCTTTGCTGAAGATGACCTACCTGTATGGGTAAAAATTTATAGTTTGGCCAATCTCTGGTCATGGACATGTCAGATTAGGTACTAATGCTGACAGTCGGCTCCCGCTGGCATCCTGTATCTTAGCTATGCCGCATGGTCCCTGTCCCCTTGCCTAGCAAACTGATACCATTTGATACCATAGTAATGCTTCTTACTATTCCACTGCAGTTCCAGTCCTGGCCATTGGGGTTTGCACAGGCTTTATCTGTCATTTAAAGAGACAGTATGCATCTCCAAACCTGTCCCCTACCAAGCAAAGCAACACCAGTAACACAATTTCAGCTAACACTGCTGGCTCTTTGATCCCTGAGCATTATTGTGGTTTCTTGCACCGATTAGCTAAGGTGTGCTGGTTTAATTTGGTTCATATTATCCTGTGTATTGACCAGTATCTGTCTTCGGCATCTGCCTCTGCCTAATCTCTCCTGTACTGTACCAACTCCCCTGTGCCCAACCCAAACTGTTAACTGAGAACCTTTGCCACCTTACGTGACCCTTTGACCTGCTTCTGACTTTGCCTCTGTTTGACCCTCCTGTATGGAACTGACTCTCCAGCACTTGAACCAAATAGTTGACCATGCTTGGTTGCTTGACCCCCTGGTGCCATGCACCAGTGCCTTCTGGTCTGCTAAGATAGCCATTACTCACATTGGAACCACACTTGGGAAGTGACCTAGTACCCCCTAGCAGCTAAGACTTTCTGGAGCATAAATAACAAGGAAAACCTAGAGGGTATGTAGACTTCACTCCTGAAAGTGGTGCAAAGCCAAAATAGTTGGGTAGCACAAGAATTCACATACATTGCCTGTAGAGATGAGAATTTTTGAAAAATTTGATTCGGCCGATTTGCCAAATTTTCCCAAAAATTGGGTTTGGTCCAAATTTATTTGCGGCAAATTGCTATTAAAAACGGCTATTTCTGGCCTACAGAGAGCCTCAATAGGGGTGTAGAACAGACATGAGCCATTGGAAACCAAATGTCAGCAGAATGACACAGCCTGGAGATAGCAGCAGCAGTTCCGGTAATTCTAGCTACAATAGTGTATAATTACTACTACAAGATCAATATATCAATGATATCACATGGCGGCACAATGACAGAGCCTAGAGGTGGCAGCACCAGTCGCGGTAATTCCAGCTCCATTAGTGTATAATTACTACTACAAGATCAATATAACAAGGATATCACATAGCGGCAGAGCATAGAAGTGGCAGCAGCCTGACGAGACCATAGGGCCTCACAATTGAAATGATTAAAGATATTTTTAAAAATGTTAATTGAAGATTTTAAATAGATGATGAACATAAACACATTAACTTAATGTGCCAGCAGCATGAAGAGACCACATGGTGGAAATTGACACAGCCTGGTGGTGGTGGAAGCATGAGGAGACCATATAGTGGCTGAATGACACAGCCTAGAGGTGGCATCAGCAGTATCAAGAGTCCTGAAAGTGACCCGGTGACAGAGTGGTGCTGTGGGTGGCAATACCAGTACCCGATGATGAAGGTAACCCGATGATGAAGGGAACAACATATGGTCCATTGTAACCGGTGGGGGTAAACCCTTCCCTTGTAAGGCCCTACTCTCGCATTATTAATTCCCTTCTTGGGAAGTGTTACTTGCCTTAAAAAGGGCGGCCCCACACAGGAACCTCTCCCTATTTCTACCTACAAACACTGCCACAGGGTTTTTAGGTGGAATTAGGGATTGGTTCCTGTGTGAAGCCACCATTTTTAAGACGAGTAACACTTTCCTCGAAACTCTATTTCCACCTAAAAACCCTGGGAAATGGCAGTGTTTGTAGGGGGAAATAGAGAGAGGTTCCTGTGTGGGGCCACCCTTTTTAGGAAGAGTAACACTTGCCAAGAAGGGAATTAATAATGCGAGAGTAGGGCCTTACAGGGTAAGTTTTTACCCCAACCGGTTACAATGGACCATACGTTGTTTCCTCCCACCTTTTAGAGGTCTTGCATCACATCAATACTTGGTGGTGTAGGTGGCACATCTTTCCTTTTTTTTTTTTCCTAAGAAAAGTTGAGTTTTAGTTAATGCGTATCCTCAATACTTACTTGTGGTCTGATGGCGTGGAATGTCTGTAACTGGGGAGCAGCGCCTTAAACATATTTTGCCCTATCCATATTTGTGAAGTGTTGGTGTGGCACCATGGTCACTCTACTCTGAAGCATGAGGCATTGGTGGGTGAAAATCCTGGCTGATCCATGCCTGATTTATCTTCACAAAGGTCAGTCTCTCCACATTTCTCATGGACGAGTTCTCCTTGGGGTTAATATGGCCCCCGCCATACTAAACACCCACTCTAATGGCATACTACTGGCAGGGCAGGACAGATTTTCCAGGGAAAACTCTGCTAGTTGCAGCCACAAATCTAGCTTGGCTGCCCAGAAGTCCAGCAGATCTTCAAGTGGTGTTGGCATGGTCATGTCAAGGTATGCCACCACCTGCTGGTTCAGGTCCTGCTCCAGGTCTACCTGCTGCTGATGAGTTGCTTCACTATGCAGGTGAAGAAATCTACTCATCAGCGACTGTAGACTCAGGCTGCTGCTGATGGTGCTGGTACTGCTCCTACCACTCCACCCCTCCCCAGCATCCATGGCAGTGGAAAGTGAGCGCAGAGGGCACCCCGAGTCAGTCCTGCGAGAGGAATGACGAAGGTTCAAATAGGCATTGGCCAACTGACTACGTAGGATGTCTCTGTAGTAGGTCAGTTTGTTCTTCCTTCTCAGTGGGTGTAAAAAAGACCTCCATTTTGTGCCGGTAGCGAGGGTCCAATAAGGTGGACAGCCAGAAGTCATCCCGCTGTCGAATGGTGACAATTCGGTGGTCACTATGCAAGCAAGTGAGCAGGCATTGTGCCATTTGTGCAAGTGAGTCAGAGGGACTCAATGCCTCCATCTCCACTGCATACTGCCACGGTGTGTCTGGGTCCTCTGTCTCGCCTTTCTCATAACCCTCTAGCTGCTCCTGCTCCTCCTCTCCTGTCACATGACTAGAAAAGCCGTTCATCTCGCGAAACCTAAACTGTGCTCCACTGTGCCCCTCCTCCTCTTCCAGTTCAGCTCCCACAGGGCTCATGTGGCCGTGAGATGTATTCACCATGACTCCAGTGCCCTGACCAGTCTTTTTTTCCAACACGTGTTGTAGTAGATGAAGCAGTGAAATGACGTCGTTCATCCTGTAATCTAGGCGCCTGATTAATAATGTGGCTTCCTCAAAGGGCCTGAGCAAACGGCAGGTGTCACATATGAGCTGCCACTAGTTGACATTGAAGTTACACAGGGGAGTCCCCCTATACGCTTGGATCATCAAGAAATCAGTGATGGCTTTTCTCTGTTCGTATAGTCAGTCCAACATATGGAGGGTGGAATTCCAACATATGGAAACGTCGCAAATCAGACTATGTTGGGGGATGCCATTCTGACGCAGCTCAAGGAGGGTGCTTTGCGGTGTACAAGTGGCTGAAGTGCATGCAAAGTTTCCCACCCATTGTTAGGATGTCTTGCAGATGGGGGGAACACTTCAGGAACCACTTGACAACCAGATTGAACACGTGTGCCATGCAGGGCGCATGGCTTAGGCTTCCTTGTCGCAGCGCAAACTAGATGTTTTTCCCGTTGTCGGTCACCATGGTTCCCATTTCCAGTTTTCGTGGAGTAAGCCATGATTTGATTTCTTGATGAATTACTTTTAGCAGTTCCTCCCCTGTGAGACTAAGTTCGCCAAGGCAAAGCTTGTGAAGAACAGCGTGACACCGCCATGTCCTGCAAACATGGTATGCTGGAGGGACGCTGAGAGTTGTCCGTGCAGTGGAGGCTGAGGACATGGTGGAGGATGAGGAGGCGGAGTCGCACACTGTCACAGGATCATCGGCTTGAGAGTGTGGAGGCGGAAGCGGCGTGACCTGTCCAAGTTGTTATTTGTGGCTGTTCAGGAACCATATTCACCCAGTGAGCCGTAAAGGAAATGTATTGTCCCTTACCGTAGTTACAGCTCCACACGTCGGTGCTGCCATGCACTTTGGTACACACCGACAGGCTCAAGGACTGGCCCACCTTCTGTTCAACAAAATTGTGCAGGGCTGGTACTGCCTTCTTCGCAAAGAAATGACGGCTTGGAACTCTCCACTTCAGCTCGGCACAAGCCATCAGTCCCTGAAAGGTCCACCACTTGAAAAAGGAGGGACTGCAGCACCAGCAACTTGGACAGGAGCACATTCAGCTTCTGTGCTGTTGGATGAGTGGGCACATACTGTTGTCTCTTGGACATGGCTTTGCCAATGGATTTCTGGAGTAATGACTATCTTGAAGTAGGAGGAGCAGGAGCATCTGATGGGTATGACACATAGTTCCCTTCGGCTGAGGTGGGGGAACTTTGGTTGGCTGAAACAGGAGAAACATGCCACTGGGTGATGTAGCAGGCTGGACCACCACATCGGAGCCACGTTTCTCCCAGACCGCTTTATGGTGACGTTGCATATGTTAACGCAGGGCCGTGGTGCCATCATTGGGTTAATCTCCTCCCTATGCTTCATGAAAAACTGCCACACCGCCGAGTAGCTTCTTTTCCGACCATCAGTCCACACTGATTAACTACTACTGCTGCCGACTCCAGGAACCCCGGTTTCACTACCTCCTGGGAAGGTAGGCTGCTGCGAAGCAGGTGGTCTACCCTGGGCACGTTTGGCTCCAGACTTTCCCCGTCCACTGACTGCCAACCATTCTGCCACCTTGCTGGCTCAGCTGCTGCCTCATGGGCAACCTGCAACCCTCTTCTCCTGATGATGATGAAGCCCCTTCTGCATCCAGCTCCCAAGTGCAATCGGCTTCATCATGATTATCGAGTTGTGTCTGCTTGTCACTGATATCCTCCTCAGGTTCCTCAACAGTGTCAGCTTCAGGAGCCTGAATGCTCAAAACACCACCTCCCACGCCATTCTCCGCATCACTACTTGCCCGCCTAGCGTAGGAAGCGGTGAATGTCTCCTCCACTTGTTGACTTGGCAGTAGCTGCTGACTGTCCTCTATTAGATCGTCCTCACTAAATAATGGAGCTGAACCCACAGCATACAATACTTCTGTGAGGGAGGGAACAGCATTGGGAGGACAGGGACTGCTCCAGGGCCATGCCAACTGAGGGTTGTGTCTGAGGAACCCACCGACTGTTGACTGGGGGTTTCAGATGTCACTTGTGATGAAGTAGATGACCGTGTTAACCAATTGATGACGGCAGATGGGTTGCTCGTCGAGACACGACAGCTAGCTGATACTGGGAGCTCAGGCCTCTTGCTGCGACTCCTGCTGCCATTGGCCCTTAGTCTGCTGCGACCTCTGCCTGATAAATTTAGGTCTCTGCCACTCCTCTGTGCACGTTCTGGCACTTCTCTGCCTGATATACTTAGTGCGTATATGAGGGGAATACAATACGCTCCACTACGCTTAAAAAAGTATTTGTATACAACACTAGCCAGTGTGTACTTTTGCCTGGCCTTTCACAGTATCTAGGCCCTTGAGACTTCAACAGGAACAAAATAGTTCACCAGTGAGATATAAGTATGTGGTATGCACTTATGAGGGGAGTACAATGCGCTCCAGTACACTTAAAAAAGTATTTGTGTACAACACCAGCCGGTGTGTACTTTTGCCTGGCCTTTCACAGTATCTAGGCCCTTGAGACTTTAACAGGAACAAAATAATACCCCACTGAAATGTACATTGGTGGCAAGTACACCATTGTACAATGCGCTCCAGTACGCTTAATAAAATATTTGTATCCAACACCAGCAGTACACACCAGTGCTGCAGCACACAGTTGCTATGTACTACATCCAAAATTTCTCTCTCAATCTCACTCCCTTCCCTAAAAGTGCTTCTAGGCAGGATTTGTGCTTGAGCTGAATCGCTGATGTTTTGTGCAACAAACTGTACAGCACACTGCTCTCTGTCCTTCTGTGCTGAATGCTGATGTGACTAGGAGGGGAATCGCTGCTGGAAAAAAGCTTTTCTGGCCAACACACAGTGCTGTCTGTCCCTATCTGTATCTATGCAATGAAGGCTGAATTGACTGGTCGCAATATGGCAGCCGATTATATAGGGCTGTGACATCACAGGGGTGACTGGCTGGTGATAGGCTGCATGCTGTATGTGATTCAGGGTCATCCCTCCAACACTTGTTCCCGTCTTCCCAGGATTCCTTGCCCCATGCCCTCACATGTGGAGCCGCCATTTTAGATGCCCTGGAGCCTGGACCGCACTAAATGGAGTTTAATGAAGTGATTCACGTGATCGAATCGTGCCGATATTCGTATTCGCTCATCCCTAATTGCCTGTTAAAACTGCCATATAGTATTTATAAATATGTAAAATTTTATAAGAAGTTCTTTTAATTTCCAACAATTTATTTCTTTATCAAAATCTTTTAATGTGACAAATAATTAGATCACAGAACTTCAATCCATCGACATTATATAACATCTCCCTGTGTCTAAAACCCTTTCGGCCGAGTAGTAAAATATGTATTTTTATGATTTCTTTTTAATTTGTGACATTTTCATTCACAGTAATAGTGTAATAAGAGCTTGGTTTATAAACAGATGGATTATTACATTTTTTGCTTAGAATTCATTAAGTAGTCATCTTGCTCATTAAAGATGATTCAGTGTCATCAATTTCTATCCTAGTGAGACTGATGCTGGGAAATATAGTCTGAAAAGCTATGTGGGAATGTGCAAATGTATTAATCCTGTGTGAACAATTTCTTCTAAAGTCATTAATAAACAGAGTAATGAGAGGACGTGGTAAACAATCAATTGTGTGGAACCAGAAATGGGGGGGGGGGGTCCTTATTGTAGAGGTTATAGAGATTACTGCATTAGTAACCTATTGGCTTATTTTTGTTCTGTAGTGATTCATATCAGATTATAGAATAAGTGCCCCCCCAAACCCCCGCAGAACATTTTAGCATTTGCCATTTTAATGTGCTAAAGTGGATTATAACATTCTTCATTAACAAAGAAGACGAGAAGTGACCTTACCCATGCAGTAATGTATTGTCTAGTTACACCTTGCTTACTTGGGAAATATAAAGTTTGAATTGATATTGTCATTCCTCTCTGTGATAGCCTAGGGGATTACCTAACATTTCTGTAAAATTCACTTGCCAAAAAGGACTCCTTACCCCAAAAAACAAGCCCTAAAATCTGCTTACTAGGTGTTTCACTTCTCTGCAAACTGCTTAACACTGCCTGTTGTTAGGGGATTTCCACCTCTAGCAGTAGGGAGATCAAGACAAAAGAGAAGTGGGCTGGGGCTTCGTACAGGAAAGAAAATAAGTATGCAATGTGTGGGCGTGACTGCCTTCTTCAGAGGGTCCGCACTGTCTCACAAAGGTAAATAAAGGCTTCCCTTCTTATCACTTACCATCCATAAATTGCTAGGTAGCTGTCTATTGAATGTTATATCCCCTCCTCCCTTTAGTCTGCAGCTTTGTAAGCATCATTATTATGAGCGATACTTTGCTGTGCTACGGCCGTTTCTTTCCATTCTGCTCACATAGCATCTTGCAAACCCAATGATTCAATAACCAACCCAATTCTCCCTCTACATTCCTTCCATATAGTGTACTGTAAATCATCTTCCAGCACAGTGTCAGCCAACCATATAGGTTTTTAACCCCTTAAAGGGGTACTCCGTCCCTAAACATCTTATTCCCCTATCCAAAGGATAGGGGATAAGATGTCACATCGCCGGGGTCACGCTGCTGGTGACCCCCGGTATCTCGGCTGTGGCACCCCACTATCATTACTGCACAGAGCAGGCTCATTTCGTGCGTAATGACAGGCAATACAGGGGCCGGAGCATCGTTATGTCACGGCTCCGCCCCCTTGTGACGTAACGGTCCGCATCACGCCCCCACCCATAGGCTTGCACAAGGGGCGGAGCCGTGAGGTCACGATACTCTGGCCCCTGTATTGCCCGTCATTACGCACGGAGCGAGTCTGCTCTGTGCAGTAATGATAGCGGGGTGCTGCAGCCGAGATCCCGGGGGTCCCCAGCAGAGGGACCCCGGCGATCTGACATCTTATCCCCTATACCCCTTTAAGTATACTGCCTGTTTTGGCCTTGAGGACACAGACATTTTTTTTTTTTTTAAATATGACGTGTCACTTTGTGCATTCATTACTCTCCGGAATGCATTTACCCATCATACTGATTCTGAGATTGTTTTTTTTTTATAGCTTATTTTACTTTATGTTAGTTATATATGTTATGTTAGTTTAATGTTTTTAATATTTTTACTATTACTCTGCACAGTATGCACTAGTGCACTTTATATACCAGTATGCACTATTTTCTACATGAATTTATATTTACACTTATATAGTTTTTATTTGATTTGTATTAATGATCACTTTATGAAATTGTTTGGCACTAATGATTTGTATGGGCATAAAAGCCCTCATAGGTTTGTGTATCACTATGCTTGAAAAAGGCTCCAGGAGGAGCTGAAACGTTGTAATGCTGACATGAGACATTAAATCACTTATTTTGTTGGAGTGCTGCACCTGTATCTGGTTTTTATCTTGGATGGACTCTGATCAAGTCCTTTGGGACGCTGGCACCAATTTTTTGGTTGGACTGGATAAGTAGTGCTGCTTTATTTTGGTATTATATATATATATATATATATATATATATATATATATATATACTTAAATCGCCAATTTTTTGGGCAATTTTCTAGATTTGAACTTCTTGTAAGCAAAATGTCCATGCCAAATAAATTTCATATGGAATTGATTATATCGATTCACATATACCATTATTTACTTTACATTGGCATTATAAAGTAACATATGTTTACTTTTTAAAGACATTAGAGGGGTGAAAAGTTTAGCAGCAATTTTCCACATTTTCACAAAAATTTTCTTTAGGGACAAGTTCAGTTTTGAAGTGGATTAGAGTGTGTTAGAATTCCCCTATATGTGACCCTATTATAAAAACTGCACCCTTCAAAGTATTTCAAATAACATTTAGAAAGTTTGTTAACCCTTTAGGTGTTTCACAGGAATAACAAAGTGGAGGAGAAGAGTCAAAATCTCAATTTTTTTTGCAGATATTCCAGATATTTACTCTGTAATACAGCAGCTATTAACACAAAATTGTGACTCAATATTTATTGCTATAATTCTGGAATGTTAGAAATGTTTCCATATGTGGCTCTATTCACTACTGAAGTTAACCATTGGCCTCAGACAGCTAGTGGATTTTAAGAAGTGATTGATCTAATTGATACCCAACAGGCTGAGCACAGTGTCCTGTAACAATCTCAGCCTTCTTCCTGCAGCTCAGGCCCCTTACATGACACTGAACTTAGCGTATCACTGGCCGAAGCAGGACATTGCTGTGGCTGTCGATAAGCTAATTGCAGTGTGACGCTTCGGGCTCCAAGAAGCGGAAGAGGACACGGTCCAGAACACAGAAGGCCGATATCATCACACTGGGGGAGTGGCGGAAGGTGAGTCAAAGTGTGTTATTACATTTTTTGCAGCCTGGGCACAATGGATATATTAAAAATTCTGCAGAGTTCTCCTTTAAATCAAGTAATCAAGTTACTCACAATTAAAGGGGTACTTCGGCGGTTAGACATCTTATCCCCTATCCAAAGGATAGAGGATAAGATGCCTCATCGCGGGGGTCCCGCAGCTGGGGACCCCGTGATCTTGCACGCAGCACTCCAGTTAAAATCAGTCCCCGGAGCATGTTCGCTCGCTGCCGGCCCCGTCACACGCCACCGGCCCCGTCGTCACCGGTAATCAGACCCGGAGCGAACATGCTCCGGGGACTGATTTTAACTGGGGTGCTGCGTGCAAGATCACGGGGGTCCCCAGAGGCGGGACCCCCTCGATCAGGCATCTTATCCCCTATCCTTTGGATTGGGGATAAGATGTCTAAGCGCAGGAGTACCCCTTCAATGTCTACTCTCGTCCTCTTTCCTTTTAATTTCTATCTGGCTTAGACCACTTCTTCCAGCCCAAACTAATCTCTTCAGCATTTGCAGGAAAAACATCTTAGATGCTACATTATAGATAGGTAGGTAGCTAAGTGGCTAGGTACATAGTTAAGTAGCTAGGTAGGTAACTATGTAGGTAGGAATATAGGTAGGTAGGCAGCCAGGTAGGTAAGTAGCTATGTTGGTAGATAGGTAAGTAGATAGGTGGGTAGGTAGATAAGAAAGTAGGTAGTAGAGAGGTAACCAGGTAGCTATGTAGCCAGGTAGGTATTGGAAGCTATGTAGGTAGTCAAGTCGGTATGGAGGTAGCTATGGAGGTAGGTAAGTAGGTAGCCAGGTTGGTAGGTAGGTAGCCATGTAGCCAGATAGCTATATAGCCAAGTAGGTAGGTATGTAAGTAGGAAGGCATGAAGGTAGTCAGGTTGGTAAGGAGGTAACTATGTAGGTTGGTAGCTACTCATGTAGGTAGGTAGCTATGTAGCCAGGTAGCTACATAGCTACATAAGTAGTAAATTATTGTACATAAGAAAAAATAGTGCCAAAACTATGGTTACCGAAAAAGTAATAGTCCAAACAAGTAGTGCCCCAGATGTTTCATTTCCCATACAGTAATCTGCATGTCTTTATGCCCCACATAGTACCTCCCTAGTAATATAAACACAGTAATGGTTCCACACTTTGTACACAGTAATAGTGCCCCTTCAAAATAATAATGTTCCTGTATTGGATCTACACTGTTAGGGAAACCCCTTAGAGAGCACATCTTGTAAAAGTGTCCCTTGAGGGCTTAGTAAAATTCCCCTCCACATAGTCATAGTGCCCCCTTAGTAAAAGTGTTGCCATAGTGCCACAATGTGTCCTCTTTTATGTCCTCCACACAGGGACTGTTACATTCTAGGTTTTCATGCTCCCTTAGTGCCTATGGTCCCTATGGTGCTCTCTCCTAAAAAGACATTGCAGAATTAGCAGGGCTGGCTCCTCCTACAGACAAAATAGGCAACCGCTTAGAGAGCCCTCCTGATGGGGGTACCGCTCTGCCCACAAGAAAGTTATTTTCCCACTAACTGATACCACAGTTGCTCACACCAGCTCCCCTCCCCCACACGCCCTCATCCGAGGCAGACAGGCTCTTCACGCAGAACGGGTACTCCATCTTGACATTGCACGCCTCTAAGCAGCCCCCTAAACCCCCATCGACCACTCCTCCAACCCTGCGACAATGTGAATGGGGCATGGGGGCAATGTGAGAGGGGCATGGGGGTAATGTGAGAGAGGCATGGGGCAATGTGAAAAGGGCATTGGGGCCCTATGAATGGGGCATTGTATGTGGAAATATTGATCTCTGTATAGTAAATTTTATTTAGTAACAGTATAGGGGGGAATTTACTAAACTTTGACTATGAAGTCTCTTTTCTACCCTATTTTTTTTTACTTTCTTTTTGCGTGCGTGCGACAAATTTACTACATTGTCGCACAATGTTAGTAAATTTGTCGCACGTAGGTAAAAGCGGGAAATTTAATTCAGGTAGTAGTGTAAATAGTCATCTTTTTTTCCTGGCTTTGTGAGCAGCCTGGGCTTTGCAGGTGCCCGTCTTTCGAGCTTTTTTTAGGTTAATATTTTATTTTGGAGGGCTAGCATGGCGCAGGTTGGCTCAAAAAGAAAGGCTAAAACTAATAACAGCAAGTTACTCCATCTGCTGTTGTCCAAATATTGGAGAGTATGTCTGCGGCCACAGCTACTCTTTTCACCTTCTTCTGATTTGTCAGATGGAGAAGCCTCTGGGGTCCCTTCAATGAGGCGTAGTCGTGCAATTAAGATGTAAGGTGTTGAGTGGTATATTTGGCAATCTTGTTGAAAAGTTTCCTATTTAATTCAACATTGTGGCTATAGGTTTGTTCATTTGTGGCAAGGTTTCCCAAATCCCAAACATAATGCTTGGTAAAAGGGGTTGTTAGTTACCAGTTCCTGGAAGCTATACTTCCAAACACTGGGATCTAAACGCAGGGATCGGTCTTCCATGCTCCGTCCCACCCCCGTGTGACCTCATGCCCGCCCCTGGGAAGTTGCACCCGGCCCTCTCAATGAAAGTGTATGGGAAGGGGGCTTAATGGCTGACACGCCCGTTCCCATAGATTTTCAGGGTGAGGGGCCGGGCGCGACGTCACAGGTGCGGCCATGACGTCACCCGGAGGCGGGACGGACCCCGGAATCCCGATCCCATCGTTCGGATCCCAGCGTTCAGAAGTGTAGGTTCGGGACGATGGGCCCGTACAACCCCTGTAATTCAATTGCAAGAATGGCCAGGGCTTTGTTATTTTGTTAAAATGTTCTTCGTTTGCCAAATGCATATCCAAATAAAAAAAAATAACAGGATTTAAACACCAAAATTGCGAGCATTTTGTGCATTTGTCTACTATCGGAATGGAAGGAAAACGTAACAACCAGCTGTTTGGGTACGTTTCCCCTGACCTTTGTTGTCAGGCTATATTATATGTATGTCAGCCAATGCTTTTTAGTGAAAAAAAACATATAAAGGAAACATAGGGGTTGGGAGGTAAAAGTACTTTAAAAATATTTTTCATTCCTTTTAAATACACAATTTGTTTGGACACAAAATCTACATCGTCAGCAAAATGAAAAAAAAAAAAACCTGCAAACCAGCCAAGAGAGTAGCTAGCATTTGGAAATTAGTTGGGCCAACAAATCCCAATCAACATGCACATCAAACTACATATAACACATACTATATTGTACTACTATAAAAGTAGCCACTAGAGATGAGCGAATCGAAGTTGACGAACCCAAATTCGTTACGAATGTCATGAAAAATTTGATTTGCAACGGATACGAATATCGCCGCGATTCTATCGCGCAAATCGCTTCATTAAACTCCATTTTACAGCATTCCAGGCTATTGGGGACCTAAGATGGCAGATCCACATGTGAGTACATGGGGCAGGGGATTATGGGAGGGCGGGAAACAGCGGCGGGAATGAAGGTAGGCGGGCTGACCCTGAATCACATGTGAGATGCAGCCTATCAGTGTTCACTGACCCCTGTGATGTCACAGACCCCTGTGATGTCACGGCCATCTTGCCTCTCTTCATTTCATCTATGCACTCAGATGGAGAGGACGGTACTGCTTGTGTGTGAATAGCTCATACCACAGCGTTACACTGCAACTGCTAGTCACATCAGCATTAGGGAAAGGCAGGAGTGCAGAGTGCTGTGCTGTTACTCTGAGAAGGATCATTGATAGCTAAACCTCCTATTCACGTTATTGAGCATTGCAGCAGAGAGGGGCAGATAGCTGTCAGCTGCCTCATACAGATCTCCAAGCTGCCTGAACTTTATCAACCATCTAATCTCCTCATTTTTCAGCCCAATTGAGTTTATTTTTGTTTGCTCCACAAAACTTCTGCTGCTCAGAATTGTGTGACAGAGTGGAATTTAGGGTTTAATCTAAGGATTTTTTTTGTGTGGTGCTGCACTGTTGGGTCCTGCTGCTGTTCAGAAATATGTGATTGTTCAGTGGACTGTAGTGCATTTGCACCATTTTGTACCTGTTAATCTGTCAAGGGGCTACATACTGTGCAAGTCCAAAAATAATATTCACCGGCTGTATTTTTTTTTTTAAATATTTTTTTCTGCGTATAGTTACGCATATATAACTGCCCTCATCAGTGCATACTGCATAGGTACATGCAAGCATTGTACGATGTAGTGTATTACAAAAATTCAGGGTTTTTTCTGCTGTTAGGCATATTACTGCCCTCATCAGTACATACCGCATAGGTACATCCAAGTATTGTACCATTTAGTAGCTGTCAAGGTGCTCCAAACCATCAAAGTCCAAACAATAGTATCCACCGGCTGGTGTTTTACAAAAATACAGAGTTTTTTCTGCTAATAGGCCCTCATCAGTGCATACCGCATACGTACATCCAAGTATTGTACCATTTAGTACCTGTTAAGGTGTCAAGGTGCTCCATACTGTCAAAGTCAAAACAATAGTATCCACCGGCTGGTGTTTTACAAAAATACAGAGTTTTTTCTGCTAATAGTTAGGCATATTACTTCCCTCATCAGTGCATACCCCATACGTACATCTAAATGTCGTACCATTTAGTACCTGTTAATCTGTCAAGGTGCTCCATACTGTCAAAGTCCAAACAATATTATCCACTGGCTGGTGTTTTATAAAAATACAGAGTTTTTTCTGCTAATAGTTAAGCATATTACTGCCCTCATCAGTGCATACCTCATAGGTGCATCCAAGTATTGTACCATCTAGTACCTGTTAATCTGTCAAGGGCCTACATACTGTTCAAGGACAGCAGTAAGTAATCACCTGCTGCTGTTCTAGACAAATACTGTTTAAAGAGTAGTGTAGCGTATTGTAATACCATCATAAATGCACTAAGTATGTCAGACAGAGAAGTGCCAGGACGTGCACAGAGGAGTGGCAGAGGCCTAAATACTTCAGGCAGAGTTGGCAGCAGGAGTCGCAGCGAGAGGCCTGAGCTCCCGTTATCAGCCAGCGGTCGTGTCTCCACCAGCAACCGATCTGCCGACGTCGATTGGTTAACACGCTCATCCACATCATCACAAGTGACATCTAACACCCCATGTCAACAGTCGGTGGGTTCCTCAGACACAACCCTTAGTTGGCATGGCCCGGGAGCAGTCCGTGTCCTCCCATTGCCTTTGTCCTATGCTGTTTCCTCTCTTAAAGAATGAATACAAAAAACACAACAAAAATTGGGTTACTGTACACATCATAATATATTAACTTAAAAGTTATATGGTATAATCCAGTTGCTAATAGTAATGCACTCAAGGTGCAAATAAACCCAAATCACTACAGCTAGTATGAACTCCCATACATATTAGCACAACAAAATAAAATGGAGTCACTTTATAGAAATATACAAAATCCAAAATGTATTAAATCACAAATACTTAAAAACACATTGGAGGCATAACACACTCAATGGGGGATAGAAAACAAAAAACACCAAGGTGTCACACAGTACCCCGTTCACTAAAAGTAGTAACACATAATAAATATATATATATATATATATATATATATATATATATATATATAATGGAGAGCTATAAAGAAAAAGAAAAACAGCCCTATAGTAGTAAATACATACTTAAACAATGCACGGTCCCGGGGAACAGGGTGACACCACCCCAACGCAGCGTTTCGGACAAGCCTTTGTCGAGGGGTGGTGTCCTCCAGAATGATCATAGTATTTATATTAGTGTGTACCAATGAAAAGCCAGTTGTCATTATCTTATTATTTGGATCTGCAGACGCCCAGCTGCTTGCGGCGCATGTATTGACGGCTCTTCCGGACTCCGCTCACTTCCGGCATCGCGTCACGGAGTGCCGGTCAGGTGACCCGACCAACAGCTGATCGGTCACATGACACGGCCACCGCAATGACGCCTGCAAGGAAGGACGGAGGCCGGATAACCCGCGCATGCGCACCGGCACAAAATCGGTACTTTGTCTGTTTTGTATTGGTATAGTGCTACATGCATGAAAACCAGAGAAAGAAACAAACTAAACAAAGCGAAATCCCTACCCGGGGCCGGCCGCATTCCCCTTAATACATAATTAATAACATAGAAAAAAGAGAGAAAAAGGAAAACCTAGTGGGAAATGTGAATACATAATAAAATGCATTGTAAACTAAATGTGTATATAATAAATAATGAAAGAATACATAATATAAAAAGTATATGTGTATATATATATATATATATATATATATATATATATATGTCACGATGCCGGCTGGCAGGTAGTGGATCCTCTGTGCCAGAGAGGGATTGGCGTGGACCGTGCTAGTGGACCGGTTCTAAGCCACTACTGGATTTCACCAGAGCCCGCCGCAAAGCGGGATGGTCTTGCTGCGGCGGTAGTGACCAGGTCGTATCCACTAGCAACGGCTCACCTCTCTGGCTGCTGAAGATAGGCGCGGTACAAGGGAGTAGGCAGAAGCAAGGTCGGACGTAGCAGAAGGTCGGGGCAGGCAGCAAGGATCGTAGTCAGGGGCAACGGCAGAAGGTCTGGAAACACAGGCAAGGAACACACAAGGAACGCTTTCACTGGCACTAAGGCAACAAGATCCGGCAAGGGAGTGCAGGGGAAGTGAGGTGATATAGGGAAGTGCACAGGTGAACACACTAATTGGAACCACTGCGCCAATCAGCGGCGCAGTGGCCCTTTAAATCGCAGAGACCCGGCGCGCGCGCGCCCTAGGGAGCGGGGCCGCGCGTGCCGGGACAGAACAGACGGAGAGCGAGTCAGGTAGGGGTGCGAGTCAGGGGAGCCGGGGTGCGCATCGCGAGCGGGCGCTACCCGCATCGCGAATCGCATCCCGGCTGGCAGCGGAATCGCAGCGCCCCGGGTCAGAGGACGTGACCGGAGCGCTGCAGCGGGGAGAGTGAAGCGAGCGCTCCGGGGAGGAGCGGGGACCCGGAGCGCTCGGCGTAACAGTACCCCCCCCCTTGGGTCTCCCCCTCTTCTTAGAGCCTGAGAACCTGAGGAGCAGACTTTTGTCCAGGATGTTGTCCTCAGGTTCCCAGGATCTCTCTTCAGGACCACAACCCTCCCAGTCCACTAAAAAAAAATTTTTTCCTCTGACCTTTTTGGCAGCTAAAATTTCTTTGACCGAGAAGATGTCCGAGGAGCCGGAAACAGGAGTGGGAGGAACAGATTTGGGAGAAAAACGGTTGAGGATGAGTGGTTTGAGAAGAGAGACGTGAAAGGCATTAGGGATACGAAGAGAAGGAGGAAGAAGAAGTTTATAAGAGACAGGATTAATTTGACACAAAATTTTGAAAGGACCAAGGTAGCGTGGTCCCAACTTGTAGCTAGGGACACGGAAGCGGACATATTTAGCGGAGAGCCATACCTTGTCTCCAGGGGAAAAAACGGGAGGAGCTCTTCTTTTCTTATCCGCGAACTTCTTCATGCGTGATGAAGCCTGTAAGAGAGAATTTTGGGTCTCTCTCCATATGATGGAAAGGTCACGAGAAATTTCATCCACAGCGGGCAGACCAGAGGGCAAGGGAGTAGGGAGGGGGGGAAGAGGGTGACGGCCGTACACCACGAAAAATGGGGATTTGGAGGAAGACTCAGAGACCCTGAAGTTATACGAGAATTCGGCCCATGGGAGGAGATCTGCCCAGTCATCCTGGCGGGAGGAAACAAAATGTCGCAAATAATCACCCAAGATCTGGTTAATTCTTTCTACTTGTCCATTGGACTGGGGATGATATGCAGAAGAAAAATTTAATTTAATCTTGAGTTGTTTACAGAGAGCCCTCCAGAATT
Source organism: Hyla sarda (assembly GCF_029499605.1). Taxonomy (NCBI): domain Eukaryota; kingdom Metazoa; phylum Chordata; class Amphibia; order Anura; family Hylidae; genus Hyla; species Hyla sarda. Next base: position 188,723,358 of record NC_079196.1, on the reverse strand, counting down.
TAGACACGAATTGGACGCCTCTATCCGAGACAATCTGCGTAGGCAACCCGTGAAGACGAAAAATGTGTACAAAAAATTGTTTAGCCAACTGAGGCGCCGAAGGAAGACCAGGAAGAGGGATGAAATGTGCCATTTTGGAGAATCGATCAACGACCACCCAAATAACAGTGTTGCCACGGGAAGGGGGTAAATCAGTAATGAAATCCATACCAATCAGAGACCAAGGCTGTTCGGGGACAGGCAGAGGATGAAGAAAACCAGCGGGCTTCTGGCGAGGAGTCTTATCCCGGGCACAGATAGTGCAGGCTCGCACAAAGTCCACAACATCCGTCTCCAGAGTCGGCCACCAATAGAAGCGGGAGATGAGTTGCACAGATTTCTTGATACCCGCATGACCTGCGAGATGGGAGGAGTGACCCCATTTGAGGATTCCGAGGCGTTGGCGAGGAGAAACAAAGGTCTTTCCTGGAGGAGTCTGCCTGATGGAGGCAGGAGAAGTGGAGATCAGGCAGTCAGGTGGAATGATGTGTTGCGGAGAGAGTTCAACTTCTGAGGCATCCGAGGAACGAGAGAGAGCATCGGCCCTAATGTTCTTATCGGCAGGACGAAAGTGAATCTCAAAATTAAATCGGGCAAAGAACAGAGACCACCGGGCCTGGCGAGGATTCAGCCGTTGGGCAGACTGGAGGTAGGAGAGGTTCTTGTGGTCGGTGTAGATAATAACAGGAGAACTTGATCCCTCCAGCAGATGCCTCCATTCCTCAAGTGCTAATTTAATGGCTAGAAGCTCTCGATCCCCGATGGAGTAGTTCCTCTCCGCTGGAGAGAAGGTCCTAGAGAAAAAACCACAAGTGACAGCATGCCCGGAAGAATTTTTTTGTAGAAGAACAGCTCCAGCTCCCACTGAGGAGGCATCAACCTCCAATAGGAAGGGTTAGGTCTGGAGAGGACGGGAGCCGAAGAAAAGGCAGACTTGAGTCGTTTAAAGGCGTCTTCTGCTTGAGGAGGCCAGGACTTGGGATCAGCATTTTTTTTGGTTAAAGCCACGATAGGAGCCACAATGGTAGAAAAATGTGGAATAAATTGCCTGTAATAATTGGCGAACCCCAAAAAGCGTTGGATAGCACGGAGTCCGGAGGGGCGTGGCCAATCTAAGACGGCAGAGAGTTTGTCTGGATCCATCTGTAGTCCCTGGCCAGAGACCAAATATCCTAGAAAAGGAAGAGATTGGCATTCAAACAGACATTTCTCAATTTTGGCATAGAGTTGGTTGTCACGAAGTCTCTGAAGAACCATACGGACATGCTGGCGGTGTTCTTCTAGATTGGCAGAAAAAATTAGGATATCGTCCAGATATACAACAACACAGGAGTATAACAGATCACGAAAAATTTCATTGACAAAGTCTTGGAAGACGGCAGGGGCGTTGCACAGGCCAAAGGGCATGACCAGATACTCAAAGTGTCCATCTCTGGTGTTAAATGCCGTTTTCCACTCGTCCCCCTCTCTGATGCGGATGAGGTTATAGGCGCCTCTTAAGTCCAATTTAGTAAAGATGTGGGCACCTTGGAGGCGATCAAAGAGTTCAGAGATGAGGGGCAAAGGGTAGCGGTTCTTAACCGTGATTTTATTAAGACCGCGGTAGTCAATGCAAGGACGTAGGGTGCCATCTTTTTTGGACACAAAGAAAAATCCGGCTCCGGCAGGAGAGGAGGATTTACGGATAAAGCCCTTTTTTAGATTCTCCTGGACGTATTCGGACATGGCAAGAGTCTCTGGGGCAGAGAGAGGATAAATTCTGCCCCGGGGTGGAGTAGTACCCGGGAGGAGGTCGATAGGGCAATCATAAGGCCTGTGAGGAGGTAGAGTCTCAGCTTGTTTTTTGCAGAAAACATCCGCGAAGTCCATATAGGCCTTAGGGAGACCGGTTACTGGAGGAACCACAGAGTTACGGCAAGGGTTACTGGGAACCGGTTTTAGACAGTTCTTGGAACAAGAGGACCCCCAACTCTTGATCTCCCCAGTGGACCAATCCAGGGTTGGGGAATGAAGTTGAAGCCAGGGAAGTCCAAGGAGAATTTCCGAGGTGCAATTGGGGAGGACCAAAAGTTCAATCCTCTCATGATGAGATCCGATGCTCATAAGAAGGGGCTCCGTGCGGAAACGTATGGTACAGTCCAATCTTTCATTATTTACACAATTGATGTAGAGGGGTCTGGCGAGACTGGTCACCGGGATGTTGAACCTGTTGACGAGAGAGGCCAAAATAAAATTTCCTGCAGATCCAGAGTCCAAGAAGGCCACAGCAGGGAAGGAGAAGGCAGAGGCAGACATCCGCACAGGCACTGTAAGACGTGGAGAAGCAGAGTAGACATCAAGGACTGTCTCACCTTTGTGCGGAGTCAGCGTACGTCTTTCCAGGCGGGGAGGACGGATAGGACAATCCCTCAGGAAGTGTTCGGTACTAGCACAGTACAGGCAGAGGTTCTCCATACGGCGTCGTGTCCTCTCTTGAGGTGTCAGGCGAGACCGGTCGGCCTGCATAGCCTCCACGGCGGAAGGCACAGGAACAGATTGCAGGGGACCAGAGGAGAGAGGAGCCGAGGAGAAGAAACGCCTCGTGCGAACAGAGTCCATATCTTGGCGGAGTTCCTGACGCCTTTCGGAAAAACGCATGTCAATGCGAGTGGCAAGGTGAATAAGTTCATGTAGGTTAGCAGGAATTTCTCGTGCGGCCAGAACATCTTTAATGTTGCTGGATAGGCCTTTTTTGAAGGTCGCGCAGAGGGCCTCATTATTCCAGGACAATTCTGAAGCAAGTGTACGGAATTGTACGGCATACTCGCCAACGGAAGAATTACCCTGGACCAGGTTCAACAGGGCAGTCTCAGCAGAAGAGGCTCGGGCAGGTTCCTCAAAGACACTTCGGATTTCCGAGAAGAAGGAGTGTACTGAGGCAGTGACGGGGTCATTGCGGTCCCAGAGCGGTGTGGCCCATGACAGGGCTTTTCCGGACAGAAGGCTGACTACGAAAGCCACCTTAGACCTTTCAGTGGGAAACAGGTCCGACATCATCTCCAGATGCAGGGAACATTGGGAAAGAAAGCCACGGCAAAACTTAGAGTCCCCATCAAATTTATCCGGCAAGGATAAGCGTATCCCAGGAGCGGCCACTCGCTGCGGAGGAGGTGCAGGAGCTGGCGGAGGAGATGACTGCTGAAGCTGTGGTAGTAACTGTTGTAGCATGACGGTCAGTTGAGACAGCTGTTGGCCTTGTTGCGCTATCTGTTGTGACTGCTGGGCGACCACCGTGGTGAGGTCAGCGACAACTGGCAGAGGAACTTCAGCGGGATCCATGGCCGGATCTACTGTCACGATGCCGGCTGGCAGGTAGTGGATCCTCTGTGCCAGAGAGGGATTGGCGTGGACCGTGCTAGTGGACCGGTTCTAAGCCACTACTGGATTTCACCAGAGCCCGCCGCAAAGCGGGATGGTCTTGCTGCGGCGGTAGTGACCAGGTCGTATCCACTAGCAACGGCTCACCTCTCTGGCTGCTGAAGATAGGCACGGTACAAGGGAGTAGGCAGAAGCAAGGTCGGACGTAGCAGAAGGTCGGGGCAGGCAGCAAGGATCGTAGTCAGGGGCAACGGCAGAAGGTCTGGAAACACAGGCAAGGAACACACAAGGAACGCTTTCACTGGCACTAAGGCAACAAGATCCGGCAAGGGAGTGCAGGGGAAGTGAGGTGATATAGGGAAGTGCACAGGTGAACACACTAATTGGAACCACTGCGCCAATCAGCGGCGCAGTGGCCCTTTAAATCGCAGAGACCCGGCGCGCGCGCGCCCTAGGGAGCGGGGCCGCGCGTGCCGGGACAGAACAGACGGAGAGCGAGTCAGGTAGGGGAGCCGGGGTGCGCATCGCGAGCGGGCGCTACCCGCATCGCGAATCGCATCCCGGCTGGCAGCGGAATCGCAGCGCCCCGGGTCAGAGGACGTGACCGGAGCGCTGCAGCGGGGAGAGTGAAGCGAGCGCTCCGGGGAGGAGCGGGGACCCGGAGCGCTCGGCGTAACAATATATATATACATATATATACATATATATATATATATATATATATATATATATATATTAAAAATAAAATAGTGATTGGCAAAAAGATTAGTGATGAAAAGGATATAGTACAGTGATATACCATAAACTATATGTAGGTATAGTGAAGAATGGAAAAATACATGATAGTGGAACAGTGTGTATATATATATATATATATATATATATATATATATATATATATATGTATAATGAAATGAAGGGTGATGGATAATTAATTATTTAGTTATTTGATTAGTGAAAATGATAAATAAAGTGCATGAAAACATAATATGATTATATTATATAAATATAAAGTGTAAAAGATTAAATTAGTGCAAATTTTTTAGCCCGCTCCCTTATTTTAAAAAAATGGCATCACAAGGAAGAGATTGAATCCATCTTTACGACATCAGAGGAAAGGACAGCTTTACGACATCTAGAGGACCTACTTTCAGAACAAGACTCTTCTCCTGACACACAGGTACCATCTACTATAAAATCTAGGTCTAGGTCACCTTTGTCTGTGCACCCCACTGTTGAAATGTTCGTTCGGCTAGTCAGTGAGGAATTCAAAAAACTTAAAAGGAAAATTCAGAATGATAATCTCACATTACAAGAAAGGGCTAGTCTTGAGAGATTGAAATCGATGAAGGACGTTGTGTTCAAGCCAGCCGATAAGGGCGGTAATATCGTAGTGTGGCCTTGTAAGATGTACGAAGCAGAAGCCTCTAAACAACTACGTAATGGTACTTGTTATAAAAAACTAATGTACAACCCTATTTCTTCTTATACACAGGCTCTTAACAACATCATTTCAAAGGCAAAAGCAACAGGTACCATTTCTACAGAATTGGCAAAGGCATTGGAAGATCATCCCAGAATACCTTCTCTATATTTACCTCCTAAGTTACATAAAAATCAGACGAAACCTCCCGAACGTCCCATCATTTCTGGAAACGGTAATTTAACCGAGAAAGTTGGAAAATGTATTGATGCTAAATTGAAACCGATTGTGGAAAGTCTGCCATCTTACATCAGAGATACGAACGATATGTTAAAGAGGATCGAGGGTATACACCTAGATGACAATGTACTCCTAGTGACCTGTGACAAAGTCACTATATACTAATATTAGTCATTCTGATGGCATTGAAGCAACTACCTTCTTTCTAGAAACAAGTAACATCGGTAAGGAGATGGCAGACTTTATCACACATCTGTTGCATTTCACCCTAACCCATAACGTCTTTTCTTTTAAGGGGTCCCTCTACCTACAGCTCCAGGGTACTGCTATGGGGGCAGCCTGTGCGCCCTCGTATGCAAATGTATTCCTGAGGCTGTGGGAGAGGGACATCTTCCTGTCGGATCATGGGGGCGCCGCAGTGGATCGCGTCCAGATTTGTATGCTGGAAACGCTCTACCCTCAAGGGTTGAATGACATATTGCCTTTTGCTCCGTTTCTTTGACCGTTTAGTCCTCCAGTAGGTTGTTTTTTAACTTGATTTTAAATAATATGATTTTAACTCATATTTTTATTTTTTGATCTCTTTCAGTGTGTTTCCAGTGAATTTTCCATTCCAGAAAGTACTACAGCTGTCTTGATGCCATGTTCCTTCCCTTCTACATTGTTGCCAGGACCTATGTGATTAAAGACTCTTTATGAATAATCTTTATCCCTCCTGTTTCACCCGGTCATTTTTTATCCCCATGGATTTTTTCACCTCACATAATTTTTCCTGATTATTTTTATTTCTTCTTTTTTTCTCCTTTTTTCTTTCTTTTCCCCCCTTTTTTCCCTCTTTTCTCTTTTCCCTACCCTTCCTCTTGTCTTTCCTCCCCTCCCCCTTTTCCTGGCCCCTCCCTTTCTCTCCCCCTCTCTTTTCCCTTCTGTTATTTGCACATATATGCACTTGTTTTTATATCATTATATTATGTTCTATATTTATATTTTCACATATTTGATTCAGTATTTTAGTGTGATCACTAGTATGCACTTTTATTATTATTTTGCACAATAAATTAGTATTTTTGCATTAATTTAATCTATACACTTTATATTTATATAATATAATCATATGTTTTCATGCACTTTATTTATCATTTTCACTAATAAAATAACTAAATAATTAATTATCCCTCACCATTCATTTCATTATACATACATATATATATATATATATATATATATATATATATATATATATATATATATATACACACACTGTTCCACTATCATGTATCTTTCCATTCTTCACTATACATACATATAGTTTATGGTATATCACTGTACTATATCCTTCTATTTTGTATTTTTCATCACTAATCTTTTTACCAATCACTATTTTATTTTTAATATATATATATATATATATATATATATATATATATATATATATACTTTTTTATATTATTATGTATTCTTTTATTATTTATTATATACACATTTAGTTTACAATGCATTTTATTATGTATTCACATTTCCCACTAGGTTTTCCTTTTTCTCTCTTTTTTTCTATGTTATTAATAATGTATTAAGGGGAATGGGGCCGGGCCCGGGTAGGGATTTTGCTTTGTTTAGTTTGTTTCTTTCTCTGGTCTTCATGCATGTAGCGCTTTACCAATACAAAACAGACAAAGTACCGATTTTGTGCCGGTGCGCATGCGCGGGTTATCCGGCGTCCGTCCTTCCTTGCGGGCGTCATTGCGGTGGCCGTGTCATGTGACCGATCAGCTGTTGGTCGGGTCACCTGACCGGCACTCCGTGACGCGATGCCGGAAGTGAGCGGAGTCCGGATGAGCTGGCGATACATGCGTTGCAAACGGCTGGGCGTCTGCAGATGCAAATAATAAGGTAATGACAACTGGCTTTTCATTGGTACACACTAATATAAATACTATGATCATTCTGGAGGACACCACCCCTCGACAAAGACTTGTCCGAAACGCTGCGTTGGGGTGGTGTCACCCTGTTCCCCAGGACCGTGCATTGTTTAAGTATGTATTTACTACTATAGGGCTGTTTTTCTTTTTCTTTGTAGCTCTCCATTATATATATATATTTATTATGTGTTACTACTTTTAGTGAACGGGGTACCGTGTGACACCTTGGTGTTTTTTGTTTTCTATCCCCCATTGAGTATGTTATGCCTCCAATGTGTTTTTAAGTATATGTGATTTAATACATTTTGGATTTTGTATATTTCTATAAAATGACTCCATTTTATTGTGTTGTGCCTCTCCTAAAGAAGTATCTTATGCTGTGGGTTCAGCTCCACTATAGGACGATCCAATAGAGGACAGTCAGCAGCTACTGGACAGCCAAGAAGGGGAGGAGACATGCGCCGCTTGCTCCACTAGGGGGCCAAGTAGTGATGCGGAGAGTGACGTGGGAGGCGGTGTTGCAAGTGTTCAGGGTCCTGAAGCAGACACTGTTGGGGAACCTGAGAAGAACATCAGTGACGTGCACACAACTGTTGATGATGATGAAGCCAATCGCAATTGGGAGCCGGTTGCAGAAGGGGCTTCATCATCATCAGGAGAAGATAGTTGCATGTTGCCCTTGAGGCAGCAAGGCGCTAGCACGGTTGGTAGTCAGCGTGGTGGCAGTGGAAATTCAGGAGCCAAATTGTCCCGGGGGAGACCACCTGCTTCGCAGCAGCCTACCTTTCCGGGAGGTAGTGGAACAGGGGTTCCTGGAGACGGCACCAGTAGCAGTCAATTAGTGCGGACTGTGGGTGGGAAAATCAGATACTCGGCGGTGTGGAAGTTTTTCATTAGGCATCCGGAGGAGGTTCACGTAGCCACATGCAAGATCTGTCGGCAGAAGGTGAAGCGTGGCCAGGGTCCCAATGTCGGCACCACGGCCATGCGTCAACACATGCTTCGCCACCATAAAGCGGCCTAGGAGAACCGTGGCTCCGATGTAGTGGTCCAGCCTGCTGCATCACCCAGTGGCCATCAGCTCCCTCCTTCATCCAGCCAAGGTTCCACCACCTCAGCTGAAGGGAGCTGTTTGTCAAACCCTCCTTCTGTCGCTCCTGCTTCTCCCGCTTTTAGTCAGTCAGAGAATTGATGGCTTGTGCCGAGCCGAGGTGGAGAGTCCCAAGCCGTCATTTCTTTGCGAAGAACGCAGTACCAGCCCTGCATAAATTTGTACAAGAGAAGGTGGGCCAGTCCTTGAGCCTGTCGGTGTGTTCAAAAGTGCACGGCATAGCCGACGTGTGGAGCTGTAACTACGGCAGGGACAATACTTGTCTTTTACGGCTCACTGGGTAAATGTGGTTCCTGCACAGCCACAACAGCAACTTGGACAGGTCACACCGCTTCCTCCTCCACGCTCTCGCTCCCAGGCAGTTAGTCCTGTTACAGTGTGTGACATTGCCTTCTCATGCTCCACCGTGTCCTCGGCCTCCAATGCACGTCAAAATCTCGGTGGCCATTCATCATACCATGTGTGTAGGGCACGGCGGTGTCAAGCTGCTCTTCACATGGTTTGCCTTGGCGAACGGAGTCACACAGGGGAGGAACTGCTAAAGTTCATTCGTAAAGAAATCCGAGTATGGCTTACTCCATGAAATCTGGAAATGGGAACCATGGTGATAGAAATCGGGAAGAACATTGTGTCCGCGCTGCGACAAGGAAGTGTGAACCATTCGCCCTGCATGGCACACATGTTGAATCTGGTTGTCAAGCACTTCCTCAAGTCTTCACCCCATTTGCAAAACATCCTGAAAATGGCAAGGAAACTGTGCATGCACTTCAGCCACTCGTGCACTGCCCAGCACAGCTTCCTTGAGCTGCAGCGTCGGAACGGTATCCCACAACATAGTCTAATTTGGACAGACTATACGAACATATGTTGGACAGACTATACGAACAAAGAAAAGCCATCACTGATTTCTTGATGATCCAAGCAGATAGGAGTACTCCCCTGTGTAACTTCAATGTGAACCAGTGGCAGCTCATACGTGACACCTGCCGTTTGCTGAGGCCCTTTGAGGAAGCCACATTATTTCTGAGTCGCCTGGATTACACCATGAACGACATAATTCCACTCCTACATTTCCTACAACAAATGATTGAAACCATGGCTGGTCACGGCAATGGAGACATTGCGCCTACATCTCAAGGCTACGTGAGCCCTGTGGAGGCTGAACCTGAGGAGGAGGATGATGAGGGGGAGAGCGGAGCACAGTTTAGGTTGGATGAGATGGCCGGTGTTTCTAGTCTTCAGACGGGAGAGGAGGAGCAGGAGCAGCCAGAGGAGCTGGAGGGTTATGAGGAAGTTGAGACAGAGGACCTAGACACCGTGGCAATATGCAGTGGAGATGGAGGCAGGTAGTCCCTCCGAGTCACTGGCGCAAATGGCACAATGCATGCTCAGTTGCTTGCGTAGTGACCCCCGAATTATCAAAATTTGTCAGCGGGATGACTTCTGGATCTCCACCTTATTAGACCCTCGCTACCGTCCCAAAATGGGGGCCTTTTTTACACCCACTGAGAGGGAGGACAAACTGACCTACTACAGAGATATTCTACGTAGTCAGTTGGCTGATGCCTATCGGCCACATGGTCCATCCACTCGCAGGTCTGACTCGGGGGGCCCTCTGCGCTCACCTTCCACTGCCATGGCTGCTGGGGAGGGGAGGGGTGGCAGGAGCAGTACCAGCTCAATCAGCAGCAGCCTGAGTCTACAGTCGCTGATGAGTAGCTTTCTTCACCCGCATAGTGAAGCAACTCATCAGCAGCAGGTAGACATGGAGCAGGACCTGAACCAGCAGGTGATGGCATACCTTGACATGGCCATGCTAACAACCATTGAAGATCCGCTGGAATTCTGGGCAGCCAAACTTGATTTATGGCCACAACTAGCAGAGTTTGCCCTGGAAAAGCTGTCCTGCCCAGCCAGTAGTGTGCCATCAGAGCGGGTGTTTAGTGCGGCCGGGGCCATAGTAACCCCAAGGAGAACTCGTCTGTCCACCAAAAATGTGGAGAGACTGACTTTTTCAAGATGAATCAGGGATAGATCAGCCAGGATTTCCAGCCACCAATGCCAGATGCCTCAGAGTATATTAACCAAGCTGCTACACCAACATTTCCCAATTATGGTTGGTTATGAAACCCTCTTGGGTTATCAATTAGGGTTATGGAACCCTCTTTGGTACTGCGATTGCCTGCTCCTGGCTCATCCTGTGTCTTTCAGTAACTACTTGCCTCACTGATGCTTCTGGCCTTGGGCCTTTAATTTTTGGATGTTTAGCAGTAGCTAAATATATGCTTAATGCAAATTTCAACATTCATCTTTAAATGTAAGGGGTTGGTTAGGAAACCCTCTTGGGTACTGCAATTGTCTGTTCCTGGCTCATCCTGTGTCTTTCAGGAACTACTTGCCTCACTGATGATTCTGGCCTTGGGCCTTCAATTTTTGGATGTTTAGCAGTAGCTAAATATATGCTTAATGCAAATGTCAACATTGATCTTTAAATGTAAGGGGTTATGAAACCCTCTTGGGTACTGCGAATGCCTGCTCCATACTCATTCTGTGTCTTTCAGGAACTACTTGCCTCCCTGCCCTCAGGCCTTGGGCCTTCACTTTTTGGATGTTTAGCAGTAGCTAAATACATGCTTAATGCAAATTTCAACATTGACTTTTAAATGTAAGGGGTTGGTTATGAAACCCTCTTGGGTACTGCGAATGACTGCTCCTGACTCATTCTATGTCTTTCAGGAAATAATTGCTTCCCTGATGCCTCAGGCCTTGGGCCTTAAATTTTTGGAAGTTTAGCAGTAGCTAATACATGCTTAATGCTAATTTCAACAATGATCTTTAAATTCTTGGCGCTCTGCTAGGGCCTTCTCCTACCCCGCCGGGGCCGATCCGAGGACCTCACTAAACCATCCAATCGGTAGTAGAGACATGCGGTGTGTACAGGGCAGGGACTTAATGAACCCGAGCTTATGACCGGCGCTTAGTTGTGATTCTTCTTTACTGGCAAATAATTGCAATCCCTGATCCCTATCGCGAAGGGGGTTCAGCGGGTTACCCGCACCTGTCGGTGAAAGATAGACACATGCTGGTCCGTTCAGTGTAGCGCGCGTGCAGCCACGGACATCTGAGGGCATAACACACCTGTTATTGCTCGATCTCGCGAGTGATCGTGCAATGTAAGGGGTTATTAAAGCCTCTTGGGTACTGCTGATGCCTACTCCTGACTGCTCCTGTGTCTTTCAGGAAGTACTTGACTTACTAATGCTTCTGGGCTTGGGCTTTTAATGTTAGGATTTTTGAAATACATATATACATGCTTAATTAAAATTTCAAAATTTATGTTGATGTATGGGGTTATTATACACTCTTGGGTAGTGTTTTTTTTTTAAATTTTCTGATAATTATCACAGTAATAAACTTGAATTTTTCACAATAATAACCATTACACCATTGAACGATTGTTGCGTGTGATTTTTAAAGTAAAATTAAAAAAACAAATACGCAGAGGGATGAACTCTGCTTCTTTATTTCATTAAAAAAATTATTTTATAGAAGAATTTCTTTTGGTGGTCCACCGTCCTGCATTATAGAGTCTTCTGAACTCTTGGATATGCGCTTGTTCTTAAACAAAGGTACAAAAACCAAAAATGGCCGGTCAGGGCTATGGAGACGTTGCGCCTACATCTTACGGCCACATGAGCCCTGTGGGTGCTTGTGAGATTAGGTCCTTTGTACCCACATGTCTGGGTCCGGGACACAAATTTTTATTTAAATTTCAAATAAAAAAATCACACATTTCAATGGTCTCCTCATGCTGCAGCCAACTCCAGGCTACGTTATTCTGGTAATATATAGAGAGCACTCGCTGTCCTAAATTTTCGTTAAAATTTTTCGTCAAAAATGTTTGTCTTTTTTATTAGGGATTGTGAAGCTTTGGTGCGTACTCATGCATCAGCCAACTCCAGCCTGAGTCATTCAGGCAATATATGGTTTACTGATGGCGCTGCTGGGCCTGGGTCTGGGAATTTCAAATTTTTTCATAGGTAGCACCTGCTATCCATAAGTCTTCTTCATAAATTTCTACAATTGTTGTGTTTTTTTTGAGGGATTGTGAAGCCCTAGTCATCATGCATCAGCCAACTCCAGGGTGTGTCATTCATGCAACATATAGGTAGCACCCGCTGTCCTAAATATTCTTAAAATTATTTAAAAAATGGTTGTTTTTTCTTTGGGATTCTGAAGCCCTGGTGTGTACTCAATGCTGCTTCCTGCTACACTCTGTCAGCCCATGTGCTACTCCGCCTTCACATCCTCCTCTGTGTCTTAAGCCTCCACTGCCCGGACAAGTCTCAGTGGCCCTTCCATGTGTGCAGGTCACGGCGGTGTCACGCTGTTCTTCACATGGTTTGCCTTGGCGAGAAGTCTTGGAAACAATGGCCAGTCAGGGCAATGGAGACGTTTCGCCTAAATCTCACGGCCACATGAGCCCTGTGGGGGCTTGTTGGATTTGGTCCTTCGTATCCACACGCTGGGGTCCGGGACACGCAAAGGTTGTTTTAAATTTCAAAGAAAAAAAATGATGGCACTGCTGGGCCTGGGTCTGTTAATTTCAAATTTTCTCATGGGTAGCACCCCCTATCCAAAATCTTTTTCAAAAATTTCAAAAATTGTGGTGTTTTTGGGGGGGGATTGTGAAGCCCTGGTGTGAACTCGTGCATCAGCCAACTCCAGGCTGTGTCATTCAGCCAATATATGGGTTACTGATGCCGCTGTGGGGCCTGGGTCTGTTAATTTCAAATTTTCTCATAGGTAGCACCCGCTATCCAAAATCTTTTTCAAAAATTTCTAAAAATGTTGTGTTTTTTTGGAGGGATTGTGAAGCCCTGGTGTGAACTCGTGCATCAGCCAACTCCAGGCTGTGTCATTCAGGCAATATATGGGTTACTGATGCCGCTGTGTTGCCTGGGTCTGGTAATTTCAAATTTTCTCATAGGTAGCACCCGCTATCCAAAATTTCTTAATTCATCTTTTAATCTTATGGATTGTGAAGGCCTAGTGCCTACTCATGCTGCTGGCAACTCCGGGCTGTGCCATTCATCCATTATATGGTCTCCTCATGCTGCCAACACCTCCATGCTGTGTCATTCAGCCACTATATGGTGTCCTCATGCTGCCAACATGTCCATGCTGTGTCATTAAGCCACTATATGGTCTCCTCAAGCTGACAACACCTCCATGCTGTATCATTCAGCCACTATATGGTGTCCTCATGCTTCAGTAGACATGTGCAATTCGGTTCGGCACGAATTTCAAATTTACCGAATTTTACCGTTTTCGGGCATTCGGACCGATCCAAATGCACAAAAACATATTTTGAACATTCCCGAATAACCACGATAATACGAATAGCAAAATAACGAATGCATTCGTTATTTCCCGAATGTATGCGGTAAATAAAGAATGCATTCGTTATCCGTAAACGAACGTAAAGAATTCATTCTAATAATAAAAGTAATAAAAGGGATACAGATACGGTTTGATTTTTCAGATGCATTCTTTATTCGGGTACATTCGGTAAATCTTTTTATTCTTTTTTGGACTTTAGCGATCCTAAAAAATTATGGAGATACCTTTTTAATTAAAATTTCGTAGGGTACCATATAAAAATAATAATAAAAAAGATACAGTAGTGATGGAAAAAATTGTATCTAACGAAATGTATCTTTTATTATGAAATGTTTATTAATTTTTAAACAGGGATCAATTTATATGAGCGGGTAAAGCACTAAAAATGTAGCCGACAATAATAAAAATGTAGTGTGTGCGTGTTTTTCACTTTTTAAATTTTTTTTTTTAGGTAGTACTACTACTCCCAGCATGGAACACACTCTTCCATGATGGGAGTAGTAGTTACCTGTACTAATTGACAGATCGCCGTGGTCCCTTGCGATACTCCTGTATAGATGCGGCAACAGCTCTTCTATGGTACCCTGCACTCACGTATATATACACATATTCATATTTCCCGCAGAGCTGTGATTGGCCAGATGGTTCCAGCCAATCACAGCACTCTGTGAGAAATAGGAATATGGGTATATATACGGCCATGCAGGGGACCATAGAAGAGCGGCCGCCGGATCCATACATTATACAGGAGAATCACCGCTCCTGTATAATTCGGCGAATCGGCCGAATCAAATTTTTGAAAAGTTCGCTCATCTCTAGTAGACACATGTCTCTCAAAGGCATCACCTTAAAAATTCCATAATTTTAGGAACATTTTGGAATTAAAAATTTCAGTTTATAGTGGGAGAGATTAAACCAGGATGAAAAAACCATTATGCCTTAAAAAGTAACTGAAACGTTACAAACTCTGGCTTTCCAATAGTTGACTACATCTGCCTAGTTTGTAAGCCAGGAGTTTGCTGGGGTAAATATAGTCATGTTTTCTGGTGTTTGCAACTTTTTTGCGACTGTCGGACTTCATAAATTTCTGACCACTGCAAGTCAATTTCTTTTTTCTGCTAAAAAAAATTCGGGAAAGAAAATTAGCTTTTCTCACTGTCTGTAAAAAAAAGTTGCACGCAAAATCGCGCAGGCGCAACTGCGACAATTAAGCGACAAACTTAGCAGAAAAAACATGACTACAGACGTTGATAAATGCCCCCCATAGTGCAAAAAAAGGTGCACCAATGGGGCAGAGCCAAGGGTTTTGCCTAGGGTGGCAAAAATACTTGCACCAGTACTGTGTATTAGGGCATATTATCATAGAATCTATACAATGAGCTGATCGTTGTCATCATTGTGAAAGGATTATAATAGTCTAACATCATCCCACAGCTTCAGTTTCTTACAGACTGAGTCTGAATTGCTCCATTCTTCCAGCATAATTTACCTAACAAGTACACTTTTGTTGACAATCCATCATCATTTAATGGCTAATGTTTATGTAAACTATGTTTTATTCTGCCATCAACATCATATTATCTCTCAATATTAAAAACAGATTTACTAAAGTAAGCCTTTTTTTTTCAATGAAACAATTCCTCTATTACTATCCTCCATTCCCTGTGAACATATGGTGCTGGTAACTGAGAAATGTTGTTTAACATTGAGCATTTGAACCAAAGAGGAATGGTTGTAATTCACAGTCACCATCCTGTGGCAATGGCACATTCTGTGTCTGTCTTAGGCTATGTTCACACGGTGGAATGTTCGCATGGAAAATTTCTGTACGGACATTCCAGACAGCAGAACATGATGGCGCTAGGACTGCTTGTAAATGTGCCGTCTCATAAATGGTAATGCATTTCTGAGCGGTATAGGCAATGTCATTGAACAGGTTTAATGTTTTTGCAGATGCTGGAATCAGAGCAGGAGAATCCTATTGAAATCAATGGGACTCAGCTGATGCGGAATGTCCATGGGGAATATTCATGTGAAATTTCCCACAGACATTCTTCCATGTGAATATACCCTTATGGCCACAAGTCCCAGCAAAAACTAAGACCCTCCCAACTGTAGATCTGATGGTCTGAACTGAAAGGTCTGTGATGACCACTGGTGTGAAGTGTGCTGGCGGAGGTTGTGGGTAAAAAATCAACAGAGTTTGTGTTGCCAGGGTAGTGTTTACCTCCAAACTCCAAGGATAGCTGCTTACTGGGCCAAGCACTGAGGCAATAATGACCACAGATTCAGGGTTACAGAAACAGCTTTTACCTTACTCAGGAACCTGCAGGTTAAACAGGAACAGTTCAGTATTTAGTGCAAAGTTTGCTGGAGAATACTTTAGGGATCACAGTTGCTTCTAGGCTCTATGGGACATGTAGTCCTTGCTGACTAGCTTCTTGCTTAACAGAATTATATTTTAGCCTGTGCTTTGAAGCTTGACTGAGTAACTTACATAAGACTTTGAAGCTGACAAACACTGACTCTGCTGTTCACTTGGGAATCCTAAGTTGGGGCTTTACACCAGACTGAACCTTATGGGGCCAGAGTTGCCTGAGGCTTTCTATCTCCTGTTATCCTTTTGGAACTTGACTTGCCTGAACTTGACTTGGACAGTGCAAGGTCTGGTTGGTGGGATCCTGTGAAAGGTGTTGTCGCTCAGGAACAGATTGGTGCAGCAACTGGATCTCCTACGCCTGTCCCCATGTGGTGAGGTAAGGTGACCTCCACTATCCTCTCTCTCCTCAAAACTGACTAGCTCCTCCTCGTGTAGCCAGACTTGGGGGAGTATGGCAGCAGCCCTGATTGGCTGAAGCAGTCATGTGATCCCCTAAGCAACCTCCTGCACAGACAAGTTAAAGGGGTACTCCGCCCCTAGACATCTTATCTCCTATCCCTTGGATAGGGGATAAGATGTCTGATTGCAGGGTCCCACCGCAGGGGACCCCTGCAATTTTGACTGCGGCACTTCAGATATCTGGTGCATGGAATGAACTTTGCTCTGTGCCAGATGATTGACGATGCGGGGAGGAGGCTCATGACGCCACGGTCATGCCCTGCTTGTCATGTCACGGCCATGCCCCCTCAATGCAATTCTATGGGAGGGGGCGTGATGGCGTCACGCCCCCTCCTATAGACTTGCATTGAGAGGGTGTCGCCATGACATCACGAGCATGGTGCGGCCGTGACATCACACGCCTCAGTGATGCACCCAATTCTCTAAACGAATACTGAGTGCAGCAAGGAGACCGCGATCAGACATCTTATTCCCTTTCCTTTGGATGGGTATAAGATGTCTAGGAGTGGAGTATCCCTTTAAGGGCACAATAAAACATAAAAGTGCATTTGACAATGCATGTTACAATGCAATACATTATAAGACATAACAAATTTAAACTTGAAGTAGTGGGGCCCAAAACAGACATCTAGTGAAGCACCTGAGGCAGAATTTACCTGACGGGGCCATATTCTGCACTGGGGCACCACAGGTCACTATGATTCTGTTACTTCATTTCATTAGATCAGTGGTCCCCCAGATGTTGTTAATCTAGAAGGGCCACAGTTTGGATACTGCATTAGACCCAAGGTTGGTGGTTTTCAACTGCAATACAAGTACAGAAATGGAGCCATATTAGGTAAGGTAAGGGGAAGGTAAAATCTGCATCTACCCGGCATATTTAAATGGATTTGCATTGACTCTTACGGTAGTGTGAAACTGACTTTGCATTTTTCTTCTATTTCCCACACAAACAAAAATATATCCTTTGTGTCGTACATTTGATGGTAGAATGAAAGGTGTCATTTTCAAGTATAATCGGTCACACAAAAAACAAGCCCTCATATGGGTCTGTGGATGGAAAAATGTAAGCGTTATGTCTGTAACAAGCGAGGAGGAAAATATGAAATGCAAAAATGTAAATGGGATGTGTAGCAGCGTTTCCCAACCAGGGGGGCTCAAGCTGTTGCAAAACTACAACTCACAGCATGCAGCTGTCTGGGTATGCTGGGAGTTGTAGTTTTGCAACAGCTGGAGTCACTCAGGTTGAGAAACACTGGCTTACAGGAGTATTCCAGGATTTTTTTTTATTTGACTATGCAACAGGGGCTGTACAGTTAATGTAGTTCATAATAAAGTGTCTGTACCTGTGTTTGATGGTGGTCTCGCAATTCTTCTGTGATTGTTGTCCCAAATAGTGTTGCTCGCGAATATTCGCAATTCGAATTTTATTTGCGAATATCGCATATTCACAAATTCGCGAATATTCGCAAATATAGCGCTATATATTCATAATTACGAATATATATAATTTTTTTCTCACAGTACACATCACAGTAATCATCCCTCTCTGCTTCCAGCCTATGTGGTGTAAGAAGGCTCTAATATTACTGTGTGAGACTGGCGTACGAATTTCCGCATATGCGAACATTTCCATATGCTAATTTTCGCATATGCAAATTTTCGCATATGTTAATTTTCGCACACACGAATATTCGCATATGCGGAAATAAAACGAGAATATTACGAATATGCGAATATTCGCGAATATGACGAATATTCGTCCATATATTCGCGAATATTCGCGAATTCGAATATGGCCTATGCCGCTCAACACTAGTCCCAAAATGTATTTTTAACAGCTTACAAAATGAGTGTCGTCTCAGGTTTTCCCAGTTTGCAGTGCAGTGAAAGAGGGCGCCTGTCCTGCTTCAGTTGGAATGACCATTTTGCATTGATTCATAGTTTTGCAACAGCTGGAGGCACCCTGGTCAGAAAACACTGGTCCATAGCTGGTCTACTGGTGTGTTTCAATGGGTGGGGCGGCTGATGTGTGGTAGGGAGAAAAGTGACCTCACACTTACAAACAAGGAAACATGGTGTTTGTACTTTGAGAGAACAAACTCAAACAGGAAAGTTCACAAAAAGACATCCACAGTGTTATGGTAATCTCACAAATAACCATTTAGCCTCAAAACAAGCGCAGATCCTTCCTAAGCATGTCCATTACTGTCTGCCAGGTACGTATTAAAATCACCTTATGGTAGGTAACCCCTTTAGAGAAGAACTCCCATATATAAAAAACGAATCCCCTATCCTAAGAATAAGGGATAAGTGTCAGATCGTGGTGGGCCCAACTGCTAGAACACACCACAATCTCTCAAACAGCGCCCCGGCTTTCCTCCAGATGGGGACGTGTCAACCACAGCATGAAGCTGCAGCCAATATGCCCCCTCCATGCAGCTTTATCGGAGAGTTGGAGTGCTCTGTCATAGAGCTGCATAGAGTGGGGGGCGGGGGGGGGGGGGGTGTCGGCTGCAGCCTCAGGCTGTGGTCGACACCGATCTTTTCATTTAGAGCTGGGACCCTCCGACTGTTGGGATCCCCCATGATGTCCTGCACTGCGCCCCACGTTCTCTGCATGAAAAGATTGGTGTTGACCACAGCCGGAAGGTTCAGCCGACACGCCCCCATCCATGCAGCTGTATAGCAAACCCAAAGACTGCCGAGTGCAGCGCAGCTCTCCCATAAAGCTGTGTGGAGGGGTGTGTCAACCGCAGCTCTGTGCTTTGGTCGACACTCCCCCTTCAGGAGGGGAGTCGGGACACCGTTCGGGAGATCATTGCGGAACCCAGCAGCCAGACCCCCACAATCTGACACTTATCCCCATCCTAAGGTTTTTTATAAATGCAGGTTCTGCTTTAAGGGGTTGAATAGATTAAACGGAGGCTCATTGCGCATGCTCTGTTGCTGCTTCTTTAGCTTGGTTTAGGGTTGGCTAAGGCAGCCATCCACACGGCTATGGCTTTATTCCTCATTTATAAGTAGCCCATGCCAACCAGCCAGAAGGCATGTCCAGTAAATGAGTAAAAGTCTATTTGTATTGCTCATCAAAAGTAACACAAACAGAGCTGCTACACCAGATCCGTCATTTATTTTAATAGCCGTGCGGAGGGCTGATATTATTGTGATTAATATTTATTGTATCATATTAATTACATCAGCTGTGATGCACCCGTCCAGCCAAAATGGGAATTTAATGAGCATTTTCATCTTGGCTAAAGGTTAGCTAAATGGAGCATAAAAGATAGTATTTTGCTGCTGTAAAATAAAAAATAAATTAAAAAAGGGGCCATCTTTTAATTATATAATTAACAAAGCTATTTCAGCCCTTTAACTGTTTTTATTTTTACTGAATTTTGCATTTTATCCTATGCATTATAGATCAGCACTTAGCTGCTGACGTATGTAATGTGATATAATGGATTTTTGTATTCTTTTTTTAATTACAAATAATATTACAGTCATTAAAGGGGTACTCCGGTGGATAAATGTTTTTTTTTTTAAATCAATCCAGACCAGGAGAGTTTGATCCTACTCTGGAAAGTTTCTGACACTGATAGAAAGCACTGTCGTCAGGCAGGAAAGAACTACACAACTTCCTCTGGAGCATACAGCAGCTGATAAGTACTGGAAGGGTTAAGATTTTCAAATAGAAGTAATTTACAAATCTTAATAACTTTCTGGCACGTGTTGATTTAAAAAAAAAAAAAAGTACCCCATTAAACAACTTTTTGAGTTCATTTATTGTTAATGTGGAGGTAAGGTAGTTATTGCATGGTTTTGTTTCTCTAAGGGTCCGTTCACAAAATGGAATTCCCGCGGAATTACGGGCGGTGATGTTTAACATTAGTAGAGACCCGTTCACGCCACTGAAATTGTTCAGCTCAAAGGAAGAACATATTCATTCTTTGAGTTTGCCGTCAATGGGGATGGCGGAGTGCCGCTCGGTCCTACCGCTGCCGCCGGCTTCCTCAGTGTGAACGCACAAAGGGGTGGCTACTATAGAGCAGCTGGAACCTGGGTTGACATGCATGCAAAGGAGTATAACTCTATGAGGTAATGTTCACATGTACAGTATGGGCTCATTTACACTGCGTATTTTCCAAGCAGAATTCTTCTACAGAATTCTGCTTGGAAAATACTGTTCAACAGCCTCCCATTGTTCTCAGAGGGAATACACTGCACCATTTACATGTCGACATTTTTGTGGCGGAAATTCTGAACTCTAGACTCCACAGAAAGAATGAATATGTTCATCCTTTCTGCAAAATCCAGTCTATTGAGACTATTGAGACTGCGCATTTCTGTGCGGTCCTAGTGCCAGCTTGTTTTGCTGCTCCAGGCGGAATCCGTAGTGTGAATGTGCCCTAACTGCTGCGTTCAGCTATTTATTTATATTGATTTACACAGCATCAATTCCTCAGCAGATATGCTATGTGTAAATATACAGGCATAACTTTTTAGTTTTTCTGATGTTGTTTTTGTCAGAAGAGTGATTGTTTTCACTAGTATTATGTTGAGGAATACATAATGCACTGATTACCTTTTATTCGTTTTTAAGAAGTTAAGGGTAGGGTCACATGTAGCACATTCACAGAGGGTTTCCCACAGCTGAAATTCCTCTTGCCTTAAGGGGGTAGCAAGCGAAATTTCAGCCGCGGGAAACCCACTATGGATGCGATACGTGTGACCCTACCTTAAAGGTTTTTCCAGGCATTTACCATTGGTGGCCTATCCACAGGATTGGCACTTACAAGCTCATTGACAGAACCTCAGCTCCGGAATATACCCAAGGAACGTCCGGAAGCAGTTGGCTCTGTTTATTGTGTCATGGTCCTTACTACAGCACAGTGCCCATTCAAGTAAAAGTTGGAAAATTATAACTTTAGCCTCTACTTATGCAGAGTAAAACAATATCCATCAAACATGTAACTTCCAAATTTTAGAACCTCAAGTGCTCATAAAGCAACTAAATCTAAAATACAACCAGAGGCTTCTGGGCCCCTAGTGCGAAATCTAAAACAGCTCTTTATAAAGGCCGTTTATAATACTGGTGACTTATAAGGTACCAGGGCCCAAGTATGACCACTACCTCTTTACCCCCTATAGTTATGCCCCTGCATACAACCATTCTTGAGAGATTCTGTAAGTAAAATATTAGAAATGACCATTGGTTTAGTCACCAAACATTTTCCTAAGCCTCACAGACTGACGGCTGTCCCTGACAAGAGACACTTTGAGGTGCCTTTCACTATTCGGAGCCCTCGACAAATAATACTGTGCCTTTACTTGTTCCTTTAGTGTCTTTTTTCCCTCTATAAATAAAGACTTTTATGTCTCCATGGATACAGACTACAAACATCTGTGTAGTCTGATCCTACGATAACACTCTCTTTGCAAACTTATCATGTCTCCCTACCTACAAAATACTGTATACTGTATGTTATCAGAAGAAACCTATTATAGAAGAAGGTGATACTTCTGTTGGTGGTACCATGTCTGCAACACCGGCCAGGCTGAGAATACATTCTTGGCATTGCGTACAGGTCTTGGGTGTCAATCTTAAAAATATATAATGCATAATATTTCTGCAGCAAGACTTATACAAAGGTTTTCAACAGTATTTGTACGTAGTATTTATATATACTGCTCCAAGGGCAGTAACTTGACACATCTTCTAGTAGTATATATTAGTTGTTTTGGGGAAAGGCAGCCACTTTAATACAGACATTTTTTATACGAGTCCATCAAATCATCAGAAGAGAATGGGCCAGAGACCTGGAGACTCAGTGAGGGAGGAGAGGAGAAGCGTTGTGAGATCAATGACAGGCATTTATCAAGCAATTTAGTAAAATTTTTTTTTACTAAAAATGTTGCAAAAATGTCGCACCTGCAACTACATGATTTTTCGTGTGACATTTTGACTGGAAAGCGAGAAAAGCAAGTTTTCCAAAACTTAACAACGAAGTAATAATTTTAAAATGGACTACGGGTAGTCTGGTAGTCGCAACAAGGTTAAAAATTGACTAAATTTACTCCAGCTCAAACATGGAGCAGAAAAAGCTACTACCCGCCTGCGCCGCACATCTCCCATCTGTCTGCTACCTGTTGCAAGACTATAACTCCCAGCATGTCCATACAGTGAGGGCATGCTGGGAGTTGTAGTGTTGTAGCAGGGGGACAATGTGCGGCTTGCGGCAATGTCCCCATCCCCATCATTATCTTAGGGTAGCGGGGATAGAATCAGAGGAGCGCGGGCGGCTGCAGAGTGATGCCAGCGCGGGCTCCTTTTAACATACCTCGGAGCCGCGGATACTGCGGCTCCGCCAGATGTTAAAAGGAGCCCGGGCTAGCCACACTTCAGCTGCCCGGGCTCCGTCAACTATTATCACCGCAGCACTGACATAACTCTGCAGCCGCCAGGGCAGGGAGATGTGTAGGTGCCGTCCCTGTTATCCCTCAGCACTGCAGTACACGCCGAGAGATGGCAGGGACGGCTTCTGCACATCTCCGTGCCCGGCTGTGGGAGTCCCAGGCAGCTGCAGTATTATGTCAGCCCGGGCTCCTTACCACAGCACAGCGGAGTTTGGTGTAATTTCATATTTCCCGCTGGGTCCCGTGTCACGTGACCCAGCTGGAAATATGAAATCACAGTGATTCTCTGATCACTGCAGCTAGGGAGCGGAGCACATTACCACCCGCTTCCCTGACTGGAACGACTACAACTCCCAGCATGTCCTTACAGTAATGGCATGCTGGGAGAGTTGTAGGGGGGTGGGGGCGGGGGCTTGTCACAGGCCCTTACAGTAAGGATATGCTGGGAGTTGTAGTCATGTGGTGCGGGAGATTGTCACCCCCCCCCCCAACTCCCAGCATGTCCTTACTGTAAGGGCATGCTGGGAGTTGTAGTTTTCACCCGCCCCCCTACAACTCCCAGCATGTCCTTACTGTAAGGGCATGCTGGGAGATGTAGTTGTCCCCGGTCCCCCTGCAACTCCCAGCATGTCCTTACTGTAAGGACATGCTGGGAGTTGTAGTTGTGTGGCAGGGGGCAGGTGACAGGCTTGTCACCCGCCCCCCCTACAACTCCCAGCATGCCCTTACAGTGGGGATATGCTGGGAGTTGTAGTAATGTGGTGCGGGAGATTGTTTCCCCCCCCAACACTACAACTCCCAGCATATCCTTACTGTAAGGGCATGCTGGGAGTTGTAGTTATGGGCGGGTGACAATAAATGTATTAACCTATTTTTCTTTTTTTTATTTCTCATTTCAGATCCGTGTATCCTGTGGACTACTTCGAATTCGGTGGACTGCTTCGATGACCAGCGTTTTTTTTCATCTGTTTAATGTTAATAAAAGGGTTAACGAGGGCTTGTGGGGGAGTGTTTTTTGGAATACATTTTTTTTGCAACATGTTGTGTTTTTTAAATTTACTTGACAGGCTTAGTAGTGGAAGCTGTCTTATAGACGGAGTCCATTAGTAAGGTGAGGCTTAGCGTTAGCCACAAAAACAGCTAGCGCTAACCTTCAATTATTACCCTGATACCCAATGTCACAGGGGTGCCGGGAAGAGTCGGCACCAACAGGCCCGGAGAGTCAAATATGGCGCTCCTGGGCCTAGGCGGTAACAGGCTGGCGTTTGGTTGGTATTTGGCTGAGAATAAAAATAGGGGGGACCCTATGCGTTTTTTTTTTTTTTTATAAATAATTAAATATTTAAAAAAAACACATAGGGTCCCCCCTATTTTTATTCTCAGCCAAATACCAACCAAACAGTAACAGCCTGACGTTACCAGGGTGGGTGAGGACCATTGTTACTGGCCCTCCCCAGCCTTAATAACGCCAGCCTGTTACTGCCTAGGCCCAGGAGCGCCATTTTTGACGCTCCGGGCCTGTTGGTACTGGCTCTTCCTGGCACCCCTGTGGTGTTGGGTACCGGGGTAATAATTGGGGGTTAGCGCTAGCTGTTTTTGTGGCTAACGCTAAGCCCGGCTTAGTAATGGACTCCGTCTGTAAGACAGCTTCCACTACTAAGCCTGTCCAGTAAGTAAAAAAAAATAAAAAACACAACAGGTTTAAAAAAATGTTATTGCAAAAAAACACTCCCCCACAAGCCCTCGTTAACCATTTTATTAACAACAAGCAAAGAAAAACTCTGGTCGTCGAAGTAGTCCACCAAATCCGAAGGAGTCCACAGGATACACGGATCTGTAGAAGAAGTAACAAAAAAAATGAGTAAGTACATTTAGGGAGAAAAAACAGTGTTAAAGAAATGTAAAATAGAAAAAATAAATAATAATGTAATAAACACACACACATTATATATATATATATATATATATATATATATATATATATATATATATAAATATATATATATAAATATATATATATATATATATATATATATATATATATAAATATATATATATATATATATATATATATATATATATATACAGTGGTCCCTCAACATATGATATTAATTGGTTCCAGGAGAACCATCATATGTTGAAACCATCATATGTCGAGTACATATGTCTATGTAAAAATGGTAATTGGTTCTGGGGCCTCGGAACCATTGTATGTTGAATACATATCTCTATGGGAAACTGCTAATTGGTTCTGGGATGACCATTGTATGGGGAGTGTTTAACAAACCAGGGTGCCTCAAGCTGTTGCACAACTACAACTCCCAGCATGCATGTACAGCCATTGACTGTCTGGGCATGTTGGGAGTTATAGTTTTGCAACAGCTGGAGGCACACTGATAGGGAAACATTGATGTATGGGGTGTATAGTGTGTATATGTATTGTATGTGATGTGTGATATCGCATACAGTACTGTACAGTTCTTTAAATACCTTCAGGGGGGACAGAATGTCCTCCATTACGATCCTGCCGACTACAGCTCTATAGGAAAGGAAGGGGAGGGCAGCCAGTAGCTCATTGGATGCCTGCAGCAAGATGCTCCAGGCTATTGGCTATGGCTGCACTGGGGGGGCGGGGCTTACACAGAGCTCACAGTGGAAGCCTCCGTGAGTTAGCAGGACAGCATGTGAGTAACAGGAGGCAGAACGGGGCACACGGGGCACATTATACAACTATCTGTCAGTTGCTGAAGTTGTCAGCGCTGTCAGATAGCTGTTTGTATGATGGACCCGACACACAGCAGCATCATATGTCGAGGCTGCCTTCAACATACGATGGGCTCTGAGAGGCCATCATATGTTGAAATTATCATATGTCGAGGCCATCATAAGTCGGGGGATCACTGTATATATACATATATATATATATATATATATATATATATATATATATATATATATACATATACACACACACACACACATTTTTTTTAAAGCTGAAAAGTGGTGTTCTGTAGTCATTATTTGTTTTTTGCTTATGTGAGCTAAAAAAAATGGTATTTAAAATAGCAAGAAAAAAATGACTACAGAACTTGCTTACCAAAGCAACAATGATAAATGTCCCCGAATATGTACATAACATATAGTATACATAGAATCTTTGGAGGCGGGGTGTAGCTATAGGGGGTTTCATAGTTGTTCCAGATACCACAAGTTAGGTAAGACCCCAGTTTGGTTTTGCACAGGGGCCTGGAAGATTTAAATGAGTAGTCCACTGGCCAGCATTCAGAAGTGAATGTTCCCAACGCAGTTTTTGCACTGCGGGGGTCGGCCACGCCCCTCATGATATCACGGCCATGGCCCCTCAATGGACGTGTATGGGAGCGGGCGTGACGGCCATCACGCCCCCTCCCATAGACTTGCATTGAGGGGGCATGGCCGGGATATCATGAGGGGCGTGGCCAACCCCCGCAGCGCAAAACCAATTGATTACTTCCAAATGCTGGCCAGTGGACTACCCCTTTAATGTACACTCTGAGATACGGACACATTTTTGTGTCTCTGTAATTGCTGCAAGTCCCAACCTGACCACATTCCTGATGCCCTGAACTGACAGCTGTTAATTTGGGTGATCAGACTAAGGGTGCGTTCACACTGGGGAATCTCCGCTCACGGAGATTCCGCCTGGCAGCCTCCGCCGAAATACTTTGGCGGTTGGACCGCTCGGCACTGCGTCGTCACCAATGACGGCTATGCAGTGCTCGTGGACTTCCACGCAAAGAATGAACATGTTCCTTAGTGTGAATGGGTCTCGCAGAAGACCCATTCACACTGTTGTTAATGTTCACTGCGCGTAATTCCACTGGCAAAATTTTGCTCACGGTATTCCGTGGGAATTACGCAGTGTAAATGTACACTTATCTTTAGAACAGGGCTTGTGACCATATTACCCCCATGTGATACAGCTATAGGCATTGCTTTAAACAGTACATAAGTCAGTGTCATACACTTAGTCCCCAAAATTCATTAACAGGAAATTCAACGTGTGATCAGTATTTATCTTCTACCGTGACCTAGTATGATTTAGCCTATATATATATTTTCCCCTGTATCTTATATATTTCCCTAGTACCATAATACAAGGAGACTGATGGAGGATTATTGCAGGTTATTTAGAGTTGTCAGAAGTGTCTTCTTTCCAGACACAGTCACAGGACATTTTGTCTCTGTAAAATTGTGTCCCTGACAATGAGGAACACAATGTAGGAAATTTTACCCATTGAGATTAACAGTAAAATATGACATCCTGGAGACACTTCTATTTTCAAGTGTATGAATTAAGGTTCTCCTCTATAGTGAAACACGAAGGAAGTGTGTGCATGCTATGAGGATACAGACAGTGACAAGCAGCTCCATATCGTTTTTCTGGAAAGGACATTTTCAAATTGTGTTGCTAGTGTTTTTATAAGCAAAATAAATAATAATAATGTGATGTCCCAGTACAGGACTTGGTCCTGCACTGCAGTTAGGTCCTGTCAGGTTGAGTCCCTTGGTGACCAGGGGCCTCCCCTGCTGTTTCTATAATGCTATTTATCCTACCTTACGTGTAGTCAGTGTCCTAATGTATAGCTAGTCTAAAGGACCTGCGAGTTGTCTAAAGGACCTGTGAAATGTCACATGTTATGTTGTCACATGATGTTACCCAGAGAGCACCAGCTTAACCTATGACCTGCAGCTTGATCAATGGACTATAGTCCAGCCCCCCACTATATAAAGGGGTGGCCATTACAATTCACTCTCTTCTTTTTTCTCTAACCACCTGCTACTGAGAACCAGCAAACACCAGAGATCTCAGCACCAGTGACCAGCATCTGGAAGGCTACAAAGCTACAGTCATTCCAGTAATTAAAAGTCTATGTCTGCTCTCACTACAAATAGTCAAGTCCAGCCTATAGTCAGGCCTGAAGTCAAATTTCTAAAGTCCATTACAAGTCTAATTAGTCCCAGCATGCTGGGTTCCTGGTCACCCCTCTGGGAATCTGTCCTAGCTGTGACGATAATTCCATCTGTCTTAACTCAGTAAAGCCTCCATTAAACCATAACTGGTTGTGGACTCTCCTTTCACTACCTAGCCATTGGAATAGCGGAAATACCGTTCGTGTGTTTAAGGTACCAAAATTCACTCTGGCTTCACGAACACTAGGGGTTAATAACATCTTGCCCCATTACCTACACCGCTACACCCGTGGTCCTGCCATACACCGGTGGTCCACCACAACAATGATTTAAAAAAATGATATATATATGTGTGTGTGTGTGTGTGTGTAATTATTTAAATTTCTGTTTAAAGAGAAAGAGAAGGATAAGAATACAGAGAATGTGCCTGATATTTCAAATCCAATGTATAGGGAAAGTGGAATAGTTGCCCATAGCAACCAATTACCAACTAATTTCTCTATAGCAACCAATAAAGTTGTTTATAACAAGCAACTAAATTAGGGCTTCTTAAATTTGACAGCTGATTGTTGCTATAGCCAACTGCTTCACTTTTATCCCCCCCTCCCCTAAATGTTTACTGTGGAGGTGGTGGGTGGGTAATTTCCCCTCCCCTATTAGGTAATGACCCTAGTAAGTAATGCCCCCTGGTAGGTTGTAAGTAATGTCCCTAGTAGGTAGGTAGTAGGTGATGCCCCCAGGTAGGTCGTAGGTAATGCCCCTAGTAGGTAGGTAGTAGGTGATACCCCCAGTAGGTAGGTAGTAGGTAACACCCCCAGTAGATATTGCTCCCAGTAGATAGGTAGTAGCTAGATAATGCCCCTAGTAGGTAGGTAGTAGGTGATACCCCAAGTAGGTAGGTAGTAGGTAACACCCCCAGTAGATATTGCCCCCAGTAGATAGGTAGTAGCTAGATAATGCCCCTAGTAGGTGGTACCCTCAGTAAATAGTACCCAAAGTAGTTAGTTCCCCAGATAGGTCATGACCCCAGTAGATAGTGCCCCCATGTAGGTAGAGCCCCCACTAAGTAGTGCCAGCAGATAAGTCCTCCACAGGATATGCCAGACAGCCTTTGACTGTCAGGGCATGCTGTGTGTTTTAGTTTTGTTAGGAGGCACATTGGTTAGAAAATACTGACCTATTCAAGAAGGGTAGAGGTTGTGAATGTTTATGTTATGACTAGCAATACTCGCAATACGAATATTCGCGAATTCGCGAATATTCGCGAATATAGCACTATATATTGGTAATTACGAATATTTGTTTTTGTATTTTTTTTTTATTTCTTTTTTATTCACAGTACACATAACAGTGATCATCCCTCTCTGCTTCCAGCTTGTGTGGTGTAAAGAAGGCTCTAATACTACTGTGTGAGACTGGCGTGCGAATTTTCTCATATGCGAATTTTTGCCTATACAGGTTTTTGTGTATGCAAATTTTCGCATATGTTAATTTTCGCATACGCGAATATTTGCACATGCGAATATTCGCGAATATATGACGAATATTCGTCCATATATTCGCGAATATTCGCAAATTCGAATATGGCCTATGCCGCTCAACACTAGTTATGACGCCCCCTGCAGTCTTATGAATTAACTATAGAGTACCAAAAGTAATGTTAACTCTTTGACTTCTCTTCACTATTCTGAGTCTGGGACAGTCATTTCTAAAGGTGCAATTATTTTTCTTCTTTTGAAGCACAGCATATGTGCCTGAAAGAAGTGAAGTGCTTTAGTATGACCATGATACTTTCCAATGCATCACTCATGGTAGCTCAGGGAGAGTGCTGGGAGCTGGAGAAATTGTCTCCTGACCTCCTTTACAGACAGCCTGTTCTGCTCACCACAAAAGACTCCAGGTAGAGTTCAGAATTACTTGATAAATATTTGATCCTCACTGTGATCATGAGGGAAATATACCTAACTAGAAATGACAGGTTATCTCGTATTCCTGGCGAAAATCTGGAGCTTTAATTTGACGAGGGCTTAAGGTAGATACAATTGTAGTTCAAGGGCTGTTACAGATCTAAAGTCTGTCCCCGATCCCTAAAGAGAATGAAAAGTTCTGATGGTATAAGGCAGATGAGATGCTAGGAAGGTGACCAGAAAGTAGTACATTAATGGGAAATATTGTTATCCCCACCTTATATCATACCATGATATCCCGTTCTCATATCCAGCTCACATATCCCGTCCAAATATCCAGTTCATGTATCCCATCTTCATATCACAACCTCATATCCTGTCCTTACATCCAGTTCACATATCCCGTCCTCATATCGCGACCTCATATCCTGTCCTTACATCCAGTTCACATATCCCGTCCTCATATCGCGACCTCATATCCTGTCCTTATATCCAGTTCACATATCCCGTCCTCATATCGCGACCTCATATCCTGTCCTTATATCCAGTTCACATATCCCATCCTCATATCGCGACCTCATATCCTGTCCTTACATCCAGTTCACATATCAAATCCTCATATCCCATCCTCATATCCTGTCCTTATATCCAGTTCACATATCCCATCCTCATATCGCAACCTCACATCCTGTCCTCATATTGCATTATTATCTAATCAATAGCTCATCTCTAATAGGCTTATCTCCAACAGCATAATTTACCCATTGACTCCTATTTTAGGCCTACGGCCTGACGAAGCGCCCATTGGCGCGATACGGACCGTAGCTGCTGTCTGAGCTCCCCCCAATTCCATCTTCGCCTCCCTGCAGAAGTCATCGAATTCAGAACCTCTGTACGGCCTGACGAAGTGCCCATTGGCTCAATAAGGACTGTGGCCACTGTCTGAGCTCCCCCCAATTCCATCTTCGCCTCCCTGCAGAAGTCACCGAATTCAGAACCTCCGTACGGCCTGACGAAGCGCCCATTGGCGCAATACGGACTGTGGCCGCTGTCTGAGCTCCCCCCAATTCCATCTTCGCCTCCCTGCAGAAGTCACCGCATTCAGAACCTTCGTACGGCCTGACGAAGCGCCCATTGGCGCAATACGGACTGTGGCCGCTGTCTGAGCTCCCCCCAATTCCATCTTCGCCTCCCTACAGAAGTCACCGAATTCGGGACCTCCGTTGTGACAGCTTGATTTGAAGACCTGTGATCGTGTGAGTGCTCCGCTTCCTTTTCTTTTCTATGTTACATATTCCTACTTGTTTCTTGAGACGTGATGCACCACTATTGATCCACGCCGGATAATTAGCACCTCCTCTCCATCCACCTGGACATTTCTGTGCGTTATGTATTTTCCAGTGCCAATTTTTCGCTCCCTTCTTTTGTACTTTTTTTTTTTCTGGTTGCATCCTTGCAGTATACTTTTTTCAACTACATCCATCTTTACAGAAAATCGCAGTAGACGATGTTTTCCTGTCCAGTGAAAAAAGGCACCAAAGCATATTGAATGCCAAAAGGATACACTTTAGCATATGTTGGGTACCTGGGACCCCAAGGATACATTTCCGTGTGTGTTTACAAAATGAAATGTGAACAGAGGCTTAAACAATCCAGTCGTTGAAATCATATTGTGTTGTTCATAATATTTGATCTTTTTTTTTTTATATTCGCAGAGCAGGTTAAACTCATCATCCCCTATAGAGACATCCGAAAAGCTTCATTTAAATGATGCGGCAATATATAGAGCATGGATGGTAAGTACCTGAGGTACATAATGCATGTCACACCACATGAGGTCCGGGCTCCAGCCTCCACAGCAGAAGCTGTTACTTTCAGATTTCCTCAGCCTCCTTAAAATAAATGTTTATTGTATTGCAGCCTGGCATAGAATTGTAGCCTGCAGGGAGAATAACTGGTATAAACAGCAGTCTAGAACAGATATCTCTGCTCAACCCGCTGAGCTGCAACATAAAAACGATTTCTGGATTGTGAAGCCAAGCTATTAAAGAAACTTGATAAGGAATTTTAATAAAAGCTCTCAGAGCTGGGATTCAATGCACTGTCTGGTAAACTGGCCGAAAATGTCTCTCACTGTAAAATGGGCGGCAATGCGGGCAAGGTTTTATTATTGGTGTTTTAACCGTTTCTTGCTTCTTACACATCATTGACTTCATATATTCTCAGCTGCATGTTTATCCGGTACATTCGGAAGAATGCAATCTGTGGTATTTTTAAACCTGAATAATGGGACTGTGTGCAGTAAATATAATGTTTACTAAGTCAAAAGCAATACATGTTTCTTAAAGGGGTTCTCCGGTGCTTAGACATCTTATCCCCTATCCAAAGGATAGGGGATAAGATGCCTGATCGCGGGAGTCCCACCGCTGGGGACCCCCTGGATCTTGCACGCGGCACCCCGTTTGTAATCAGTCCCCGGAGCGTGTTCGCTCCGGGTCTGATTACCGACAACCACAGGGCCGACGGCGTGTGACGTCACGCCTCCGCCCCATGTGACGTCACGCTCCGCCCCTCAATGCATGCCTATGGCCGTAGGCTTGCATTGAGGGGCTGAGCGTGATGTCACATGGGGGCGGGGGCGTGCCGTCACACGCCGCTGGCCCTGTGGTCGTCGGTAATCAGACCCGGAGCGAACACGCTCCGGGGACTGATTACAAACAGGGTGCCGCGTGCAAGATCCCGGGGGCCCCAGCGGCGGGACTCCCGCGATCAGGCATCTTATCCCCTATCCTTTGGATAGGGGATAAGATGTCTAAGCACCGGAGAACCCCTTTAAGGGTCTAGGTACACATCCTCCGGCTGGCCATAGATTGGTCATGTCTGTTTATGTAAACCTGCTCAGTACATTAATGCCCTGTGTATGAACCACTGCATTTCTGTGTTAGTCTCGTATTATTATGGTTATAGATCAGTGTTTCTCAACCAATGTACCGCCAATTGTTGAAAAACTACAACTCCCAGCATGCCCGGACAGCCTTTGGCTGAATTGTCAAACAAATTCTCATATCTCAGGAACATAAAGGCATATAAAGAAACTGTAAAAAGGTGAAGGATCATGGCACCCTAAGCTATTTAATAATAGTAAAAATTCTGAGATTGGCTATGGGTCTTTTTTAATGCTCCTTGTTTTATCAGTGTTTTCTTTATCACAACTAGGTCCTGCATATAACTTTCATCAATTTTACATCTCTCTATCTATCTATCTATCTATCTATCTATCTATCTATCTATCTATCTAATATCTATCTATCTAATGTAGTAAGCCGCGGCACTCAGTAAGGTGCAAAAAAGTGATTTATTCCATACTAATACAAAGCGACGTTTCAGCTGCCATGCAGCCTTTATCAAGCATCATAGTAGTGACAGACAAAGGTATATATAGGTGTACAGGTGATTAAAATATTAAGAGTATGCAATCAAATCATTAAGGCATACAGGGATAAAAGTGCAGAAACATGATAAGATACAGGGTAAATCTACCACTGTAATATTAGGCAGTGCAAGTGCAATAATAAAAACAGTATAGATCAAAAGGCTGCTGATGGCTCCATTGCCGTCTTTGCCCTTTTCCAAAATGGTATTCCTCATCTGCGCGATTTGTGCAGAAGAGGAAGTCAGCACAGATGCGAACGGAGCGAAGCGGGATCATGTGACTCTCACGTGAACGGCCCACTCCGAAAACAACTGGATGCCTGACTCCCTCCTCAACAACGTAGTTTGTTTCCCTTAACACCGGAAATGACATGTCATGACAGAGGGTGTCACGTGGTCGGGCGCCCCGGGCCATGGACACACTACATGTCTTAGGATGTATACAGCACATTATGGCATTTTCCTTATATGGTACTTAGGGTGAGTGCAGCCATCATCTCACACCTATCTAATTATAATTTTACATTAATTCACCTGTTTTGCAATTAAGATTTTTGAATGATTTTGTAATTTTTATAATGTCAGCAGCCTTTTGATCTATACTGTTTTTATTATTGCACTTGCACTGCCTAATATTACAGTGGTAGATTTACCCTGTATCTTATCATGTTTCTGCACTTTTATCCCTGTATGCCTTAATGATTTGATTGCATACTCTTAATATTTTAATCACCTGTACACCTATATATACCTTTGTCTGTCACTACTATGATGCTTGATAAAGGCTGCATGGCAGCTGAAACGTTGCTTTGTATTAGTATGGAATAAATCACTTTTTTGCACCTTATTTACTGAGTGCCGCGGCTTACTACATTAGATGTGTGAACTGCCTTGAACAGGCTCCCTGCTGTTGGCACCCCCGGACTCATATGTAGTGTTGAGCGGCATAGGCCATATTCGCAATATTCTCGTTTTATTTTCGCATATGCGAATATTCGCATAATGCGAAAATAACACATGCGGAAATTTGCATATACAAAATTGACATGAAGAAAAACTTTGCATATGCGTAAATTATCATATACTGATTTTCGTATATGCGAAAATTCGTATATGTTAATTTTCGTATATGCGAAAATTCACACACCAGTCTCACACAGTAATATTAGAGCCTTCTTTACACCACACAAGCTGGAAGCAGAGAGGGATGATCATTGTGATGTGTACTGTGAAAAAAAAAAAAATACAAAAAAAAAAAAAATGAATATTCGTAATTACGAATATATAGCGCTATATTCGCGAATATTCACGAATTCGCGCATATGCGATATTCGCGAATAAAATTCGTATTGCGAATATTCGCGAGCAACACTACTCATATGGTGTGCTGTTTAGTGTTGCTCGCAAATATTCGCAATTTGAATATTATTCGCAAATATCGCATATTCGTGAATTCGCGAATATCGTGAATATAGCGCTACATATTCGTAATTACGAATATTCGTTTTTTGTTTTTATTTCCACAGTACACATCACAGTGATCATCCCTCTCTGCTTCCAGCTTGTGTGGTGTAAAGAAGGCTCTAATACTACTGTGTGAGACTGGCGTGAGGATTTTCGCATATACGAACATTTGCATATGCTAATTTTCGCATTTGCGAATTTGCGCTCATGTTAATTTTTGCATATGCTAATTTTCGCATATGTTAATTTTCGCATACGCGAATTCTTCGCATTTGCGAAAATAAAACGAGAATATTACGAATATGCGAATATTCGCAAATATATGAAGAATATTCGTCCATGTATTCGCGAATATTCGCGAATTCGAATATGGCCTATGTGCTCAACACTAGTGCTGTTCCGTTGGAAATCTATCGATCTAATATCTCTCTATCTATCTCATATCTATATATCTATCTATATATCTATCTCATATCTATCTATCTATCTATCAATCAATCTAATATCTATATATCTCATATCTATCTATATATCTATCTATCTCATATCTATCTCATGTCTATTTATCTATCTACATAAAGAAAATTAGCAGCACTCCAGGTTCACATAGAAGAAATGTAAGGCTTTATTGACCACACATCAGAGCAACGTTTCGGCCATCTCACATGGCCATTGTCAAGCTTGACAATGGCCGTGTGAGACGGCCGAAAGGTCGCTCTGATGTGTGGTGAATAAAGCCTTACACTTCTTCTATGAGTACCTGGAGTGCTGCTATTTTTCTTTATGTGGATATCTTTAGACTGTGTCTAACCATAGTCTGCACTCTTCAGCAACTATTTTCAAGTGCTGCCCTGTTTCTGGAAGTATCTATCTATCTATCATCACAAGTCAGGGGAAACAGTCGGGAATCCAGAGATTAACAAAGAAACAGAGAACAGAGAAATAGAATGGTAAACTAGCTGGGTCAAAGACCAAGAAGACTGGAAAATACACATTCGAGAGACAAAGAGTTAACCGTATAAACAAGACAGAGTCAAAATAACGAGAGATCAGGTAGGTAAAATAGTGTTCAGGAGAAGTTTCCCTATCACAGGGAATAAAGTGAGACAACTGAACTCCTTTATCCCCTTAAGGACCAGGCCCATTTTGGCCTCAAGGACCAGGACAATTTTATTTTTGCATTTTTGTTTTTTCCTCCTCATCTTCTAAAAATCATAACTCTTTTTTCCATTCACAGATCCATATGAGGGCTTGCTTTTTGTGTCACCAATTTTACTTTATAATGACATCACTTATTTTACCATAACATGTACGGCAAAACCCAAAAAATATTATTTATGTGGGAAAATTTTGCAAATTTGAGAAGGTTTTCTTTTCACAGTGTACACTTTATGATAAAAAGGAAATGTTTTCTTTATTCTGTGGGTTAATACGATTAAAATGATACCCATGATATATGCTTTTCTATAATTGTACAACTTAAAAAAAATCTCAATCTATTATAACAAAATTAGTATGTTTGAAATTGCCCTATTTTGACCACCTATAACTTTCTCACGGTGCTCGCGTTCATGGTGGAGTGTAAATGTACGTCATGGTGCGTTAAGTACCACGGCACCATGACATACATTTACGTCCATTGTCATTAAGGGGTTATAGCCCAGTCAAACAGGACGTTGATGCAAAGGCAGAATATTGTTGGCCAGTGGTCCACGGCTCCTGATTGGCCTGGGCGCTGCTAGGCTATGGATGATGCTTTAGCCAAACACCAGAAAACTCAACCCTACGAGAAGAACAAGGTTAAGTCATTACAATGTATTGTCCATTTATTATCTAGCTATCTAACTCATATCTAGCAAATAATGTTATATTTGTATTATTTTCATAGCAGTTGTGTTTATAGTTTTGTACAGTATTTGTGGTAAAATTGCCCTTCTGTCATTGCTCGGTGTGACAGTGTTCCATTTAATCCATCATCACAGGATCATTAGTAAAACACACAGTAGGAATGAGCAGCATTTTTCTTCATAACCCAAGCTCCCAGGAAAGTTCAAGGATAACACAGGGTATGTCATACCTGAGAGGAAGCCCTCACCAATCACCAATTCCAGATCCGCTCATGACATATGTGACTTGACAGAGCTGCGTAACTGCTTCTAAGAGAGCCGAGAACTGGCTACAAAAGACTTCTTAAGGCAAATTGCCAGAAGACACTGCATATAAATCTTAAATTCCCTTGACATTCCAGAGATAAAAAAAAGCATAATTCTTCTTGGAAAAAGTAAAATAAACCCAAAAACCTAAAAGGTCTAATCTATGTACAATGTAGTTGTAGTTATTTCTATTTGCCATATGGAAATGCTCTTACAGCAAAGCATAATATGGTTGAATGTTTTGTATTTTTACAATACACAGTGTAAAAGATACTTTTTGTTTTGCATTCACAAAATTAAAGGGATTGTACAATATTAGATACCAATGGCAGGTTTATTCCAGAAATACTGATCACACTCTTACACCTAAATGGGCACTGTTAGATAAAAAAAAAAAATGATACATTATAAATCTTGACAAAACATTAAGCTTTCTAATATACTTAATACAAAAATGTTATCTCCTTTTCATATAAATCATGGCTTATAAATAAAAGACCACTAGGGGTCCCCATACCATCCAGAACATAATCCTGTCTGGCTGCAGCATCATCTTTGTCCCAGCTGAAGCACAAGCTAGGGCAAAGTCCAGGGAATGAGGGTGGGACTAGCACTCCTCTGTGCTCACTCCTGTCCTGTGTATCAAACTCCTGTCAAAAAACAGAGATGAAAAGACCCAGCAAAGCAGACTAAGGGAGGAATGAATGCATGGTGAGTGAGGGTGGACTCAGTACTTACCTCGAACACGCCCCTTTCTGAGAAGTGGATGTCAGAATAAGTAAGCAGCAGAATGGAATGATTTGTAAGCCAAATACAGAAGTTATAAAAGGAGAATGGGAAAAACCCGGGCGCTCCTAGTGCAATAAGTGGAGATTTAACGTTCCCTTAAAACAGCAGCCCCGCTTACCGGATAATATTGTACTTAGAGCACAACACCTCAGACTGCCTGTAGACTTGGTATGTTGCTGGGGATCCTGTAGGTAGGTGAGGTGGCAGCTTCCACATGTTTCCCTAAGCCTGGCAGGGCACCGGTTAATAGAACTTCAATGGATTGGATGGACCATAGGTAAAAAATGATTCAAAAATACCTTGGATGGATTAGCGCCATCCCTCAGGAAACATTGATGATGGAGTGATCGTAGTGAAATAGCTTAAATTATTTACTGGTGCAACTTAAAGGGTACCTCTCATCAAATAAACTTTTGATATATTTTAGATTAATGAATGTTGAATAACTTTCCAATAGCATGTTAATGAAAAATATGCTTCTTTCTATTGTATTTTTCCCGATCAGTCCTGTCAGCAAGCATTTCAGACTCATGCTGGAGTCCTAAACACTCAGAGCTGCCAGCCTGCTTTGTTCACAGCCAAACAGGCTGTGAACAAAGCAGGCTGGCAGCTCTGAGTGTTCTCCTTTGTGAACAAAGCAGACTGGCAGCTCGTAGTGTTTAGGACTCCAGCATGAGTCTGAAATGCTTTCTTCCAGGACTGGTAGGGAGACCCCTAGTGGTCATTTCTTCAAAGTGGAAAATTAAATAGAAAGAAGCATATTTTTTAATAACATGCAATTGTAAAGTTATTCTGCATACATTAATCTATAATATATCAAAAGTTTTTTTGATGAGAGGTACCCTTAAAGCATTACAACACTGAGAGCGGTATTTATTTATTTAAAAAAAAAAACTAAGGGTTTACTTCCGGTTCACCAGGTGAAGGTGCCGGGATATTTAGTTCACATATTGGAACTATAGAAATTATATTGATATTCATAACATGGTTGAAGTTATATTAACATTTAAAATAAATTGCAAGATGTCAGGTGGAAAATTTGAAGAAATGTATAGTTTTAAATTAGAGGGGCAAAGGTTTAAAAGTAATATCAGGAAGTATTACTTTACTGAGAGAGTAGTGGATGCTGGAATAGCCTTCCTGCAGAAGTGGTCACTGCAAATACAGTGAAGGAGTTCATGCATGGAATAAGCATAAGGCTATCCTCCATATAAAATAGGGCCAGGGACTATTCATAGTATTCAGAATATTGGGAAGATTAGATGGGCCAAATGGTTCTTATCTGCCAACACATTCTATGTTTCTATTTATATATTTACATATTTACAGTTGCAGACTTCTAACTTGCCGGCGCATGCGTATCTTGCAGTGCCCAGTCTTAGTTTTTTATCCGATCGGGTTAACAGGATTTTCCGGCGCATGCGTGTCTCTAGATTAAATGGTGTGGGTTTTTTCTTTTTTTATTCTGCTCTTAACGTGAGCACTGCTTGTTTTTGAAAGAAACATCTTATTGAACCCAGGAATATCCAGGATTCTTCAGAGGAGTAAGCTCTATTCTATGATGTCTATGTAATAGTTTTGGTGATTTCATTCAGACCTCGGGGGTTACATAGTTACATAGTTACATAGTTAGTACGGTCGAAAAAAGACATATGTCCATTGTCACGATGCCGGCTGGCAGGTAGTGGATCCTCTGTGCCAGAGAGGGATTGGCGTGGACCGTGCTAGTGGATCGGTTCTAAGTCACTACTGGTTTTCACCAGAGCCCGCCGCAAAGCGGGATGGTCTTGCTGCGGCGGTAGTGACCAGGTCGTATCCACTAGCAACGGCTCAACCTCTCTGACTGCTGAAGATAGGCGCGGTACAAGGGAGTAGACAGAAGCAAGGTCGGACGTAGCAGAAGGTCGGGGCAGGCAGCAAGGATCGTAGTCGGGGGCAACGGCAGGAGGTCTGGAACACAGGCTAGGAACACACAAGGAAACGCTTTCACTGGCACAATGGCAACAAGATCCGGCGAGGGAGTGAAGGGGAAGTGAGGTATAAATAGGGAGTGCACAGGTGAACACACTAATTGGAACCACTGCACCAATCAGCGGCGCAGTGGCCCTTTAAATCGCAGAGACCCGGCGCGCGCGCGCCCTAGGGAGCGGGGCCGCGCGCGCCGGGACAGGACAGACGGAGAGCGAGTCAGGTACGGGAGCCGGGATGCGCATCGCGAGCGGGCGCTACCCGCATCGCGAATCGCATCCCGGCTGGAGACGGTATCGCAGCGCACCGGGTCAGTGGAGCTGCCCGGAGCGCTGCGGTAGCGAGAGAGAAGCGAGCGCTCCGGGGAGGAGCGGGAACCCGGAGCGCTCGGCGTAACAGTACCCCCCCCCTTGGGTCTCCCCCTCTTCTTAGAGCCTGAGAACCTGAGGAGCAGACTTTTGTCTAGGATGTTGTCCTCAGGTTCCCAGGATCTCTCTTCAGGTCCACAGCCCTCCCAATCCACCAAAAAGAACTTTTTTCCTCTGACCGTCTTGGAGGCCAGTATCTCTTTCACTGAGAAGACGTCAGAAGAACCGGAGACAGGAGTGGGAGAAACTAATTTGGGAGAGAAACGGTTGATGATGAGTGGTTTAAGAAGAGAGACATGAAAGGCATTAGGAATACGGAGAGAAGGAGGAAGAAGAAGTTTGTAAGAGACAGGATTAATTTGGCACAAGACTTTGAAGGGACCAAGATAGCGTGGACCCAGTTTGTAACTGGGGACACGAAAGCGGACATATTTAGCGGAGAGCCATACCTTGTCTCCGGGAGCAAAAATGGGGGGAGCTCTTCTTTTCTTATCGGCAAACTTTTTCATGCGAGATGAAGCCTGTAAAAGAGAAACTTGGGTCTCTTTCCATATGGTGGAAAGATCACGAGTCACTTCATCTACCGCGGGCAAACTAGAGGGCAAGGGAGTAGGGAGGGGGGGAAGAGGGTGACGGCCGTACACCACGAAAAATGGGGATTTGGAGGAAGATTCAGAGACTCTAAAGTTATACGAGAATTCGGCCCATGGTAGAAGATCTGCCCAATCATCCTGGCGGGAGGAAACAAAATGTCGTAAATAATCACCCAAGACCTGGTTAATTCTTTCTACTTGTCCATTGGATTGAGGATGATATGCAGAAGAAAAGTTTAATTTAATCTTGAGTTGTTTACAGAGAGCCCTCCAGAATTTTGACACGAATTGGACGCCTCTATCCGAGACTATTTGTGTGGGCAACCCGTGAAGACGAAAAATGTGTACAAAAAATTGTTTAGCCAACTGAGGCGCTGAAGGAAGACCAGGAAGAGGGATGAAATGTGCCATCTTGGAGAATCGATCAACGACCACCCAAACAACAGTGTTGCCACGGGATGGGGGTAGGTCTGTAATAAAATCCATACCAATCAGAGACCAAGGCTGTTCGGGGACAGGCAGAGGATGAAGAAAACCAGCGGGCTTCTGGCGAGGAGTCTTATCCCGAGCACAGACAGTGCAGGCTCGCACAAAGTCCACGACATCCGTCTCCAGAGTCGGCCACCAATAGAAGCGAGAGATGAGTTGCACAGATTTCTTGATGCCTGTATGACCTGCGAGATGGGAGGAGTGACCCCATTTGAGGATTCCGAGGCGTTGGCGTGGAGAGACGAAGGTCTTTCCTGGAGGAGTTTGCCTGATGGAGGCTGGAGAAGTGGAGATCAGGCAGTCAGGAGGAATGATGTGTTGCGGAGAGAGTTCAACTTCCGAGGCATCCGAGGAACGAGAGAGAGCATCGGCCCGAATGTTCTTATCGGCAGGCCGAAAGTGAATTTCAAAATTAAATCGGGCAAAGAACAGAGACCACCTGGCCTGGCGAGGATTCAGCCGTTGGGCAGACTGGAGATAGGAGAGGTTCTTGTGATCGGTGTAAATAATAACAGGAAATCTTGATCCCTCCAGCAGATGCCTCCATTCCTCAAGTGCTAATTTAATGGCTAGAAGTTCTCGATCCCCGATGGAGTAGTTCCTCTCCGCCGGAGAGAAGGTCCTAGAAAAAAAAACACAAGTAACAGCATGCCCGGAAGAATTTTTTTGTAGAAGGACCGCTCCAGCTCCTACAGAGGAGGCATCAACCTCCAATAGGAAGGGTTTAGATGGGTCAGGTCTGGAGAGCACGGGAGCCGAAGAAAAGGCAGACTTGAGCCGTTTAAAGGCGTCTTCCGCTTGAGGAGGCCAAGACTTGGGATTGGCATTTTTTTTGGTTAAAGCCACGATAGGGGCCACAACGGTAGAAAAATGTGGAATAAATTGCCTGTAATAATTGGCGAACCCCAAAAAACGTTGGATAGCACGGAGTCCGGAGGGGCGTGGTCAATCTAAGACGGCAGAGAGTTTGTCTGGATCCATTTGTAGTCCCTGGCCAGAGACCAAGTATCCTAGGAAAGGAAGAGATTGGCATTCAAACAGACATTTCTCTATCTTGGCATAAAGTTGACTGTCACGAAGTCTCTGAAGAACCATACGGACATGCTGGCGGTGTTCTTCTAGATTGGCAGAAAAAATCAGGATATCGTCCAGATATACAACAACACAGGAGTATAAGAGATCACGAAAAATTTCATTAACAAAGTCTTGGAAGACGGCAGGGGCGTTGCACAGGCCAAAGGGCATGACCAGATACTCAAAGTGTCCATCTCTAGTGTTAAATGCCAGGAGAGGAGGATTTACGGATAAAGCCTTTTTTTAAATTTTCCTGGATATACTCCGACATAGCAAGAGTCTCTGGGGCGGACAGAGGATAGATTCTGCCCCGGGGTGGAGTAGTGCCCGGGAGGAGGTCAATAGGACAATCATAAGGCCTGTGAGGAGGTAGAGTCTCAGCTTGTTTTTTGCAAAAAACATCCGCAAAGTCCATATAGGCCTTAGGGAGACCGGTTACAGGGGGAACCACAGAGTCACGGCAAGGGGTACTGGGAACCGGTTTTAGGCAGTCCTTGAAACAAGAGGGCCCCCAACTCTTGATCTCCCCAGTGGACCAATCCAGGGTTGGGGAATGGAGTTGAAGCCAGGGTAGTCCAAGGAGGATTTCGGAAGTGCAATTGGGGAGGACCAAAAATTCAATCTTCTCGTGATGAGGTCCGATGCACATTAGAAGGGGCTCCGTGCGGAAACGTATGGTACAATCCAATCTTTCATTGTTTACACAATTGATGTAGAGGGGTCTGGCGAGACTGGTCACTGGGATGTTGAACCTGTTGACGAGAGAGGCCAAAATAAAATTTCCTGCAGATCCGGAATCCAAGAAGGCCATAGTAGAGAAGGAGAAGGCAGAGGCAGATATCCGCACAGGCACAGTAAGACGTGGAGAAGCAGAGTAGACATCAAGGACTGTCTCACCTTTGTGCGGAGTCAGCGTACGTCTTTCCAGGCGGGGAGGACGGATAGGACAATCCTTCAGGAAGTGTTCGGTACTGGCACAGTACAGACAGAGATTCTCCATGCGGCGTCGTGTCCTCTCTTGAGGTGTCAGGCGAGACCGGTCGACCTGCATAGCCTCCACGGCGGGAGGCACAGGAACGGATTGCAGGGGACCAGAGGAGAGAGGAGCCGGGGAGAAAAAACGTCTTGTGCGAACAAAGTCCATATCCTGGCGGAGCTCCTGACGCCTTTCGGAAAAACGCATGTCAATGCGAGTGGCAAGATGGATGAGTTCATGTAGGTTAGCAGGGATTTCTCGTGCGGCCAGAACATCTTTAATGTTGCTGGATATGCCTTTTTTAAAGGTCGCGCAGAGGGCCTCATTATTCCAGGATAATTCTGAAGCAAGAGTACGGAATTGTACGGCGTACTCGCCAACGGAAGAATTACCCTGGACCAGGTTCAACAGGGCAGTCTCAGCAGAAGAGGCTCGGGCAGGTTCCTCAAAGACACTTCGAATTTCTGAGAAAAAGGAGTGTATAGAGGCAGTGACGGGGTCATTGCGGTCCCAGAGCGGTGTGGCCCATGACAGAGCTTTCCCAGACAGGAGGCTGACTACGAAAGCCACCTTAGACCTTTCAGTAGGGAACTG
Organism: Hyla sarda; assembly: GCF_029499605.1. Taxonomy (NCBI): domain Eukaryota; kingdom Metazoa; phylum Chordata; class Amphibia; order Anura; family Hylidae; genus Hyla; species Hyla sarda. The sequence continues at coordinate 188,679,853 of NC_079196.1, read as the reverse complement.
GTCCGACATCATCTCCAAGTGCAGGGAACATTGGGAAAGAAAGCCACGGCAGAATTTAGAGTCCCCATCAAATTTATCCGGCAAGGATAGTCGTAGACCAGAAGCGGCCACTCGCTGCGGAGGAGGTGCAGGAGCTGGCGGAGGAGATGATTGCTGAAGCTGTGGTAGTAGCTGCTGTAGCATCACGGTCAGTTGAGACAGCTGTTGGCCTTGTTGCGCTATCTGTTGTGACTGCTGGGCGACCACCGTGGTGAGGTCGGCGACAACTGGCAGAGGAACTTCAGCGGGATCCATGGCCGGATCTACTGTCACGATGCCGGCTGGCAGGTAGTGGATCCTCTGTGCCAGAGAGGGATTGGCGTGGACCGTGCTAGTGGATCGGTTCTAAGTCACTACTGGTTTTCACCAGAGCCCGCCGCAAAGCGGGATGGTCTTGCTGCGGCGGTAGTGACCAGGTCGTATCCACTAGCAACGGCTCAACCTCTCTGACTGCTGAAGATAGGCGCGGTACAAGGGAGTAGACAGAAGCAAGGTCGGACGTAGCAGAAGGTCGGGGCAGGCAGCAAGGATCGTAGTCGGGGGCAACGGCAGGAGGTCTGGAACACAGGCTAGGAACACACAAGGAAACGCTTTCACTGGCACAATGGCAACAAGATCCGGCGAGGGAGTGAAGGGGAAGTGAGGTATAAATAGGGAGTGCACAGGTGAACACACTAATTGGAACCACTGCGCCAATCAGCGGCGCAGTGGCCCTTTAAATCGCAGAGACCCGGCGCGCGCGCGCCCTAGGGAGCGGGGCCGCGCGTGCCGGGACAGGACAGACGGAGAGCGAGTCAGGTACGGGAGCCGGGATGCGCATCGCGAGCGGGCGCTACCCGCATCGCGAATCGCATCCCGGCTGGAGACGGTATCGCAGCGCACCGGGTCAGTGGAGCTGCCCGGAGCGCTGCGGTAGCGAGAGAGAAGCGAGCGCTCCGGGGAGGAGCGGGAACCCGGAGCGCTCGGCGTAACATCCATCAAGTTCAACCAGGGAATTAAGGGGTAGGGGTGTGGCGCGATATTGGGGAAGGGATGGGATTTTATATTTCTTCATAAGCATTAATGTTATTTTGTTCCAGGAATGTATCTAATCCTGTTTTAAAGCTGTTAATTTTTCCTGCTGTGACCAGTTCCTGAGGTAGACTGTTCCATTGATTGTGGATATCTTGTAGATCCAGTAAATTTCCTGTTTTTTTAATTTTTTTATTTTGAATCGATTGGAGATGTTTTCTATGGATAATAATAATAAAATAATAATAATATTTCTTTTTTTATAAAGCGCACACAGATTCTGAAGCACTCTATAGGAAATACCTTTGTAAATTGGGGATACCACTTTAAACAGAATTGAGCTGCAATATTACCAATATCAACTTGACCTTAGCCTAAGACTGTCCAGGCCTTGCTGAGAGTTGTAGTCTTGCGACATCTGGAGACACACTGCTTGGAAAACATGAATGGAGTGTTAAATAATTTTATTATTACTCACTGTATGTGTACTTTTGTACAGTGATTTTTTTTGCTGAAAATATTTACAGCAATTTTGCCTACGTGAATAAAATGCCATGCTACAGAAATAAAAAGTATGTATTTATTGTTTCTGTTGCTCATGTAGCATCAAAATATTCTGCAGCACTGTACAGGGATGATTGTCACTAACATGCATCTCTAACAATATAAACTCCACTATATCAAACACACGCAAACACAGTAAATGTGTTATCGGATTGGAACCCTACATTGCAAAGCAACAATACTAACTAATGAATCATCACAGTTTTTCTTACTGATAACAGCCAAATGCAATGAGACGCGGACTTAGTCCCGCAGACATAAAGAGAAACAAATAAATAAATGACTATATAATACAGTGAGGGAGCTCTGAGATGTCTTCTGTCCCTTTGCATTTGTAAAGACAGTGTTTTCCAAGCAGGGACAGGGCTAGCTCTGCCTAAAGGCAAAATAGGCAGCTGCCTAGAGCGCCCTCATGATGGGGGGCGCCGCTCTGCCTGCCGCAAGAAAGTTAGACAACCAGTATCTGAATCACTCACTCAGCTAGCAGCATGAGGAGGAGGGTTGTTACAGTGTGTCACCCCAGTAAAAAGCTAATTAAATCAGAAGGGGGCTTGTTAAAGTGTGTCACCCCAGTAGTACGGTGGGGTAGGTCAAAGGGCGGGCCTATGGGCGGAGTCAAGGAGGCATCAAAATGAGCTTTTGCCCAGGGCAGCAAAAATGCTTGCACTAGCCTTGAGCACGGAGCCTCCAGCTGTTGCAAAACTACTACTCCCTGTGTATATATATATATATATATATATATATATATATATTACGAACCAACAGCTCCTGTACATACTTAGCACCCAATGTTTATGTGATCGCCAGGACTGGAAGCAGGGAGCCAGGGGTCAAGTCCTGCGAAAAAAAAGTGTGGGAACTCTTCTATATAAGGACTGATCCTGCAGGACTCCTGCTAATGAGAATGGTGTTCCTGCTGTGAAAAAAGTGCAGGAACTCAGTTCCCACACATTCCTGCAGGAATAGAGTCCTGCATGACTCCCTATTCAAGTCAATGGAATTGGTTGGGATCCTGAGGTGTCAGTTTTGCTTTGACCCATTTTGGAGCACCATTCTGTGCAAAAAAGAAAGAAAGAAAGAAAGTCGAATGGACCCAGAACTGGACAGAGCATAATGGCAATGTGAACCTAGCCTAAGTAAATCAAGGTGAAAGTGGAGAACAGTCACTCATGTGGGATTGGACAAAGGTTAAAATTTTATTAAGCTGCCTTTATCCTGATCTTTCCCAATGCAAAGTAGCTGGCTCTTTGGTGCCACTTTTTGAGGTAGCATTCCTTCAAGTCAATGCTTTATACCTTTAAGAGCCTTAGAATATGACTGGGGTTCTTAATAGCCGAGACAGAATCTTGTCCAAAAGGAAAACCCATTTGCAGACAGTTATTTTGTGGGTGTTGCACCAGGCAGCAAGCTCTTTTTTTTTCTAAGAAAAGGATGCTATGCATTTCCAGCGGAGCATGAATGACCTGGAGAAATGAATGGAGAAACATTACACCTTTCATATTTTGCTGTACATTCAAAGGGAATCTGACAGCTGGCTCGCCCACACTAAACCCAATCCACAGGGTTATAGTACTGGTGAACCTGAGTAAAATGTATATTTAATATATTCACTCTGATCCATGGTCCCTTTGTAGACTTAGACCCTCTATTGCCAATATGTTCTGTCGCCCAATGGAGGTGGGAGATGGCTCTCCGAGCTTCCCTAGCCCTCCGTCCCCTCTGCTGCCATGTGCTGCCCCCCTGAATATGCATACACCTCTTCAGAACTAAATATAGAGAACAAAGATCATAAAGAACAGTAAAATCAGAATCCAGCACATATGATAATCTGTCTATAGCGTTCTGTCAGGTGAATGGAGAAGTGAGTGGGTTTATATAAACATGCTGTGGCTGATCCTATTTCTGCTATAACATTGCAATTATTAGGTTCATAATCTTCAAAGTTGAAAGAATAAGACAGACATTGAATTATTTCACAATGCTCAATCCACAGCAAGCAATGCCATGAGAGAATTCCAGTTTTTTATCTAAAGGCCATTCTGCCCAAATTTCTGCCTAAGCTTAATATAGGTTTCACTCTTCCTTATCTTACTAGTTGCCAGTTTTGATATTTTCAAATAGTTTTAAAACTAAGTAAATTGTGTTTCCTAACCAAATATATATAAACGAGTGTAGAGTACTGGGGCAGACACCTGGGGGTCATGTATCAATCCCTGCGACTTTTGCTGTCGGCTCCACTAGGTGCGGGCCTGGCATGGCTGACCAGCATGTGTGAAATGGTGTGCGTCTCTTCATACATGCTACTGTCACGCATTTAAACAGAAGACCATGCAAAATAGACTGAAATAGGAGGTAAGAAGTGATGCATAACATTACTACTTACCTCAGCCGATGGGGTATGGTATACAGCAGGGCATAGTACCACTGTACAGAGTCTCTTCTCTGTACTAGCTGTCCAGCTGGGGTCGTACAAAAGTTTTTTTTTAACTTGCGTCTAGTAGCCAGCTTCCATTACTTTTAAGTTTACATTAAGTTGAGGCTTAGCATTAGCCTGTAAAACAGCTAGTTATTACCCTGGTATTACCCTGGTATCCACCACTACAGGAATTCTGGGAAAAGCTGGGAACTGTCAGGCCTAGAGCATCAAAAAATGGTCCTCTACCAAGGCTGGCATTATTTAGCCTAAATAGGGGGGACCCCATGCTTTGCCACTGTTTTTCATAATTAGCCAGATACAAAGCCAGATATTGAAGCAGTAGCATGTGAATGTTACCAGGGTGGCATGATTCATTAATTTTGGCCCTCCTCGGCCTAAATAACTCCATCCTACTACTGTCCCAGCATCGACACTCCAGGCCTGACAGTACCTGGCTCTTCCTGGTACCAGAGTAATAATGGGGGTTAGCGCTAGCTGTTGTTTGGCTAAGTAATGAACGCTGTTTCAATGACAGTTTCCTCTTCTAAAGTGATTCAAAATAAAAAAAATAAGTCCACAAGTAAAAAAAAAATAATTCTTAAAAAATACACCCCCATACATCCCTCATTTATGTTACGCCGAGCGCTCCGGGTCCCCGCTCCTCCCCGGAGCGCTCGCAACATCCTCGCAATTGCAGCGCCCCGGTCAGACCTGCTGACCGGGTGCGCTGCAATACCTCTCTCAGCCGGGATGCGATCCGCGATGCGGGAGGCGCCCGCTCGCGATGCGCATCCCGGCTCCCGTACCTGACTCGCTCTCCGTCGGTCTTGTCCCGGCACGCGCGGCCCCGCTCCTTAGGGCGCGCGCGCGCCGGGTCTCTGCAATTTAAAGGGCCACTGCGCCACTGATTGGCACAGTTGGCTTAATTAGTGTGTTCACCTGTGCACTCCCTATTTATACCTCACTTCCCCTGCACTCCCTCGCCGGATCTTGTTGCCATTGTGCCAGTGAAAGCGTTTCCTTGTGTGTTCCTAGCCTGTGTTCTAGACCTCCTGCCGTTGCCCCTGACTACGATCCTTGCTGCCTGCCCCGACCTTCTGCTACGTCCGACCTTGCTCTTGTCTACTCCCTTGTACCGCGCCTATCTTCAGCAGTCAGAGAGGTTGAGCCGTTGCTGGTGGATACGACCTGGTTGCTACCGCCGCTGAAAGACCATCCCGCTTTGCGGCGGGCTCTGGTGAATACCAGTAGTGACTTAGAACCGGTCCACCAGCACGGTCCACGCCAATCCCTCTCTGGCACAGAGGATCCACCTCCTGCCAGCCGGAGCGTGACAGTAGATCCGGCCATGGATCCCGCTGAAGTCCCACTGCCAGTTGTCGCCGACCTCACCACGGTGGTCGCCCAGCAGTCGCAACAGATAGCGCAACAAGGCCACCAGCTGTCTCAACTGACCGTGATGCTACAGCAGCTACTACCACAGCTTCAGCAATCATCTCCTCCGCCAGCTCCTGCACCTCCTCCGCAGCGAGTGGCCGCTTCCGGCCTACGATTATCCTTGCCGGATAAATTTGATGGGGACTCTAAGTTTTGCCGTGGCTTTCTTTCGCAATGTTCCCTGCACTTGGAGATGATGTCGGACCAGTTTCCTACTGAAAGGTCTAAGGTGGCTTTCGTAGTCAGCCTTCTGTCTGGGAAAGCTCTGTCATGGGCCACACCGCTCTGGGACCGCAATGACCCCGTCACTGCCTCTGTACACTCCTTCTTCACGGAGATTCGAAGTGTCTTTGAGGAACCTGCCCGAGCCTCTTCTGCTGAGACTGCCCTGCTGAACCTGGTCCAGGGTAATTCTTCTGTTGGCGAGTACGCCATCCAATTCGGTACTCTTGCCTCCGAATTATCCTGGAATAATGAGGCCCTCTGCGCGACCTTTAAAAAAGGCCTATCCAGCAACATTAAAGATGTTCTGGCCGCACGAGAAATTCCTGCTAACCTGCATGAACTTATTCATCTGGCCACCCGCATTGACATGCGTTTTTCCGAAAGGCGTCAGGAGCTCCGCCAGGATATGGACTTTGTTCGCACGAGGCGTTTTTTCTCCCCGGCTCCTCTCTCCTCTGGTCCTCTGCAATCCGTTCCTGTGCCTCCCGCAGTGGAGGCTATGCAAGTTGACCGGTCTCGCTTGACACCTCAAGAGAGGACACGACGCCGCATGGAGAATCTGTGCCTGTACTGTGCCGGTACCGAACACTTCTTGAAGGATTGTCCTATCCGTCCTCCCCGCCTGGAAAGACGTACGCTGACTCCGCACAAAGATGAGACAGTTCTTGATGTCAACTCTGCTTCTCCACGCCTTACTGTGCCTGTGCGGATATCTTCCTCTACCTTCTCCTTCTCTACTATGGCCTTCTTGGATTACGGATCTGCAGGAAATTTTATTTTGGCCTCTCTCATCAACAGGTTCAACATCCCGGTGACCAGTCTCGCCAGACCCCTCTACATCAATTCTGTTAACAATGAAAGATTGGACTGTACCGTGCGTTACCGCACGCAACCTCTCCTAATGTGCATTGGACCTCATCACGAAAAAATTGAGTTTTTGGTCCTCTCCAACTGCACTTCCGAAATTCTTCTTGGATTACCGTGGCTTCAACGCCATTCCCCAACCCTTGATTGGTCCACAGGAGAAATCAAGAGCTGGGGTACTTCTTGTTTCAAGGACTGTCTTAAACCGGTTCCCAGTACTCCCTGCCGTGACCCTGTGGTTCCTCCTGTAACCGGTCTTCCTAAGGCTTATATGGACTATGCTGACGTGTTTTGCAAAAAGCATGCTGAGACTTTACCTCCTCACAGGCCTTATGACTGTCCTATTGACCTCCTCCCGGGTACTACTCCACCCCGGGGCAGAATTTATCCTCTGTCTGCTCCAGAGACTCTTGCCATGTCTGAATACATCCAGGAAAATTTAAAAAAAGGGTTTATCCGCAAATCCTCCTCTCCTGCCGAAGCTGGATTTTTTTTTGTGTCCAAAAAAGATGGCTCCCTACGTCCTTGCATTGATTACCGCGGACTTAATAAAATCACGGTAAAGAACCGCTACCCCCTTCCTCTTATCTCGGAACTCTTTGATCGCCTACAAGGTGCCCACATCTTTACCAAACTGGACTTAAGAGGTGCTTATAATCTCATCCGCATCAGGGAGGGGGACGAATGGAAGACTGCATTTAACACCAGAGATGGACACTTTGAGTATCTGGTCATGCCCTTTGGCCTGTGCAACGCCCCTGCCGTCTTCCAAGACTTTGTTAATGAAATTTTTCGTGATCTCTTATATTCCTGTGTTGTGGTTTATCTGGACGATATTCTGATTTTTTCTGCCAACTTAGAAGAACACCGCCAGCATGTCCGCATGGTTCTTCAGAGACTTCGAGACAATCAACTTTATGCCAAAATGGAGAAATGTCTGTTTGAATGTCAATCTCTTCCTTTCCTAGGATACTTGGTCTCTGGCCAGGGATTACAAATGGACCCAGATAAACTCTCTGCCGTCTTAGATTGGCCACGCCCCTCCGGACTCCGTGCTATCCAAAGTTTTTTGGGGTTCGCCAATTATTACAGACAATTTATTCCACACTTTTCCACTATTGTGGCTCCTATCGTGGCTTTAACCAAGAAAAATGCCAATCCCAAGTCCTGGTCTCCCCAAGCGGAAGACGCATTTAAACGTCTCAAGTCTGCCTTTTCTTCTGCTCCCGTGCTCTCCAGACCTGACCCATCTAAACCCTTCCTATTGGAGGTAGATGCCTCCTCAGTGGGAGCTGGAGCTGTCCTTCTACAAAAAAATTCTTCCGGGCATGCTGTTACTTGTGGTTTTTTTTCTAGGACCTTCTCTCCGGCGGAGAGAAACTACTCCATCGGGGATCGAGAACTACTGGCCATTAAATTGGCGCTTGAGGAATGGAGGCATCTGCTGGAGGGATCAAAATTTCCAGTTATCATATACACCGATCACAAGAATCTCTCCTATCTCCAGTCTGCCCAACGGCTGAACCCTCGCCAGGCCAGGTGGTCGTTGTTCTTTGCCCGTTTTAACTTTGAAATTCATTTTCGTCCTGCCGACAAGAACATTAGGGCCGATGCCCTCTCTCGTTCCTCGGATGCCTCGGAAGTAGAGGTCTCTCCGCAACACATCATTCCTCCTGACTGTCTGATCTCCACTTCTCCAGCCTCCATCAGGCAAACTCCTCCAGGGAAGACCTTTGTTTCTCCACGCCAACGTCTCGGGATTCTCAAATGGGGACACTCCTCCCACCTCGCAGGCCATGCGGGCATCAAAAAATCCTTGCAACTCATCTCTCGTTTCTATTGGTGGCCGACTCTGGAGACGGATGTTGTTGATTTTGTGCGGGCCTGTACTGTCTATGCCCGGAATAAGACTCTTCGCCAGAAGCCTGCTGGTCTCCTTCATCCTCTGCCTGTCCCCGAACAGCCTTGGTCACTGATTGGTATGGACTTCATTACAGACTTACCCCCATCCCGTGGCAACACTGTTGTTTGGGTGGTCGTTGATCGATTTTCCAAGATGGCACATTTTATTCCTCTTCCTGGTCTTCCTTCAGCGCCTCAGTTGGCAAAACAATTTTTTGTACACATTTTTCGTCTTCACGGTTTGCCAACGCAGATCGTCTCGGATAGAGGCGTCCAGTTCGTGTCTAAATTCTGGAGGGCCCTCTGTAAACAGCTCAAGATTAAATTAAACTTCTCTTCTTCTTATCATCCCCAATCCAATGGGCAAGTAGAAAGAATTAATCAGGTCCTGGGTGACTATTTACGGCATTTTGTTTCCTCCCGCCAGGATGACTGGGCAGATCTTCTACCATGGGCCGAATTCTCATACAACTTCAGAGTCTCAGAATCTTCTGCTAAGTCCCCATTTTTCGTGGTGTACGGCCGTCACCCTCTTCCCCCCCTCCCTACTCCCTTGCCCTCTGGTTTGCCCGCTGTGGATGAAGTGACTCGTGATCTTTCCACCATATGGAAAGAGACCCAAAATTCTCTTTTACAGGCTTCATCCCGCATGAAAAGGTTTGCCGATAAGAAAAGAAGAACGCCCCCCATTTTTGCTCCCGGAGACAAGGTATGGCTCTCCGCTAAATATGTCCGCCTTCGTGTCCCCAGTTACAAACTGGGACCACGCTATCTTGGTCCTTTCAAAGTCTTGTGCCAGATTAACCCTGTCTCTTACAAACTCCTTCTTCCTCCTTCTCTTCGTATTCCCAATGCCTTCCATGTCTCTCTCCTTAAACCACTCATCATTAACCGCTTCTCTCCCAAACTTGTTTCTCCCACTCCTGTTTCCGGTTTTCCTGACGTCTTCTCCGTGAAGGAGATTCTGGCCTCCAAGACGGTCAGAGGGAAAAAAATTTTCTTGGTGGATTGGGAGGGCTGTGGCCCAGAAGAGAGATCCTGGGAACCTGAGGACAACATCCTAGACAAAAGTCTTGTCCTCAGGTTCTCAGGCTCCAAGAAGAGGGGGAGACCCAAGGGGGGGGGGTACTGTTACGCCGAGCGCTCCGGGTCCCCGCTCCTCCCCGGAGCGCTCGCAACATCCTCGCAATTGCAGCGCCCCGGTCAGACCTGCTGACCGGGTGCGCTGCAATACCTCTCTCAGCCGGGATGCGATTCGCGATGCGGGAGGCGCCCGCTCGCGATGCGCATCCCGGCTCCCGTACCTGACTCGCTCTCCGTCGGTCTTGTCCCGGCGCGCGCGGCCCCGCTCCTTAGGGCGCGCGCGCGCCGGGTCTCTGCAATTTAAAGGGCCACTGCGCCACTGATTGGCACAGTTGGCTTAATTAGTGTGTTCACCTGTGCACTCCCTATTTATACCTCACTTCCCCTGCACTCCCTCGCCGGATCTTGTTGCCATTGTGCCAGTGAAAGCGTTTCCTTGTGTGTTCCTAGCCTGTGTTCCAGACCTCCTGCCGTTGCCCCTGACTACGATCCTTGCTGCCTGCACCGACCTTCTGCTACGTCCGACCTTGCTCTTGTCTACTCCCTTGTACCGCGCCTATCTTCAGCAGTCAGAGAGGTTGAGCCGTTGCTGGTGGATACGACCTGGTTGCTACCGCCGCTGCAAGACCATCCCTCTTTGCGGCGGGCTCTGGTGAATACCAGTAGCAACTTAGAACCGGTCCACCAGCACGGTCCACGCCAATCCCTCTCTGGCACAGAGGATCCACCTCCTGCCAGCCGGAGCGTGACATTTTACCATTTTATCAAATAAAATTAAAAAAAACTTTGGTCTTCGCCATAGTCCAATGAATCCAACGTAGTCTACAGTTTATGTGGATTTGAATAGCAAAAAATAAGAAACACAAAAAAAGTTGGTACAATTTAGGAGCACTTCTCAGCAGTGAAAAGTGTTTAAAGGCTGTGTTCAAACATAACATTTTTAACATGCCATTTTAGCAGCCTCTGTCTCAACTCTCACCCATCCTCAAGTCTGTAATGCACATGTAGTTTCGCCTCTAGTAACATCATGTGATCCCTAGAGGCGGGGCTACTGAATAAGAAGTAAGAAGACAGTCAGGAGCCAAGATGGCAAGACCTCACACTGTACACAGTCTTCTATATAGATGGCTGTATACTGTACCGTTTAGTTCCCCGAAGTAGTTAACTAGCGATGTTTAGCATCACACATGTACAGCATCGCTATTTAACTCTTTCCTGGCTGGGTAAGAGGTATACAATGTACAGCTAGTACAGGGCAGGGACTAACATCATTAGATTAACAGGAGTCCAGGCTCTGGTGCTGTATGCAGGCGTGAATTTTTTTTATATATATACAGTATGTTGAAAAAAATGTACTTTTCAATAGAAAAACTTTGCAACAGAATGACATTGGCATTCGTCATAATATTATATGAACTGCATAGTACCATCTCATTACATAAGCCATTTTTTAAGCATTAATGTCAATATAATTCTACTTGTGAATTCGGGTAAAAAACAGACATGGCGCACATATACAATCTTGCACAATGATCTAATTGCTTCTCAGCATAATTTCTAAAACTAACAGGTTGTTAGTATACATTTTTGATCAAAAAGTACAAGCCCACTCGCCACGTCAAGGCCACCTATTCATAGTGGGTCCCTAACGTTCCTAGCATAAAATGGCGCAGCGCTGGGCGGCGACCACCACCGCCGCGACAACCAGCGTCCACGGGGGGGAATGACCCACTGGCAGAGCGGCCCCAATGCCACTCAAACCAGTCTATGGGCCGCACCCACCCGCAGACACAGCGCCACGGCAGCGACGGACGCCGCCCAGCACCACACCAGTGTGAACAAGGTGTAATGGCTCACTTACCATTCACACTGGTGTGGTGCAGGGCGGCGTCCGTTGCTGCCCTGGCGCTGTCTGCAGGCGGGGGCGGCCCATAGACTGGTTTGAGTGGCATTGGGGCCGCTCTGCCAGTGGGTCGCTCCCCCCCCACGTGGGCACTGGTGTCGCGGCGGTGGTGGTCGCCGCCCAGTGCTACGCCATTTTATGCTAGGGACGTTAGGGACCCACTCTGAATAGGTGGCCTTGACGTGGCGAGTGGGCTTGTACTTTTTGATCAAAAATGTATACTAACAACCTGTTAGTTTTTGATATTATGCTGAGAAGCAATCAGATCATTATGCAAGATTGTAGATGTGCACCATGTCTGTTTTCTACCCATAATTCTACTTGTATTGCATTGAAGGGACATCACGTTATGCCAAATGTAGGACCTGAGGGAATTGTGCAAAAATGTAGAAAAAGAACATAAAAACATAAAAAAAAAACAGCGAGCCCACGTGGTAAATCAGATATGTATATTTCAGCTGTAATGATCAGTGTTACTCTTAATAGCTACGTCCTATAAATTACATACCATCGCTTCACTGAGTGTGAAATGATAACTCGCACAGATAGTAGAAGCAAAACATATGAATGATAAAGTTGGCTATAAGAAGTTATATTCTAGGGCACGGCTTACAGCAGCTTGTCTCGGAGCACCCCTGCTGGCTAGACAGATGGTCTCCTAACCAAATCGAGGACAATTTGGGTCAGTGTTTATGCCTGTAGTTAAAGAAATATTACTCACTTTTTATTGTCTGTAAAAAATGGAATGTTGGTATTATAATATGAAATATGTCTGCTTAGTGTATAGTTTACTTGTAAGTTTGCCCTGAATTTCTCACTTTTAACTGAAGATATTTGCTAGGAAAGCATCTCTCTATGCGGTGGTTGCATTTGTCCTCATGTCCCCCTATAATGTTGTAAATTAGCTCTCCTCTACAATGAAGAATGTTGTGTGTCTAGTACCAATTATTGGAGGCAGACATTGGTAATACCTCCAATAGGTGGCACTAGGGAGTCGGCTTTCTTTCTTCTGGAAGAGAGTTGATTTGCATATCCTAAGAAGAAGTGTCAAGTCTGGTGGTCTCCTCAAGGAGAACCTCTCACCCTCAGGTCTACTATTTGTATGATATCTATTTTTTTGTGTTGTCAATAGTGGGCCTGATTTACTAAGAGTTGAGTGTAGTTTTCTGTGTGGGGTTTATTCCCCAACAGGTATTTCCCCATGGTATTTACAAATGTTTCCCTTTGTTTTGCACTTTTCTCTATGTTTTGCTTTTTTTTTTTTTTACAACTGTTCTAAACTGTTGGGTTTTGCAGAGTTCGTATCCACCACATTTTATGTGAGAACATTAGTAAATATGTTGGGATTTTTTTTTTTACTGTCGGAGACACTCCCCTTTTCTCCCCTTTTCTCTGCAGTCATGCATGTTCAGGATTGTTTTTTCTAGGTATATATTTTTGTTCTGATCTGAGGAAGGGAGGGCTCCTCCCAAAATGCATCATCTTCCCCCATTTTGGTATTTTATCTTGTTTTTTTTTTTACTAATAAATGGTCCCGTCTAGGACATTTTATAACCATACTACTGGCTCCATTTGCATCCATTCTGAAAGAGTCTGCAGCGCCAGGAACTCCAAGGGTCTTGTTTAATTTTCTTGTGCTTCCATTTACATTCAGGATAAAAATGCTATTTGTCTCCTTCGACCCAGTGGCATAGCAGAGACTCTACACTATCAGTAACCTTGAATATTGTGGTGATATGCTTTTCTCCATTTTCTTTAACCCGTTAACGACCATGGACGTCTATGTTCGTCCAATGGCCGATAACGAGGTATGAAGCGAGCTCCCGACTCGAGCCCGCATCATACCAGCCGGCCATGAGCTGAGTCCTGTAGCTGGGGACTAGCGTTAATAGCCGACATGCCATGGCCAGCTATTAACCCTTTAGATGCCAGCAGCCAGCAATGTTTAAAGATGCCTTTATCCTGTTCCTGGTGGTCCACTGGGGTGGATGCCCCCCCCCCCCCCCCCCGCAGCGCGATCGGGGGGGGGATGTATCCACTGCTGAGGTAGCCTAAGGGCTTACCTCTCCTGCTGCGGCGGCTCCTGCGCTCTGAATGATAAAGCCTGGCAGAGCCAGGCCTTATCAATCGAGTGCAGAGCACACAGATCTATGGAATCCCATTGATCTGTATGGGGAATCAAATGGTTCCTCCTAAAAGTCCCCTAAGGGGACTAAAAGTGTAACAAAATAAAAAAATGTTGGTCACTTGTTATGCCATAAAAAAAGAAATAAAAAGCGATCAAAAAGTCCAATCAAAACAAGAATGGTACCTATTAAAATTTCAGATCACGGCGCAAAAAAATGAGCCCTCATATCACCCCGTATGCGGAAAAATAAAAAAGTTATAGGGGTCAGAAGAGAACAATTTTAAATGTATAAATTTTCGTGCATGTAGTTATGATTTTTTCCAAAAGTACGACAAAATCAAACCTATATAAGTAGGGGATCATTTTAACCGTATGCACCTACAGAATAAAGATAAAGTGTCATTTTTAATGAAGAATGTACGACGTAGAAACGGAAGCTCCCAAAATTTACTAAATGGTGTTTTTTCTTCAATTTTGTCGCACAATGATTTATTTTTCCCGTTTTGCCGTAGATTTTTGGGTAAAATGACTCATGCCATTACAAAGTAGAATTGGTGTTGCAAAAATTAAGCCATCATATGGATTTTTAGGTGCAAAATTGAAAGGGTTAGGATTTTTAAAAGGTAAGGAGGAAAAACAAAAGTGCAAAAAACTGAAAAACACTTGGTCCTTAAGGGGTTAAGGTGAGCAGCCATCTATTAGCTTCAGGGTAGAGTACCCCTTAAGATTTTGGAGAACACAAGAAGAGACAAAAGACAACCCAGGAACTTTCAAAATAATGAATGGAGTAGTTAAAGAAGACAAAATGCAATGGACTAAATGGTTGGAAACAATATAACGCTCGTGAACAAGGAGTCAATCCCATCCTTTAACATTTCGAACATTCCAATGACATGGAGTATAGTATAGACCATTACTAGACTTTTACATCTTAGAAGCCTATAGGCAATGTCGTTGACCGATATTCACACTTTTGTGTATATAGTGATTAAATAAAAAACAATACTTCCTTATCTTTAATACATGAATCTTTAAGGGGTCTTTTTGGTAGAATTTGTGGTGTCCCGGTACTGCATCCTATACGGTACCTGTTTATAAGTCCCCATAGCCAGAGTCCTTAGGACGTTGGGGTCCTTTTGTATAGTCCACCCCTAGTCACCTCTCACCCCTATAGTCATTGCTCTAGTCATATGCTCCTTATTTGTGGAAGTTTAACTGTATAAAATGTACATAAATAGTTAATTACCTGTGAGAAGCGTAGCAGGACCTGCAGGTCACGTGATCAGGTAAACTCTATGGTATTTCTGCTTGAGGATCTTTGGAGGTCCTTGTGATGTAATGCACTCATTTCCTTTGTGACGGTGAGTGACAGATGGCTGGACCAATAAAAACGGCCCGCATCTGCCCATATAAGGGCGCGGTAGCCATTAATCTCTCTCTTGGTTCCTGGCTGTTGATGATGAAAGGATCTGCGCTGCTCTCATCAGTGAGTCTAGGCCTTAGCCTTGCGGCGACGACTGTTCTATTCCAAATTGTGAGTGTATCAAGCCCTAAACACTCTGCAAGACCACCGGACCTTATATATCCCCTAAATCCGGACGGATCTTCGCGATATACCCTGAATTCAGAGACTATTATCTAAAGTCAAGGTCCGCAACATCTGTCAGTCATTGAAGTAAAGAGAGACTGTTTGATTGAGACTGTTACTACTTTGTGGATGTACCGCAAGCCGTTAAGTAAAGTTTATGCAAGTTCAAATTCAACTACCTTGTGGACCTTCAGTCTTTATCCTTATGCACCTATCGTTACTGGGAAGGGCGGCGATAGGCCAGAGAGTCATCTCAGCATACTAGCCCTCAGCCTGGCGTCACGAACTATAGGGTTAACATTAACCCCTGATATACCAAAGCAAATCCCTGACTGTACTACCCCTACCCCTGAGGCCTACCACAAATTAATTTGTAGTTACTAGGTGGGTGATCATCATCTCATAGCAGAACATAGACCTTACAGCAGGTGTAGGCAATTTTCAGAACTGCAGATGTTTTGGACTACATCTCCCATGATGCTCTAACACCCAAAATGCTGCATGATGGGAGATGTAGTTCAAAACATCTGCAGTGCCAAAGGTTGCCTACGCCTTCCTAAGAGCATACACTTTTTTGAGTGGAGGAGAAGTATATGCAACATGGATAGAGAGAATTGGTTTAGACCAGAGGTCTCTTATTCTCCAAACTTTGGACCTCCAGATGTTACAAAGCTACAACTTTCAGCATGTCCGGAGAGCCAACGGCTGTCAGGGCATGCTGAAAGTTGTAGCTTTGCAACATCTTGATGGGAGTTGTAGTTTTGCCAAATGTGGAGGTCCACAGTTTGGAGACCACTGGTTTCGTTAAAGAAAATTAAGCTCCCAGGGACTTATAAATATCAGGTACTAAAGGACAAAAGTTTTGTGGTCACACGACTTCCCTCTGACCAATGGAGTGTCCATACGCTAGTGAGTGCCGACCCTATAACAGTTACAGTACATCTGTGTCCACCAAAAATCCTCCCGATGTGGTCATGACCCTGAGAATATGTGGTGGCCATTGGAATACCCAACTCCTAAGCATCACAACTCTATTATCTCACAATAAAAGTTGTCTCTCCAGGAGAGGATATTTTACAGAACCCATGACAGCAACAAAAAAATACATTAAAAAAAATTCCATCTAGTAAGTAATAATGTTGCATGAAGAAATACCTTGTCTGTGTCACAGTGTTGAAAGATTTTTGTAAATCTTTTTTGACAACTTTGTGCACAGTAAATCAACGAGTTCTGAATCCTTTTAGACAAGTGTAATATGCACAGGTGCCACATCCTAAAATCCCCCTTAAGTGTTCCAAAAAGTAGCAAAATAAATTAGCTTCTCTGTCAAAACGGTTTTCGGTAAAAAAAAAAAAAAAGGTTTTGACCTAAATTCTCGAATCCATCAGCTAGAGCTGAGCGCTTAAAATAGCGTTGAAATGGATGATTCTGACAATATCCATTTACATAGGTAAACATGTTTTTTTACAAAAATGCAACACTAGAGGGAATATATTGCTGTATTTTATTTTACCTGATTAAAACTACATATGGAAACATACTTTTTTTTACTGAACTATTTACAGTACATTTGAAAAGTTTTCACTTTTTACCATTTGGTTATGTTGAAGACCCTAATATAAAAAAAAGTTTTCCTTAACCCCTTAAGGACTGGAGGTTTTTCCGTTTTTGCATTTTCGTTTTTTGCTCCTTGCCTTTAAAAAATCATAACTCTTTCAAATTTACACCTAAAAATCCATATGATGGCTTATTTTTTGCGCCACCAATTCTACTTTGTAATGACGTCAGTCATTTTGCCCAAAAATCTATGGTGAATCGGGAAAAAAATCATTGTGCGACAAAATTGAAAAAAAACCCGCTGTTTTGTAACTTTTGGGGGCTTCCGTTTCTACGTAGTAGTATATTTTTTGGTAAAAATGACACCTGATATGTATTCTGTAGGTCCATACGATTAAAATGATACCCTACTTATATAGGTTTGATTTTGTCGGACTTCTGGAAAAAATCATAACTACATGCAGGAAAATTAATACGTTTAAAATTGTCATCTTCTGACCCCTATAACTTTTTTATTTTTCCGTGTATGGGGAGATATGAGCGCTCATTTTTTGCGCCGTGATCTGAAGTTTTTAACGGTACCATTTTTGCATTGATAGGACTTATTTATCACTTTTTATTCATTTTTAAATGATATAAAAAGTGACCAAAAATGCACTATTTTGGACTTTTGAATTTTTTTGCGCGCACGCCATTGACCGAGCGGTTTAATTAATGATATATTTTTATAATTCGGACATTTCCGCACGCGGTGATACCACATATGTTTATTTTTATTTTTATTTACACTGTGTTTTTTTTTTTATTGGATTCAAACTTTTAATAGGGGAGGAGTTAAATGATCTTTATTCACTTTTTTTTTCACTTTTTTTTTGCAGTGTTATAGGTCCCATAGGGACCTATAACACTGCACACACTGATCTTCTATGTTGATCACTGGTTTCTCATAAGAAACCAGTGATCAACGATTCTGCCGGATGACTGCTCATGCCTGGATCTCAGGCACTGAGCAGTCATTCGGCGATCGGACAGCGAGGAGGCAGGAAGGGGCCCTCCCGCTGTCCTGTCAGCTGTTCGGGATGCCGCGAATAGCCGCGGCTATCCCGAACAGCCCGACTGAGCTAGCCGGGAACTTTCACTTTCACTTTTAGCCGCGCGGCTCAGCTTTGAGCGCGCGGCTAAAGGGTTAATAGCGTGCGGCGCCGCTATCGGCGCTGCGCGCTATTAGAGGTGGGTCCCAGCTTCACTATGACGCCGGGCCCGCCATGATATGACGCGGGGTTACTGTGTAACCCCGCGTTATATCAGAAGAGCAGGACCAAGGACGTACCGGTACGTCCTTGGTCCTTAAGGGGTTAATCATTCTGCACTCAATACCCCAAAATGACAAAGTGAAAAAAGAATGTTAGAATTTTTGCTAATTTATTAAAAATCTTGCGGTGACATAAATATTCAGACCCTTTACTTAATTTAAGCCCCTTTGGCAGCAGTGACAGCCTCCAGTCTTTTTGGGGATGAGGCCACAAGGTTTACGCACCTGGATTGTGGGATTTTCTGCCATTCTTCTCTGCAGATTCTCTTAAAGGGTTACTCCGGTGGAAAACTTTTTTTTTTTTTATCAACTGGTGCCAAAAAGTTAAACAAATTTGTAAATTACTTCTATTAACCCCTTAAGGACTGAGCCCTTTTTCACCTTAAGGACTCGGCCATTTTTTGCAATTCTGACCACTGTCACTTTAAACATTAATAACTCTGGAATGCTTTTAGTTATCATTCTGATTCCGAGATAGTTTTTTCGTGACATATTCTACTTTAACATGTGGTAACTTGCATCCTTTCTTGGTGAAAAATCCCAAAATCGGATGAAAAATTTGAAAATTTTGCATTTTTCTAACTTTGAAGCTCTCTGCTTGTAAGGTAAATGGATATTCCAAATAATTTTTTTTAATTCACATTTCCAATATGTGTAATTTATGTTTGCATCATAAAATTGACGTGTTTTTACTTTTGGAAGACACCAGAGGGCTTCAAAGTTCAGCAGCAATTTTCCAATTTTTCACAAAATTTTGAAACTCGCTTTTTTTCAGGGACCAGTTCCGGTTTGAAGTGGATTTGAAGGGTCTTCATATTAGAAATACCCCACAAATTACCCCATTATAAAAACTGCACTCCCCAAAGTATTCAAAATTACATTCAGTCAGCGTTTTAACCCTTTAGGTGTTTCACAGGAACAGCAGCAAAGTGAAGGAGAAAATTCACAATCTTCATTTTTTACACTTGCATGTTCTTGTAGACCCAATTTTTGAATTTTTGCAAGGGGTAAAAAGGAGAAAATTTTTACTTGAATTTGAAA
The DNA here is from genome assembly GCF_029499605.1 of Hyla sarda. Lineage (NCBI taxonomy): Eukaryota > Metazoa > Chordata > Amphibia > Anura > Hylidae > Hyla > Hyla sarda. Next base: position 188,660,783 of record NC_079196.1, on the reverse strand, counting down.
CCCAATTTTTTTCGAGTAAGCACATATGTCATATGTCTATGTTAATTGTTTGGCGGGCGCAGTAGAGGGCTCAGAAGGGAAGGAGCGACAAATAGTTTTTGGGGGGCATGTCACCTTTAGGAAGCCCCTATGGTGCCAGAACAGCAAAAAAAAAAAACACATGGCATACCATTTTGGAAACTAGACCCCTCGGGGAACATAACAAGGGGTAAAGTGAACCTTAATACCCCACAGGTGATTCACAACTTTTGCATATGTAAAAAAAAAAATTTTTTTCCTAAAATGCTTGGTTTCCCAAAAGTTTTACATTTTTAAAAAGGGTAATAGCAGAAAATACCCCCCAAAATTTGAAGCCCAATTTCTCCCGATTCAGAAAACACCCCATATGGGGGTGAAAAGTGCTCTGCTTGCGCACTACAGGTCTCAGAAGAGAAGGAGTCACATTTGGCTTTTTGAAAGCAAATTTTGCTCTGGGGGCATGACGCATTTAGTAAGCCCTATGGTGCCAGAACAGCAAAAAAAAACCACATGGCACACTATTTTGGAAACTAGACCCCTCAGGGAATGTAACAAGGGGTAAAGTGAACCTTAATACCCCACAGGGGTTTCATGACTTTTGCATATGTAAAAAAAATTTTTTTTTTTCTAAAATGCTTGTTTTCCCAAAAATTTTACATTTTTAGAAAGGATAATAGCAGAAAATACTCCCCAAAATTTGAAGCCCAATTTCTCCCGATTCAGAAAACACCCCATATGGGAGTGAAAAGTGCTCTGCTGGCGCACTACAGGTCTCAGAAGAGAAGGAGTCACATTTGGCTTTTTGAAAGCAAATTTTGCTCTGGGGGCATGCCGCATTTAGGAAGCCCCTATGGTGCCTCGACAGCAAAAAAAAACCCCACATGGCACACTATTTTGAAAACTAGACCCCTTGGGGAACGTAACAAGGGGTTAAGTGAACCTTAATACCCCACAGGTGTTTCACGACTTTTGCATATGTAAAAAAATATATTTTTTTAACCTAAAATGCTTCTTTTCCCAAAAATTGGACATTTTTAAAAAGGGTAAAAGCAGAAAATACCCCCCAAAATTTCTCCCGAGTACGGCGATACCCCATATGTGACCCTAAACTGTTGCCTTGAAATACAACAGAGCTCCAAAGTGAGAGCGCTATGCGCATTTGAGGCCTAAGTTAGGGATTGCATAGGGGTATTCAACGACAGTGATTCCCAAACAGGGGGCCTCTAGCTGTTGTATAACTCCCAGCATGCCTGGACAGTCAGTGGCTGTCTGGTAATACTGGGAGTAGTTGTTTTGCAACAGCTGGAGGCTCCGTTTTGGAAACCGTGGCGTACCAGACGTTTTTCATTTTTATTGGGGAGGGGAGCTGTGTAGGGGCATGTGTATATGTAGTGTTTTTTTACTTTTTATTCTTATTTTGTGGTAGTGTAGTGTTTTTAGGGTACAGTCGCACAGGCGGGGGTTCACAGTAGTTTCTCGCTGGCAGTTTGAGCTGCGGCAGAAAATTTGCCGCAGCTCAAACTTGCAGCCGGATACTTACTGTAAACCTCCGCCCATGTGAGTGTACCCTGTACATTCACATTGGGGGGGAGAAACATACAGCTTTTGCAAAACTACAACTCCCAGCATGTACGGTCTATCAGTGCATGCTGGGAGTTGTAGTTTTGCAACAGCAGGAGGCACACTGGTTGTGAAACACCAAGTTTGGTAACAAACTCAGTGTTTTGCAACCAGTGTGCCTTCAGCTGTTGCACAAGCTACAACCCCCAGCATGTACGGACAGCGGAAGGGCATGCTGGGTCTTGTAGTTATGCAACAGCTGGAGGCATACTACTTTGGCTGGGGATGCTGGGGATTGTAGTTATGCAACAGCTGGAGACACACTGGTTTGCTACTTGTTTCACAACCAGTGTGCCTTCAGCTGCTGCAAAACTACAACTCTCAGCAGTCACCGACAGCCAACGGGCATGCTGGGAGTTGCAGTTATGCAACCAGCAGATGCACCACTACAACTCCCAGCATGCACTTTAGCTGATTGTGCAAGCTGGGAGTTGTAGTTATACAACAGCTGAAAGTACACTTTTCCATAGAAAAAATGTGCCTCCAGCTGTTCCAAAACAATAAGTCCCAGCATGCCCATAAGGGAATGCTGGGAGTTGTGGTGGTATGCCTCCTGCTGTTGCATAACTACAGCTCCCAGCATGCCCATTTTGCATGCTTGGAGCTGTTGCTAAGCAACAGCAGGAGGCTGTCACTCACCGTGCACAGGTCAGTCCCGCCGCCGCCACCGTCGCTCCTGGGGACCCGATCCCAACATTGACGCCGGGGATTGGGGTCCCCAGCTCCCGGGGTCCACGTCCCGCACCTGTTCACGTGCTCCGGAAGAGGGGCGGAGCGGGTTGCGGGAGTGACACCCGCAGCAGGTGCCCTGATTGGTCGGCCGGTAAACCGGCCGACGAATCAGGGCGATCGTGAGGTAGCACCAGTGCCACCTCACCCCTGCTGGCTATGGCTGATCGGGGCCGTGTGAGAGGATCCCGAACAGCCTGTAATTCCGGGTCACTGGACACCCGATTGACCTGGAATCTGCCGCAGATCGCTGGACTGAAGTGTCCAGCGATCTGTGGCCATCGCCGACATGGGGGGTCATCATGACCCCCCTGGGCGATATGCCGCGATGCCTGCTGAACGATTTCAGCAGGCATGGGGCACCGGCTCCCCTCCGGCTAGCGGCGGGGGGCCGGGATTTTACAGGACGTACTCAAACGTCCTGAGTCCTTAAGGACTCGGAAAAGGGGCCGTTTGAGTACGTCCTGCGTCCTTAAGGGGTTAAAAATTCTTAATCCAGAGGAAATTATTTTCTTTTGGGATTTATTTTCTGTTACGACCACAGTGCTCTCTGCTGACACCTCTGTTCATTTAAGGAACTGTGCAGAGCAGTAGAGGATGCTGTGGGGATTTTTTTCTGCTCTGGACAGTTCTTGACATGGAAAGAGGTGTCAGCAGAGAGCACTGTGGTCGTGACACCAGCCATTTTACACCTCAGGACCCGGCCATTTTTTGCACATCTGACCACTGTCACTTTAAACATTAATAACTCTGGAATGCTTTTAGTTATCATTCTGATTTCGAGATAGTTTTTTTGTGACATATTCTACTTTAACATAGTGGTAAAATTTTGTGGTATCTTGCATCCTTTCTTGGTGGAAAGATCCCAAAATTTGATGAAAAATTTGAAAATTTTGCATTTTTCTAACTTTGAAGCTCTCTGCTTGTAAGGAAAATGAATATTCCCCCCCAAAAATGTTTTATTCACATATACAATATGTCCACTTTATGTTTGCATCATAAAATTGACGTGTTTTTACTTTTGGAAGACACCAGAGGGCTTCAAAGTTCAGCAGTAATTTTCCAATTTTTCAAAAAATTTCCAAACTCACAATTTTTCAGGGACCAGTTCAGGTTTGAAGTGGATTTGAAGGGTCTTCATATTATAAATACCCCACAAATGACCCCATTATAAAAACTGCACCCCCCCCCCCCAAAAGTATTCAAAATGACATTCAGTCAGTGTTTTAAACCTTTTGGTGTTTCACAGGAATAATAGCAAAGTGAAGGAGAAAATTCACAATCTCCATTTTTTACACTCGCATGTTCTTGTAGACCCAATTTTTGAATTTTTACAAGGGGAAAAAGGAGAAAATGTATACTTCAATTTGTAGCCCGATTTCTCTCGAGTAAGGACATACCTCATATGTCTATGTAAAATGTTCGGCGGGCGCAGTAGAGGGCTCAGAAGCGAAGGAGCGACAAGGGGATTTTGGAGAGTACGTTTTTTTTAAATGGTTTTTGGGAGGCATGTTGCATTTAGGAAGCCCCTATGGTGCCAGAACAGCAAAAATCCTCCACATGGCATACCATTTTGGAAACTAGACCCCTTGAGGTACGTAACAAGGAGCCTTAATACCCCACAGGGGTTTCACAACTTTTGCATATGTAAAAAAATAAAAATAAAATTTCACTAAAATGTGTGTTTCCCCCCAAATTTCACATTTTTGCAAGGGTTAATAGCAGAAAATACCCCCCAAACATTGTAACCCCATCTCTTCTGAGTATGAAGGTACCCCATAAGTTGACCTGAAGTGTACTATGGGTGAACTACAATGCTCAGAAGAGAAGGAGTCATATTTGGCTTTTTGAGAGCAAATTTTGCTCGGGGGCATGTCGCATTTAGGAAGCTCCTATGGTGCCAGGACAGCAAAAAAAAAAACACATGCCATACCATTTTGGAAACTAGACCCCTTGTGGAACGTAGCAAGAAATAAAATGAGCCTTAATACTCCACAGGGGTTTCACGACTTTTGCATACGTAAAAAAAAAAAATCACTAAAAGGTGTGTTTCCCCCCCAAATTTCACATTTTTGCAAGGGTTAATAACAGAAAATGCCCCCCAAAATTTGTAACCCCATCTCTTCTGAGTATGGAGGTACCCCATAAGTTAACCTGAAGTGCACTACGGGCGAACTACAATGCTCAGAAGAGAAGGAGTCATATTTGGCTTTTTGAGAGCAAATTTTGCTCGGGGGGCATGTCGCATTTAGGAAGCCCATATGGTGCCAGGACAGCAAAATAACCCCCACATGGCATATCATTTTGGAAACTAGACGCCTTGAGGAATGTAACAAGGCGTAAATTGAGCATTTACCCCCCACTGGTGTCTGTCATATCTTTGGAACAGTGGGCTGTATAACATTTTTAATTTGCACAGCCCACTGTTCCAAAGATCTGTCAGACACCTGTGGGGTGCAAATTCTCACTGCACCCCTCATTACATTCCGTGAGGGGTGTAGTTTCCGAAATGGGGTCACATGTTTTTTTTTTTTTTTTTTTTGCGTTTGTCAAAACCGCTGTAACAATCAGCCACCCCTGTGCAAATCACCTCAAATGTACATGGCGCACTCTCCCTTCTGGACATGTTGTGCGCCCCCAGAGCACTTTGCACCCACATATGTGGTATCTCCGTACTCGGGAGAAATTGCGTTACAAATTTTGGGGGGCTTTTTTCCCCTTTACCTCTTGTCAAAATGAAAAGTATAGGGCAACACCAGCATGTTAGTGTAAAAAGTTTATTTTTTTACACTAACATGCTGGTGTAGACCCCAACTTCACCTTTTCATAAGGGGTGAAAGGAGAAAAAGCCCCCCAAAATTTGTTAGGCAATTTCTCCCGAGTACGGCGATACCCCATATGTGACCCTATACTGTTGCCTTGAAATACGACAGGGCTCCGAATTGAGAGCGCCATGTGCATTTGAGGCCTGAATTAGGGATTTGCATAGGGGTGGACATAGGGGTATTCTACGCCAGTGATTCCCAAACAGGGTGCCTCCAGCTGTTACAAAACTCCCAGCATGCCTGAACAGTCAACGACTGTCCGTCAATACTGGGAGTTGTTGTTTTGCAACAGCTGGAGGCTCCATTTTGGAAACAGTGGCGTACCAGACGTTTTTCATTTTTATTGGGGAGGGGAGGGGGGCTGTGTAGGGGTATGTGTATATGTAGTGCTTTTTACTTTTTATTTTATTGTGTGTTAGTGTAGTGTAGTGTAGTGTTTTTAGGGTACAGTCACACGGGTGGGGGTTACAGCAAGTTTCCCGCTGCGAGTTTGAGCTGCCGCGCAAAATTTGCTGCATTGCAAACTTGCAGCCCGATACTCACTGTAAGCCCCTGCCCATGTGAATGTACCCTGTACATTCACAGGGGGGGACCTCCAGCTGTTGCAAAACTACAACTCCCAGCATGCACAGTCTGCATGCTGGTAGTTATAGTTTTGCAACAGCTGGAGGCGCACGGGTTGGGAAACACTGAGTTAGGAAACAATGTTTCCCAACCATTGTGCCTCCAGCTATTGCAAAACCACAACTCCCAAACATTCTCAGGCATGCTGGGAGTAGTAGTTTGGCAACATCTTTAGAGCCAGATGTTGCCAAACTATAACTTCCAGCATGCTTGGAGTTGTAGTTTTGCAACATCTGGAGGACTACAGTTTGCAGACCACTAATACAGTGGTTCCCAATCTGTGCCCTTCCAGATGTTGCAAAACTACAACTCCCAGTATGCCAAAACTGTCCAGGCATGCTGGGAGTTGTAGTTCTGAAACATCTGAAGGCCCAGATGTTACAGAACTACAACTCTCAGCATGCCTGGACAGTAAGGGCATGCTGAGAATGTGTAGTTTTGCAACATCTGGAAGGGCACAGTGGTCCAAAAACTGTGGACCTCCAGAAGTTGCAAAACTGCAACTCCCAGCATGCCCAGACGCCAAGGGCTGTCTGGGCATGCTGGGAGTTGTAGTTTACAGGGTCCCAATACAGCAATGCATGTCGCTTTACGGCGACGTGCATTGCTGTAAAGAGCCCGACCGCGGCTGAAGATCTATTCACCTGTCGCCGCCGCCGCCGGCTTCATCGTCTGGATCCGGGTCTTCAGGGACGCGGTAAGTACCGGGGCCGGTCCCCAGCACTCCCCCGTCCCCCGCCGCGTCCTCCGGTCTTCCTCCCGGAAGAAACCGCCCCCCCTCCTGCGATTGGTTGGTTAACTAACCGACAGATCGCAGGGAATAGGAGGAGGTGGCAGGCTTGCCACCTCGCTCCTATTCTTTAGCATGGTCCTGGCTGTCTGTGACAGCTGGGATCATGCGAAATTACCGGGTGGTCGCGTCCCAAAGACCCGATCAGCCCGGTATCGCCGCAGATCGCAAGGGCGATTTCCCTTGCGATTTGCGGCGATCGCCGACATGGAGGGCCTACATGGCCCCCCTCGGCGTTTGCCCTGGATGCCTGCTGAAGGATTTAAGCAGACATCCGGTTCCGATCTCTGCCCGGCGAGCGGCAGAGAACGGAAAACGCCAGGACGTACGGGGACGTCCTGGGTCCTTAAAGCCCAGGGTGCGGGGACGTCCCCGTACGTCCTGGGTCCTTAAGAGGTTAAAGTTTATTGTTCCGAACGCTGTGTGCGGGCTTCCGTGTTCAGGGCCGCCCCTTGTGACGTCTCGCCCGCCCCCTCATTGAAAATCTATGGGAAGGGGACGCGACTTTCGTTGAAAGGGCAGGCGTGACGTCACGAGGGGGCGGGTATGACATCACTAGGGGCGGCCCTGAACATGGAAGCCCGCACACAGCATTTGGTACAATAAACTTCCGGATGCTGGGGAGCGGAGCTCCAGAAGCAGGGCAGGTTGGATGGGAAGCATTGGTGGAAGCCACGTCTCTAGAGATGTTCCATTGGGATAAGGTCAGGGCTCTGGCTGGGCCACTCAAGGACATTAACAGAGTTGTCCCTAAGTCACTCCTGTGTTGTCTTGGCTCTTTGCTTAGGTCATTGTTTTGTTGGAAGGTGAACCTTAGATCTAGTCTAAAGTCGAGAGTACTCTGGATTAGGTTTCATTAGGACTCTCTTTGTAATTTGCTTCATTCAGCTTTCTATAAACCATTGGTTTCTTAGTCATCTTTCTTACCAAGGCCCTTCTCTCACTATTTCTTAGTTTGGTAGGGTGGCCAGCTCTAGGAGTCCCGATAGTTCCAAACTTCTTCCATTTAGGAATTATGGAGGCCACTGTGCTCTTGAGAACTTTCAGTACAGCAGAAATTTTTCATACTGTTCTCCAAATCTGTATCTCCACACAATTCTGTCTCTAAGCTCTGCAGGCAGTTCCTTCTTCCTCATGGGTAAGTGTTTGCTCTGATACACATTGTGCAGCTGTGAGACCTTATATGGACAGAGCTGTGACTTTCCAGATTTTTCCAGTAACCTGAATTTACCACAGGTGATTCCAATCAAGGTGTAGAAACATCTCAGGGATATAAATTCATAAATTTGCTAAAATTTCAAAAACTCTAGTCTATTTTTTGGGGTATTGAGTGTATGTTTTTTTTAGTACAAGGAATTAATAAAATGTGAAATTTTTTTCTGAAGGAGCTGAAGAGTTCCCGAATCCTTTGTATATAACTATACCTATTCTGTTTTTTTATTTCTTGTATTTTTTTTTTTTTTTTTAAGGTAGGCCATTTTGTCTGGGCTGCTGTCTGAGCTGTGAACAACAGTTCTAAGGGTTTGCATTATGGTAGCCACATAGACTTATGAAACTTTAGTCAGAAAATGACCTTTCTACTTCTATGGGAGTGTAGAGTTTATGCGCAGGGAAGGAAGGAGGTTAGGCTGTGTCTATCTTCTATATTAGCATATCCTGTATTATCCTCTTCCAACTGCTCTTCCAACTGCTTTGCAAGCAAAGAGCAATAGATCGCCGATCGGACGATGGAGAGGCTGGTGAGGACCCTTCCGTCGTCGGGTAAGCTGATCAGGACATCGCGATTTTGTAGCGATAGTCCCGATCAGCTCAGCTGAGCTGCCAGGATTCTTTTACTTTTGTTTTAGATGCTGCGATCAACTTTGATTGCGGCGTATAAATAGGTTAATGCCGGGCATAGGGCCGATCATCTATGCTCGGCATTAGACGTGGGTCCTGGCTGCCCGTAGCAACCGGGACCCAAGGGGTTTAACCCATTCTCTCCCGGTGAGAACGGTTTAAACCCGTTATGCTGGACCAAGGCGTACAGGTACGCCCAGAGTCCTTAAAGGGGTACTCCTGCACTTAGACATCTTATCCCCTAGCCAAAGGATAGGGGATAAGATGCCTGATTGCGGGTTTCCCGCCGCTGGGGACCCCACATGATTTTCCACGCCGCACCGCGTTAGAATAAGTCCCCGGAGCGTGTTCGCTCCGGGTCTGATTACTGGCGATCACGGGGACGGAGCATAGTGACGTCACGGCTCCGCCCCCATGTGATGTCACGCTCCCCCCCTCAATGCAAGCCTATGGGAGGGGGACTTGCATTGAGGGGGCAGAGCGTGCCATCACACGGGGGCGGAGTCGTGACATCACTATGTTCCGTCTTCATGGTCAAGATGAACTCAGCCTGAGGATCTCCAGCGGTTCCGGAAGCCGCTATAGGTGGGTGCTGCATGGTAGATCCCGGGGGTCCCCAGCGGCGGGACCCCCGAGATCTGACATCTTATCCCCTATATAAGATGTCTAGGGGCGGAGTACCCCTTTAAGGATCGGGGATGCAGGGCATTTGCATATGCCCTGCGTCCCCAAGAGGTTAATCTCTAAATGATGCCCCTTTTTGAATGATAGTCCACAAGGGTCTTTATTTCAGCAGCCACCTTCTTATGGCCAGGCTAGAACAACCCAGCATAGGTCTTTCATTCTGGATATTGTGAGCGCTCAGCTGCTATGTGACAGCCAGAATTCTGCCTTGTCTAGGAACTGCTAATTGCTCCTGTAGTTTAACTCTTTAACCCCTTAAGGACGCAGAACGTAAATGTACGTCCTGGTGAGGTGGTACTTAACGCACCAGGACGTACATTTACGTCCTGTGCATAACCGCGGGCATCGGAGCGATGCCCGTGTCATGCGCGGCTGATCCCGGCTGCTGATCGCAGCCAGGGACCCGCCTGCAATGGCCGACGCCCGCGATCTCGCGGGCGTCCGCCATTAACCCCTCAGGTGCCGAGATCAATACAGATCTCGGCATCTGCGGCAGTTCGCGATTTAAATGAACGATCGGATCGCCCGCAGCGCCGCTGCGGGGATCCGATCATTCAGAACGCCGGACGGAGGTCCCCTCTCCTTCCTCCGTCCGGCTCCCGGTGTCTCCTGCTCTGGTTTGTGATCGAGCAGACCAGAGCAGAAGATCACCGATAACACTGATCTGTTCTATGTCCTATACATAGAACAGATCAGTATTAGCAATCATGGTATTGCTATGAATAGTCCCCTATGGGGACTATTCAAGTGTAAAAAAAAATGTTAAAAAATGTAAAAGTAAAAGTAAAAAAAAAGTGAAAAATCCCCTCCCCCAATAAAAAAGTAAAACGTCCGTTTTTTCCTATTTTACCCCCAAAAAGCGTAAAAAACATTTTTTATAGACATATTTGGTATCGCCGCGTGCGTAAATATTCGAACTATTGTTAATGATCCCGTACGGTGAACGGCGTGAACGAAAAAAAAAGTCCAAAATTCCTACTTTTTTAATACATTTTATAAAAAAAAAAATTATTAAAAATGTATTAAAAGTTTTTTATATGCAAATGTGGTATCAAAAAAAAGTACAGATCATGGCGCAAAAAATGAGCCCCCATACCGCCACTTATACGGAAAAAAAAAAAAGTTAGAGGTCATCAAAATAAAGGGATTATAAACGTACTAATTTGATTAAAAAGTTTGTGATTTTTTTTAAGCGCAACAATAATATAAAAGTATATAATAATGGGTATCATTTTAATCGTATTGACCCTCAGAATAAAGATCACATGTCATTTTTACCATAAATTGTACGGCGTGAAAACAAAACCTTCCAAAATTAGCAAAATTGCGTTTTTCGTTTTAATTTCCCCACAAAAATAGTGTTTTTTGATTGCGCCATACATTTTATGATATAATGAGTGATGTCATTACAAAGGACAACTGGTCGCGCAAAAAACAAGCCCTCATACTAGTCTGTGGAGGAAAATATAAAAGAGTTATGATTTTTAGAAGGCGAGGAGGAAAAAATGAAAACGTAAAAATTAAATTGTCTGAGTCCTTAAGGCCAAAATGGGCTGAGTCCTTAAGGGGTTAAAGGGATACTCAGCTGGAAATTTTTTTTTTTAAATCAACTGGTGTGAATTTTAAAATAGATTTGTAAATGACTTCTATTTAAAAATCTTAATCCTTCCAGTACATGTCAGCTGATGTATGCTCCACCGGTTGTTGTACACAAGTTGTATTTCTTTCTCGAGTTCTTTTCAGTCTGATCACAGTGCTCTCAGTCACAAACACCTCTGTCCATATCAGGAACTGTCCAGAGCAGCAGAGGTTTGCTATGGGGAATTGCTTGTACGCTGGAGAGCACTGTGGTCAGACTGGAAAGAACTATACAACTTCCTCTGTAGTATACAGCAGCTGATAAGTACTGGAAGGATTAAGATTTATTTTTAATAGAATTAATATACAAATCTGTGTAACTTTCTGGCACCTGTTGCTTTTAAAAAGTTTGTTTTCCACTGGAGTACCCCTTTAAATGCTATGGTCAAATTGCGACTGCGGCATGTAAGGAGTTTTTAATTTTCTGAGTCAATATTATGCTTCCCCTTGGCATCATTAAGCCGGGGGCTTAATTAAGGTGTATCTTTACTAGTTATTTTGTTCAATTACTCTAGTTATGAGTCCATTTTGTTCATACAGAGGAGAAACATGAGGTTCCTGGGCTGTAAAGCTAAATATGTAACAAACCCTCCGGCTTTGACTTATAGTGTTCTTTGTAAGTGGAACAAAGGGAACTTGTGGACCCACTTTGGTTTTAAAGTCTGATGCTACCTAAACCTCTACACTACTTATACAGTAGCTAGCTACATTTATATTAGACTTTCTGCTATCTATATCCTTTATGTCAGTTGTGTTACTGAAATGAGCAACGAGATAACAAATTCTGTGGAGTAACCAATGTCTGTCGTCTGGAGCCTTGGACACAAAAAAAACTGTTTTCTCATTTCATTTTGACAGAACAATGAACACAGGATCTGTTCCCCTTCCCAAGCAGAAATAACATATATTTTGGTATACTATAGATGAATACCTGTCTCTCTGCACAAGTAAATCAGCTTGTTTGGATCTTCACCTTCTGCCACCTTTCTCTGTTTTTTTCCTGGAGCTGCTTTTTGACCCTTGCCTCCACGTAGAGATTCAATGGAGCTAATGTATTCATCAACATCTGGTGCATGGAAATTCACAGAGTTTACATTATTAGTTTCCAAATGACAATGCTAATGCAGTTTGGCACAGTAGTTGGAACTTGTTTTTTATTTATCTATTTTTCTCAAAATTTGATTTTTTTTCTGGGTAAAGAGTGATTCAGTATTTTTAGACAAAAGGCTTTGTTAGATATATGATACGTGTGATTAAGAGAATTGCATTATTACATGTATACATTATTCAATCCTAACAGATTGTAGAAATGATCACCAGTATCTTATAGACTAGATACGAAGTTCAAGTAGGTATGATGTCCTAGTAAAGCTAAGAAGTTACCAGATGTCATTATGATGTACTAAATGGAGGGTCAAAATAAAGCCATAGTCTCTCAATATTTCATCGGTCACAGAAAAATCCCTCATCTAGCCAGATGGTCTGGAGAAGATATTTGTTAACAAAACTGTACTATGAATCTGTGGTGTTGTATGGATGCCAAGTATGGATGGCTACATCATGTTCCAATGCTTTTCATAATTTGAAAGTTCTTTCTCTTACCTTTAACGGCTCTGTGTGACTCTCCTCTAGTGATTGGAAAGACTCACCTTGAATACTGATAGGTTATTTCAGCTTTATGAGGAGGACCTGGCATGGATGGCCTGCCCCAGAGGACTTTTATGCATGCCCGCAGACTTTGCAGCACCAGGTACTGCCTGAAGTGCCCATTCGCATAGGAAATAACTTTGCACCTCCTTTGACAGTGCCCATTTGCCCAGGCCTGTTAAATGCCCTAGAATATGAGACTCTGTTCCCAGGTGTAGCCTATCGCATTGCTTGGTGCCTTACGGATTATTTCATGGTTGGGGCTATCTAGGAGGCCTGGCGCCTTAAAAATGTTTTAGCACTGCCATAGGCTGGTCTGCATCCTGCTCAGAAACTATTCCAACTGGTCAATCAATAAAGTTCTGAGCCTTAGATTTCCCTTCCCTACCCCTTTCTATCCCAACCCCCATGTCCTATCACTGTCTGTTATGCTATGTTGTTTGACTTTGTTCCATAATGTGTGCAGGAATGTTAGTGTAGCATGTGGTATAATGTATTGTGGACGGCAACCTGTGCTGTATGTTGTACTGTCATGCTATGTATGGTAATTGTATAAATTTATTGTGTGCTGTTTCCCAGCCTGCGCTGTGTTTGAGTTTACCATATGTATGTTTATGACGTTTATGATTGCTAATGAAGTTATTTTCTAGAAAAAAAAAAATTTGGAGGACAGCTCATACAGGTGTCATGACCAACTGGGGGACAGGGAGAGTGAGTCCTATCTGACCCTAAAAAGACTCTCCCTGCCTACTTGCACATCCATCCTAAATGATGAATCAAAAACTGGGCACTGGTCCCTTCCTCCACTAAAGTGCAGTAGCGTAAAAACATATATTATATATAGTCGGTCACAGGCCAGAAACGGAAAACAACTACACAACCAGATATACCAGACATAACACAAACACCAACAGGCAGAATATAGTGAATTAACAAACAGTTCATAAACCGGATATCAGATAAACGGCAGACATGATAAAATGAACAAGACTAGGCATGATATGAGTATAAAGCAGAATCCAGGAGATGAAGGGGATAAACTGAAGAACTGAGAGCCAAAACACTAAACTGAGCAGGTAAGTTACTAAGAACTATCACAAGCAGGTACAAATACAAAGGACAAAGATCAGATAAACCAAACAGGATATTAATATAGGACACTGTTCATGCTGGGACATAGAACATACAAACTGGGCTTCCCACTCCACTATAGGAATAGCCATTAATAATAAAACCAAATAGGCTACTGGCCAGCTGACAAAAAGCTGACCCAATAGGAAACGGAAATATAATACATGAAAAGCGAGACTAAAACTGGATGAGTCTGAATAGACTCCAGAATACCAAACAAGAATAACAAACAGAGCACAGAGTACAAGCTAGACTCAGACACAGTGTGAACACAGAAAGAGCAGAACAAACAAACATACCGTATATACTCGAGTATAAGCCGAGTTTTTCAGCACGATTTTTCGTGCTGAAAACACCCCCCTCGGCTTATACTCGAGTGAACTCCCCGACCCGCAGTGGTCTTCAACCTGCGGACCTCCAGAGGTTTCAAAACTACAACTCCCAGCAAGCCCGGGCAGCCATTGGCTGTCCAGGCTTGCTGGGAGTTGTAGTTTTGAAACCTCCGGAGGTCCGCAGGTTGAAGACCACTGCGGCCTTCGACATCATCCAGCCCCCTCTCACCCCCCTTTAGTTCTGTACAGTACTCACCTCCGCTCGGCGCTGGTCCGGTGCTGCAGGACTGTCCGGAGAGGAGGTGGTCCGATGGGATAGTGGTTCCGGGCTGCTATCTTCACCGGGGAGGCCTCTTCTAAGCGCTTCGGGCCCGGCCCCAGAATAGTCACGTTGCATTGACAACGACGCAGAGGTACGTTCATTGCCAACGTACTTCTGCGTCATTGTCAAGGCAACGCCTCTATTCCGGGCCGGAAGCGTGGAGAAGAGGCGCCCCCAGTGAAGATAGCAGCCCGGAACCACTATCCCACCGGACCACCTCCTCACCAGACAGTCCTGCAGGACCGGACCAGCGCCGAGCGGAGGTGAGTACTCAGAACTAAAGGGGGGTGAGAGGGGGCTGGATGATGTTGAAGGCCGCAGTGGTCTTCAACCTGCGGACCTCCGGAGGTTTCAAAACTACAACTCCCAGCAAGCCCGGACAGCCGATGGCTGCCCGGGCTTGCTGGGAGTTGTAGTTTTGAAACCTCTGGAGGTCCGCAGGTTGAAGACCACTGAGGGCGGATGATGAGAAGAGGATGATGAAGGGGGGTGTGGGATGATGACAAGAGGATGATGAAGGGGGGGGTGGGGGGGTGGGATGATGAAGGGGGGTGGGGATGATGACAAGGGGATGATGAAGGGGGGGTGTGTGGAATGATTACAAGGGGATGATGAAGGGGTGGGGATGATGACAAGGGGATGATGAAGGGGGGTGGGGATGATGACAAGGGGATGATGAAGGGGGGTGGGGATGATGACAAGGGGATGATGAAGGGGGGATGAGTGGGATGATGACAAGGGGATGATGACAGGTGATAATGATGAGGGTCTGGATGATGACAGGCGGTGATGATGATGAGGATGTTAATGACGGGTCTGGATGATGACAGGGGGGGATGATGTATTTCCCACCCTAGGCTTATACTCGAGTCAATAACTTTTCCTGGGATTTTGGGTTGAAATTAGGGGTCTCGGCTTATACTCGGGTCGGCTTATACTCGAGTATATACGGTAATCCTAAAACCGACAAATATAACACAGACTAAAATACAAGGAGCATGTTATATAACCATGGCTAAAAACCCAGATAAAATGACAAGATATATACAAGGTAAATACTCAAGCTTACATAGTCAGAATATAGCACAAACAGACATAGTAGTATTGCACTCAATAACCAGCACCAGAATGCAGTAGAACTCTGGCTAAATAACTCCACCCGAGTTCTCATTCTCTCAGAGCATTAACTATTCCCTATCCAGGTGGAATAGAAAACTGCTCTGAACAAACAAGTGTGTAAATACACACCTAAACAGAAAAATACAAAAACAAATAGACATTACAACAGGCTGGAGAAAGAGCGGAGAGTAGCAGATATAAGGCAGTTACAGGAAAGAATCTTATAGGTTTTTCTCCCAAAAAACTTTAATTTTCTAATAAAAAAAAAAGCAGCACAAAGTATTCTTTTGGCTCAGTAACATACTAGAATCTCATTTGGTACTATTACTTAATGAAAAACTCCATTGATAACAGAGAAGAGCAGAATTATATCAGAATCACATGTAGCATTTTCTACAATATAAAATTAGAAAAAAATTAGAACCAATAAATAAAATATTTTCATTCAGGAGCTCGGGGAAATAAGACGCTGCAGCAGAAATATTTATTTTCTTCTCTCTCTGGAGATTTGTACTAACTTTTCACATATACCTAAATATTTTTGTATCACCTTATTTCAGATAAATTTATGCTACATTTGATTTTACCTATGGATACAGGAGCTGCAGAGCAGATGAGCCGTGTGGAAAGTGTCAGAGGTATACTGTATTCTGTAAGATTCTGTAAGTCAAAAACATCTTTGTAAAATAACTGGAAACAGTCTTGCTAAGCTTCTTTCACACTAAAAAACTAATAGTAAATGGGATCTGCCCCGGGAAACAGATCCCATTTACTATTAAGGGGTCTGTCAGGCGCCTTTATTTTTTGACGGGAGTAGCGGGGGGAAACAATGTTGCATCATGTTTTTTTCCTCTCGCCATTCTCCCCGGGCTCCCCGACGAACGTCAGTCCCACTCCACTGTTAGTTTACCTGTACAGGGGTCCCAAATTTTTTTTTATAGTTCTTTAATCTGTGCCTAAAGGGTTTTGCCCACAAAAGACACTCATCTCCATTCTGCAGGATAGAAGATGAGTGTCTGATGGGTGGGCAGCTTGCCACAACGACTTAACGTCAGTGTCTGCCTAGTTGAATAGAGCATCTGTCGAGCATGCACGCTGCTGCTCCATTCAACCCTACAGGCCAGACAAGATTTTGATTGAGACTCATTTTATTATTTATTAAAGTAGTTTATCTGACCTGTTTGACTCTAAAAGCCAGACAAAGCTGACTCAGTACTACACTATATTCCACTGGCACTTATCTTACTGCTGTTCTGTTCAACAGAAGACTAAAGGCTAAATGTTGATCCTCAAAGAGAGTGTCAGAAAGATGTCACCATTTACGCTCCATTGGATATTCAGGGAAAAAAGAATATGCAAAGCAGCTCTCAAACCACTTTTTCCCCAAAACTCCAAGTGCAGCATAAATGGCCTCTAAGTCTTCATGTGTCTTTATGACACTCTCTTCAAAGGGGTACTCTGGTGGAGATTTTTATTTTATTTTATTTTTTTTAACAACTGGTGCTGGAAAGTTATACAGATTTGTAAATTACTTCTATTTTAAAAATCTTAATCCTTCCAGTACTTATCACCTGCTGTATACTACATAGGAAGTGCTTTTCTTTTTCAATTTCTTTTCTATTTGACCACAGTGCTCTCTGCTGAACCTTTGCCCATGTCAGGAACTGTCCAGAGTAGGAGCAAATCCCCAGAGCAAGCCTCTCCTGCTCTGGACAGTTCCTGACATGGACAGAGGTGTCAGTAGAGAGCACTGTGGTCAGACAGAAAAGAAAGTCAAAAAGAAAAGATTTTCCTCTGGAGCATACAGCAGCTGATAAGTACTGGAGGGATTAAGATTATTAAACTGAAGTGATTTACAAATCTGTTTAACTTTCTGGCACCAGTAGATTTAAAAACAAAAGCAAATGCTTTCCACTGGAACTGGAGTACCCCTTTAACCTCTTCAGGACGCCGGTGTAAGTAAAGTGATCTTTACTGTGGCAACCACTAGGAAGGCCAAACTGCAACTCCCAGCATGCCCAGACAGCCAAAGGCTGTCTGAGCATGCTGGGAGTTGTAGTTTTGCAACATCTGGAGGGTCACAGTTTGGAGACCACTCTTACAGTGGTGCCCAAACGGTAGCCCTCCAGATGTTGCCAAACTACAACTCTCAGCATGCCTAGACTGCCCAGACATGCTGGGAGTTGTAGTTCTGTAACATCTGTCCCTTCAGATTTTGCAATTTTCATGAAATTTTTGAAAATTGCAGCTCTATTTTGAAGCCCTCTAAATTTAAAAAAAGCAAAAATAAGTCCATTTTATGATGCCAACATAAAGTGGACATATTGTATTTGTGAATAAAAATAAAATGTTTTGGAAATATCCATTTTCCTTACAAGCAGAGATCTTCAAAGTTAGAAAAATGCAACATTTTCATGAAATTTGGGGATTTTTCACCAAAAAAGGATGCAAGTAACAACGAAAATTTACCACCAAAATAAAGTAGAATATGTCACGAAAAAACAATCTCAGAAACAGAATATTCGGTAAAAGCGTTTTCGAGGTATTCATTCGTAAAGTGACAGTGGTCAGAATTGCAAAAAAGGGCTCAGTCCTTAATGTGAAAAAGGGCTGCATCCTTAAGGGGTTAAGGAGAAACATTGTCCAGACAATGATAGGCCTCTCACCAGCCAGCCCCCATGGGATATGGGGTTCTGAGCTTAAAGGGGAACTCTGGTGGAAACAAGTAGGAAACAAATGTTTTCAAATCAACTGGTGCTGGAAAGTGAAACAGATTTGTAAATTACTTCTATTAAAAATTATCCTTCCAGTACTTATAAGCTGCTTTATACTACAGAGAAATTTGTGAATTTCTTTTCTGTCTGACCACAGTGCTCTCTGCTGACACCTCTGTCTGTGTCAGGAACTGTCCAGATTAGAAGCAAATCCCCATAGCAAACCTCTCCTGCTCTGGACAGTTCCTGACACGGACAGAGGTGTCAGGAGAGAGCACTGTTGTCAGACTGGAAAGAACTTCACACATTTCTCTGTAGAATATCTGTAGTATGCAGCTGCTGAGAATACTAGAAGGGTTAAGATTTTTAAATAGAAGTGATTTACAAATCTTTTTAACTTTCTTGCACCAGTTGATTTGAAAACTACTTTTTCCCACTGGAGTTCCTCTTTGAGTGACTTTTAGCCTACAGACCATACTCTTTTGTCCCCATAACAGAACCTTCTTACCTAGAGCTAATACAAGGATCGAGATGATTATTTTAAAGGAGTAGTCCGGCGCGCACTTTTTTCCTTTTTATCCCGTCCGGGCTGCAAAATAAAAGAAAAAAAACTTTCTCTTACCTGCCAACGAGCCCCCGGAGCTCCGGTACATAGCAGCGATGTCCCGCCTCGGCCTGTGATAGGCTGAAGCTCCGTGTGACGTGCCGGGCTAACAGGAAGTAAGAAGAATACAGCCCGGGGACCGATCACCTGTACCGGAGTGTACCGGAGCTCCGGGGGCTCGTTGGCAGGTAAGAAAAAGTGTGTTTTCTTTTATTTTGCAGCCCGGACGGGATAAAAGGAAAAAAGTGCGCGCCGGAGTACTCCTTTAATCAGTGTAGATGATTATTACACATTTGTTCTAGTGCACTGTGCTCTAATGGGTTGTATTATGGTGACATGTTCATTTAAAGGGATATGATCGAATATCACTATACTGTTTTTCCCAAAGAACCGCAGTGCCTTAGACCAACAGCAATCAAATAGCGATAGCAGATCCTACCAAATGCCTTTACTTTACAATATGAGAACAACCTTTTAACTCTTCCTGTTTACCTTGATAAAATATATAGCAGTTATTGTGTGCCAGACATCATACATTCCATTCATGTCATGAAAACGCTATCAGGAGCTTAATGTCTGGTCTGGATCTTGGCCAAGAACACCCAATAAGCTGGTATACATTTTATAAATATTAGATGATGACATACATTAAGACCTTTTGATCCATCCTGACTCTTCAGTTTATGTGGTCAACTGGAGGAACTGGGCTAACCTCAGGCAGCTTGAGGTTGTTCTTTCTGGCATTTGTTTCAGAGGATTTTACATTAACCCATTAGTGAAATAATAAGTTTAAAGGGGTAGTCTGGGAATCTTAGCTTGTCCCCTATCCACAGAATAGGGGATAGGTGTCTTATGGTGGAGGATCCGACCACTGGGATTCCCCGCAATCTTCTATAGGGAGCCCAGCAACTTACCTATCCTCGGGGCAGCCCCCAGTTTCTGAGTGGGAGTGACAGCCAATCACCGGCTGAGGCGGTCACTCCCATTCGTCTCGGAAGCTGGGTTGGGGCTCTTCTCCGAGAACGGGTAAGTTGCTGAGCCTCGTACATGAGATCGCACAGGGTCTCAGAGTTAAGACCCCCCAACGATCAGACACTAATCCCTAGGGAATAAGTTTTGCTCTCCAGGCTATCCCTTTAGGCAGTTTAAAGAAGGTAAAGTTGATAATAGTTTCCTTTTATAAAATAAAAGGAAACTGTCACAGAAACATGTAAGAAGATCGCATTGGTACAATCTCATACAAAACAATCTCAAAACGGATTTCCAGAATGAAAGAGGTCTATTAGGGTTTAGTCTCTTTCATCACTATTCGGAGTTCTCAGTAAATAAAGGTTAAAGGGGCACTCAAACAAACATTTTAAAGCTATACTTGACATATAAGGAGCCTCTCATGCTAAACTAGCATTCTGATCTGTCACCATCATATTAAACAACAGGGTGATCTGATTGATATATGTACACTGCTCAAAAAAATAAAGGGAACACTTAAACAACACAATGTAACTCCAAGTCAATCAATCACACTTCTGTGAAATCCCACTGTCCACTCAGGAAGCATCACTGATTGACAATCAATTTCACATGCTGTTGTGCAAATGGAACAGACAACAGGTAGAAATTATAGGCAATTAGCAAGACACCCCCAATAAAGGAGTGGTTTTGCAGGTGGTTACCACAGACCACTTCTCAGTTTCTATGCTTCCTGGCTGATGTTTTGGTGACTTTTGAATGCTGTCAGTGCTTTCACTCTAGTGGTAGCATGAGACAGAGCCTACAACCCACACAAGTTGCTCAGGTACTGCAGCTCATCCAGGATGGCACATTAATGCGAGCTGTGACAAGAAGGTTTGCTGTGTCTGTCAGCATAGTGTCCAGATCATGGAGGCACTACCAGGAGACAGGCCAGTATATCAGGAGAAGTGGAGGAGGCCGTAGGAGGGCAACAACCCAGCAGCAGGACCGCTGCCTCCACCTATGTGCAAGGAGGAGCACTTCCAGAGCCCTGCAAAATGACCTCCAGCAGGCCACAAATGTGCATGTGTGGTGTCCCGGTACCGCATCCTATGCGGTCTCTTTATGTGTATGGGTCCCCATAGCCAGAGTCCCTAGGACGTAGGGGTCCATGTTGTATAGTCTACCCCTTGTCACCTATATTCCATCTAGTAAACCAGTAACTTATGCAAGGTTTATGTAAATATAGTTATATAAATGTAAATGAATAGCTAATTACCTGCGCGTAGTGTACCAGGACCTGCGGGTCACATGACTAGGTGAACTCTATGGTATTTCTGCTTGAGGATCTGTGGAGGTCCCTGTGACGTATGCAATCCCATCATTCTGTGTATGAGTGAATGACAGGTATTCAGACCAATCTGATTCCCCCCGCCCCTGCCCATATAAGGGAGCGGCGGCCATTATTCTCTCTCTTGTTCCTTCGCAGCCAAGCAGTAAGCATCTCTCTTGTTCCTGGGCTGTCAACCGAGAAGGACCTGCGCAGCTATTCTCGCAGTGAGTTAGGCCTGAGCCTTGCGGCGACGGCTGATTAATACTAAATCGAGAGTGTATCAATCCCCAGACACTCTGCAGCATCACCGGACCTAATCTAATCCCTAAATCCGGACGGATCTGCAATATCTACCCTAAATTCAGAGACTTTCTAAATACCTCAAGGTCCGCAACAACTGTCAGTCACTGAGCAATATAAGGACTGTTATATTAGACTGTTACTGTGCCTTGGATGTACCGTAAGCACTTAAGTAAAGTTGTTCAAGTTCAAGTTAAATCTTCTTGTGGACCTTCAGTCATTTCATGCACCTATCGTTACTGGGAAGGGCAGCGATAGGTCGGAGAATTTCATCAGCATACTAGCCCTCAGCCTAGCATCACAAACTATACGGTTAACATTAACCCCTCATATACCGATACAACATCCCCACTACTATACACCCCCCAAGGGCTACCACACATGTTTCCACTCAAATAGTCAGAAACAGACTCCATGAGGGTGGTATGAGGGACCGACGTCCACATGTGGAGGTTGTGCTGACAGCCCAACACCGTGCAGGACATTTGGCATTCGCCAGAGAACACCAAGATTGGCAAATTGACCACTCTTCACAGATGAAAGTAGGTTCACACTGAGCACATTTTACAGACGTGACAGAGTCTGGAGACGTCCCACTGCCTGCTACATTCTCCAGCATGACCAGTTTGGCATTGGGTTAGTAATGGTGTGGGGTGGCATTTCTTTGAGGGGCCACACAGCCCTCCATGTGCTTTCCAGAGGTAGCCTTACTGCCATTTCCATCAGGTACCGAGATGAGATCCTCAGACCCCTTGTGAGACCATATGCTGGTGAAGTTGGCCCTGAGTTCCTCCTAATGCAAGACAATACTAGACCTCATGTGGCTTGAGTGTGTCATCAGTTCTTGCAAGAGGAAGGCATTGATGCTACGGACTGGCCCACCCGTTCCCCAGACATGTCTCACTCCATCCACCAATGCCACGTTGCACCACAGACTGTCCAGGAGTTGGCAGATGTTTTAGTCCAGGTAATCAGGACATCCATCAGGAGACCATCCGCCACCTCATCTGGAGCATGCTCAGGCATTGTAGGGAGGTCATATGGGCATGTGGAGGCCACACACACTACTGAGCCTCAAAGTTGGATCAGCCTGTAGTGTGGTTTTCCACTTTGATTTTGAGTGTGACTCCATATCCAGACCTCCATGGGTTAATACATTTGATTTCTATTGATAATTTTTATGTGATTTTGTTGTCAGCACATTCAACTATGTAAAGACGAAAGTATTTCACACGATTAGTTCATTGAGATTCAGATTCATTCAGATCTAGGATGTGTTATCTTAGTGTTCCCTTAATTTTTTTGAGCAGTGCATATTGTAGGAAAACATTCAGTACCATGTGCAACTTGATAATTTGAAGTCCTTCTGATTCTGACCTTAGGATTCCAGTGGGCATTGATGTGCATGTTTATATAGGGCAGACTGTCAATGATTGACTGAGACCACTCACTGGACTTCTAAGTTCAGAAAGTCAATAAAGTACATTTTACACTGAATCTTTCTATATACATCTCCTCAGCACCTTCTGTTCTATAACAAACAGCATTTACTGTATATCATGACAGGGGTCATTTTCAGTGTAGCGCACCCTACTGTGCATATACTTTCTGTGCCTATACTTTCCTTATATAAATCCAATCATGAAAATAATATGTTATAAATTGTATATTACAAAATTTAGATATGACTACTTGCAGATTAAGAGATGTCCTGTACTTGGTTGTGGATATATATAGACCTGTACAAGATGTCTGTCACCCCATCTGCTGTTAGCTTCTATAATGATTTTCATGGATCTGTACTTTTTGATCAATGAATAGCAAGACATGTAGTGTCTTGAAGTAGCAGCATGTTCCTTTCAGCAGTAGTAGATCTAATAAAACTGTACCATGATGACAATATGGTTTCCTTACTAATGAGGAACCAAAGTCACTGGATACTCCATAAACATTAGAATTTGGGAAGCACCAATGGGGACTTTGTGGTTTGGGCTCATAGATGGTTGAGGTGTTGTCTATATAATCCAGTCTTGATTATAACCGTTAGGAAAGTTCTAAAATATACAACCAACTCCCTCCTCTTTAACCCAATGATCCATAGTTTTTCCAAATTTGAAGCTGTTATGTGGTCTAATATTTTAGGGTTTCATTCTAAGAACTATTGGGGTTGTAAAAAAAAAAAATGTATGCTTCAGAATTGGGTCAGCAGAGGAAATGTTACGCCTAGCGCTCCGGGTCCCCGCTCCTCCCCGGAGCGCATACGGCGCCTCTCTCTTCGCAGCGCCCCGGTCGGTCCCGCTGACCGGGAGCGCTGCACTGTCATGGCCGTCGGGGATGCGATTCGCACAGCGGGACGCGCCCGCTCGCGAATCGCATCCCAGGTCACTTACCCGTTCCCGTCCCCTGCTGTCATGTGCTGGCGCGCGCGGCTCCGCTCTCTAGGGCGCGCGCGCGCCAGCTCCCTGAGACTTAAAGGGCCAGTGCACCAATGATTGGTGCCTGGCCCAATTAGCTTAATTGGCTTCCATCTGCTCCCTGCCTTTATCTGACCTCCTCCCATGCACTCCCTTGCCGGATCTTGTTGCCTTGTGCCAGTGAAAGCGTTTTGTGTGTCCTTAGCCTGTGTACCAGTACTTCTGCTATCCACCCTGACTACGAACCTTGCCGCCTGCCCCCGACCTTCTGCTACGTCCGACCTTGCTTCTGTCTACTCCCTTGTACCGCGCCTATCTTCAGCAGCCAGAGAGGTTGAGCCGTTGCTAGTGGATACGACCTGGTCACTACCGCCGCAGCAAGTCCATCCCGCTTTGCGGCGGGCTCTGGTGAAAACCAGTAGTGACTTAGAACCGATCCACTAGCACGGTCCACGCCAATCCCTCTCTGGCACAGAGGATCCACTACCTGCCAGCCGGCATCGTGACAGTAGATCCGGCCATGGATCCCGCTGAAGTTCCTCTGCCTGTTGTCGCCGACCTCCCCACACTGGTCGCCCAGCAAGCCCGACAGATTGCCCAACAAGATCACCAGCTGTCGTACTTGACCACCATGACTCAGCAACTCCAGTCGCAGCTACAGCAGATTCAGTCTCAGCTACAGCAGCAGCAACCATCTCCTCCGCCAGCTCCTGCACCTCTTCCGCAGCGAGTGGCCACTCCTAGCCTCCGCCTGTCCTTGCCGGACAAATTTAATGGGGACTCTAAGTTTTGCCGTGGCTTTCTTTCGCAATGTTCCCTGCATTTGGAGATGATGTCGGATCAGTTTCCTACTGAAAGGTCTAAGGTGGCTTTCGTAGTCAGCCTTCTGTCTGGAAAAGCCCTGTCATGGGCCACACCGCTCTGGGACCGCAATGACCCCGTCACTGCCACTGTACACTCCTTCTTCTCGGAAATTCGAAGTGTCTTTGAGGAACCTGCCCGAGCCTCTTCTGCTGAGACTGCCCTGCTGAACCTGGTCCAGGGTAATTCCTCCGTTGGCGAGTACGCCATACAATTCCGTACTCTTGCTTCTGAACTATCCTGGAATAATGAGGCTCTCTGCGCGACCTTTAAAAAAGGCCTATCCAGCAACATTAAAGATGTTCTGGCCGCACGAGAGACTCCTGCTAACCTGCATGAACTCATTCATCTAGCCACTCGCATTGACATGCGTTTTTCTGAGAGGCATCAAGAGCTCCGCCAGGAAAAAGACTTAGATCTCTGGACACCTCTCCCACAGTCTCCATTGCAATCTGCGCCTAGGCCTCCCACCGAGGAGGCCATGCAAGTGGATCGGTCTCGCCTGACCCTGGAAGAGAGGAATCGCCGTAAGGAAGAGAATCTTTGTCTGTACTGTGCCAGTACCGAACATTTTTTGGTGGATTGTCCCATCCGTCCTCCACGTCTGGGAAACGCACGCTCGCACCCAGCTCTCGTGGGTGTGGCGTCTCTTGATGCTAAGTCGGCTTCTCCACGTCTCACGGTGCCTGTACGGATTTCTTCTTCAGCCAGCTCTTCCCTCTCAGCCGTGGCCTGCCTGGACTCTGGTGCCTCTGGGAATTTTATTCGGGAGTCCTTGGTGAATAAATTCCGCATCCCAGTGACCCGTCTTGTCAAGCCTATCCACATTTCCGCGGTCAACGGAGCCAGGTTGGATTGCTCCGTGCGTTTCCGCACGAAGCCCCTTCTAATGTGCATCGGACCTCATCACGAGAAGATTGAATTTTTGGTCCTCCCCAATTGCACTTCCGAAGTTCTCCTTGGACTACCCTGGCTTCTACACCATTCCCCAACCCTGGATTGGTCCACAGGGGAGATCAAGAGCTGGGGTACCTCTTGCTTCAAGGACTGCCTTAAACCGGTTACCAGTACTCCCTGCCGTGACCCTGTGGTTCCTCCTGTATCCGGTCCCCCTAAGGTCGTTATGGACTCTGCCCGCCTTAAGAAGTGCCTCTCCCCCCCTCTCAGTCCAGTCAGGCAAGCCTCGGTGCCTCCTCATGGCCCTCGTCCTGGTGTCACACTGCCCCGTGCCAGGCCTCGCCCTCTGCCCTCCCTCCCCATTCCCACTCCTGCTGTACTGCCTGCCGTTGAGGAATCCCTCCATCCTTTCCCGGTGTCCTCATCCCAGGGGAGGCAGTTACCGGACAAAGAGAAGGGGAGACCTAAGGGGGGGGGTACTGTTACGCCTAGTGCTCCGGGTCCCCGCTCCTCCCCGGAGCGCATACGGCGCCTCTCTCTCCGCAGCGCCCCGGTCGGTCCCGCTGACCGGGAGCGCTGCACTGTCATGGCCGTCGGGGATGTGATTCGCACAGCGGGACGCGCCCGCTCGCGAATCGCATCCCAGGTCACTTACCCGTTCCCGTCCCCTGCTGTCATGTGCTGGCGCGCGCGGCTCCGCTCTCTAGGGCGCGCGCGCGCCAGCTCCCTGAGACTTAAAGGGCCAGTGCACCAATGATTGGTGCCTGGCCCAATTAGCTTAATTGGCTTCCATCTGCTCCCTGCCTTTATCTGACCTCCTCCCATGCACTCCCTTGCCGGATCTTGTTGCCTTGTGCCAGTGAAAGCGTTTTGTGTGTCCTTAGCCTGTGTACCAGTACTTCTGCTATCCACCCTGACTACGAACCTTGCCGCCTGCCCCCGACCTTCTGCTACGTCCGACCTTGCTTCTGTCTACTCCCTTGTACCGCGCCTATCTTCAGCAGCCAGAGAGGTTGAGCCGTTGCTAGTGGATACGACCTGGTCACTACCGCCGCAGCAAGTCCATCCCGCTTTGCGGCGGGCTCTGGTGAAAACCAGTAGTGACTTAGAACCGATCCACTAGCACGGTCCACGCCAATCCCTCTCTGGCACAGAGGATCCACTACCTGCCAGCCGGCATCGTGACAGGAAATATGTCTGCCAGAGTTACAAATGTGGCATTTTGGTAAATGCCCCAAATATTAATGTTATAGGTAGAGATGAGAAATTCTACTAAATCATGTCTGACTGTCAGATCTATGATTCTGATCCTGGTTTAGATTTTAAGGTGTGCTAATTGCTCAGGCAGAGTATGTACCAGAGCAGGGACTCCTGTCCAAGGAGAAGCTGGGCTGGGTACAGGGAGCCCGGCCCAGCGAATTTAGTAAGTTGAAGCTGTGATGCATGGAGCATCATCACTTATCTGCCCCCTGTGGTCACTTCAAAAAAATTTGAAACAAATCCTCCAAAATTTGGATCATAACTAATCTCAAAAATGTTTGTGAAATTCGATCCAAATTCAATTCGGACTGAATCCATTCACTCTAGTTATAGGATACAGTTACAAATCATAGTAAGTAGATACATATAGAATTCTTTTTTTCTCCTCTACTTATACTTGCCAGAAATGAACAGCATGAAATTAATCATTTTTCAATCCCACTCAGATCTTTCTGAACATTAAAATATATACAAAAAAAAATAGAAAAAAAATCTAATTAACTCCACATCCAATTATCAGATTTTATTCCCTTTCCATAAGCCATAAAGATATTAGCAATATTGTTACCTTTTATAGTAAAAGTAAAAATCACAGGACAAATAGATAAGTTATACAGCAGTAAAACAGTCATGATAACTGTTAGGTCTGCAAAAAAATAAAAAATACAGTATAATGAAAGCGACGGGTTGGCGTAAAATGGGATCTTCTATAGGACACTTCTAATCCACAAGCTCAGTGAGATACTATCACAGCCATGAACTCTACTGTGGAGAGGAGACCGATGTGCTTGTTTCAGCATACTTCATTACTTGAGCCAGCGGCTCATAAATTTTGACATACTCTTCTTGATTGAAGACAGGATTATTTCACTGTAATATATTTTATTACATATGATTCCAAGGTGAAGGGAACGTATAAAAGTGAATGGACGTAAATATTTTTGATTTAATGTGATTGGTGTCTCAAGCTATAAAACGGAAAACTTGGATGAAATGAATACTCAAAATGAATAGATGGTTGAGTCACAGATCTTTGGAAGTCATGATTTATTGATTGTGTTTAGCTGTAATTCTCATTGGTCACCACCAGCAGAGCCGGTACAGAAAAACAACATAACACATCCATTGACTCATGGGGTACACAAATATATCCCATGTTATATAAAGGCGTTGTCCTACGATGTCCTACGATAAAATATTTTATTTCTCTGTTACATCATTAAAAAGTATAACTAAAAATTGATATTACTATTGCATACTTGTTATGGTGCCGCCTGTTGTTCTTTGGATTTCCTCCCAAAAATGTCAAAAGTTCCATCTCATATGTCCAATACTGATGCACACACATACCCAGTAGCTTGGTCCCACTATCTGGATCTTGTGTACACAGCAGAATAATAGTGCTATGGTGTGGGACCACCAATAAAAATATCCATCACTAGTGTTGAGCGGCATAGGCCATATTTGAATTTGCGAATATTCGCGAATATATGGACGAATATTCGTCATATATTCGCGAATATTCGCATATTCGTTATATCCTCGTTTTATTTTCGCATATGCGAAAATTCGCGTATGCGAAAATTTACAGATGTGAAAATTAGCATATACAAAATTAGCATAAGGTAAAATTCGCATATACTAAAATTCGCATATGCGAAGTTTTGCACGCCAGTCTCACACAGTAGTATTAGAGCCTTCTTTACACCACACAAGCTGGAAGCAGAGAGGGGTGATCACTGTGATGTGTACTGTGAAAAAAAAAAAAAAAAAAAAAAAAAAAAAACGAATTTTCGTAATTACGAATATATAGCGCTATATTCGCGAAATTCGCGAATTCGCGAATATGCGATATTCGCGAATAATATTCGAATTGCGAATATTCGCGAGCAACACTATCCATCACTAAAGAGTAAAATTGGTGTTATTAAAGCCATTTCTTCTCACCACCACTGGGAAAATTAGCTGGACATGTGATTGTGATTAAAATTCTATGAATATTTCCTAATATTATGTTGGAAACTTGGACCGTGGTCCCTGACTAACATGGTCTATAATACACTCTCTACAGATGTCGGCATCCAGATTTTGAATGGCAAATCTGCCTCAATATTTAGTAATACAGCCATTGTATTAATAAGCAGATTTTCCAAAACTCTTGGATCCTGTTTTTTTTCAACATATTAAAGCGCAACTCCAGTGATGGCTCCAGGATCAGGAGAGTTATTTAAATTTTACCAGACGCCACCCAAGCCTACAGCATTCAATCTGCAGAGTTTGCTGAAGTCCCATGCAAGTCTATAGGACTTCCACCAAATCTTTAGATTGAAAGCTATAGTCTTGGGCTTGGACAGTTTTGGCGGAAGTACAAACATTTTTACATATATTCAGCCACCTAAGCCATCGTTGAAGTAGCAGTTTAAATTGAAGAGATATTCCCATCTGAAGAAATTTCCCCTATCCACAGGATAGGGGATAACAAGCTGATCAGTGAGGGTCCAATCCCCATCACACATGCGCAGTTAGGGATCCATTTATTCTTTATGGTGCTGTAGAACATTGCCAAGAACTACGCAATTTTCTATGACCCCATAAAATAATTAAAGAGGAACTACTGTACATAACTTATATTGAGCTGCAATACCGGCTGCAGATCATATAATGACACCGTTTTTGGAGAAAAACCTGATGGATAGTTTTTTTTTTCAAAACCCAAAAATTTAAGCCAGGGAACATAGTTGGTATAGGCAACAAAGCCGTCTTCAAGAACATCGCTGACACAGGGAGGAAAGGGGGCTCTCTGTCAGAACGAATGCAGCGTTGTGCAATGTGTTCCTACAGAGTGATGTGTATGACACATGTTCCTCTGCGTGCAGCCATCTTATGGACAGATTAACTCTCGGACCTGCAATGCACTGGCCTGAGAGTGGGGGGTCAATCTGTATCATATCCGAAGGCCCATTCAATGAAATCCTCCTGAAACAAATTTACTCATCTCTACATGGGGGTCCATTTTTTATGACTTCTATGAAGAAAAGAGCACACTATCCAATAAACATCTTTAAAAAATAGTTTAGATTCTACAAAACCAATGTCCATATGGTTGCTGAAAGACCATTTACCAGGTGTTTGTGATCCTGGAAATAACGGATCCTTCCTGTCTTCCTAGAAGTTATAATGAATAAATCTTGGTATATATCCAGCCATGTTGTTTTAGGAAGGTTTATCCATTGAGCAGTCCTAAAATCTGTTTCCCTTATACATTGTTTTAATTTCCAATTTGCTTCAGTTAGAAATGAGACACATATAAAACAGATTACAAAAGGCTTTCCCTCCAGATGTACTGTCATTTCATGTGTCTTTTCAGGGGTTTATATCTTTTTATTGCCTGTTGGTGAAGGCAGAAAATAGCTTTAATATTGTTTGATGGAGTTCTGATTGTTTTTCGTCTCACGTGATGTAAACAGAGCACATCTGAGCGGAGAACACTTTACAATTGACAGTTAAAATGCTCTTCTTCTCTTTGAGCTTGATACAAGCAAAATTGACTTTCCAGCTTTGATGCTGTTTTTCGGATAGACAGAAGCAAAATATCTTTTATAAAACACAATTTAAGCCCCGATGTTATGTCCTGCCATAGAAAATATAAAAGTGTGCAAAATCCGTCTGTTTTGGTCTGAAGAGGAAGCAACGTCTGATAGAAAGTGCTACCTTTCATCTATTAATGCAAGCCTTGAAGGTCAATGGCAATTATCAATGAATGATCCTTATCTCTCTGAAAAAGTCATGTTGCATAAAACAGTATACAGGGCATGAAAAACTCATTTCTTAAAAACAGATTTGGAGTCTGATTCTAAAAAATGAGAAAAAAGATTTTTTGCTGCATTTTTTTGCTATTAATTGTATCTAAATCTCCATACACAGGATAGGGGATAAGAAGCTGATCATGAAGGGGCGGGGATTCGCCTGTTGGGGAGTCCGATCTCCGCGTGAACTGCTGTAGACTGCACGTGCTCCATTCATTTCTATGGGAGCGCTGAAGAGACCCAATTACAGTTCTATGAATGGATCACGTTCCATCTACACCACAGGCTGCTCACTGAGAGGCAGGGTTCCATTCTGGATATCATGAAGGATCCAACCGCTGATTATCCACTATTCTGTGGATAGAGAAAAAGATAGTATTCTCCTGACATCCCCTTTAAGGAGCTTACTGTATACTGTTTTATTATTGAGTTGAATATATAAACAGTATGCATTAAACTCCTAAGCTCCATCTAGTGGTGGCTGTAGGTAGAGAGTTTTATTATTTAACTGAAAATGATGTTCATGTATGTCATTTGTGGGGTATAGTTCTCTCAGAACACCATATATGTATATCAGAATTATAGACCCAAAATCTGAGCCCAAGTGGAAATTGACAGAATTGCACCAGCTGCAACAGAGATCTGATAAATTTCTAATCTTGTGTAATTCCCTTGAAGCCATGGTTAATGGGGGTGAGGAGGTGTGCTTAAGGATTTGTCTAAGAAAGGCACATTCTGCCCTAAAGACAGCTGTTTATCGCTGTGGATTTAGCTTCAAGAAGTTTTGTTCAACCTTATACCATATGGTTCCCCTGCATCAGACAAACAGTAATTCAATAACTGTGTTTTCTCTTTGAGACCCACTTATGGACTTGGCAAGACAAAATTTTAGCATTTTGAAGCAAAATTGCTAAAATTGTTAATAAAACCTAGCCGTAATCTCCCTGTCCCCTTGAATACTGTAATAAGCAATCATAATAATAAGCAATAAAGGATGCATTTAAAGTATTAAGAAGTAAAGCAAAACTACAAATAACCTTTTACAACATTTCTTCAAAGCATTGCTGTCACACAGACATATCAAAAGTTTTGATTGTTTGAAACACCCACCGATTGCTAATAGAACCTGTAGAAGTGTGTGGCTAAGTGTATCGGTCCCTGGCTCACTAGTCAATCCAACTTGTTACAGGAGAAAGGCTTCATAGACTAATAATGAAGCCCTTCAACAAGTCAGAATGAGCAGTGAGCCAGAGACTGAAGCACTTAACTCCATGCTTCTCCAGGTTCTATTAGCAATCGGTGGAGGCCTCATCATCGAGGCCCTGACCAATCGTACATGCCTTTCATGGACATTGCATTATCCCAAGTATATTATAATGCCAATAATGGTCATATATAGTGGTTCCTGGGTGAAAAACCTGGTACCCCCACCCCCTTATATGAGACTTGACATCATTCCTATACAGCAGGATACTGTATTGAAGATGTTTGAGGGAGATTTGGAGACTCCCTTAGACTTGTCCTATGTGCTCTCCCTAAAATCCAGCTCCATTTATATTTTATTTTTCTATCTCCTTTTACAGAAACCTTTAAAGGAATCCATATCCTCTTGTAAGAAAATACCAATAAATTATTCCAAAAAGTCCACATTATTTAAAGCTCCCTATTCCAGTGTCTTCTTTGGCATCTGTTGCTCCATTGACGCCTCCTACTGACAGCTGCAGTTCCATTGGTCCTCGGGGTAGCTCTCCTCTTAATGAATGACCATGTTGGATTGTTATGACAAACTGCACTCTTTCGCGATAGTGGACATATAAAAGGGGACCCTAGTCACCTGACCTGATGATTAAAGGAGTACTGTGGCCAAATTTAACTTATCCCCTATCCACAGGACAGGGAATAAGTAGCTGATCTACTGAACAGAACCCAGTCCTGCTCAATGCAGAGCACCTGTCGTCTACCCTAGATGGAGCACGCTCCATTCATTTCAATGGAGCACGTGCCGTCTACCACACAGGCTTCTCACTCAGAGCCTGGTCCTGTTCAGGAGATTGCGTGGGTCTCAACGGTCCAACCCCTCCCTGCGGTCAGCTAAGGGATAATTTTGGCCTCAGTACTCCTTTAAGGAACAATACTTTGTTTGTGTCTGACATGTTGTTCTACTCCTAGTCTTGACCCTTTGCCTATCCATTTGGTCTTCTAGATTTCCGAATCCTAACCTCTTTCCTCGTGAAGACCCATGACTCCATTTCTGATTACATTGCACATTGTCAAATTTACTGGAAAGGCCCATATCTCTTTGCGGGCATAAAAATAGTTCTCCGGCAGTATAAAACAACAAAGGGAGAAATATTTGATGCACAGACAATGCTCAGCCAAACACTGTCCACAAAGGACTGTGATTGGCTGAGCCAGCATTTCCTTGAGTTAAAGGGATTATCCAGGAATAAAAACAACAGAGATAATTTATTTCAAAAAACGCTCCCTGTCTGTCTCCAGGTTAGGTGTGGTTCTGCAGCTCAGTTTCATTGAAGTGAATGGAGCCAAGTTGTAATACCACATTAAAACTGGAGACAGCCAGGGAGCGGTCTTTGAAAGAAAATAGGTTTGTTTTTTGATTCCTGGATAACCCTTTTAAGATGTGATCCAGGGTACCATAGAAGTAAAGTAGAGATACAATGGAAGTTACAGCCCCAAGGCACGAGTGAAGTGAGTATTGCATTTTATATTGTTTTAACTCTTTAAATTTGCGGACAACTGCTTTAAGGATAAAGCGCTGGAAGATTCCTTAGACTCCACATCCTAGTCTAGCTGACTCCAAACTGATTGCGGTTCAGAAGATTCGCAACTCTGGTGTGAGACATCACAGTTTAAAATGGGAAAAATCCATTATTCATTGGTTATTTCTATTTAAAATAATTAAAATGTCTGAAAGTTCGTCATGGTGATTTCTAAATCTTCACATTTTCTGGAATGATGTGGAGCACAACAAGCCATTTAAATTACAAATCCAATCAGCATTCAGCAATCGCTCTGCTTGTGATTAGTTCATGTTACTTGATTGAATTTCTTTCTTATTCATTTGTTAGAAATTAAACAGTTATAACCAATTAGGATTCTAAACTCAGTCCTGAATTAAAGAATTAAAGGTGATTATGCGAGGTGTTCTGCGAGTACATTGTCATTGTGAGTATTAAAATTGTTAGGGATATATATATATATATATATATATATATATATATATATATATACACACAGATGAAATCTTGCGGCCAGACTACAAGCACCGTCTACAATAGCAATTATAAATGCAACAAATTACTATTATATATTCAGAACGGTCATTTTATATTACAATAAATCCATATATATAAAACTCAATGGCCCGGATTTACTAAAGTCCAACCGGACTTTGGTTAGAACAAAAATGGGCGTGTTCCCGACAAAAAGCCGAAAATACTCAGAGTACTTCAAAAATCACTCCAGAAAAAGCGTGTGTTTGGCTCACAAAATAACCAACAGCCAAAAGGACGAGTGAAAATCAAAAAATTGAGTGATTTGTAAGAAGGGACTATGGTGTGTGTTAAAGTAACTTGTTGCCTAACCTGACAAAATTTTGTACAGTTCAACACTTTTATGAATAAAATATTGAATGCTTTTGTGATAGTCAATGTATATATATATATATATATATATATATATATATATATATATATATATATTTTTTTTTTTTTTAATACATTTGCAATATTTGGTTTAAATCAATTTAACTCCTTGGGGACGGAGCCCATTATAATCCTAGGGACGGGAGTATTTTTTGCAATTCTGACCACTGTCACTTTAAGCATTAATAACTCTGGGATACTTTTACTTTTCATTCTGATTCCGAGATAGTTTTTTTGTGACATACTCTACTTCATGGTAGTGGTAATTTTTTGTCGATACTTGATCATTTCTTGGTGAAAAATTCAAAAATTTGATGAAAAAATTTAAAAAAAATTCTAACTTTGAAGCTCTCTGCTTGTAAGGAAAACAGACATTCCAAATAAATGATATATTGATTCACAAATACAATATGTCTACTTTATGGTTGCATCATAAAATTGACATGGTTTTACTTTTGGAAGACATCAGAGGGCTTCAAATTTCAGCAGCAATTTTCCATTTTTTCACATTTTCTAAATCGGAATATTTCAGGGACAAGTTCTGATTTGAAGTGGATTTGAAGGGCCTTCATATTAGAAATACCCCATAAATGACCCCATTATAAAAACTGAACCCCTCAAAGTATTCAAAATGACAGAATTCAGAAAGTTTGTTAACCCTTTAGGTGTTTCACAGGAATAGCAGCAAAGTGAAGGAGAAAATTCAAAATCTTCATTTTTTACACTCGCATGTTCTTGTAGACCCAATTTTTTAATTTTTACAAGGGGTAATAGGAAAAAAGTTCCCCGAAATTTGTAACCCAATTTCTCTCGAGTAAGGAAATATCTCATATGTGTATGTCAAGTGTTCGGAGGGCGCAGTAGAGGGCACAGAAGGGAAGGAGCAACAATGGGATTTTGGAGACTGAATTTTTCTGAAATAGTTTTTGAGGGGCATGTCACATTTAGGAAGCCCCTATGGTGCCAGAACAGGAAAAAAAAAAAAAAAAAACACATCATACTATTTTGGAAACTGCACCCCTCAAGGCACGTAACAAGGGGTCCAGTGAGCCTTAACACCCTACAGGTGTTTGACGACTTTTCATTAAATTCAGATGTGTAAATGAAAAAAAAAAACATTTTTCACTAAAGTGCAGTTTTTCCCCCAAATTTACCATTTTTACAAAGGGTAATGGGAGAAAATGCCCCACATCTCTTCTGATAATGGAAATACCCCATGTTAGGGCGTAAAATGCTCTGCGGGCGAACTGCAATGCTCAGAAGAGAAGGAGTCACATTTGGCTTTAGGAAAGCAAATTTTGCTGAAATGGTTTTTGGGGGGCATGTCGCATTTAGGAAGCCCCTATGGTGCCAGAACCGCACAAAATACCCACATGGCATACTATTTTGGAAACTACACCCCTCAAGGCACGTAACAAGGGGTACAGTGAGCCTTAACACCCCACAGGTGATTGATGAACTTTTGTTAAAGTGGGACGTGAAAATAAAAAATTAGATTTTTAACACTGAAATGCTGGTGTTACCCAAAACTTTTCATTTTCACAAGGAGTAATAGGAGAAAATTCCCCACAAAATTTGTAACCCCATTTCTCTCGAGTGAGGAAATACCTCATATGTGGATGTAAAGTGCTCTGTGGGTGCACTAGAGGGCTCAGAAGGGAAGGAGCAACATTGGGCTTTTGGAGAGCGAATTTTGCTGAAATGGTTTTTGGGGGCATGTCGCATTTAGGAAGCCCCATGATGCCAGAACAGTAAAAAAAAAAAACATGACATACTATTTTGGAAACTACACCCCTCACAGAACTTAATAAGACGTGCAGTGAGCATTTATACCCCACTGGCATTTGAAAGATCTTTGGAACAGTGGGCTGTGCAAATGAAAAATACAATTTTTCATTTTTACGGACGACTGTTCAAAAAATCTATCAGACACCTGTAGGGCGTAAATGCTCACTGTACCCCTTGTTACATTTAGTGTTGAGCGGCATAGGCCATATTCGAATTTGCGATATTTTGCGAATGTATGGACGAATATTCGTCATATATTCTCTAAATTCGCATATTCGGAATATTCTCATTTTAATATTTGCATATGCGGAAATTAGCATATGCAAAAATTACCATAATCGAAAATTTGCATATGCAAATTTGCACATGCGAAAATTCATACGCCAGTCTCACACAGTAGTATTAGAGCCTTCTTTACTACACACAATCTGGAAGCAGAGAGGGGTGATCACTGTGATGTGTAATTTCGAATATATAGTGCTATATTCGCAAATATTCGCGAATATGCGATATTCGCGAATAAAGTTCGCATTGCGAATATTCACGAGCATTTTGGGGGTCATTTTCTCCTTTTACCTCTTGTGAAAATGAAAAGTATGGGGCAACACCAGCATGTTAGTGTAAACACTTACATGCTTTTGTAGCCCCCAACTTTACCTTTTCATTAGAGGTAAAAGGAGAAAAATTGCCCCAAAATTTGTAGTGCAATTTCTACCGAGTACGGAAATACCCCATATGTGGCCCTAAACTGTTGCCTTGAAATAGGACAGGGCTCCGAAGTGAGAGAGTGACATGCGAATTTGAGGCCTAAATAAGGAATTTGCAATAGGGGCGGACCCGGTTACCTACAGTAAAACCCTACAGCAGTGTTTCCCAAACAGGGTGCCTCCAGCTGTTGCAAGAATCCCAGCCTGCCAGGATTGCCAGTCTATGGCTGTCCGGCAATACTGGGAGTTGTGGTTTTGCAACAGCTGGAGGCTCCCTTTAGGAAACACTGCCATATGAGACGTTTTTCATTTTTATTGGGGGGGGGGGGGGACGTGTAAGGGGGTGTATATGTAGTGTTTTACTTTTTATTATTTGTTCGTGTAGTGTAGTGTTTTTAGGGTACATTCACACAGGCGGTGGTTCACAGTAAGTTTTCCGCTGGGAGTTTGAGCTGCGGCGGAAAATTTGCCACAGCTCAAACTTGTAGAAGGAAACCCACTGTAAACCCGCCCATGTAAATGTACCCTGTACATTCACGTGGGGGGGGGGGGGGCACCCCAAACCTTCAGCTTTGGCAAAATGACAACTCCCAGAATGCACTGACAGACCGCACATGCTGGGAGTTGTAGTTTTACAACAGCAGTAGGCACACTGGTGGGGAACCACTGAGTTAGAAAACAGACTCTAGCTCAGTGATTCCAACCAATGTGCCTCCAGCTGTTGCAAAACTACAATTCCCAGCATGTACGGTCTGTCAGTGCATTCTGGGAGTTGTAGTTTTGCAACAGCTGGAGGCACACGAGTTGGAATCACTGAATTAAGAAACAGACTCTAGCTCAGTGTTTCCCAACCAGTGTGCCTACAGCTGTTTCAAAACTACAATCCCCAGCATGGCCAGACAGTCAGGGATGCTGGGCGTGTAGTTCTGCAATATCTGGCCCTTCAGATGTTGCATAACTACAACTCCAAGCATGCCCAGACTGTCCAGACATGCTGGGAGTTGTAGTCCTGCAACATATGAAGGGCCAGATATTGCAGAACTACACGCCCAGCATTCCTGACTGTCTGGCCATGCTGGGAATTGTAGTTTTGCAACATCTGGAGGGCTACAGTTTAGAGACCACGTATAGTGTTCTTCAAACTGTGCCACTTCAGATGTTGCAAAACTACAACTCCCAGCATGCCCAGACAGTCAGTGCATGCTGAAAGTTGTAGTTTTGCAACATCTGGAGGACCACAGTTTAGAGACCACTACACAGTAGTCTCCAAGCTGTGACCCTCCAGATGTTGCAAAACTGTCTGGGCATGCTGGGAGTTGTAGTTTTGCAGCTTTTAGAAGGCCACAGTGAAGATCACTTACCGCGATCTTCACTGCAGCCTTCTCCGCCGCACTTTCCGGCCGCCGCTCCTCCTGCTGCCGCCGCTGCTCCGGGATGCCGACTCCGTCGGTCCGGGTAAGTCGTGCTTCCGCCTCGCCGCCCGTGTTTCCCCTGCTCTGCACCGACTTCCGATCGGTGGGCAGAGCGGGGGAAATTAACTCTAACCCCCTCCTGCCCCCCTCCTGCCATTGGTGGTCAGCCTGACCGACCAATGGCAGGGGTTAGGAGGGGGTGGCAACACTGCCACCTCGCTCCTATCCTTTAGGATGGTGTGACAGCTCCGATCATTCATATTTTCCGGGTGATCGGGTCACCAGTGACCCGATTAGCCCGGATCGCGGGCAAATCGCTGACATGGGGGGGTCTCAGGTCTCAGCAAGCTGCGGTGATCGGAAATGCAGAGGGCGTATGGATACGCCCTCCATCCCCAAGGAGTTAACACCCAAGCTGATAAACAAGGATAATTGTTTTAATGATTCATGAAAACATTTTTAAAGAAACAAGTCTAAACCATTTTGACTCACAAAACTAATTTCTTTAGCTCAGAGTTTGTGCGATACAATTCACTAGTGCTACACATAAAAACATGCTACAGAAAAAACCCAGAAATGTGCGACAGAATAGTAAATATGCCTGAAAAAAAAGACGAGTGATATTGAAATCACTCCAATCTTAGTAAATCAGGGCCAATGTGTGCATGTGTGTGTATGTATGTATGTGTGTGTGTATGTATATGTGTGTGTGTGTGTATGTGTATGTGTGTGTATATGTATATGTATATGTATGTATGTATGTATGTATGTATGTAGGTGTATGTGTGTATGTATATGTGTGTGTGTATATGTGTATGTATATGTATGTATGTATGTATGTATGTGTGTGTGTGTGTGTGTGTGTATGTTCCAGCATCACTTCCAAACCGCTAATATTAACATGAAACTTAGCACACATGTAACTTATATGTCAAAAACAAACATAGGATAGGTAATTTAACCCTTAGCCACCCCTATTTGCGAGAGTCAGGGTTTTTATTTAAAGTCCCATACAAGTCTATGGGAAATATATGTTACTGCATAACTTCCAAATAGCTGGAGATATTTTGACAATACTCAGTCACATGTTACTTATATGTCCACTAAAAATATATAATAGTCAAATTAACCCCTAACCTGCCCCCATATGTGAAGTATGGGGTTTTTGTCCCATGCAAGTATATAGGACTTCTGGTGCCTCCACAAGCTCCGCTCTGCATCTCCTGGTGAATAGTGTTGCTCGCGAATATTCGCAATGCAAATTTTATTTGCGAATATCGCATATTTGCGAATTCGCGAATATTCGCGAATATAGCACTATATATTTGTAATTACGAATATTCGTTTTTTTGTGTTTTTTATTTTTTTTTTGAAATTTTTTTTTTCACAGTAAACATCACAGTGATCATTCCTCTCTGCTTCCAGCTTGTGTGGTGTAAAGAAGGCTCTAATACTACTGTGTGAGACTGGCGTGCGAATTTTCGCATATGCGAAAATTTGCATATGCTAGTTTTCGCATTTGCAAATTTTTGCATATGCTAATTTTGGGTTATGCTAATTTCGCATATGCTAATTTTCGCATATGCGAAAATAAACCGCGGATATTACGAATATGCGAATTTAGCGAATATATGACGAATATTCGTCCATATATTCGCTAAATATCGCGAATTCGAATATGGCCTATGCCGCTCAACACTACTGGTGAATACGTCAGTCCGGCTGTAAGCCACACCCTCCCTGCATGCCATGTCCCATATGAGGATATGAGGACAGGATATGAGGACAAGATATGGGGTCAGAATATGGGGACGGGATATGGGGTCGGGATATGATGTCGGACTATGAGGTCAGGATATGAGGTCGGGATTTGAGGACAGGATATGAGGTCGGAATATGAGGAGGGGATTTGGGGTTGAGATATGAGGAGGGGATATGGGGTCAGGATTTAGGGACGGGATATGAGGTCAAAAGCTTCCTCCTTTGTTGCTTTTCCTCCCCCACAAGGATAAGGTAAGAAGAATCGGGCAGTGCAGGGTACTCAGTTAGTATATTATAAATCATAATAAAGCAGTGGTCTCAAACTGTGGTCCTCCAGATATCGCAAAATATCAACTCCCAGCAAGCTGGCAGTTGATGTTTTGCAACATCTGGAGGGTCACAGTTTGAGACCACTATAATCAACGGTTTTAGGAATTTACCTCAGCAGCCATTACGCCTATTTGAATACTGTGATAACTGGTTCTGCCAGAATCCGTAGGGTTAATTCCTTCTAGCCCTGTTGTTTATTCTATTGCTGGGACTATGCCTCTGTGCTCTGGGTGTGGCTAAGCTTTCTGAGCCAATTAGAATCCTCCTGCTAGCAGCACAGGGATATATAAGGAAGTCTTTCTCAGTCAAGCCTTGCCTTTGAAAGTTCTTGTAACTTGGCGTTCCAGTCTCTGCCAAGAAGACAGAAGGTCCATCCACCAGACTCACTTTCCTGGGGGTGGTGCTTGACACAACAAATATGCAGGCTAGTCTACCTATGGAGAAGTTAAATAGAATCAAAGCAGTCATACACCAGTTCACCATCACAAGGGTGACCACCAAGACTAAATTTAGAAAGTTAATTTGTTTTCCCTTAGTCTCCTCAGCAGCACAATGTGGGGTGTGTCTCCGCCCCTGTGAGCAAATGGGACCTGGGATTTTTTAATGATTTAAATAAAAATTACCCTGGGACCTCCCCCCTGCCCTGGTATAAAGCACCAGGATCGCACTAGAACAGTGAGTAGATTATAAAGCAAAAAGAAAATAAGGGAGGGAAGCTTGTGCTGCTGAGGAGACTAAGGGAAAACAAATTAACTTTCTAAATTTAGTCTTCCCTAGCGTCCCTCAGCAGCACAATGTGGGGATCTAGCAAGAATCACCCACAGATCTCGTAGAAATCTTGAAATGGATGGTTTAGATGCCTTGGCACCTTTCTTTATACCCTGGAATAAAATGAGGAGATTCTCCGCTTTCCTGAATGGTTTGGTTCTTTCTAGGTAGACCCTTAGGCATCTTACCAGATCCAGGGAGGTAAGGTCCTTCTGGGAAGATTCAGAGTCAGGAAACTTTGGGAGACAGATAACCTGGTTAATATTTTCGAAGGAGGGGACCTTAGGCAAAAAAGAAGGTAGGAATCTCAGAAGGACTCTGTCCTGCAAGAAAACTGTGTAAGGTTCTGCCGCAGCTAATGCTTGAAGTTCACCAACTCTCTTGGCAGTGGTGACAGCTAGAAGTAGCACCACCTTAAGAGTGAGGAACCTAAGTTCCACTTCCTCTAAAGGTTCAAAGGGTTGAACACACAATTGTTGCAAGACCAACGCCAGATCCCAGGGTGTCACTGGTTTCACCGCTCTAGGACGAATTCTAGTGATGGCCTTGATAAATGACCTTATCACTGGTTCCTGAAACAGCCGTCTTTGTAAGGTCGCCGACAGTGCGGCTAGTTGGACCTTGATGGAACTTGGAGAGAGACCTTTGTCAAATCCATCCTGTAAAAATTTGAGGATTGATGGAGTGGATGGAGAAGAAGCATTGATCTTCTTGGTGACACACCAGGAGATAAAAATCTTTCTGATTCTAGCATAGGTCTTGTTGGTTGCCTCACTCCTAGAGTGAGATAGTGTTTCAAGGATGTGGTCCGAAAACCCTCTGGCTTTTAATAAGGACCTATCAACTTCCATGCTGTCAGATTGAGCATCTTGAGATTGTGGCAGAATTGAGTGTCCTGAGACACAAGATTCTGCCTGACAGGAAGTTTCCAGTATATTCCTGTTACGCCTAGCGCTCCGGGTCCCCGCTCCTCCCCGGAGCGCGTACGGCGTCTCTCTCTCCGCAGCGCCCCGGTCGGTTCCGCTGACCAGGAGCGCTGCACTGTCATGGCCGTCGGGGATGCGATTCGCACAGCGGGACGCGCCCGCTCGCGAATCGCATCCCAGGTCACTTACCCGTTCCCGTCCCCTGCTGTCATGTGCTGGCGCGCGCGGCTCCGCTCTCTAGGGCGCGCGCGCGCCAGCTCCCTGAGACTTAAAGGGCCAGTGCACCAATGATTGGTGCCTGGCCCAATTAGCTTAATTGGCTTCCACCTGCTCCCAGACTATATCTGATCTCTGCCCC
Organism: Hyla sarda; assembly: GCF_029499605.1. Classification (NCBI taxonomy): domain Eukaryota; kingdom Metazoa; phylum Chordata; class Amphibia; order Anura; family Hylidae; genus Hyla; species Hyla sarda. The sequence goes on along the minus strand of NC_079196.1, from coordinate 188,618,610 downwards.
TGCACTCCCCTGCCGGATCTTGTTGCCTTGAGCCTAGTGAAAGCGTTACTGTGTTTGTCCATACTGTGTACTTGACCTCCAGCTATTACCTTATTGACTACGATCCTTGCTGCCTGCCCCGACCTTCTGCTACGTCCGACCTTGCTTCTGTCTACTCCCTTGTACCGTGCCTATCTTCAGCAGTCAGAGAGGTTGAGCCGTTGCTAGTGGATACGACCTGGTCACTACCGCCGCAGCAAGACCATCCCGCTTTGCGGCGGGCTCTGGTGAACACCAGTAGTGACTTAGAACCGGTCCACTAGCACGGTCCACGCCAAATCCCTCTCTGGCACAGAGGATCCACCTCCTGCCAGCCGGCATCGTGACAATTCCCTTGTTCATCTGAATGAGCTGGGAGAACCAGGATCTTTTTGGCCAAAAGGGAATGATGGCAATCACTGAGGCCTGATCCTGTCTGATCTTCATTAATACCCTGGGTATCATCGAGATAGGAGGGAATATGTAGGCCAGTTTGAAATTCCATGGTATCGACATCGCATTCAGATAAAGAGGTTTGTCCATCTGGTAAAGGGAGCAGAACTTGTCTAGTTTGCGATTGGATCTTGTGGCCATAAGATCTATTTCCGGGAGACCCCAGCGGTCTATGAGCTGAAGGAATATATCCTGGTCTAGAGTCCATTCTCCCGGTACCGTAAGACCTCTGCTTAGACGGTCTGCTATGATATTGTGTACTCCCCTTATGTGGACTGCGGAGAGCCTGAGAACTCGAGTCTCGGCCCATCGAAAGATCTTCGCCACCTCCTGAAGCAGTGGAACTGATCTTGTCCCTCCCTGCTTGTTTATGTAGTAAACAGCCGACATGTTGTCCGTCCTTATTTTGACGGCTTGTCCCAGGAGAGAGGGGGCAAAGTGGAGAAGGGCATAATATATTGCCCTTAGTTCCTTTATATTGGAAGAAAGAGGAAGTTCTTCTGTACTCCACCAGCCATTCACTTTCCTCCCTAGCAGGTGGGCTCCCTATCCTGACCCTGAGGCATCTGTCGTCAGGATTGACCACTGAGGTTCTACCAGGGACATTCCGTCCTGGGGATTCGCCCACCAGCTTAGAGATCTGCGGACTGTGGGAGAAAGTTTTAGACACCTCTCTAGAGAGGAACTCCTCCTGTCCCAGGCCTGGAGAACCTCTGTCTGGAGAGGTCTCATGTGCCAGAGTGCCCAAGGGACAGCTTCTACTGAGGAGGATAGGAGTCCTAGGAATCTCATGAGAGTCCTCAGTGACGCTTTGCGGGGGACTCGAAGGAACTGATATCACCTGGATATCCTGTCCTTCCGTGCTGGAGACAGATAGATTCTCATGTTGTGGGAATCCAAGTAGAACCCTAAAAAGGTTATTTCCTTTGTGGGGAATAGTTTGGATTTCTGAAGATTCACTATCCAACCTAAACTGTGGAGTAAGTCTAGCGTGGTGGTGATGTGACGGCTGAGCTCCTCTTGAGTCTTGGCTAAAAAAAGCCAATCGTCAAAATAGGGGATGATTCTGATGCCCTGTATTCTGAGAATCGCCATCATGGATGAAACCACCTTTGTGAATACGAACGGGGCTGTGGAAATGCCAAATGGCAGAACCTTGAACTGGAGATGATGGAGAATTCCCTTGATAAAGACAGCAATTCTTAGGAATTTCCTGTGCCCTGGAAATATGGGAATGTGAAAATAGGCGTCTTTTAGGTCTAATGACGCCATGTAATCGTCTCTCAGAATTAGGGATTTTACTGATCTTATAGTCTTCATCCGAAATTTCTTCTTGACTATAAATTGATTGAGAAACCTGAGGTCTATTATAAGCCTCCATTTTCTTCCAGGCTTGGGTACTAGGAACACTGGGGAATAAACCCCCATGCCCCTCTCGTGTAGGGGAACAGGTTCTACCGCAGAACTTGAGATAAGCTCTAGGATGGCTTCCTCTAAAGCCTCCTGTTTTGCAGAAGCTAGAGAGTGGGATATTAGACACCTTTCTGGAGGGAGATACGTTAGGGGAAGGAAATAACCATTCTTCACTACATTTATGACCCAAACATCTTTTATTAGAGTTTTCCAAGCTTTGAGAAAGAAATGAAGGCGCCCGCCTACAGGTAGACTTCTCGCATCAGAATTCTGGCTTCTTTGAGCCTCTGGCTCTAGATGATCCCTTCCTTGTGGATCCTGATCCTCTGCCACGTCCAGAACCTCTATATTGCCTGTTACCTTGTGGAGATCGATCTCTCCAGGGTTGATTATAGCGCCCGCGAAGGGACTTCTCTGATAAAGGAAGGTTCTTCCCCTTCTTATTGGAGAGCTCCTCCATAATGGTGTCAAGTTCAGGACCGAATAATTTAGCCGGATTAAACTCCAGATTACCAAGAATGTACTTGGAATGACTGTCTCCAGGCCATGGTCTTAACCAAAGAGCCCTCCTAGCAGCTGAAGATAGGGCCATGTTTCTAGAATCTAACTTCACTTGTTGACAATTGGAGTCATATAGGTAGTCCATACCTAGGTTAACATATTTAAAGGACCTAAGTAAGTCCTGTCTACTGACCCCAGAGTCTATGTCATCCTGTATTCTTGAAAGCCAAGATCTCATAGCTCTTATGACCTCAAAGGAGGCATTCCCTACAGCACACTGGCTGGAAGATGCTGTATACGATCTTCTGAGAGTGATTTCCATGCGTCGGTCCATGGGATCCTTGAGACTAGAACCATCATCAGATGGGATAATGGTTCTCTTAGAAAGTTTAGCGATGGCGTAATCCACCTTTGGTGGGTTGACCCAATCCTTAGATCTTTCTTGATCCATGGGGTAAAGAGTTTTAAACCTTTTATTTATAACAGGTGCCTTCTCTGGGTTGATCCATTCAGCCATCATTAAGTCTAGGACCGTGTCCTCAATCGGGAAAACTCTCGGCCCCTTAGAGGTAGACGGAGCGTCCTCGCGGGTGGCTGGTGCATTCTCTGCTTGCACAGCTCTGATACATTTCGGAAACTTCTCCACAGGGAAAAAAAAACTTTCCCCTGTAGCTCCTCTTCCTCTGAACTAGATGATTTTGTCTCATCTAAAACCCTGAATTCCTCATCAGAGTGTACAACTACAGGCCTATCACTTAGTCTGGGCTTCTTCTTAGGAGGAGGAGCAGTGGTTAATGAATAGTGTTGAGCGGCATAGGCCATATTCGAATTCGCGAATATTCGCGAATATATGGACGAATATTCGTCATATATTCGCGAATATTCGCATTTTCTTTATATCCTTGTTTTATTTTCGCATATGCAAAATTTCGCGTATGCGAAAAGTAATATATATGAATATTCGCATATGCGAAAAGTAGCATGTACGAAAATTCGCATATGTGAATGTTCGCATATGCGAATTTTCGCACGCCAGTCTCACACAGTAGTATTAGAGCCTTCTTTACACCACACAAGCTGGAAGCAGAGAGGGGTGATCACTGAGATGTGTACTGTGAAAAAAACAAAAACAAAAAAAAAACGAATATTCGTAATTACGAATATATAGCGCTATATTCGCGAAATTTGCGAATTCGCGAATATGCGATATTCGCGAATAATATTCGAATTGCGAATATTCGTGAGCAACACTATTAATGAATCCTTCAATTCTTTGATGGAAGAAAAAACGAAATCCTTAACCCAACAGAACAAGTCCTGCATAGAAGGCTCAGTGTCTGGTGGTAACCTGGGGTGACAGGTGGAACAAATAGGATAATCGTATCCGTCTGGAAGGGGAGTCTTGCATGAGTTACACTCCAAATGCTTCCTCTTGTGGGAGGATTTCCCATAGGTCTCCCTGCGCCCTCCTGAACCTCCTGAATCCATAGAAGACATCTAAGAGGTAAGAGAAAGATTTAAAATCTAAGGAAAAAAATCAACTCGCAAGTATAAACGGACTCCTCCTATTAGGGCAGAAAGAATACCTATTTCTCAGGTATTTTAAGTGTGGAAACAGCACACCGAATAGGGTAAACGTCTAGTAGCTTTCAAACAATAGTCTTCTGGCTCTAAGAGAACAGAGCCAGGCTAGGGGGCGTTTAAATAGCTGCAAATTGCGCCCAAAAATATAAGCCCCTCCCACTTCCGGGTCCTGTGCCCGGAAACTTAATAATAAATCAAATCTCTTACCTCAACTCTAGGAACCTTTACCTAACCATCCTACCTAAGCACACTTGATCTCTAACATATTTGGGCTCCCCCTGATAAGAACCGATTCCTCACTGCTCTGCACGGATCCGCCGGAAGTGACATCCCGCAATCCTCGGGCTACAGGAAAATGGCGCCGAAACCGGAAGTGCGGCTAGCGTGGGGTCCGCGAATCCTCCTGGACCCAGGAAAGATGGCGGCGTGCACCAAACCGGCGGATCACCTGCAAGAAAGGAAAAGAGAAAAAAATAAGTAGGTAGGGGGAGCGTGGACGTCCATGCTCACACTAGGACAGACAAAAAACTCACTGTTTTAGTGCGATCCTGGTGCTTTATACCAGGACAGGGGGGGAGGTCCCGGGGTATTTTTTATTTAAATCATTAAAAAATCCCAGGTCCCATTTGCTCACAGGGGCGGAGACACACCCCACATTGTGCTGCTGAGGGACGCTAGGGAAGGTTGAGCTCCAGAATCTGTTGGGCATGCTGGCTTTTGCAATGCGAATAATACCGCAGGGCAGGGCATTCACCTCTCGGCTTTTAGCACTCCTGCAGTCAGGCCCCAATCAGGACAGTCAAATCCATTTTAACTCACAAGCAATGGCCGACTTAATAATGTGGGACAATTACATAACAGCGTGGAATGGGATTTCCTTTTTCATCCCGGAAGTTGCAGCCACCTCTCCCAGAATCACCATTGATGCTTCAGCATCTTGGGGTTTCGCAGCTATTTGCGGTCATCATTGGATGGCAGGCCAGTTGCCGCCTGAGGTTGGGGAAATCTCTGGTTTCAGTAGAACTTCAGCGCTTTTTGAGATTTACCCAGTGGTGGCGGCGGCTCAAAAATGGGGCCATCTCTGGGGAAATCAAATGGTCCTATTCTTGTGTGACAATGCGACTACTGTCGATGTTGTCAATGAAAAAAGGTCCAAAGCTAAAGAAGTGATGAAATTTGTCAGGAGACTGGTATGGATCTCTCTGGAAAATAATTTCAATTTTATCAGTCAACATGTGACTGGCAGGGACAATGTTGTGGCAGATGCTTTGTCCAGAGCTAAATTCAGCATTTTCTTCCAGGTAATGCCCGAGGCGGATCCTGTAGGCTACCTGGCACAGCCGCTCCATATGCTGATGATGGACTAGCTCACTTCTCCGGCATTGCTGTTAACTTAATCAGGAAATCCCTGGTGCCAAACACTAGGAGAGGTTACGACACCGCACTGACATCCTACAAACATTATCTATCGCTTTACAAAATTCCGTTCTCTTTCGATTTACACATAATACTATCCTACATCGGCTTTTGCCACTCAGCACTTAATCTTTCCCACTCCCCTATCAAACAATATCTAGCTGGCTTACAACATTTCATTTCGCTCTCTTTTCCAGACAGAACATCCATATTTTCATCACACGCAGTCAAAGCAGCCCTGAAAGGGGTACAATTGAGCAAAGCACCTAAGGCACCAGGTCGCCTTCCTATTTCTCCAGACATATTCAGAGCAATGTCCAGGCTGCTAGATGGAAACCCTTTCAGTTTTCTACCTAGCCTAGTACTAATGGCAGCTATTTATTTGACGTTTTACGTTTTTTTCCGGCCAGGTGAATTTGCCTGTGCTTTTAGTCACAGCAAAGCTATAACAAAGGCTCAGTTGAAGTGGTCCGATGACTGTTTTCAGCTAAGCCTCAAGGTCACCAAGACATGTCGAGAGGGGGCAATCATTAAGTATTTTACGTCGGGAAATCAATGGTGCCCAGTCGCTGTATTATCACAATTAATGAGGGCGTTAAACGACAGATCTGCAGATTCCCCTCTATTACCATTTCACTCAGGGGGACTCACCACGTCCCAATTTAGTTCACACATACGCACGTTAATCACGAATCTAGATCTCGACCCCAGCAGGTACTCAGGACACTCTTTCCGCATTGGGGCTGCTTCTGCAGCTTCGGCACACAAGGTTCCACCACACATAATTAAGAAATTAGGCAGATGGAAATCAGGTTGCTTTGCCACATACATACTTGACAGTAAAGAGATGGCTGAAGTGTTTAAATGTTTGGCGCTTTAATCTTCAATAAAGAACCATACTTTACCCTATTTTTGTTGTCTTCTTTGCACACTAAAGGCTGATCCTCGGTCGCAGTTTCAGGGACACTTTCAACCGCATTTGTATATGTATTTGGTCAATACTAACATTACAGGTTACCACCAGGGGAGACAGAACTCAGAACTCAGGTAAGTCTTTTTCTTTATTCATGTACACATTAGACCGACCACAAGTTCAAAGCCTAATTAGGCTGTGTTTGTGGGAGGGGCGTAAAGGTATAAAATGCCCCACGCCCCACTCACAGGTGCGTGTGTGGTGTTTTGGTGCAACCCACCCTCCCTCCCATTATTTTCAAAGTTCATATAGGGGATGCCCACTAAAGGCTGATCCTCGGTTGCGGGTTCAGGCACACTTTCAAACGCATGTGTATGTGTATTTGGTCAATACTTACATTACAGGTTACCACCAGGGGAGAAAGAACTCAGGTAAGTCTGTTTCTTTATTCATGTACATATTAGCCCCAACCACAAAAATGGGTTATCCAGGAATAGAAAAACAGAGCCTTTTTCAAAAACAGCTCCATGTTTGGCTCCAAAGTATTTCAAAAAGTGGTTAAATAAAAAAACAAGAAACCAACTTAAGGACCATACACATTTCTATTGCCCAGTATATAGCAACATCATCAGTGGGGCATCACAGTTGGATCACATATCATATTTGTTAACCACATCAGCTGAAATAGAAAGCCTACAAATACATATCACTCATTCTCCCTTCACGGAGTGTTTTGGCAAAATATACAGGTCTGCTTGATCATTCACAGGTCCACCTAGAATAAAGACACTGTAGCCTTGTGGCTATCCTTCATCCTCACATTGGTGTTAGATGATATTGGTCATTGTTTGTGCAGCTGAGTGAACCTGCCGTCTAGCAGGGAGCCAGGATTGCGAGCGCCAGAAGCCGGGCAATAGTAAACAAAGACGAATGTGACATTATCTATGACCTTTCAATTCCTTTAGAACTGGCATTACTTTCGTAAATCCTATAGGAGTAAGTCAACAAAGTCGCCAAGTATTGTGTTTGTTGGGTTTCGAGAAGTTTTTTTCTCCCATTTATGAAATTGTTTATGATAGCTATACAATATCACAGAGAAAATTCTCAGGATGTGGGACAGAGTTATATGAAAAGCATCCTCAGGGAATGATACTTGTAAGTGTAGCCTGAAATAGATCCATCAAAACACAAGCCGAGATGAGCTTGATGGGTTTAAGAGCTGTCTTCCTGTTTTCCTACAAGGCATTGATAAGTGTCCATTCTAAAGATAGTCAACAGAGACAGTCTGGTCCTCCTGACGCTGATTTAGAGGACATGAGGAAGAAGGGAAGAAATGTCCATTTCTACCATAATTACTCCAATATTTTACAAAATTCAGGTACGGAGCTCCAAAGATCCAGATAAGTTTTGTATATGACCTTTAACCATTGGGGACCAAGGGTGTACCTGTACGCCCGTGGGTATTTCGGTCCTGCAGCGTGGTTGGCGGGGACCGGACCGGGATGCCTGCTGAAATCATTCAGATCGGTGATTTGCGGCGATTCCGGGCTGATCGGGTCTCTGATGACCTAATAGCCCGGAAAATAGGGATGATCAGAGCTGTCAGACACAGCTCCGACCATCCTGAAGCAAAGGAGTGAGGTGGCAGGGTAGCCACCTCCTCCTATCCCCTGCGATTGGCCGATCAGGACTGTCCGGTGAATCGCAGGGGAGGGGGGGTGAAAGTTAATTTCCCTCGCTCTGCCCAACCCTGGATGTCAGGGCAGAGCTGGGGAAGATGGCGACGATGGTGCAGGGGCCGTGGATGCGGCAGGGACCGGCGGCAGTTACCTGCAATCACGGCACAGGGAGCAGGGAACGGCGGCAAGCAAGTGCGGCGGTCTCAGATGCAGCAGTGAAGATTGCCGTAAAGTGATCTTCACTGCTGCTTCTAGTAGTTTCAAAACTACAACTCCCAGCATGCCCAGACAGCATTTGGCTGTCTCCGCATGCTGGGAGTTGTAGTTTTGCAACATCTGGAGGGCCACAGTTTGGAGACCACTGTGCAGTGGTCTCCAAACTGTGTTCTTCCAGATGTTGCAAAACTACAACTCTCAGCATGCCCCTACAGTCCAGGCATGCTGGGAGTTGTTGTTCTTTACATTTGGCCCTTCAGATGTTGCAGAACTACAACTCTCAGCATCTCTGGACAGTCTCAGCATGCTGGGAGTTGTAGTTTTGCAACATCTGGAAGGGCACTGTTTGGAGACCACTATACAATGGTGTCCAAACTGTAGAGCTCCAGATGTCAATTCAAAGCATGCCGAGACTGTCCAGGCATGCTGGGAGTTTTAGTTCTGTAACATTTGGCCCTTCAGATGTTGCCAAACTACAACTCCCAGCATGACTGGGCAGTCTGGGCATGCTTGGAGTTGAAGTTTTGCAACATCTGGCGGGCTACAGTTTGGAGACCACTACACGGTGGTCTCCAAACTGTTCTACTCCAGTTGTGGCATAACTACAACTCCCAACATGCCCTTCGGATGTCTGGGCATGCTGGGAGTTGTAGTATTGCAACAACTGGAGGCACACTGGTTGGGAAACATTGTCTGTTTCCTAACTCAGTGTTTCCCAACCCTTGTAACTCCCAGCATGCACTGACAGACCATGCATGCTGGGAGGTGCAGTTTTACAGCTAGAGGCACATGGGTTGGGAAATACTGAGTTAGGAAACAGACAGTGGTGCGGAAACACTGCAGTAGTTTGTTTCCTAACTCAGTGTTTCCAGAACCCAACCAGTGTGCCCCTAGCTGTTGCATAACTACAACTTCCAGTAGTTTTGCCCCCCTTCCCCTCCACGCGAATGGACAGGGTGCATTCACATGGGCGGGGGTTTACAGCAAGTTTCCTGATTCAAGTTTGAGATGCGTCAAATTTTCCGCTGCAGCGGGAAACTCACTGGAAACCCCCGCCTGTGTGAATGTACCCTAAAAACACTACACTACACTACACTAACCCTAAATAAAGAGTAAAACACTACAAATACACTACACCCTTACACTGTCGCCCTCTCCCCCCAATAAAAATTAAAAACGTCTTGTACGTCAGTTTTTCCAAAACGGAGCCTCCAGCTGTGGCAAAATAACAACTCCCAGTATTGCCGGACAGCCAATGACTGTCCAGCATGCTGGGAGTTTTGCAACAGCTGTAGGCACCCTGTTTGAGGAAAACTGGCGCACAGTATTTGTGGTGGCAGAGGCAAGTGTAACGCTTGCATCCAGGTACACCACTATGAAAATCCCTAATTTAGGCCTCAAATGCGCATGGTGCTTTCCCACTTCAGAGCCCTGTCGTATTTCAAGGCAACAGTTTAGGGCCACACATGGGGTATTTCTGTACTCAAAAGAAATTGTGTTACAAATTTTGGGGGGCTTTTTCTCCTTTTACCCCTTGTGAAAAGGTATAGTTGGGGTCTACACCAGCATATTAGTGTAAAAAAATGAAAAATTTTACACTAACATGCTAGTGTTGCCCCATACTTTTCATTTTCATGAGAGGTAAAAGGAAAAAAAGCCCCCCAAAATTTGTAACACAATTTCTTCCAAGTACAGAAATACAATGTACATTTGAGGCCTAATCTGGTAATTTGCACAGGGGTGGATGTTGGTTACAGTGGTTCTGACATAAACGCAAAAATAAAATACCCACATGTGACCTCATTTCGGAAACTACAACCCTCATGGAATGCAACATTTTCACGGACCACTGTTCCAAAAAATCTGTCGGTCACCTGTGGGGTGTAAATTCCCACTGTGAGCATTTACACCCCACAGGTGACTGACAGATTTTTGGAACAGTGATCTGTGAAAATGAAAAAAGTAATTTTTCATTTGCACAGCCCACTGTTACAAAGATCTGTCAAATGCCAATGGGGTGTAAATGCTCACTGTACCCCCTTGTTATGTTCCTTGAGGGGTGTAGTTTCCCAAATAGTGAGCCGTTTGGGGTGTCTTTGCTGTTCTGGCAACATGGGTGCTTCCTAAATGAGACATGTCCCGCAAAAATCATTCAGCAAAATTTACTTTCCAAAAGCCCAATGTCACTCCCCCCCTTTTGAGCCCTCTAGTGCACCTACAGATCACTTTACATCCACATATGAGGTATTTCATTACTCAAAAGAAATGGGGTTTCAAATTTGGGGGGACATTTTCACCTATTACCCCTTGTGAAAATGAAAAATTTGGGGTAACATCAGCATTTTAGTGAAAAAATTTTAATTTTTCATTTTCACGTCCAACTTTATTTAAAATTTGTCTAACACCTGTGAGGTGTTAAGGTTCACTGTACCACTTGTTACGTTCCTTGAGGGGTGTAGTTTCCCAAATAGTGTGCCATGTGGGGTGTTTTTTGCTGCTCTGGCACCATGGGGGCTTCCTAAATGCGACATGCTCCACAAAAACTATTTCAGCAAACTTCACTCTCCAAAATCCCATTGTCGCTCCTTCCCTTGTAAGCCCTCTAGTGCACCCACAAAGCACTTTACATCCACACATGAGGTATTTCCTTACTCGAGAGAAACTGGGGTACAAATTGTGGGGGGCTTTTTCACCTTTTACACCTTGTAAAAATAAAAAAAATGCGTCTACAAAAATGTTAGTGTAAAAAACGAAGATTTAGAATTTTCGCCTCCACTTTGCTGCTATTCCTGTGAAACACCTAAAAGGTTAACAAGCTTTCTGAATGTCATTTTGAATACGTTGAGAGGTGTAGTTTTCATAATGAGGTCCATTATGGGGTATTTCTAACATAAAGACCCTCAAATTCACTTCAAAACTTAACTGGTCCCTGAAAAATCAGATCTTGAAACTTTCTTGAAAAATTGCTGCTAAACTTTGAAGCCCTCTGATGTCTTCAAAAAGTAAAAACATGGTAACTTTATGGTGTCAACATAAAGTAGACATATTGCATATGTGAATCAATATATATATATTAATATATATATATTTGGCATGTCTATTTTCCTTACAAGCAGAGATCTTCAAAGTTATAAAAATGCAAAATTTTCAAATTTTTCATGAAATTTTGGAATTTTTCACCAAGAAATTATGCAAGTATCGATAAAAATTTACCACTAACATAAAGTAGAATATGTCACGAAAAACACTCTCGGAATCAAATTCATAAGTACAAGCATCACCGAGTTATTAATGCTTAAAGTGACAGTGGTCAGAATTGCAAAAAATGATCTGGTCTGCTCTGCTCTTAAGGTCAAAATGGGCTCGGTCCCCAAGGAGTTGAAAGAATATAAAGAAAAAACATTACATTTCTTAAAGCATCACCTTTTGCTTGCATTGAATATATTATCATTAATGGAAGAGCATGTAGTTCAAACTATTCGCTTTATAATTGTTTCCACACGGTGACACTGCCCAAATTATATGGAATTAAGCTCATTCTGAAGCAATAAAGCTCCTTACGTTTTTCTGGTAGATTTTATACCCTTAAAGGGGTCCTCCACTGGCCAGTGTTCCTGATGCATTCGAAACATTTAGTTCCGAATGCTGTGCGAGCGCTGCAATGGTCGGCCATACCCCCTAGTGTCGTCAGGCCTCGCCCCCTCAATACAAGTCTATGGGAGGGGGCGTGATGGCTAATCAATTAATCCAGCAAAAAAATAGTCATCACACTGCACAACTATGAACTATAAACATAGTTTTTATAGTAGAAATGTAATAAACTATACTAAAGTACATAAATTATCACCATGATTGTACCGGTCTGCAAAATAACATTTTTATATCAATTGTACCACACAGTAAAAATAAACAAAAAAACCTTGCCAAAATTGCAGTTTTTTGTTAATTCTATTTCCCCAACAAATTAATACAAAGTGATATACATGCAATATGCACAAAAATTGGTACCAGAAGAAAACCATCAACTCATCCTGTAAGAGCAAGCTCACACAAAGAAGTATATAGCAATATATAGTACATGTTACCATCCTACCATCTGTTCATAGAGAAGGTCGACCAGGTTTACACAATAATAGAATTGGCTAGTTGATGTCATGACCATGTCACATAGGGCAGGGAAGAAGTGCGCCCTAACTTTCCCTAAAGCCACAACTTGGATCTGGTCCATACACTGCACTGGGGCGTCAGAGTCAAAATAATGAACGAACTGCACAAGGTTGGAGTACATGTCAAGAACACTAGGGGATAACAATAACAAACAAACAAACAGGACTAAGGACCTAATACACAGCAGGAATGCTAAATAGCAGAAATATCAAGGCAAATTATAGCATACTGATAATCAGTTCAGGAACCAAGAGACAAGATAAAGTAAATATGATAATATGAACAAGACTGGATAGCAGGAAAAATATTAAATAGCTAAACAGGACCAGGATATGCAGGGGATGAACGGGTTAACTGATGGTCAGGCACAATACAGGTCAGGATTACTAAAACACAATACACACTAGACAGATACAAGAAACACTTCAAAAGCCAAACTCCATGACATGGAGGAATACATACGGGTCTAGATACCAAACAGGAATATTAAATACCGAACACTGGACTGAGAAATGGATTAGTTTAAAAAGACTCCAAGAACTAAGCATGAATCACTAACAAGAACCAAACAGGACTGACTACAAGAACTAAACAGGACTGATAACGGAATACAATCTAAACACAGGTCTAATCAAGGTACACTAAATATATACAAAACATATCACTAAAACCCAGAGCAAATAAACATAACAAGGCTAAAATCTAGATAAACGAATACAGGATAAGAAGCCATGGTGGAACTCAGGATACATGTGAACAGACTGAGGTACTATGTGAAACATAGTGCAATTAGCAGCCAGAAATACCAGCAGAGCTGGGGTCTAAATAGCCCCACCCGGGAGCCTATTGGCTGCAAACAGTAACACTATCCTGACCAAAGGACACAACATGCAAAAACTGGTCAGGCATGAAAAGCAGGTGTGAATACACACAGACAAAGAAAAACACAGAATAAAGACATTACAGTTGGAGTCCCCATTTTTCTGTGTAAGATTCTCTGTTTATGGGCCCAATGAATGGCATTTAGAGAAATATATCACAATAATGTAATTTACCTCTCCCTGCTGTGCAACATGATATTGTTAGCTGTTGTCTCTTAAAGTATTGGATTCCAATAAGCTCTGCCCCCCCTTCCTGTCCCATGATCCCCCTTCTCCCCTTCCTGAATCCTGATGCCCTTATTTTCTTTCCTATTGTTTGATTACAGTTATTTGTTATGGTTGTTTATGATTTCCATAGGATTTTACTAAACTTTGAGTTTTTCCTATACTGTTGCTTTTTCCATTTCTGTACATTTGGTTTACAAAATGTTAATAAAAAGATACTTGCCAAAAATTTTTTCAAATGAACACTTGATCAAAAAGTGCGCTTAGATCCTCATTTATTTGAAAAAAAAAAGGTGCTGCTACAACATTTTATTTGTATAAATGTAAACAGCACTACATCTATATGGAGTTTATACATTCTTCCAATGTGTTTGCGGGTATCCTCTTGGTACTACAGTTTCCTTCCGTACCCTAACATACTGATAGGGCACATTGGAATTTAGATTGTGAGCCCTAATGGAGACAGGGACCAATGTGAATGCTGCAATATCTGCATAGCACCAAAGTCCTGCGAGTTTTTCTACCAAATATTACTTAAAGGGGTACTTTGCTGAAAACATGTTATATCCTATCTAATAGGGAATAAGATGTCTAATCGGACCTCTGCGATCTCTGGGCCGGCAGCGGTGGCGTCCGGAACACGAAAGCTTGGAGCATCCGCATTCGTGATGCCAAGCCCCCTCAATTCATGTCCCATAAACATGAATGGAGGGGGCGTGGTGGCCGTGTTCACTAGTCATTGGGAATGGAGCGGAGTTTGCTCCGTACATCGAATGACAGGGGTGCCACAGCGGAGATCGCGGGGGTCCCCAGTGGCAGGACCCCCGTGATTAGACATCTTATACCCTATACAAAGATGTTTTTCAACAGAGTACCCCTTTAATAAATGTAGGATCTTGGCAGAAGGGGGTAATTGTTGGAAATCCAACCAACAGAGGAGCAGGTTGTATTCAGACTAAGAAGTAAATTAACTAAAACATGCATTTCATGTGCCGGTCTTAAGTAAACTCCCACCAGTGTACAATGATAGGGGATTTGTCAAGTGTCACACACCTCTTGTAAAATTCAGGTACATCTTTGGCTTCTCCTGTGAGTGTAATGACAAGTGTGAGCTGGTATTGATTTCTCCTAAAACTTTTGCCTGTGTGTAGATGTAAGTTTTAGTAAATCTCACGGGTGTGTGAGGCCCTGTCCACTTTTCACCAAACCATTCAAAGTTGACATGGGCAGGGCAACAAAAAAAAAAATGTTTGAAAAGATTTGTGCAAAAATGTTTTACCTTTCACCCCTGAAAACAAATGAAAAAGTATGAAAAAAAATCCCCCATATCAGTATGTGTACTCTGAGTATTTCAAGTCAGGTTTTACATCTGCTTAATATCCAAGTCCCATTGATATCCATGGGAAATCTGCTGATATGTAAAATTTTCACATAGAATTTCCAAATCAATCCGCATAAAAAAAATTATATGTTAATGCTTGACATGGATTCTGTACAAATTCTTCCCTTTAAACAGTGAAGTACTGAGTCCACATTGAACCTGCAGCAAAATCCAGAATTAATTAACATCTAGAATCTACATAATTCCGCAATAATTTTAGATGCAGATTTTTCTGGGAAATTTTTTGTCAGAGAATCCAACATGAATTGGTGTACATATGCCCTTAACCCCTTCCCGACCTATGACATACCTGTACGTCATGGGTGGCATGGTGTTCCCGACCCATGACATACAGGTACGTCATGAACATTTCTGCCGCTGCTCGCGGCATCCCGCAGCGCCCGGAAAGATGGTGGCTATCACTGATAGCCAGCCATCTTACCATGCGACCACGGGGGGTTTCCTCCCCCACCCCCCCCAGCGATCGCTGCTATCAGCTGGTCAAATCTGACTAGCTGATAGCAGCGTTTCGCTATGAAAATACTTAGCAGCGCGGTGTGTGAGTCCCGATCATGGGGATCGGGACACACACCGCTCTGCTAAGTGTCCCAGACCCATCCCCCGGCGTCACTTACCAGTCCATGCGGCGTCCCGAGCGGTCCCGGAGCGAGCGACGTCCTCCAGGCGGTCCCGGCGGCGCTGCGTCTCGGAGGTGAGTTTCCGGT
Source organism: Hyla sarda (assembly GCF_029499605.1). Taxonomy (NCBI): domain Eukaryota; kingdom Metazoa; phylum Chordata; class Amphibia; order Anura; family Hylidae; genus Hyla; species Hyla sarda. The sequence goes on along the minus strand of NC_079196.1, from coordinate 188,603,038 downwards.
AGCAGTGCGGCATCTTCATTGGCAGCAGTGAGATCGCCGTAAAGCGATCTCACTGCTGCCTCTGGGAGTTTCAAAACTGCAACTCCCAGCATGCCCAGACAGCCTTTGGCTTTCTGGGCATGCTGGGAGTTGTAGTTTTGCAACATCTGGAGGTCCACAGTTTGGAGACCACTGTATAATGGTCTCCAATCTGTGCTCTTCCAGATGTTGCAAAGCTACAACTCCCAGCATGCTCAGTCTGTCCAGGCATGCTGGGAGTTGTAGTTCTCTAACATCTGGAAGAGCACAGATTGGAGACCATTATACAGTGGTCTCCAAACTGTGGACCTCCAGATGTTGCAAAACTACAACTCCCAGCATGCCTAGACTGCCCAAGCATGCTGGAAGTTGTAGTTCGGCAACATCTGATCCTTCAGATATTGCCAAACTACAACTTCCAGCATGCCTGGGCAGTCTGGGCATGCTGGGAGTTGTAGTTTTGCAACAACTGGAGGCACACTAGTTGGGAAACCTTGTCCATTTCCTACCTCAGTGCCTCCAGCTGTTGCAATTGTTGCAAAACTATAACTCCCAGCATGCACTGACAGACCATGCATGCTGGGAGTTGTAGTTTTGCAACAGCTGGAGGCACACTGGTTTGGAAACACTAAGTTTGGTTGCAAAACACTTGAAAGTTTATTACTTAACTTAGTGTTTCCAAACCAGTGTGCCTCCAGCTGTTGCAAAACTACAGCTCCCAGCATGCACGGACAGCCAAAGGGCATGCTCGGAGTTTGCAACAGCTGGATGTTTGCCCCCCCGCCCCCAATGTGAATGTACAGGGTACACTCACATGGGCGGAGGTTTACAGTGAGTGCTGCAAGTTTGAGATGGCGCAAATTTTGCGCTGCAGCTCAAACTCCCAGCGGCAAACTTTCTGTGAACCTCTGCCCATGTGACTGTACCCTAAAAACACTACACTACACTAACACTAACCTAAAATAAAAAGTAAAAAAAACTACATATACACATACCCCTACACAGCCTCCCCTCCCCCCAAAAAAATGAAAAACGTCTGGTACGCTACTGTTTCCAAAACGGAGCCCCCAGCTTTTGCAAAATAATAACTCCCAGTATTGCCGGACAGCCATTGACTGTCCAGGCATGCTGGGAGTTTTGCAACAGCTGGAGGCACCCTGTTTGGGAATCATTGGCGTAGAATACCCCTATGTCCACCCCTATGCAAATCCCTAATTCAGGCCTCAAATGCGCATGGCGCTCTCTCACTTTGGAGCCCTGTCGTATTTCAGGGCAACAGTTTGGGGCCACATATGGGGTATCGCCGTACTCGGGAGAAATTGCCTTACAAATTTTGGGGGGCTTTTTCTTCTTTAACCCCTTATGAAAAGGTGAAGTTGGGGTCTACACCAGCATGTTAGTGTAAAAAAATAAATTTTTTACACTGACATGCTGGTGTTGCCCTATACTTTTCATTTTCACAAGAGGTAAAAGGGAAAAAAGACCCTCTAAATTTGTAATGCAATTTCTCCCGAGTACAGAGATACCCCATATGTGGGCGCAAAGTGCTCTGGGGGCGCACAACAAGGCCCAGAAGGGAGAGTGCACCATGTACATTTGAGGCGATTTGCACAGGGGTGGCTGATTGTTACAGCAGTTCTGACAAACGCAAAACAATAAATATCCATATGTGACCCCATTTTGGAAACTACACCCCTCACGGAATGTAATAAGGGGTGCAGTGAGCATTTACACTCCACTGGCATATGACAGATTTTTGGAACAGTGGTCTGTGAAAATGAAAAATAAAAATTTTCATTTGCACAGTCCACCGTTTCAAATATCTGTCAAACGCCAGTGGGGTGTAAATGCTCACTGCACCCCTTATTAAATTCCATGAGGGGTATAGTTTCCAAAATGGGGTCACATGTGGGGGGGGGTCCACTGTTCTGGCACCATAGGGGCTTCCTAAATGGGACATGCCCCCCAAAAACCCTTTCAGAAAAACTCACTCTCCAAAATCCCATTGTCGCTCCTTCGCTTCTGAGCCCTCTACTGCGCCCGCCGAACACTTTACATAGACATATGAGGTATTTCCTTACTCAAGAGAAATTGGGTTACAAATTTTAGGGTGATTTCTCTCCTTTTACCCCTTGTAAAAACTCAAAAATTGGGTCTACAAGAAAATGCGAGTGTAAAAAATGAAGATTTAGAATTTTCTCCTTCACTTTGCTGCTATTCCTGTGAAACACCTAAAGGGTTAAAACACTTACTGAATGTCATTTTGAATACTTTTGGGGGTGCAGTTTTTATAATGGGGTCATTTGTAGGGTATTTCTAATATGAAGACCCTTAAAATTCACTTCTGTCACGGTGCCGGCTGGCAGGAGGTGGATCCTCTGTGCCAGAGAGGGATTGGCGTGGACCGTGCTAGTGGACCGGTTCTAAGTCACTACTGGTATTCACCAGAGCCCGCCGCAAAGCGGGATGGTCTTGCTGCGGCGGTAGTGACCAGGTCGTATCCACTAGCAACGGCTCAACCTCTCTGACTGCTGAAGATAGGCGCGGTACAAGGGAGTAGACAGAAGCAAGGTCGGACGTAGCAGAAGGTCGGGGCAGGCAGCAAGGATCGTAGTCAGGGGCAACGGCAGGAGGTCTGGAACACAGGCTAGGAACACACAAGGAAACGCTTTCACTGGCACAATGGCAACAAGATCCGGCGAGGGAGTGCAGGGGAAGTGAGGTATACATAGGGAGTGCACAGGTGAACACACTAATTAGAACCACTTGCGCCAATCAGCGGCGCAGTGGCCCTTTAAATCGCAGAGACCCGGCACGCGCGCGCCCTAGGGAGCGGGGCCGCGCGCGCCGGGACAGGACCGACGGAGAGCGAGTCAGGTACGGGAGCCGGGGTGCGCATCGCGAGCGGGCGCCACCCGCATCGCGAATCGCATCCCGGCTGGAGGCGGAATCGCAGCGCACCGGGTCAGTGGATCTGACCGGAGCGCTGCAGTAGCGAGAGTGTAGCGAGCGCTCCGGGGAGGAGCGGGGACCCGGAGCGCTCGGCGTAACAGTACCCCCCCCCTTGGGTCTCCCCCTCTTCTTAGAGCCTGAGAACCTGAGGAGCAGACTTTTGTCTAGGATATTGTCCTCAGGTTCCCAGGATCTCTCTTCAGGACCACAGCCCTCCCAATCGACCAAAAAAAAGGTTTTCCCTCTGATCTTCTTGGAGGCCAGTATCTCCTTTACTGAGAAGATGTCCGAGGAGCCGGAAACAGGAGTGGGAGAAACAAGTTTGGGAGAGAAACGGTTCATGATGAGTGGTTTAAGAAGAGAAACGTGAAAGGCATTAGGAATACGAAGAGAAGGAGGAAGAAGAAGTTTGTAAGAGACAGGATTAATCTGGCACAAAATTTTGAAAGGACCAAGATAGCGTGGTCCCAATTTGTAGCTAGGAACACGGAAGCGGACATATTTAGCGGAGAGCCATACCTTGTCTCCTGGAGAAAAAATGGGGGGAGCTCTTCTTTTCTTATCAGCAAACTTCTTCATGCGTGATGAAGCCTGTAAGAGAGAATTTTGGGTCTCTTTCCATATGGTGGAAAGATCACGAGTTATTTCATCCACAGCGGGCAAACCAGAGGGCAAGGGAGTAGGGAGGGGGGGAAGAGGGTGACGGCCGTACACCACGAAAAATGGGGATTTGGAAGAAGATTCAGAAACTCTGAAGTTATACGAGAATTCGGCCCATGGTAGAAGATCTGCCCAGTCATCCTGGCGGGAGGAAACAAAATGCCGTAAATAATCACCCAGGACCTGGTTAATTCTTTCTACTTGCCCATTGGATTGAGGATGATAAGCAGAAGAAAAGTTTAATTTAATCTTGAGTTGTTTACAGAGAGCCCTCCAGAATTTTGACACGAATTGGACGCCTCTATCCGAGAAGATCTGCGTGGGCAACCCGTGAAGACGAAAAATGTGTACAAAAAATTGTTTTGCCAACTGAGGCGCAGAAGGAAGACCAGGAAGAGGGATGAAATGTGCCATCTTGGAGAATCGATCAACGACCACCCAAACAACAGTGTTGCCACGGGATGGGGGTAAGTCTGTAATAAAGTCCATACCAATCTGAGACCAAGGCTGTTCGGGGACAGGCAAAGGATGAAGAAGACCAGCGGGCTTCTGGCGAGGAGTCTTATCCCGGGCACAGACAGTGCAGGCCCGCACATAATCAACAACATCCGTCTCCAGAGTCGGCCACCAATAGAAACGAGAGATGAGTTGCACGGATTTCTTGATGCCCGCATGGCCTGCGAGATGGGAGGAGTGACCCCATTTGAGGATTCCGAGGCGTTGGCGTGGAGTGACGAAGGTCTTCCCTGGAGGAGTTTGCCTGATGGAGGCTGGAGAAGTGGAGATCAGGCAGTCAGGAGGAATGATGTGTTGCGGAGAGAGCTCTACTTCCGAGGTATCCGAGGAACGAGAGAGAGCATCGGCCCTAATGTTCTTATCGGCAGGCCGAAAGTGAATTTCTAAATTAAATCGGGCAAAGAACAGAGACCACCTGGCCTGGCGAGGATTCAGCCGTTGGGCAGACTGGAGATAGGAGAGATTCTTGTGATCGGTGTAAATAATACCTGGAAATCTTGATCCCTCCAGCAGATGCCTCCATTCCTCAAGTGCTAATTTAATGGCTAGTAGCTCTCGATCCCCGATGGAGTAGTTCCTCTCCGCCGGAGAGAAGGTCCTAGAAAAGAAACCACAAGTAACAGCATGCCCGGAAGAATTTTTTTGTAGAAGGACCGCTCCCGCTCCTACTGAGGAGGCATCTACTTCCAATAGGAAGGGTTTAGATGGGTCAGGTCTGGAGAGCACGGGAGCAGAAGAAAAGGCAGACTTGAGCTGTTTAAAGGCTTCTTCCGCTTGAGGAGGCCATGACTTAGGATTGGCATTCTTTTTGGTTAAAGCCACGATAGGAGCCACAATGGTGGAAAAAGGTGGAATAAATTGTCTGTAATAATTGGCGAACCCCAAAAAACGTTGGATAGCACGGAGTCCGGAGGGGCGTGGCCAATCTAAGACGGCAGAGAGTTTGTCTGGATCCATTTGTAGTCCCTGGCCAGAGACCAAGTATCCTAGGAAAGGAAGAGATTGACATTCAAATAGACATTTCTCCATCTTGGCATAAAGTTGATTGTCACGAAGTCTCTGAAGAACCATGCGGACATGCTGGCGGTGTTCTTCTAGGTTGGCAGAAAAAATCAGGATATCGTCCAGATACACAACAACACAGGAATATAAGAGGTCACGAAAAATTTAATTAACAAAGTCTTGGAAGACGGCAGGGGCGTTGCACAGGCCAAAGGGCATGACCAGATACTCAAAGTGTCCATCTCTAGTGTTAAATGCCGTTTTCCATTCATCCCCCTCTCTGATGCGGATGAGATTATAAGCACCTCTTAAGTCCAGTTTGGTAAAGATGTGGGCACCTTGGAGGCGATCAAAGAGTTCAGAGATAAGAGGTAGAGGGTAGCGGTTCTTTACCGTGATTTTATTAAGACCGCGGTAGTCAATGCAAGGACGTAGGGAGCCATCTTTTTTGGACACAAAGAAAAATCCGGCTCCGGCAGTGTTACGCCTAGCGCTCCGGGTCCCCGCTCCTCCCCGGAGCGCTCACGGCGTCTCTCTCCCTGCAGCGCCCCGGTCAGTCCCGCTGACCGGGAGCGCTGCACTGTCATGGCCGTCGGGGATGCGATTCGCACAGCGGGACGCGCCCGCTCGCGAATCGCATCCCAGGTCACTTACCCGTCCCGGTCCCCTGCTGTCTTGTGCTGGCGCGCGCGGCTCCGCTCTCTAGGGCGCGCGCGCGCCAGCTCTCTGAGACTTAAAGGGCCAGTGCACCAATGATTGGTGCCTGGCCCAATTAGCTTAATTGGCTTCCATCTGCTCCCTGGCTATATCTGATCTCCTCCCTTGCACTCCCTTGCCGGATCTTGTTGCCTTGTGCCAGTGAAAGCGTTTAGTGTGTCCAAAGCCTGTGTTACCTGAACTTCTGCTATCCATCCTGACTACGTACCTTGCCGCCTGCCCCCGACCTTCTGCTACGTCTGACCTTGCCTCTGCCTAGTCCTTCTGTCCCACGCCTTCTCAGCAGTCAGCGAGGTTGAGCCGTTGCTAGTGGATACGACCTGGTTGCTACTGCCGCAGCAAGACCATCCCGCTTTGCGGCGGGCTCTGGTGAAAACCAGTAGCCTCTTAGAACCGGTCCACTAGCACGGTCCACGCCAATCCCTCGCTGACACAGAGGATCCACTACCTGGAAGCCGAATCGTGACAGTAGATCCGGCCATGGATCCCGCTGAGGTGCCGCTGCCAAGTCTCGCTGACCTTACCACAGTGGTCGCTCAGCAATCGCAGCAGATTGCCCAACAAGGACAGCAGCTGTCGCAGTTGACCGCCACGTTACAGCAACTTCTGCCTCTGCTACAGCAGCAACCATCTCCTCCGCCAGCTCCTGCACCTCCTCCGCAGCGAGTGGCCGCCCCTAGCCTCCGCTTGTCCCTGCCGGACAAATTTGATGGGGACTCTAAACTCTGCCGTGGATTTTTGTCTCAGTGTTCCCTGCATATGGAGATGTTGTCGGACTTGTTTCCTACAGAACGGTCTAAGGTGGCGTTCGTAGTGAGCCTTCTTTCAGGAAAGGCCTTGTCTTGGGCCACACCGCTCTGGGACCGCAATGATCCTGCCACAACCACAGTCCAGTCCTTCTTCGCTGAAGTCCGGAGTGTCTTCGAGGAGCCAGCCCGAGCTTCTTCTGCCGAGACTGCCCTGTTGAACCTGGTCCAGGGTAATTCTTCAGTGGGCGAGTACGCCATCCAATTTCGTACTCTTGCTTCCGAGTTATCATGGAATAACGAGGCTCTCTGCGCGACCTTTAAAAAAGGCCTATCCAGTCGCATCAAGGATGTACTGGCCGCACGAGAGATTCCTGCCAACCTGCAAGAACTCATCCATTTGGCTACCCGCATTGACATGCGTTTTTCTGAGCGACACCAAGAGCTCCGCCAGGAAAAAGACTTTGATCTCTGGGCACCTCTCCCACAGCATCCTTTGCAGTCTACGCCTGGGCCTCCCGCCGAGGAGGCCATGCAAGTGGATCGGTCTCGCCTGACCCAGGAAGAGAGGAATCGCCGTAGGGAAGAAAATCTTTGTCTGTACTGTGCCAGTACTGAGCATTTCTTGGTGGATTGCCCTATCCGTCCTCCACGTCTGGGAAACGCACGCACGCACCCAGCTCACGTGGGTGTGGCGTCTCTTGGTTCTAAGTCCGCTTCTCCACGTCTCACGGTGCCCGTGCGGATTTCTCCTTCAGCCAACTCCTCCCTCTCAGCCGTGGCCTGCTTGGACTCTAGTGCCTCTGGGAATTTTATTTTGGAGTCATTTGTGAACAAATTCCGCATCCCGGTGACCCGTCTCGTCAAGCCGCTCTACATTTCCGCGGTCAATGGAGCCAGACTGGATTGCACCGTGCGTTACCGCACAGAACCCCTCCTGATGTGTATTGGACCCCACCACGAAAGGATTGACCTCTTCGTTCTCCCCAACTGTACCTCTGAGGTCCTCCTCGGTCTGCCATGGCTCCGGCTTCATTCTCCCACCCTTGATTGGACCACCGGGGAGATCAAGAACTGGGACTCTGCTTGCCATCGGAAGTGCCTCTCCCCCCCTCCCAGTCCCGTCTGGCAAGCCTCTGTGTCTCCTCATGGCTCCCGTCCTTGTGTCACCCTGCCCCGTGCCAAGCTTCACCCTCTGCCCTCCCTCCCCATTCCAACTCCTGCTGTACTGCCTGCCGTTGAGGAAACCCTCCATTCTTTCCCGGTGTCCTCATCCCAGGGGGGGCAGTTACCGGACAAAAAAAAGGGGAGACCTAAGGGGGGGGGGTACTGTTACGCCTAGCGCTCCGGGTCCCCGCTCCTCCCCGGAGCGCTCACGGCGTCTCTCTCCCTGCAGCGCCCCGGTCAGTCCCGCTGACCGGGAGCGCTGCACTGTCATGGCCGTCGGGGATGCGATTCGCACAGCGGGACGCGCCCGCTCGCGAATCGCATCCCAGGTCACTTACCCGTCCCGGTCCCCTGCTGTCTTGTGCTGGCGCGCGCGGCTCCGCTCTCTAGGGCGCGCGCGCGCCAGCTCTCTGAGACTTAAAGGGCCAGTGCACCAATGATTGGTGCCTGGCCCAATTAGCTTAATTGGCTTCCATCTGCTCCCTGGCTATATCTGATCTCCTCCCTTGCACTCCCTTGCCGGATCTTGTTGCCTTGTGCCAGTGAAAGCGTTTAGTGTGTCCAAAGCCTGTGTTACCTGAACTTCTGCTATCCATCCTGACTACGTACCTTGCCGCCTGCCCCCGACCTTCTGCTACGTCTGACCTTGCCTCTGCCTAGTCCTTCTGTCCCACGCCTTCTCAGCAGTCAGCGAGGTTGAGCCGTTGCTAGTGGATACGACCTGGTTGCTACTGCCGCAGCAAGACCATCCCGCTTTGCGGCGGGCTCTGGTGAAAACCAGTAGCCTCTTAGAACCGGTCCACTAGCACGGTCCACGCCAATCCCTCGCTGACACAGAGGATCCACTACCTGGAAGCCGAATCGTGACAGGCAGGAGAGGAGGATTTGCGGATAAAGCCCTTTTTTAAATTTTCCTGGATGTACTCAGACATAGCAAGAGTCTCTGGGGCGGAGAGAGGATAAATTTCCCCCGGGGTGGAGTAGTGCCCGGGAGGAGGTCAATAGGACAGTCATAAGGCCTGTGAGGAGGTAGAGTCTCAGCTTGTTTTTTGCAAAATACATCCGCAAAGTCCATATAGGCCTTAGGGAGACCGGTTACAGGGGAAACCACAGGGTCACGGCAAGGAGTACTGGGAACCGGTTTAAGGCAGTCCTTGAAACAAGAGGTACCCCAACTCTTGATCTCCCCAGTGGACCAATCCAGGGTTGGGGAATGGTGTTGAAGCCAGGGTAGTCCAAGGAGAATTTCGGAAGTACAATCGGGGAGGACCAAAAACTCAATTTTTTCGTGATGAGGTCCGATGCACATTAGGAGGGGCTCCGTGCGGAAACGTATGGTACAGTCCAATCTTTCATTGTTAACACAATTGATGTAGAGGGGTCTGGCGAGACTGGTCACCGGGATGTTGAACCTGTTGATGAGAGAGGCCAAAATAAAATTTCCTGCAGATCCGGAATCCAAGAAGGCCATAGTAGAGAAGGAGAAGGTAGAGGCAGATATCCGCACAGGCACAGTAAGACGTGGAGAAGCAGAGTTGACCTCAAGGACTGTCTCACCTTTGTGCGGAGTCAGCGTACGTCTTTCCAGGCGGGGAGGACGGATAGGACAATCCTTCAGGAAGTGTTCGGTACCGGCACAGTACAGGCAGAGATTCTCCATGCGGCGTCGTGTCCTCTCTTGAGGTGTCAGGCAAGACCGGTCGACCTGCATAGCCTCCACGGCGGGAGGCACAGGAACGGATTGCAGGGGACCAGAGGAGAGAGGAGCCGGGGAGAAAAAACGCCTCGTGCGAACAAAGTCCATATCCTGGCGGAGCTCCTGACGCCTTTCGGAAAAACGCATGTCAATGCGAGTGACTAGATGAATGAGTTCATGTAGGTTAGCAGGGATTTCTCGTGCGGCCAGAACATCTTTAATGTTGCTGGATAGGCCTTTTTTAAAGGTCGCGCAGAGGGCCTCATTATTCCAGGATAGTTCTGAAGCAAGAGTACGGAATTGTACGGCG